>NC_051154.1:115129894-115729894 GCF_013339745.2 Dermacentor silvarum
CTCTGTTGCAAGTGGGTTAAACTAGTCGAAATGCAAGACACGACCCGTGGTAGTAGAAGGGTGTCAGTTACGTAGGAAAAGTAAAGCACGTCGTACAAACACCGCGATGCACAGACGCGCGATTCGCGCTATCATATTTGACCGTTGCAGCGCTATTGCATCCTATGTGCAGTCGAACATCCTGCCTTATACTGACACAATAGCAGCAGCTCGCATACGCTGTGATTGTGAGGCAAATGTCATGCGCAGATTTAAATCCGAGGCAACAAGGAAGGCTTTAGAGATGCTACACTTGCGGTTTTGTGCCGCTGTCCTTGTTATCTTGTTGCTAAGCAGAGAACCGAAGTGCCCGGACGCGTGAAAGAAGCTTTTGCAGCTGAAGCATAGGGCCGCCCTTGATCACTTGAAAAAATTATATCTGGAGTTTTCATAACGATCGCATCTGCCGTGACATTGTGCGGTGCCGCAGATTTCCAGGAAGCGAGCTTTTCTTCGTGCCATAAGAAAAACCAACTTTCGCTCCGGCCTTGCCTTTCTTATTTCAGTGTAATATTTTTCCATATTCTTGGCGCCCAGATCAGGGAAATGAGAGCGTCAAGCGAGTGCATTCTCTCCTTTTCTTAGTGGCTTCGCAGAGCTTCGAGCGTTTATTTTTTTTAACATTTATTTTGTTTGACTCTGAGCGCTCCGCATTGTCCGCGAAAGAAAACATGGAGTTCTAAGCCGTGTTTAAGGCAAACCTTTCCTTAACAATATAAATAAAGCAAGTAATTATTTTTTTCGTGAAAGAAACTTCGCGTAGCCAGAAAGAATCTGAGCACGTAAATTTGTGTTATTAATTTCTTTTAAATTCATAAGTGAGGGATGTGTGCAACCATGGCCGATATTTCCAACTTGAAACGTAATTCGCACATGGCCAGCGCAGTAAGAAACAGAAATTAGGAACAGCAATCTACACATTCTCTACATCTACTGCCAGGTTTAAAGCAGTCTAGTATATTATTACGATGCACCGGATCCTGAAGCGACCAGCCGCCGCGAGGAAGACGACGAGGTGCCTTGCCTCTGGGTTTTGGCGCGAGCTATATTCCACCTTGGTCTGGTGGGCCTGCTCTTCTAATTACACTGTAAATAGTACGTTTATCGGCGTTTCTCAACGCGTACTCTTTCGGTGGAGATGCATGAACTTCGTCCACGCCACGCAGCTACGTCGAGCTTGCCATCAAACCTCCCGGCCATGGGTCCCCACCAAGAACTGCTACGATCGACTCATGAGAGTGCTGCAGTCATCACGATTGCACGCCATCGCCCTCATGGTGTGTTCTTCGGCTTGGCCGTCGACGAATGATGGATCAAACGCTCGCCAAAGTTATCTTTTACCTGAGCGGCACCCCAAGGGTGAGATTAAAACCCATGAAAACGGGTTAACCACCTGAAACATTTTCAAACAAAACCTGTGCAACGTCTTCGGCGACCTCTTTGGGTGCAAAATCGCAGCGACAAAGGCTCTTCCGATCTGTGATGGTGGATCTACGTCTAACACAAGCAAGACACCTTGGGTGCTTGCCGCAAAGCTAACTACATGTTGTTTACAGCAGACATGTAAGGAATCATCGGCGACGCTTTTTGTGGCGATGCTTATAGTGTTTGGCAGCGTCTGGACTATCGACGTCATCATCAAAGAATGGTGCCGCTTTCGAACACGCCCAGAGCCACCGTATCACGCTTCAAATCTTGGTTCTGCCGAATACCGCTGTGGCCGTGAACGTGTGACGATTATCTCCGTCAGCAAACCAGCGGCGACAACGTAATTCGCCATCCTTCTCTGCGACGTCTAGGACACCGCCGAAGCAAGACCCACGTGCCTTTCAGGTCTTTTCTAACGACATATTGTTGCTGTCGTTGTTTATTAAATGGTGTTGAGCTTGGGAAAATAAGCCAAGTGCCACCTATAGTCCATATAAAATTAATCCGCAGTGCATAATAAGATTTGAGAAAAGAACGAAAGAAAATGAAGGCAGTAAAGGCAAAAAAGTTATAACCGAAGCAATAACAAATCACGGAGATCAATCGTACCTTGTCATTACATATTAAACGTGGGCCGCATACTCTACCCATAGTGGGAGGGCACGATTCATCAGCCACACATGAAGGTCCAATTCAGTGCAGCACATCTTTACAATCTATGGCAGCAAATGAAAAAAGAACAAAACTGAACCTCGTACACAGTGCAGAATAAGACAACATCACTACAGTTTCTTCCTGCAAGTAGTGCATCATCACTTGACACAAACACAAGAAAACATTGGTGCAAGTGGTGTGAGTATGCATTGGGTGGTGTAGTAAAAGAAGATGATATATACATAGCGAACTAAAATGCGCGAAGGACCTTGTGTGTAAGCATGCATCTAGTTGCCTCGTTTCCAGATAAGTTCGAGAGAATCCTAATAGCGCTCTCGAGTAAAGCTATATTCATCTAAGTATAGAAATTTTGTCACTACATTCTCACTACAATTGCCTCGCTGCTCGCCGCCTTTGCTAAAAACACTATGGGCGGCATCGGCATTGGCAGGAATTTCCTGCCAATCTTCTGCAAATTCCTGCCAAAGAGCTTTTTGTGAATATATACGGACCCAAGGCCTGTATTCGCAAAGATGCTCATATGCAAGAAATGTTTGCAGGAGCCAGCACCAGCAAAACATGATGTTGGACGTATTAATAACGAAGAGCTCTACGCACAAAAAAGACTTTGTGATGCCATGCAGCCAACAAGTTTGCGACAGTTTCCAGCAACCTGAACGGCTTTCTTAGCGATGTGTCCTCGCACATTTCTTTCGAACTTATTGCTCTCCCTGCGTCAATTTCAAAGCGAATCTTTTGCTGCGGTTGCTGCCGCCGCTGCCGCCACCTTGCCGAATAGACCAAACAGGACAGCACTCATAACGAATTTGCTAATATGCATCTGTACTATCCATACAGAGGTGCCGGTGGTCGTCTCTGTGCCCGTATTCACAAAAACATCTTACGCTAGAATTTTTCGTAAGAGTAAATTCAGCCAACCCTGTTGTCGAACATATAATTAATGAAGATGGGCTACCAATGGTAAACATCCCTTACGAACGAAAATGTTCGTAAATTCGTCCCCTGTTCTCTACGGAATGTCGAAGGGAAACAACCAACAGTACCTAAATAACCTCAGGGCAACAAATATACTCTGATAAATGCATAAGTCATTTATTAAAGCGAAGCTTTCGTTTTATTATTTTCTGGGCTTTAGCGCGTGTTCTCAGTCGGGATCTTGCCTACCAAGGTGGGCCGGTCTTGGAGATAGTGCAATAGTAAACAGCGCTGATCACTGGGATGGCATGATGAAAGGAGGGCCGATCCTGGAGACAGTGTAATCTACAGTCGCGTTAATCACGTGGGTCACGTGGTAGGAGCCTCAGCGTGTTGCTGATTTGCCGGGAAGGCACGTAATCACTACGCTGCAAAACGCGTCACGGAAGATGAACAGTTCAATAGCATATAATTGACCATCTCACAACAGCCTCGCTTAAAACGATTCCAAAATATGCATTGGATGTACACGATTTTGTTCCCCATTGAAGCACGTATTAAGCCATTAAGCTTAAAGCTCTTAAAGACAAGAGGACAAAGAGCCGAAAATAAATCCGTATTTTCCGTTGCTACAAAACAAATATTCCGAGCACTTCCATTAAGCGAAGATGGAAGACCAGCGAAGCTGTTGGTTTTCTTTAACTATATATATATTTTTTATTTGGTCGTTATGTTAAATGGTTGAAAAGACCGCATAACTGCGTTGCGTCGCCGCGCGCCGTATGCAGTATGTGCGAGTGAAAGCGAGTTTATGAGACTAGATTCACACCACCTTGCACCATCGGCCGCAGCACGTTGGGCCGCTGCGTGTTCGTCTTCTCGTCGCTTTCGCATCCATTCGCGCTGTTGAGCGCGCCGGCGCTCCTTGAAGGCGCGCTCTTCCTCTTCGGAGTGAGCGGCACGGGTCTTACCCATACCGAGTCCAAGGGGCAACTGATGACGTCAGGGAAATGGCTATGTAAAGAGAGAATGAGACACAGCTATTGGTTGGTAGACTATGACGTTTTATGACTGGCGTTTCGACACGAATCGTCATAGACCAGTGTTTGGGCAACAGTGTTCATCGCTCCGGCGCATTGTTTTTGTCTCTTTGGGTCCCACGTGTGAGCAGGGTAGTTCAAGGGCGCGTTACAGGTCCCAGAGCGCACAGAGCTATGTGCCATTGAGCTTAGACCCTTTCTGAAAAATCACCAGGATCGGCCCACATGACCGGGGTATGCGCCATTGCGCTTGGACCCTTTCTGCACTACCACCAGGATCAACCCACTTTTTTTAATATTGTTGTTCTACGCGTCGATTTGTCCGCGGACGCTATCCGCCAGAAGCTAGCTATATGCAGCTTCGCTGTAAAATGTCTTAGATAACCATTTTTTTCGTTGGAAATCAAATAAGCAAAACCCATCTCGATTTCCACTTTAGAGCAGACTCGGAAAGCGCAGGTCTGTTATCTGAGTGAATGAAAAGAGTGGTACCACAGCAGCGAACGAAGTCGCACAGCGTCGAGAGCTGGTGGTCAAGCACGCTACCCTGGCCACCACGCTAGGATGAACTCCGGGGCACTGACGTAAACTCGCTAAGCGTGAGTCCACGATACACACCTGGTGAGCAGCTGCAACCGGTTATCACGTTTCGCTATTCGTGTCCTTACTGCAGACGTCTGATACGTCGAAATGCAGCCTCGTTCTAAAAAGAAAACGACAAAAAAAAAAAACGTATGCTCCAAGGACGACTTACCAGCCATATACCACCAGAAAAAGCATACCAAACACTGCTCCATTTTGAAAGCGTGCCAAAAAAGCTCTGCCCGCCCCCTTCCTCCGTTTCGTGTGCAAGTGACTATCTCCTGAAATTCGATTTCGAGAACTCCAACAAGTTGCGACGTGCACAGCCGTTATCGTTGCAGAGCTGTTTCCTCGAGCTCAAAGAACAGCGTGTATAGGCTGCGCGTTTTGCTGTTAGGAATCTTTTTCTGTATTTCCTCTGGCGCCACGTTTTTGTGCGATTGATGTCAGTGAGCATAAGAGCTCCAAAAGAGAATGACCAAAAATCAAAAAGCAAGCAGTTTACCTGCGGCTGCCACTTGGCAGTAGTGTCGGGATTCCGGAAGTGCCTTACTATTTATTTTCTCTTACTCTGCCAAGCGATGAAAGTGTATACCACATTGTTGCGCTGACGGGGCTAACCTATACAGCACCTTGTTAAGTCAGCAGCACTTGTGTGTGGGCTCCCACGACTATGTCGGTCTTCGCTGCCGACATCCTTGTTGACGCAGGAATGCAACGTTTGGTTTAGGCGAGGGCTCGGTTCTCTAAAGGCGCATCAGTTCGGCCTCCTCTCGCGCGGAATCCCGCGTACGTGGTTCCAGTTCATTGTGGTGTGGCGTGTGTCGGTGGATCAACAACGCTGCTCTTGCCACAAGCCGATGTATTTGAACTTCGCTTAGTAGTTTATGGCAGCCATCCGTAAGCGTTGATATAAGTGCCTATTGGTTTCTGTATAGCCAGCGCGCTGCAATCAGCGTTTATCATGGCATTCAGAGAGAATCCCACGAAATTCGTGCTGCGGAATATCCTGTCCAATACAACGTCAGATGTTCCTTCACAGAAGACAGCCTTGATGTCGCGAATGCAAATAAATAGTGCATTTGGTATAGTAGGAACGTACTAGTGATTTCATGTAAATTGTACGCAATTATGGACAAAAGCAGACTTGAAACTTTTCAGTTTTCTTTGCTCTTTTCTTGTTCTTTTTTTTCCTGCTTAGTTCTGTTTGTGGCCTTTCTTATGATTAGAGCTTAGTGAAGCGGGCCACACCTTTACCAACCGTTTGCTGAACCCGTCTGTGGAGCGATGGTTTTTTGTCGCGTATCCTCATAGTCATTATTATGAGCCATAATAATGACTAATAATGGGCTTGGTCATTTATTATGGACCATAGTGCGTTGTCCCTTTTTGCCTTTCAGTTTTATACTCTGTCTATAAAATAAATCTTCTTGCGTTTTCTGTAATCTAAAAGGGGAAGTAAATACAGCAATGAACTACTGAAAATAAACAGTGCGACTCATCCAGCGCGTTACGCAGTGACGCCTCCAGTGATCTCTGACGCAGCTTCTTTCTCAATTCTTCGGCCTTTACTAGGACCAAAATTTACTTTAAGCAAACGCGTTGTTGGAAGCTAGAAATGCCAACCAAATCAAAACGTAAGACGAGGAGATTCAAACATATATTCGCTTGTGGGAGTTTGGGTGCTGAGAATTGATACCGGCGGTCTTCTTTCGTTTATTGAAAGTAGAAGAAACTCGTGATTGCTTACCATGAATTTGGTTGGGACATGCATTTCGTAATTTGAACTTTGACAGCCAACGATGACTGCCGCGTTGCACGAACGCACAGAAGGTATCTGTATTTGCAAAAGGGTGGGAGAGAAAGTTCCTTTGACTACATTTCACATCGCTGTGTCTTGATGTGGAAAAATGCGATTGCTGTTCTTTCTAGTCTAGCGTGTCGACAGTTCGAATGTCACTTGACATCGCAACTCACCTCGTTTATGCGTTGATGTGTGTGAGACAGTTTGCAGCCTATTTTTTTAAAACTTTAGCACAGATGCTGAAAGAATCAAATGAAGAACTCGAAAGCCTGACTGGTAAAGATGATAATATTTGAGCGTTTATTCTCGGAAAGCCACAATGACGAAAAAGGACAGCATTTTCGACGAAGGCCGGATCGACCGACCCCTATTTACGATCGGCCAACCATGCATCGGTGCCTGTCGCGGCACGTTCTTCTGCCTTCTGTTGGCCTGAATAGCCCAACAGAAGGATGGAGAACGTGCCTGCCACTCCAAGTTGTGTTTTTCTCGCAGATAAGCGAAGTAGTGCAGTGGACAGTTTTGCGGTGACGTGCCGTGTGGGTGACCGTCGTTTCCCCGTCGTTCTTAACCACTTCCGAACACACCGAACATGTCGACTCGAGGCAAGTGTAAAATATTTAGGTTTTTCTAATACCGAAGTATATTCGTCACCATCAAGTAAAATGAGCTTCCTTCTTCTATTTTGTACCTACACTTTTTTATTGTGTAGCTACAAAGTAGAAGAAGAACACATAAAAATATTAGAAAAATATTGGAATAAAAATGCAGAGCACGCACGTATACAAACACTAAAGCGTTCATCGTGCATTTAGTCACAAGTGGTCATATACGCTGCATTGCTTTTGTGGCTTTGTGCATCGGAGACAACAGTCCAGATGTCCAGAAGCAACAGTCCCAGATGTCCTAAGTGGAATAAAAAGTTGAAAGTTACTTAAGGTTAATTATTGGAGCGAGGAAGCGCCGGAAACTGGTTGCTAGACTGCAGGCTCTGTCGGGCGAAACCATGCTCGAATCGTTAGCGTTCTTACACAAAGCCGAGAGGTTGTCCCCAGTGTTGGTTTTACAAGCCATGGGTCACTAGAAATATTCTTACAGTAAACAGCCGTTAATGCCTACTCCGCGCCAGAGCTGCCAGTCATGTCAGACGTGCTAGAAAAATTATCATGTCGTTATGACGAATGAAGTACAAACGTTCATTTTACCGTTGACGAACTACAAACTACAGAGCGAAGGTAGCGCAACCGTTATCGAAAGAACTGCGCCACAACTTTTAATGCAGTAAGTAAACTCTACATACAATAGTCATCAACGGATAAGCAAACTAGACACATTTTGAATTAACATGTTTTCTAGAAAATGTCTTTAGTTTAATTAATATGGTATAAACGCGAATGAACGTCACGTGCGCCTAGAAGATGTAGAGCCGGAACATTGATGCCTTCGGGTAGCATGTGTGGGTTTATTGACCAGTTGCCTTCACCCAACAGGATAACTTACTCGGGACGCCTGCGGCAGAAAAGAGGTTCTACCATAGAGTATCCCACTACATTACCTAGAGGGAAAACTGGCGCTGCTGCGCTGTGGTATATATCCATGGGAATGCCGGCATATTGTGACTTCGGATTGGCATCGTTCTTGGAGAGCCAGAACGCCTTGAAGACGCGCCTGGCTAGCACCGTTCCGTCTGTCACAAACATTCATTTCCTGCTAATACAGCACGTAAAAAACTGCTTTAGCTTTATTATTACACAAAAACATGTTTTGTTTAATTTTGAGGACTTACCATTGGTTTCACAATTATATGAAACGTAAGAAGTATCAGCTGTTCGCTAAAGTTGGAGGGCAGACGACAAGATTATCGCTCGCTTTGGAACAACTTGTCGTCTGTTCTTGCTTGTAGGTGAGTAAACTTTATTGAGAGATGTAAATGGGCGAATGAAAGCCTTTTATGTAGATTTTACTTTAAGAACACATTATTTGTGCAGCCATATCCACGTTTTAGACGAAGCCTCATTCAACACCAGCCAACACAAGCCTCGCAGACACATATCCCGTCATTCCCATGAGGGCACGGCACCCTCTAGGTGTTATAGTGAGAAACTCTATGGGTTCTACATCCGCCGCCAAGGTTCGGGAGTGGTGGCGCTGGCTAACACTCCCAGGGCTAGTTCTAGTAGTAAAATATAAATACCCTAGAAATTTGATGGGAAAACGGCGCCGCGGTAGCTCAATGGTCAGAGCATCGCACGCGTAATGCGAAGACGTGGGATCGTTCCCCACCTGCCGCCAGTTCTTTCATTAATGTTCATTTCCATTAATTTATCATTTGGTTAGGTCAATTAGTAAGTACGAGTAATTTCCCCTATGTTGTAGTTGGTGTATTTGTTGACTTCTTATGCTATGATTAATAAAAATCAGGCCCCTCTGTTCTCTTTCTTCTCGTTTATATATATATATATATACGAGGTGTCTCAGCTATCATGCAGCACGATTTAAAAAAAAGAGGAACGGCGTTACGCGAAGCAAACCTAGTGCGCATTGTTCCCAGTGGGGTGGAGTAGCCGCCAGTAATTTTTGTTACTGAGATTTAATTCGTTATTTGTAAATAATTATCTAACTCGAGAATTACTGTCCTAATTATTAAAGTGAAAATGAGAAAATTGTAGATCAACATGAAAAACTCCCGATACAGCTTTCTGTTGCTCAATACGTGCTACATAAATGTGTTTTTCCGAGTGTGAAAGGACCCCGCGAATACACGCAGAATTGCCGCGTGACTTGCCGCTCGAGGCGCTTTGCGTGTATTCGCGGGCATCTTTCACGCTCGGAAAAATACATTTATGTAGCAAGTATTGAGCAACAGAAAGGTGTATCGGGAGTTTTTCATGTTGCTCTACCATTTTATCATTGACACGTCGATAATTACGACAGTACTTATCGAGTTACATACATAATTACAATTAACTAATTAAATGTCAGTAACGAAAAAATTACTGGCGGCTACTCCACTGCGCTGGAAACAATACGCACAAGGTTTGCTTCACGTAACGCCATTCCTGTTTTTTTTTTAAATCGTGCTGCGTGATAGCTGGGACACCCTGTATATATGTATATATATATATATATATATATATATATATATATCGGGTACATCGGGCTAAAAAGGATGTTACACATCCGCCCACCATGGTTCTGAGTGGCGCTGGCTAACACTCCTAGGGCTAGATCTAGTAAACATAAATACCCAAGTTAGTGGACGAATTGATGGCCGTCGCTGTAGCACAATTGGTAGTGCAACGCACGCGTAATGCGGAGGTTGCGGGTTCGGCTCCCGCCGGCGACAAGTTATCTTTTCGTCCACTTTCATTTCCGTTTTCTTCATTATTTTCTACATTCCAATTTCAACTACACTTAATTTCCCCCGATGCTTTCCTTGGCTTCGTTGTCTGTTGGCTTAATGTGGTTATGACTAATAAAAATCGAGCCCCTCGGTTCCCATTCATCTTTTGTATATATATATATATATATATATATATATATATATATATATATAGCACCGGTGAATTTCTCTTGCCGATCCTGCGTACTGCGAGTACTGAAACCTGCCCGCATATGATTTCAGCGACGGGTTCTTGATCAAGAACACTCAGGAGAATGCCATGAGAGGCCTATCTGCTGTCGTTGTATGGAATAGCCTCATACGCATTTATGCCATAACTTTGGTTGCTGAGCACAAATTCAATGAAAGCAGTGCGCTTGCTTTCAGGGATTTCGTTCCACATGGTTGCAATAGAAACTGTCAGCCCTTGCACTGGGGTGGAGATGGAAGACCAGCGAAGCTGTGCTATGGTGGGAAATATGTATATCCAATTATGATTATTAAGATGTGATGGTGTAATTGGTTATTTGAACTACTAAAGAAGGAGAAATATACATGATCCGGTGGTTTTCATTATTTAGTGACCACAGGGACCATGGCCTTATGGTCGCTACGGTACACCGCCATAGGGGTGTACGGCAAAGGTTGGTACGTTCTTCATAAACACGTCACCAACGCCGCACGCGCTCGCTGCGAACGCGGGAAAAACGCCGCCGCCGTAGACAACAGTTGTGCGCGTTGTTTGTGTGACCGCACACAACCGCTGTCAAAACGCTGGCGTGAGCAAGTGCGCCAGCAGCAGCAGAGAGGGAAGGTTCATGCGGTCTATCGCTTCAACGGAAACTTAGCGGCGAAAGCAGAGTGCATACAAAGGCAGGAGCCATGTTGCAGATCGCTTTCAAGATACGGTGCGCGCGACCGGTCACCCGGCGCCGTGCAAAGTACAAGTTGCTCGCAGAGCAGAAGCCGCAACCCCTCCCTCCCGCGCTGCCTTCCCGCTGTCCTCTTTTCGCGTGGGAGATTGAGTCACCAGTTCCCCTTGCGCCCGGTCGCAAGATACGCATTTGGTGCCGCAGCCAAACTTCGCCTCCCCTCCCTCCCCTCCCGTCACCCCACGGCCTTTCGCGCGACGGAAGAAGTGGCGTATGCTCTCCACCGTGCGTTCGCTCTCATCAAAAAAACTCTCATTGGCCGTATGCTGTATGTGCGAGTGAAAGCGCGTGTCCGTCGCGCGCTTTCACTCGCACATACAGCATACGGCCAATGAGAGTTTTTTTCTACATCCCGACGCGACCATCGAAGAGTGAGCCCTTAACAGCGTCGCTGTAAAAAATTCTTGCGACAAGGCAGCGTCTATGCAACCCTATCAACCTCTGAGGACTGGAAGATTGGAGACGGACTGTATATGCATCAGTTCGTCGAGCATGTTGTGTGGAAAGTCCATAGAAATGTTAAAGCAGTCGCCAACTTGTAGGAAATTTTGCATTAATGCTTGCAAGAAGCTGTGAAGCGAAGGCTTTCATGTTGTTAAACTTTAATGCCAACGCCGGTGGTCTTGGTCTAGAACCGGTGCGCGAATTGTTAGGGTTAGTAACATTCTCATCATGGATAGTGCTTTTTTCATTCTTTCCGGAAATATGGTGTGATACATACGCAAAAAGGTATCATATTGTTCAAACAATCTTTATAACTTACCTGGAGATGGTCCACTGTAGGTCTGGAGGTGCGTTGTTGAAATACAAGCATGAAAGTTGCAGAAATCGATCCACTCACGCTGGTCGCCCATATGGTGACATCCACGCATCCCCTGCCTTCGTAAGGCGTGCGTGCGGCTTATGCTTTGGTTCTTGAAATACAGGCTCAGCGCTTCAAACGCAGATAAACTCGTTTTCGTTCTGTAGGTTTTTCATATACATGTGGACTGATATAAATTTGCAGCGATGAGAACTTACTGAAACTTAATTTCATGCCCATGAAATGAATGTGAGTGTAAGCTAAGTGCACACAAAAATGATTGCGCTAACCTATGATGCGGAAGTAATTACTGCACGTAGTTGAACAGTGGCTCGGTTATTGCATAATTAGGTAACAATATTTACTAGCGCGCGTGATCGCTGGCCAGCCACCGAAGGCGCTTTTGGGAGTCAACGGCTTCCCGCATTTGGCGCGAGATCAGCAGGCACCAGCGCTATCTCCCAAAACACTGAACCCTTTTTTTGTGTGGGTGTGAGTAAGGAGATTGATGACTGATTTCCGCCGCTGCAGCTCAATCCTCTGAGACCACAACGTTTCCCTGGAACGCGCTACGTGCGGCATCTGTGCGCCGTAACGCACCGCGGTACGAGAAGCGGCTCTTGCCAGTTATAAGCGCGAACTTGCGGTTCCGTTCCACCCTACGGTCACGTCTTGACGCGCTGAGACGTGCTCCAAGAACAGCGCATGTGCGAGGAAGCAGAGGAAGCAGTGTGCGATGCGCCTTTTGCGCTTGTAGATCCCTTCCCCGCAATGGTGTGTGTATCGCGGCAAAAGTTTCGGGTGTTTCCTCCTGACGGCCCACGCCACGAAGCAAACTGCGGTTTGGGAAGCGAGATAGAAATGTCAATAGGTACCCTGAGGTTATCGATTTCCTTTTCCCCAGAGTGACAACGTGCATTCCGGACACTTCAATTCCCTCCGCTGATAGCACCTGAACATGCGACGGGGCCTGCAAAGGCTTCCAAAATGCGCCTACTCCTCACCCACAGCAAACTTGTTTTCGTTCATTTTCGTACACCGGCTCTAAGAGCTCATTATCGGCCGCGTCACAGGAAAGTGTTACACGGCTGTGACTTACAATGATCCTGTATCACGGAAGCTGCTTTTCGTAGCAACGTCGCAAAAATCAATTAAGTAGTGTGTGCTGACGCAAGCAGGAGGATGGCCATGAGGAATTTGAGAAAACTGAACTGTGGAATTTCAGCCGCAGCAATGAAATAGACATCGTCGACTCAATTTGGCGGCATACTTCATCGGGAACCACTTGGCCTCTCATAACCTAGGACATCATACAACAATTCTTTAACTTCCATTTTATTCAATTCTTATAATCCCCTAGGGCAAGTCTCAGATGCGCTAATGACATAGCCTTAATATAACTAAAGTCGCCTGCGACTACAGTGTGCATGGACTATCATGTCCCTGTCTCCCTCGCTTCCTGAAGAGATATTAATGGGCTAGTTGGTTAACCATTGCTGTTGTGAAGACGGCACACTTGGGGACACATTGACGGACACCGAAAGAGATAAACAGGAGCACTTCTCTATTTTTCATTCTCCAAATGTACTGTAGGCCACCGATCTCCTTATGTTGTGGTCAACCTCCCTGGCTTTTCTTTATTGTCAGTTCTCTCTCTCTTGTGGCAATGCAGCTGGGGAGAAGGAGAACTTGTAGTGAAAGAGAACTTGAGCAGTCGGCTCGAAACAGAATTTCAAAGAAATGTTCTAGTCCGTCCACCCTGCAACTGTGGAAAAAAATAAATAACATTAGCCCCAAAAGTCATATAATGTTCTGTGGCGAGCAGCTTCATTGTTCTACCGCGCGAGTGTTGAAGTAAATGAGTTGCATGTGCCGCTTTATTTGTATGCAATAAGCAAAACAACGAGTGCATGCAGAAAAATAAATAAATAAACGAGGAAGGAAAGAAAGAAAGAATCAAGCAAGAAACAAACAAAGACCAGCATGGTCGCACTCTCTTGGCGGCCCAACACTTATGGAAGAATGGGTATACAGGGTGCCTCAGCTAAGTTTAGGCAAGCTGTTCAACGAAAAAGGAAAGATTAAGAAAACACAGTGCAAGATACAATTATAAGACCAAAATCATGTCTTGCACTGTGTTTTTTCAATTTTTCTTGTTTTCGTTGAACAACTTGACTAACGTTAGCTGGGACACCCTATATAGGGACAGGAAGCCAGAAAGACAAATGCAATGAAGAGGAATGTTCACTAACGAGGAATGTTCACTAACGCAGACAAAGCCGGGCATGTTCACTTGTGTTCACATGTGTTTGAACTTGTGTTCTAAAAGACCCTCAACACTTTAACGATGCTCTGTATAGAGGAATTCCTCTGCCACAGCCACAGAGCCTTTTGAGAACGATCTGCCATCTAAGCAGCTTAGACCATAGTACGAAAACTCGTTGGCCGTTGAAGGAAGGGCTGTAGCACATAATTTCATGTTCTAGCAGAACTTGCCCTACATATGTGTCGAATAATCTTCCCCTCCAATCGGTCCCATCGTACCTTGGTGTTCATGTAATTAACAACCTGTCATGGAAACATCATGTCGAATACATAATATCTAGTGCTATGTGCACTCTAGGATACTTCAGGAGAAAGTGTTTCTTTGCGCCGTTCTCATTAAAATTACTTCTGTAAACCACTTACGTACGTCTTCGGCTAGAGTATGCCTCATCGGTTTGGGATCCGGATCATTCCCTATTAATTGATGCCATCGAAGCAGTCACGACTCGTTCTGTCAGTTTTATATTAGCGACTGACGATCGCACAGCTAGCGTAACGCAAATGAAAGCATCTCTTAACATCACCTTACTAGCTGTTCGCCGGAAGCAAGCTTGAATTTCCCTTCTTTCATAAAGTTTACAATCATAACGCAGCTCTCTGCCCTCTCATGATCCATGCGTCACTATTTATATCGCTCGTCGAGATCATCGTCGCGAAGTCAATGTATCGTGCTGTAACACTGTCACGTGCTCACAGTCATTTCTTCCCAAAATCTTTGTCGAGTGGAAAAACCTACCTGTGTCAATAGTGGACATCCATAATCCTGTTCTCTTCAAAAGTGCCCTAATTAACATAAACTAATGCTGTAACTGTGCTTATTTACTTTTACTGTCGGCTTGTTTTTTTTTTTGCGCTTTTGTATAAGCGCCATCAAACGAATCGCTTTGTGTACTGCAAAATCATTTTGTAGTTAATCAACTGATGTTTAGGTTTCTTGTGTTTTTATGGTAGCATTATAAATTCTGATCTTTTTGCGATAGATGGTGTCCAAATCCAGTTTATGGGGTGGCACCCTCTCGATTTTAAAATGCGGGTCTTAAGAGCTATGCTTTTGCCAGGTAAATGCGCTGGACGCGATTGTGGGAACGGAAACACGTCATGGACTTCGTGTTTTGGACACCACCTATACTGTGATTTTTTATGTTTTATTATGTTTTCGCCCCTGCTCTCTATAATCTTAAAGCGAAAAAAAACCCAGCGAAAAACCAGACGCAGGACCAGAGGGAGGCAAACACACACACAGTCGCCGGACTTACAACTGATTTACAACTCTCTATAATGTACTGCTGGTACCTTGAGGGTATTTTTAAGCAAATAAATAAGGTACTATAGTATGGCGTCATCGTATCCACAAGATTTGCGTGCGACAGTATTGGCCATTCCGATAAAGTATGGGTAAGCACATAGAGTTAATATAACCAACTCTAGAGGAAAAGCTCCCCATGGCGCCAATGTATGGAAATCGGGACCCGCAAGGGCACCCATGTTGCTACCCTATGCAGGCGCGCAGGCGCAGACGACGAGATGTGATTTAGACGAGGCGCGCAATCAACGCGATCCCAAGCCTCCGGCAGTATGGTAGCGCTATCTAGTTAAGGCGCCTGCAAACGTAGCCTTTTAGAAACCGTAAAGTTTACATCAAACTTTTATAAATAGCCATTCTATCTTTCTGAAAAATACGCGGAATGAACTTCAAACGTTGTTCGTGCCTACGTGCTACGGGCAAGTGCTTGCTTTTGCGTACTATTTGAATATATTTAGTAATACAAAAATCAGTCGTAGCAACATGGCGGCGTCCTGGCGGTTCCCGCTTTTTTCGCCCAGCTTTTCCTCTAGAGTTAGTATACTAACTTTATGGGTAAGCATTTTTCAATGCAACTCCCAACGACAAACGATGCAATTGCTTTTGGTGAGATGAGAGCCAGGCTGGCCGGCAGAATTGCAAGGAAGGGTTATTGACTGAGCCCGATTGAGAACTGATGAAGCAGGATTATATCCATCGCCATATATAGTAGTGTAAGGCGACGACGAAGTCAGTGAAGTTGCCGTGGTGAATGTGGTCTTGACTTGACATCAGTATAGGCACACGCCCATCTTGTTGATAAGCTGATCGCGCTGCTTCATCTGCACTGTGAATGCCGACATTCCCACTGTGAACCGGCGGCCACTGAAATCAAATATCGTGCCCCTGCTCGATAGCTTGGCCATAAACTTTTATAATTTCAGAGGGCAAACAATACCTATGAAATAGATCGAAAAAATTTTCGGCCCTGACAATCGAGGAACACAGCGGTCTATAAAATAATTCAGGCACGAGCCCGCTACAATTGCTCCAAAAATGGCCGAGAAATAGCGCCACTGGGAATATACGGTTCGTAAGATTTGTAAGTGTTAGTAGGGGAAAAAAAGAGTGAACAATGAGAAGAATCTTATAGTAAGGTTCCATGGTGAATTACCGAGAAGTAATCAGATGGGCGCAGATTCCGCAGGTAAGGCATATTTAAAAAAATTTTATAAGTAGGGGACTATATAGTGTTGGACAAATTTCGCCGCGTAATCGTTCATTTGTTGGTATAATAGCCATGCTACGTATTTCTTTTCCTACATAGTTGTGACGCAGCATACCTTCGACAAGTATGCCAGCATAACAATTAAGATAGAAATTGTGTGAACGAAAGTACGCCCAGGACATTGAACTCGTCCACATTCTTTGACAATGTACACCGTTAAGGAAATTTCTTAGTGTCTACAGGCTAAAACAAATGACACGTTTGGAGCTTATGTTGTTCCCGAAAAATAATCATCTATATTGCGTGTATATCCTTTCTTTAACACTTCTTCACCAGTACTTTTAGGTTACGAACAGCACATTCACATGAGCGTGATGCAGCATAAACAATATCACTGTAAACATACATTGTGACCACTCGTGCACCGATACTACCCCCTGGCCACAGTTTCTCAGGACCCAATAAAGTTCTTGTCACCGTCCCTACGGCGGGGACACTAACACATAATTATAGTAACCGCATTATCATTAATTAAAATAGCATCAACTCCGTGTACTACACGTGACAACAAAAAGTGGGCCAACTTCCAGCCCTGTAAGCCAACCTTCGTAAGATGTACATACCACTGCTTCATTATTTATAGCCGCACTTTGGAGGGCGCCATCAGAGTGATGAACGCCTGTGCGTGTTGCCTAAATACGCAGTCATGTTCTCACATTTGCAAATTCCATTGCACACATTTTCACGTGCTGGAGAGTAACATATAAGTCTAATATAAGCATAATGGACGGCAGAGATTGACCTAAAGTATGTTGTAATGAAGTCATTAATGTTGCTACATTAGCAGAGTACAACACCACTACGTCCTCTATAGGGTACCAGTTCCTTCAGTACAAGTCGTTCAGCATTAGAGTGAAGACAGGCTTAGTTTTACTCACCCCCCCCCCCCCCCCTTCTCCCTGTCTCATCCTATGGATTGCTGCTTACTAAGCAGACCAAAACAATAGCAAAAATGCTTTGCGACCAAATGTGCATTGACACCCGGGACGAACACGAACTCATCACAATCACCAATTTATAATTTGGTGACAACGTTAACGGCGCACACTATATGGCAACGGGTTCCCACAGGAATTCTTGACCCGGGACTATGCACTAGTTCTGCAGTTACAGGAGCATCGCAGCTCGGGCTCTCACACATCTAGCGTTCTGGCTGTCGTTGTTGTCGTTGTGGTGAATTTGTCCTAGCCACACTCTCACAATGGGGGAGTGTTCATCGATCAGACGGTTAAGAGCAACGGACAAGGACGAGGTGTATCAACAATTTAGAAATTGGCACGGATAGAAATTATAGGGTGTGGCATCATCATGCAACTTGACTTGCTTCTTTTCTTTTTGCTCACACATGCACCACCTACTCTCGGCTCACCTTCTTCCCTTTTGCTTATGCATTGTCATCCACACACATTATAATCATTTTGAATACTGCGAAAATAAAGAGCATTCAGCGCAAATGTTACTGAGTTGCGAAATAAAACATCTATACACTCTTTGAGTACGGTGAAGCGCGAAAAATGGGACAAAGTAAGGCGCTTGTCCTGTCTGTCTCGCCTTAATTTTGTCCCTCATTTCGTGCTTCACCGTACTCAAATATGCATCACCAACTGGCCCAAAATTCCACTCTTCCGAAATCTATACACTCCTACAATATAATAATAGGGTATAAACTGCGAAAATATGCCATTCATACGTGTTTGAAAACCCCAAGGGGGCAGCACGGATGTTTTCGTGCGAGGGATGCCCTACGCCGAAATAAGTTCTACAGTTAAAGGTGCGCGTGAAGGACATTATGTAAGGCGGACGGAATTATCTCCTCTGCAGTCCATTCTTGGTTTCATCCACACCTCCACACTCGCCATGCGAATAAAACTGAATCTAGCAGCGAGAAAACATGGTTTGGGTTCTAAATTGTCAATAATTACAACAAGGCACGAAAAATCACAAAGGATGCGGTGGTGGCGGGAGATTTTTCCGCAAATGTTCTATTTTGGCTTTCGCTTGCAAGGACAAATAAGAGTAAAAAGGCTGCATAGAAAAGAAAATAACTTCTACGAGTGCCCGAGAGGACGTGCAACGAAGCTGTCCGCGGGGCTGGCGTTTGCTTTCGATCAAAATTCAAGAAATACTCAAACACTGAAATCGATTTTTCCGAGCTCCCATCCCGAAATACTCGCAGCAGATTCGTTTTTTCGTTTCCTAACCAATAGAGTACTTCCCCCCTTTTTTTAGGAGTGGGGGGCGAGTTTTCTTTCAACCGCTGCATGCCTTATTTTTTTTTTTTACTTTTGTATAATGGTAACTTCATCACAAGACTCAGCATGCACGCTAAAGCAACACTCAAAGAAAACTCAAATTTTATTGTTTTCTTGCCAGGAATTCTAGAAGTTTACAATGGTGCAGTTTCAGCTCGGGAAGTGTCTGGCTAATGCAGGTGATGCTGAGGAGCAGACGTTGTGGCTATCATTGTTGACTGCTGGTGAAAAAGCACTCGCATGATAAAAATGGTAATATTTATTGACTAGCAGGACACATGGACATGGCTGTTGGATACAGAGCGGAAATGAATAAAAAACAAAAGTAGTAATCAGTGGCAACTTTAGATGCTGGTCTTTCTCAACATTGGAGCTGCCAGCCATGGCGTCAAACAAATCAACCTGTAGAAACAACGTCGCCGCTCGACTGTCTCTGTACTTCAGCTGACTATAAAGGGTGGAAAGCGGCAACATGTTCCGTTTAGAGTAATGATGCCAACGTCAGCAACATAAGTTAGAAAGGCTTGTTAGGTGATAGGTCTGTCGTCAGGGCTTACGAAAGATACAGTGAATTTCTTAACATTGGGAAGATGGAGAAAAAGATCTGCGCCTAACATGAAACATTTTTGAAGTTTACCGTCCTGAAAATAGAGGACGTTGGTTATGAGCCACGCCGGTAGCAGAGGGCTCCGGATTCACGTTGACCACCGGCGGTTTTTTAACGTGCACCTGAATATAAGCACATGAGCGTTTTTGCATTTCACCCTCATGGAAACGATACCATGCGTCATATCTCATCACGTCTTCCTTCAGCAAGTGCACCGTTAGTTTCAGCAGCTTGGAAGGTTACGATTTTGGAACAGCCACCATCGTCCCCACTTTTTTTGGGCAAGCTTTAAGGAAATTTCGCCTTGAGAAATGATCGCAGATGAATACGTGCAAGGTGAAGAAAACAATGACTCCTGAAGCAAGCGCGTGCTCAGAGAAAGGTAGTTGAAGTTTCTCGAGTCCCAAGCACTGTTTTCTTGTTGCAAACCAGAATTTTTTGATTGATTGAACAACTTTATTGAGAGTCAAGCGAAGTAAATTTTTTGAATGAAAAAAAAAGCGGGTAGTAGATTTCCGGAGTTTATAGTCGCAAAAAACAAAAAACAAAACAAAAAAAGAACCATTGCTGTCTATCATTAGTTGGATGTTTATTATTATGTGCGTGAATATGACGAGAGGTTTTTTTCACTATTACATTTTTGATAGATGAAACAAAATATGCAAGCTGATTATATATGCATCCTATTTCGTTAACCTCACTTAGTTGCAAACTGCTTGAACATATTCGCTACTCACACATTATGGCGCATCTCAATCAAAACAATTTGCTAGTTAACAACCAGCACGGTTTTCGCCCGAAGCTTTCATGCCAAACGCAGCTTTACGAGTTGGTAACAGACCTTCATAATTCACTGCACCTGTCTCATTCTGTCGATGGTATCTTTATTGATTTTTCGAAGGCCTTCGACCGTGTACCTCATAAACGACTAACACTGAAAATACGAAACCTCGAACATGATAGAAAAACAACAGGATGGCTTGAAGAATTTCTAACCAATCGTATTCAGGTGGTTAAATTGAATGACAATATCTCCAGTTCAACCCCTGTCAAGTCGGGTGTCCCTCAAGGTACAGTAATAGGTCCGCTTTTATTTTTGATATATATTAATGTCATATCATTAAATTATAATTCAACAGTTCGCCTTTTTGCCGATGATTGTGTGATTTACAGAGAGATAGCT
The DNA here is from genome assembly GCF_013339745.2 of Dermacentor silvarum. Classification (NCBI taxonomy): domain Eukaryota; kingdom Metazoa; phylum Arthropoda; class Arachnida; order Ixodida; family Ixodidae; genus Dermacentor; species Dermacentor silvarum. The sequence continues at coordinate 115,150,431 of NC_051154.1, forward strand.
AGCCCTAACGACGTTATAACACTGCAATCTTACCTTAATAAACTAACGGAATGGTGCTGCAAATGGCAGATGCAAATTAACACAGAAAAGACCAATCACCTGAACTTCACTTCTGTTCCAAAGTCTCAAACAAATACTTACGTATTGAACAATAGCATATTAAACTCGGTTACATCGGTTAAATACCCCGGTGTCTACATATATTCTAGCTTAACATGGACTGACCATATAGAATATATCACAACTAAAGCGCAAAAGAAACTTGGCTTTCTGAAGTGATGCTTGTATCTGGCCGACAGGGACACCAGGCTTCAAGCGTATACACTTTCGTCGTGCGTCCCACTCTGGAATATGCATCAGTCATTTGGCATCCCTACCAGATCACCTTTACCAATCTAGTCGAAGCCGTCCAGAATAAAGCAGCGCGATTCATCATGTCATCCTACTCCCGATTTCAAAGCGTTTCATCTTTTAAGCAAACACTCAACATGCCGCCACTCGCAATGCGCAGAAAATTCGCCAGATTATGCTTTTTTTTCACACACTGTATCACAGCAACACATCATTTGCCCGGTCACACATTTTACCGCCACCTCATACTTCACATCGCATCGATCATGCCTACAAAGTTAACCCTATCTTCGTCCGGACGGAAAAGTACAAGAATTCGCCGTTAACCTTATCAATAAAAGAATGGAATTAGTTACCCTCCAGAATTGCCACGATAACACAGTCTTCTTTATTTCATTCAGCATTACTAACGTATTTACAATCCTAGCACTTTTAGTAACATTTTTCTCTCCTAGAGCACTTATTCGCCTTCGCTATTTAGTTCTTGCTTCGTTGAGTGTGAATTTTGTAAGAATATTTACGTTGTTAACATGTTTCACGACTTGCTGTACCCCAAAGTGCTGTATTCACCACCTGCGATGCTACTTCATTTGTGAAAATTGTGTTCTGCTTTATGTCCGTCCCCCCCCCCCCTATTTAATGTCCCTGTTGACCCTTAGGGTATCTAAATAAATAAATAAAAAATATATTGTTAATCGTAGCTTGAATTTATCGTGCTTTTTAGAGGTTTTTAGGTGGAGCAAACTGCCTGTCTAGAGATTTTTGGAAGGCTTCACCTTCAGGTTCTGTAATGTTTACTCGGAAACACTGGGCTGCAATGGTCCTAAAGTGCCTGAAATTATGGCAGTTGCTATGAAGTAGGATTTCCACTCAATGTAGCTATTTAATCATGGCCATCGAAAGTGCACAAGAATAAAGAGAGGTCCATGATAAGCAGCTCTGAATTCCGGCGATAGTCGCCGAAAGATGGATTCTACGCTTGGGAAAAGCTGTATAGGTAACCTGGTTCCACATGGATGCGAAGAAAGAGCGCCTCATAGGCATTTTACTGGCTCCTGTGGCAAAGTTTCTATTGCAGATCATTCCAACAGTGCAACACTGAAATACTTTTTCTCAGGCTTCGCAAAGTTTTAAACGACTGGTGAAAAGCAAGTGATACATGACACGCAAACAGATAGCGTTATCTATGCGTCTTGCATAGCTTCGCTTTAGTCAGCGATGGTGAGCGTCTCTGTGAAGGCGAGCTCGAACGAACCAACGGTACAGAGAAATAGGTGGTGAAATGAACTAAACAGCGAAAGCCTAGACTCTCGCTGGTAATGAGGATTGAAATGCATCCTGTCAAATATTTGACATCAGCTAAACACGACGATGGCGAAATAAACCATCGATGTTATTGCGCGCTACAGACCATGCGGTGCTTGTCTGGACAACGCTGCAGAAAAGGCGAGCGTTTACGTGACAGCAAGGACTATGGGCTTGACATTGCTCGCCTCCCAGCTAATAACTGCCGCTACATGAAAATGATCCGGTTAAGCGCGCAGTTACTCGCTGTCACTCTGCACACACTCTGTTACAGTTACTGTGGCGAGCTAGCCAGCCGTAACCTTTGCAAAGTTTTCAGAAGGTTTTTGTACAAATAGCACAGCGTACAATGGCTGTCCTTACTCTCGTCGCTTGTTTTGACTCATGTCGCACGGGACAACGACCATTGCTTACTTGTGCTCATTTTTAATGTTTAATGCTCCTATATAAAATATTATACTACCTATTGTGGAGTGGTTGTTGATAAAGAACGTTTTACAAAGAAAAGATGTGACCCCATGCGCCATGATTTTGAAAAAAATTGCCATCTATCCAAAGTCACCCACCTCAATACGGGTGTCGCAAGAAGAAAGCTTCGTAGTCGAAAAAAATTAGCCCTGATCCGGAGACCTAATCCGGAACCGCACTTTTCTGCAGCACTTTCTCTATACAAACTGCGAAGCTTTCTTTTCGAGGGAACCCGTAAGTTCTTTTTCGTTTGTTTTGTTTTTTGTTCTTTAGCTGCGTGGGTATTTTCGCGTGTTTGGGAATTTTTCCACTTTTTGAAACATCCTTTACCCTGGCCTACATCTATTTCTATAGACCAGTTGCGTTGTCTATTTATCGGGCATCATTAAGTTTTTACCGCACGCGAGACCTCGCCTTGCGCTGCATGCGAATTCCAACAAGCCGCAGATAGGAAATGTTTTGTGCACCGCTTCGCATACTAGAGAGCTTTAGCAGAACGCCGCTTACGCTCCGCTCCGCTCAGATTTGACGCTCTGAGATACTGCAGGGAACTGCGTAGATTTCGTATTTGACAAGCGCGTCTTGCTGAGACGCGAGGGACGCGCTATCAACTCAGCTGCAAAACGACGAAGACGTAGAGTATGTTATTCTATGACGAAGAGGCCAAGTAGACACGCTGTCATGCTCCGCTCAGTCGGCTTTGTAGCAGAGCGAGGGATGCGGTCTTCGTTCCGCTGCCGGTATGAGCGTTGGGCGCAAGCGAGCGTTCCCACTAAGCGGTTGTGTGGCATTTGCTAACATATGCCGGTCTGAGCGGAGCGGACAGCAAGCGCTCAGCTAAAACACTCTACCATCTCTTCGTTGGCATCGACGACGCTAAGTTCAGACCCGCATATTTTGTCACAGTGCATTGAGTCACAGAGCCGGACGCCTCTCCATATAATCTCTGGCTTCCTGTCTTCTTCTAAAGACTTCTAAAAATCTCGTTTCCGCTGCTCGTAGCACTGAGTCCCCAAGAAGCTACCCGGCTAACCGTGCCGTTTTCCCCATACCTTGAGGTAGTCTCGTGGCATCCGAACGCAGGAGGCTGCCCTTGCTCTGTCACCTACTGCACATGAGGCTGACCACGCGAATTAGTCAAAGGCAAACTGCCCTTCTCGCAGGCGTCAGTGTGCGGTGGTTGGGAATGCACACTGCAGCGGCTTGAGTTCGATGACGCAGAACGGGCGGAAAAGGCCTTACTCGGCCAAGAGTTTGTGTGCAAAAGGAAAGTCAGCGGGACATAAATTCAAAGTCTGCGTTGACTTTTCCTGCGGCATAGAAGGGCGCATTTCACACAGTTGCTCGCGGACTCACGGAATATGTACACGCGTACCTGCGATCGTATAATAAACGCTTAGCAGCTACGCGTGTCAATGTGGGACTGGCTTCCTTTCACATTGTCGGCAAAGCTGCTCGGATAGTGAAGCCATTCCATGAGCCGTTCGAGTTGCGGTGTCCCAGCGACGCGTTCTTTCTTTCAGTGAAAGCGGCAGGAGCGAAGGGGCCGGCTTATCTTGAGCCCGAAAGAAAGCCGCTTCTTGCAGCAACACGGCGCTCGCGCGATAAACGGCTTAGCGCGAGTCGACATGGTGTGTATACGTTGTAAACAACAGAAAAAATGGCAAGCCGAATGCTTAAAAACAGCCTGCTCTTTTCCTGCAAATTTTGTGCATCGTTTTACAAAGTAGTTACTTCATCTAAAGAACAAATGAGTTACTTACAAATTACAATTGTGAATTCGTGATTCGTGAGTAACAGCACGTGCTCTTCTTTTCCGTTTGTAATCGCAAATATTATTCTATATATCTTATATAGACCCACAAGTGCATCGGTTAGCATTAAAACGATTATGTAGACAGGGTGCGCTGACGCTTATATAAGATATATGTCGACAGACTTATTCAAAGAAGGCGCTCCAATTAGGCATGGAATGTTAGTAAGGCAGTTTGGCAAGTCAAGAGGCTGAGGCACCACGCGTTCTACCTGTTCCCTTCTTTACTACCCGGACCTCGTGTATAAAGTGGACCTAATTTGAATATCTTTGTGCAGCAGTGATTGGAAGGACGGGGCTCTTTTACTTCGCCGGCAGTAAAAATAAAATAAAAAATAAACAAATAAAAGAAAAAAAACAATGGGGGATCCCCCATTTATGCGACAATCGATATTAAGTGACGCTTCCTCTTTTTTTTTGCATTTTTGCGCAAATGTTAAAGTAAGTCTTATGCAAATATACCGATAATGAGGGAAATGTCTTTACAAAATGACGCAAATGGAATGGAATGACAAAAAGGACGGAAATTCACATCTCACTTGTTCTGCTTGTCTATCAGGCACATAAATTCTGACTTCTGACCACGGAAATGTGCAAAAGCACATTTCCGTGGTCAGAAGTCATTTCATACCTAATGGCAGATGCCCTTTCTGAGACTTTGGCGCATACCCAGTAGCCCGATGTTATTTAGTCGGGAAGACAGCACCCTCAAAATGGGGGGAAGCCGAAAAGGAAGCATCGCTTTAAAGGCCAACTGCAGCGAAATTTAGACCGCATAAATGCCTATAGTTTAATATATTGTAGATACAGAGATATCTCCTTGCAAAATTCGACGTTGGAAACACGAGCGCAAGCGTCACGAGAATCTCACAAAAATCGCTGTTTTTGATACTAAAGCTGAAAAACACTACCGCCACTACCGCTTGCCTGAAAAGTGGCGCATTACTGCTCCTCGGCATGACCTGCGAATTGCAACGGCCCAGCCGTGCAATCTGTGAGGCCAGGCTGCTGTGTATCGCAGATACCGCGGAAGCCGTGAGGTGCCGCGACGTGTCGAGACGCTCGGACTGCCCTTGCTCTGATTGGCCTCTGTGGTTTTCAGGCGCGGCGACGGGAGCCAGTCGAGCGCCTGGCGCCCGCGGCGCGCTGAAAAATCTCAGACGCGGCATGCAAGGACTTATGTCAGCGACATCACCAGGCACACGTATCGTCTGCTTGAGTGCTGTTTAAAGGCGGCTGACAAAAAAAAAATTATGCAGATCTCGCGGCAATCATCTCAAAGAGCTATAGTTGGCTTGACATGCACCTCCCGATTCTTGTCGAAGCCCCCGTTGTGGCTATGTGTCATTGTGTGGAAATCATCATCATCATATTCAACACGCAGACACACTTCTTGGCCGATCTTTTGTTGTGGGTATCTGCCATAGTATGGAAGGCATTATCGTCATTAACACGCGGTGATGCATGGTGTCAAAGCAAGTTTAGGTTCGCATGACATCTACCACCCGCTTCTTGGCCAACATCTCGATGCGGGTATGCATTAGTATCCCAATGCGTAGTATGAAACTCCGCATCGTAATCAACACGCGGACATGTTTCTTGGTCGATCCCCCGTTGTAGGTACTTTTCAGCGGAGAGGGCGAGAGAGTGAGGCTAACTTTGTTTTTCTACTCACTGACTGACGGTGCAGTGCACCTCAATTTTCGCAATGCCTGCAAAACAACAGAGCAGGACAGTCACAATAGCCAGGAGCTGCAATTAGTGAGCACGGCTTTGCAAGCACGTAGCAAACATTTCTCGAACGCTCGTCGATGGTAATCTACGACGTAAAACGTTAAAAAGCACTTGCAAAATGGATGACGAGGTTAGTACGACATGTAACGCGTGGATGGCTTCATCGCATGGAAATAATGGCCTCCGTAATTAACGGCAATCAATAAGGCTAAGAGGAAAAGAGGCTGGTACGGCAAGTTTGGAGTTATTAACCTCAACGTGTCCCTTTTTATGGTCAATGTGTTCTTCGGATACCGGGTTGGAGAAAAGCGAGCGGGCGTAACACAGAACGCCCCGCGGGGGGCCCTGTATATAGCGAAAATTGCGTCTCCAAATTACCGCATGGCATCGGTATTGTGTCCGAAAACGTCCGCGGTTGCGGCGCATGCGCAGTCGAGGGGGAAAGACTGCCTTGGAAAACTCGTTAACGGTTGCTCTGTTTTAATGGGCGTCGGAAGGCACTGATCCGCGAGGGCCCGCTGAAAGTCGACCTTGCCTGGAACGCGGAGCCGCCGTTTGGGAGGTACGCATGCGCGACACCAGTCACCCGGCCGCGCGACGGAGTGGACATAATAGGCAGCCTTTAATTAGACAGGCAGCCTTTCACGCCCACGGGAGCCTAGCCAACCCCACCACCGGGCGCAGCGGGACTGGCAGCAGGGGCAGGCAGATCGCGGGTACTATATAGATGCGGCTGTGCGCGCAACGACGCCGGATAGCACCCCTGCTCCTCAGCATCACACTGGCTAGTAGGCAAGGGTGGTTTCTGCTACACGGCCAACAGACTGCGTGCGAAACCGTCTTGGTCGATCTGGTGGTCCCCGGGGCGGAAAACCTTAAGGTCGCGCACATTCCATGGATGCTACGAACAAGTGGAATTGCGAGCCATTCCCACGACACGGCCCTAGGGAGAGACTCGCTGCCTCCCCCCTTCTCCCTGTACAACCACCACCCCCATCTTTCGACACAGTTGGCTGAGCAGTCCTGTCCGACGGCATTTTTTCTTTCGCGACGAGCCAGCGCCGTGACGTCTCTCGCTTGATTCTGCGACTCCCATACTCAGACGAAGCCGATGAAAAAATATTGAGATAGCAAAATACACAGTCACGGACACGCTTTCACTGTTTGCGTCCTTTATTCGAGAGGCAGTGCGGAAATGAAAAATTGGGTCGGACCGAGAGGCCATAAAGAACGACTCCCGGCGGCCCTGTTCAGATGGCCAACTGTGTGCGTGGTACCCCTCCCTGTGTGCGTGCGTGTATGTGCCTGCGTCGCGGCGGGCATGTTAGCGTCTCTGCGAGCTTGCTTCTGTGTCTACCTTTCATTTTATCATTGATGAATCAAGAAGATTTAATGGTGGGTAGCAAAATGAAGATGATAAAAATAGCGTTGTGGAAAGCTCCGGATTACTTTTGACCACGTGGGCTTTTTCAAAGCGCACCCACAACTCCATACACGAGCGCTTCTGTATTCTCTCTATTGACAATGCCACCACGCCGGCCGGGAATTGACCAATTTCTCAAGTGACATCACATGGTCGAGATTGGCCGGAAGGGCGCACGTCGCCAGAGGCGTCTACTTTAGTGGAAAGCAAATGGACTGGACTCGTACAGCTGCTACATAGCACGTACGTCACGATCGCGCAGAAGCTGCTAACGACGCCGGTTTGGCTGTAAAAATTAGCGCTTTGTATGAACCATTAAAGTCTACAGAAGTGGCTAGTTTAAAACATATCTGCAGAACGAAGCGTCTAGTTCAAATCTAGCCCCGCGCACAGGAAGCTCGATAAACGACAGTTCGAACAGAGTTTCTCGATAAGTCTAGCTTTTAGGCAAACAAGAAGCTAAACAGAACAAAATGGGTGACGAACACATCAGGATAAACAAAAATTAAGCAGACTTGAGCTATTCCTGCGGCTTTTAGCCCATTTATTACGACTGAAACAGGCTCTCACAGTACCACCACCTTCTGAAGCATAACGGCCATAAGTTGAAGGCGACAACAATAACTTCTTTACGATGCAAACAACGTCGTCCTCGTCCGCTACAGCATTGTCTTTCGTGCCCTCCGAAATACATGCAATGCACAAACGCCATGACTCTCAGAGTCTTTGTGGGGCGCAGAACTCCCGCACAAACTACCAAGTGCCCAAGCTGCGCGATGGACTGCGGGGTCCAACTTCACACTGCCGCAGGGTCATAACATCTATCTTAGTGGTGCAGAGCTGGTGGTGGACTGAGTTGTGTTTTTCTTCTCCCTATGGCGAGGGTGCAGCTCATAATGAAAAAAGTGGTCTGACAATGACGACGACGATTGTCTTCGTTGGCGTAACGGAAAGGACGGACGGACATAGCAATCCCAGTTTGGAGTTCCTAATTGTCGTCCCAGTAAAAAGGAGGCGGGTGGGAAAGCCAGCGGCGAGTACAGTACTTAGTTAGCTAACGACTATAAAAACGCTTTTTAATTTTTTTGTTTTTTTTTATTTCTACTTCTAGACGTATTCCGGGAAAGAACTTACTGAATTAATGTCGTCAAGCGGCCAAATCAAGAAGGCGTACTGTAAATGAAGGCGTTTAATATTTCCAAAGCAACAGCTGGGCTACGAGAAACGACACTGTCGAAAGACTCATATTGCACTACCTGATGCTTTGAATACGTGCACCTGAATGTTAGCACTAAGGGTACTTCCGCATTTTGTACTCGTAAAGGTGCACTGTGCATGTCCAGGAATCAAATCGGCGAACTCATGCTCAACAGCAGAAAGCCACAGCCACAGAGCCATCGTTGATGGTAAACCACCAATCTGGGAATTTTAGAATCAGCCGCCATGGTTGCTTAGTGGCTTTTGTGTTGGGCTGCTATGCACAAGGTCGCGGGACCAAATCCCGGCCACGGCGGCCGCATATCGGTGGGGGTGAAATGCGAAAACACCCTTGTACTTAAATTTAGGTGCACGTGAAAGAGCCCCGGGTGGTCCAAATTATTCTGGAGTCCCTCACTACGACAGGCCTCATAATTAGGTCGCGGTTTTGGCACGTAAAATCCCATAATTTTATTTTAATTAAATAATATTAGAATCTCTATTTAAAAAAGGCATTGCCGGGAGTTGGTTTTTGTTGTATTTGGAAAGCCCTACTTGGTTCACCCAATACATTCTCAGTCACATGCCACAATTGTTCTTAGCGTGTATGTTGGCACTCAAGATTTTTGTCGTTGTTGTTGTTGTTGTTGTTGTTGTTGTTGTTGTTGTTGTTGTTGTTGTTGTTGTTGTTGTTGTTGTTGTTGTTGTTGTTGTTGTTGTATTTGAAAAACACCAATATGACGTAAATTACCAACTTTGTGTGGGTCGGTCCGCACACGTTATCTTCGACTTGGCTTGCACATGCAAGCTCATCTAAATGCGTCACTGTTGTGTGAAACAAGAAAGGGCAATGGAAAGGTCACTATCCGCAATATTATAGCGCAGATCAGTGTTAAAATTAATGACTACCACTTGACAGGCTTTATTCAATGTTTTTTACCAATTAGCCAAATACATTGTGTTTCAAGCACTGCGTTAGAAGTACACATTTTACTCAAACAAGTCAGCGTCCGCATTCAAAAGAAACACTTACGCTGTAATTATTCCTAGTAGCAAATTCCGGTCGGTCGTGATTTTGAACATAATATTAGCGAAGGTGGCTTCCTAATGACAAAAAGACACTCTTTCACAAGCTTTATGAATGGGCGGAATTCACAAATCTTTTCGTTCGTAAGCTTGCTGTTAATTGGCCAGACGCCTTCACTAACTATTGGTCCGTCATGACTATCAGATGGCACGCACATGCTCTTACGAACAGCTCTAGCCTACGTACTGTTTTGGGAATACGGGCCTAGAGGCCGGATTCACGCTTCTATATACGTATATCATAAGAAGCCAACAAACAATGACACCAAGGACCGCATAGAGGAAATTACTTGTAGTTCCTAACTGAATTAAATAAATTATGAATAAGTGTAAATGAAAGCGGATGAAAAACAACTGGCCGCAGGTGGGATACAAACCGTCTTCGCACTACGCGTGCAATGCTCTTACCGACTGAGCTACTGCGGCACAATTTTGCCATCCACTTTTGGGGGGGTTTTTATGTTTATCTATACTAAAAACAACCATTGGAGTGTTAGCCAGCGCCGCCACTCACGGCCTTGACGGCGGATGTGGAACATCTGTTCTGCTGCAGACGTCACGTCTGCGTGAACTTGTTGGGTGAAGGCAACTGGTCAATAAACCCACACATGCTATATCTGAAGGCATGTATTCAGGTAGAATGTAGCAGGTAGAAAAATGGTGACGCTTGTTTCAGTGTCCCGCCTGTCTCATTGCACAATAGCCAATACCCATTTTTAGATTCTCGATGCCGATTTTTGGTCTCGATGGCATGTCTTGTCGGTCCGTGCAGTGCACTTGATGGCTTTGCACATGCCAATCTTGCTTGAATAAAATATAGGTGTTTCTGCGTAAGAAATTAAGCTGCAAGTTGGCGCTCCTTCTGTCCCTTCTTTCCGCTTAGTTTTCCTCGCCCCAGAACCACATTCCAAGCATGAACCAACTAGCTAAACATCGAGTTCTGCTGAGAGAGAAAAGGAGAGAGTAGTAGTATATGGTAGTATTTGGAAATACGCTTCTTAAGGCACTCAAATCTTTCCAACATGGTAGTTTGAGCTAGATACCTACACAATACAATGTTCCATAGTTCCTTCAAAAGAGTCAAGTGGTGTGGGCTTGTTTGGTCGAAACAATCTCTGATCCACACCACCGAGACGAGCGAAGAGATAGAGCATCGACTCCACATCCGTGCGGTAGCGGCAACCAAACCCTGTCTGCATGGCTGCACACATGATATGTACACCAGCACTGCTTAAAGTCTGGTTTGTCTCACGCGTTTCGCACTGTTGTTTCGCCAGGTAGTTCTCTGAAAAGTCTGCCTTCCTGGCGTCTTTAACGCAGCCGAGGCATATTCGCAACTCCTTAAATCCCCGCGTTTGCAAAAGGATGCTGCGAGCCAACGACCTTGTGATCTTTGTGCTATGTTCGCATTGGTTCATGCGAGGACATCCCTTTTTACTGGCAACATCGCTGAGGGCACCCAGAACGAGGTGCAAATAAAGTAACGAGATGAACGGGCGCCAGTATGCTCGCAAACAGACCGTCGCTGATAAGGAACAGGGCCGGCGGCGGTGGTCGACTCGCGAGCTGGACATTCTCGGCGGAAAGAAGCCCTCTTCCCTTGTGCTCGCCCACGCTGGAGAGCTCGCTTTAAGAACAACGACTGGGACTCCGGCGGCTTCCGTTTTGTTTCTTTTCCAGACGAACCCAATGCACCGAACCGCGACCGAGATGTTTGCCGGCTGCGAGATACGGGAAGCAAATTCCTGCGTTCAATCGCCCACCCATGTATATCAAGAAAGTGCGTTTTCTTCGACGTTGGCTTGCAAATCTTATTTCATCATATCATGTTTATGCGTATGGCGTTGTTCTAACTTCTTTCCACGGGCAGAGATATTAGAGACTATGTGTATAGAAAGCGAACTGCAAGAACGAAGTAACAAGTGGCTTTGTTGTTTTTTTTTTTGTTTTTTTTTTCTCGTTTGTCTCGTCCGATCTGCGCCAGCGAGTCTTCTGTTTGTCCAGTGGTTTCATAAGCGTTGGAAATGCCCTGTGGGTAACCAAACGAACAATTGTCGCTGTGTTGACTTAGGCCCCATGAGCGTAATTAGTTCTCCGAGACCTTCCGCTGTGTCTTTTTGGGGCCTCATCGAAATTCCATCACAACACTCAATTATTTTTCGAACGACAACTATACTTAATATATACGAAAAAGACACCACGTCGTTGCGCTCGATATGCGGTGCGGAGTATGTAAACAAGTGCGCTGTCTATTGGACGTTTAGGAACAAGGGCACGTGCCTTTTTAGCGGGTCAATCGGCGCATGTTTTATTGGTGAGCGCTGATCATTCTCTCTATCATAAGCAACTTCAAGCTATACCTTCTACATCAACCAACGACTGGTGTAAAGCTGCTCGAAATCCTCTCAGTTCGAGATGTAAGCACCACGATTTGTAATAGCCCCGAATCGCGACAAATCGCGAACCGGAGGGAAATAGTCCCGATATGTCTTGTAAACTTGTGCAGAAAGTTCAATGATGCTACATTATTATTTGGTTCATAAGTACTAGAGCTATCACAGCACAATGCTGCAAAGCATAGTTTTACGTAACAATACAAGATGAGTTACGGTCTTTCGTGCCTCAAGACCGTAATTTACAGCATGAAATGCTTTTAAATATCTCAGGCTTTAATTGTCTTCGATGCGTCATTTTCGCTGAAATCACACCGTGTCAATTTCCTACGCAGTCTTTACTGCATAGGAAACGGTATATATATATAGGGTGTCCCACGTAACTTGAGCCAAACTTTCAAAATATGCAAATGCAACGTAGCTGGACAGAACCCAGGTATTATTGTCTGCCGTCGCTTGGAGATACTCAGATTAGTTTTTGTGTCTCGCCTAACTACATAATTAGTCCTAATTAATTTCCCAACTTCGCCAATATTATAATTAGATGAACAGTGTCAATGAGAAAATTGTAGATCAACATTAAAAACTCCCGATAAAGAATTCTGTTGCTCAATACGTGGTACATAAAAGTGTTTTTCCAAGCATGAAAGAAGCCCGCGAATGCACGCAAAATTGCCGCGCGAATGGCCACTCGAGGCGGGTACGAGGCTCGGAGAACCGATTGAACTAATTGCTTGGTGTTGTGTTAATTTCATATAATGCATACACGCTGTTTTTATGGATCAAGGCAATTCAGAGCACGTCCTCCACCGGAAGGTGAGAGTGATGACAGCTGTCCCAGCAACGAAGGTGATGAAGACACGGTGCATAATGGACGCTAATAATAGACACAAGTAGCAAGGTTGAGGAAGATGAAAACTGCAGTCAATCCAATCGGACACTTGGCCAATCACCCATTGTGGGTATGCCCCCCCCCCCCCCCCCCCCTGTTAAAGAGAAACCAAACCAAACCACGCTCCAAATGCATGGCTCCCCTCTATGTAAAAGATGGCGGGAAGCGAAAAAAAAAGACATGGAGAAAAATACATCCGGCACCAAGTTATGTGAACTGCCGCAGGGACAGGGATCGCTACCTGATAGTGAGAGCGCGAAGACACCGATAGAGTAGTTCAAAGAGTTTCGACGTGAAACGACTTTCAGTTCTGACCGTTTCTGACCACTTTGACCGCTCTAAGGACATTTCACGCCAAAAAAAGAAAAAACAAAATCAATATAAGGATTTCTTAACTGCGCGTTGAAGATGCATAACATTTCAACATTGGTCGAAGAAGGACCAAATGCCGAATGCCCCAAATTCATGTTATATCGATCTCGAGAAATACAGCAGCGCAACAAGCTTTTCCAGTTTGCTTTTAAAGTTTTGTTTGAGTGCGAAGTTTTCCCCCTTTTTTTTTCTTTTGTGGGGCTCCAAAATAAATCGGGAATGCAGTGGTTCAAGGCTAAATATAACGAATAAGTTTTCTGAGGTAACCTCATTTAACTATCAGCACCCTCTATAGCTTATGCACTGAATTTCAATCAACAGACTCAATATCTACCAACGCTCTGTAGAACTTGCACACTAGCACGCTTAGTTTATATTACAATTCACAGTAACCCTAAATAACAAAGTTTGTTTTTTCAGTATTCTCACGCGGACGATGACTGTGCCGTGCATTGGTGGCGCTTGCAGGCCACTCCCGGCGTGATTCAGAGTCGCCGCGGCGCACCTGTATCACTGTCCAGCGTCGATGTTCTCGGGAGAATTTCAAGGCTGTGGATACTTACGCGACACGCACTCACAAACTCAAAGCTACGCAAATGACGGCAGTACCTTTTCAGGCACTCTCCTTTGCGGTTCAAATGATCCCACGTGTTGTGTACCGGTTTTTTCAATCACGTAATGACTACAAGCCGTCCTGCTGCCTCTGGAATAAAATAGCTCCTATAGTAACGCCTGCGACCTGCGTCTATGTGCGCTTTCTTCATGTTTGTGTCTTCAGATTGCATGAATTTATTCATTTAGTTCGACGCCCTGCGGTAGCTTAGCGGCTATGGCCTTGCGCTGCTCAGTTCGAGGTCGCGGGTTCAATTCCGGCCGCCGCAGCCGCATTCGGAGGGGGGCGGAATGCAAGAACGCTCGTGTACCGCGTGCACTGGGAGCACTTGAAAGAAGTCCCCCAGGAGGTGGTAAAAACTAAACCGCAGTCCCCGACTGCGGCGCGCGTCATTATCAGATCATGTTTTTTTTTTTTGTACATAAAACCTCCGATTGTTTTTTTTTCTCGTTATCCTAAACAACAACGGTACAAAATCTCATGGCGTAAGAATAAAACTCATTAGAAACGGCAATCTGACTAGTCATAATAAACGAATATATTTACATACATAAGTAAACAGGGCCAGTACGCGTCCTCCTGCAGTATAATTTCTGTATTCAAGGGCAGGTGAAACACAGAACATTTAATGTTGGACAACCTCTGAACCCTTCTCAATAAATTTCGACGAACTTAAGAGATAGGAGTTATCTTCCGTGGATTGGAGGTTAATTATAATTGAAGCACGTGCCTTTTTTCTGTTTTATTTGACGAAATAAGGGGAAAAAGAAAGGAAATCAATTTTATCAAGCTTACAACTATCTAGCTTTTAAGCAAGAACGTTATTATAAGAAATCACCAACTAAATCCATTAGAACATCCAAAATGGATGAAACAGTTTTACTTTACTTTAGGAAACAACTCTGCGTTGTCAGAACGAATTATTTTAAATCCGCAATATTAATTTAACGCATTTAAGTAAGCTGTAAAATGTTTTGTGTGTGTGTGTGTGTGTTCATTTTTTTTTTGCTTAGGGTGCTTTTTCTGGTTGCAGATTAAGGAATCGCGAGAGGTGTTGTGTTATCAAGTTGCAAAGTGAGAGATCTTTTTTATTTGTTTTGCTCACATTTTTGCTTTATTCATTTATTTCCGTAAACGATTTGAGGAGCGTGGGCAGAAGACCGACGCCAAGCGGTCGGCGGGATTTCGTTCGTTAAGAAAATGTCATTTGCATCATTTCATCGGTTGCCTTATCAGAGTTTTTCTGCTCGTCATGTCTACTTGAATACGGAGAGCACGAGCTAAGGCATCTAAGAGTTCTTCCTCCAAGATGGGCTAGCGGAAATTGGAAATACGAGACTGCTAGCAGCGAAATCGCTGAAGCAAGTACTCAATGATTGGACTTCACAATAAAACGTAATCAAGAGATGCGGAGGTCCCAGCGAACCGAAGAAGTAATAGTACTTTCTTGGCCGATTAATTCATAGACGCTGAGGCAACTGAGCCAAAAAGGCAACTTTAGCACTAATTGTTACTGAAGAACTCAACCTTATTGCAACAGACTGCACTTGTTATTTGATATAGCGCTGACCATGAGGTATAGAGCGAAATAAATATAATTTAATTGTTTCAAATTTCGTTTCTTTATTTCAAGTAAATAATATACACGATGGAAATTTGAAGACACTAAGCTATAACTAATGGTTGCAGCAACCAAAAAATGTACTGCATACGCCACTTCTTGTATGGTCACTGAAGCTAACCGTTATTTCAGGTCGTCGAGTGATTTAGATATGGACCACCCGAGGTCACTGAGTATGCTACCCACACGAGCCTGTTATAACGATCAGGTTGATGGTTCGGGCCAGTAGTTACTTGTTGGATTTTAGCGCTAACTGAGAAGAAAAGAAGAATCTGCCCTGCGTATTTTTGTTTCTTGGTGCATTTGTTGGTGACAGAAAAAAAGAAAAAAAGAAAACATTGCGACTGTCATTATTATTTGCACCATCTTGCATGGACAGTTCGCGTTGGGAGAAAACAACAACGCCAAAAAAGCACGGAGACTGGCACACCATTGTGCTGCAATTCATTATTTATACGAAACTTCCTACGTGAAAGGCTCGTCGATGACCGCCTACACGGTGACAATAGAGAATTTTAGAATAGCGTTTGTCGGCTTACGTAGGTTAAACGTAAGCACGTTTGCGGGACGCTACGGTCTTTCAAGACTTTTAGTTTACCGAACGGGAACGCTAACGTAAGGAAGACGTTATAAAACGGGACGCCATCTGGTTCCTCGTGCCAAACGTATCCAAGCCAAGGCAATCCATTAGCAGCCATCCTGTTGTTGCTATGGGGACGCATCTCATCAGGCCTATGGGCGCCGGAATCGCCGAACGGTTTCGGAAATTGTACGCGCTCTGCGCTCATAACTAACGTTTCAGGTGAGTTTAGAGAAAGCGAAAGGCCATTTTAATAGTTACTGGCCCCGAAGTAGGAGCGTAGCCATATGACGCGAATTCACGCTGAAGCGGGAGCCGTTGGTGCCACCATGTTCGACAACGGTATTTCTTAGCGTCCGAATACATTACGAACGTTAAACTGACCAAATAACGTACGTTATCATAGCGCACGTAAACCAGAGCAACCCAGTATAACGTTCGGAGCATTCGCAGTGAGGATGACGCTATTTCTTCACGTACGTAATGCGTTTATGTTTGGTTGCAAACGCTATTCTAAAACTGTCTAATGGCTTATTTGATTTTTAATTTCATTGAAAACTAAAGCAAAACGAAGCTAAAACAGAATTGCCGTGGTCAGTTACCTGGTCTTGGTGATCGGAAATAAATTATTACGGTTTCTGAGCTAACGGTTTTAGTTCTCGCGCAGACGGTACAGAGATGAATAAAAAATATGAACAGCAAGGTCACCAATCAGTGAAAAACAATCACGGTTTAACGTACCTACCAGTTTAGGATGAGCTTTTTTTCTTCGGACATTTCCAAGCGTTTCTTGCTCTGCCGAAGATGCAATGCCTTTACATTACAGCGTCTGCTTTTGTTGCCCCTGCTGTGGCCCCGAAAAAAAAAATCCTAACAAGTAGCTGCAAAATGTTTAACACCATAGATTTAAAACCGAACATATCAAAGTAGACAAAGAAAAAAAAACTCAGGCATATTATGCAGAACGTCGAAGGGATAAAAATGCTTCTCTGTTACTTTGCAGTCCTCCTACAACTCCAGACAAGCCGTGAATAAAATAAATAATGACGGGAGCCAGTGGGAACAACCAA
The DNA here is from genome assembly GCF_013339745.2 of Dermacentor silvarum. Taxonomy (NCBI): domain Eukaryota; kingdom Metazoa; phylum Arthropoda; class Arachnida; order Ixodida; family Ixodidae; genus Dermacentor; species Dermacentor silvarum. The sequence continues at coordinate 115,167,349 of NC_051154.1, forward strand.
GGCCGCACCCTCGAATGATTTATTTCAGATATACTTTGCGTGACTTGGAGTCCAGCGGGATGCGACGCCAGCGTCGATTGAAAGTGATGCCTTCCAAAGCGATAGATCCGGAACATGGCTCCAGAGCTGAACACAAACGGGAAGCCAGTAGGTAATCTGGGCCCGCATTTTGTGACGTTCCATTTCATTTTCTATTTTTGTGCGATAGCAATTATATGGACACTTCAACCGGATTTCTGCCGTCGGCGTCACCGTCGCCGTGAGGTTCCGTATAAAGTCCAAGGGAGATAAAATCGTCGCCGCGCGCCGTATGCCCGAGCGAAAGCGTGCGGGGGACGCGCGCTATCACGGAGAGCGAACGCACGGCGGAAAGCAAACGCGACGGTCGCGCGAAAGGCCGTGGGGGTATGGGAGCGAGGGAGGGAGGGAGGCGGGGCGACGGTGTGCTCCGGCACCAAAGGCGTATCTTGCAACCGGGCGCGAGGGGAACTTGCCACTCAATCTCCCATGCGAAAGCAAGAAAGCGGGAAGGTGGCGCGGGAGGGAGCGGGGGGCGGGGGCGCAGCTTCTACTCTGCCAACAACCACGCTCGTACTTTGCCCAGTTCTGTCGGTCCCCGCACCGTCTCTTATCTCCACACGGCTCTGACCTTTGTATGCGCTGTGCAATCGCCGCTCAGTTTCCGTTGAAGCGATAGACCGCACGAACCTTCGCCCGCTGCGGCGGCGGCTGCGCTTGCTGCCAGCGTTTTTAAAGTCGTTGTCTGCGGTCATTCAGTGTGATCTATTCATGTTTGCTTGTGCGCGCTGACACCACGCTTGTTAATTCAATTAGTAATAGTCGAGCCACATTTTCCAACGCACGCCACACATGCAATGCTGCCCGGATCGGCAGTGCAGCGCTACAGGTGTGTCCCTTCGCACGCGCTGCCCACGGGAAGCGCTTCTCATCAACACCACCTTTCACACTAGCCTTGTCGTGGTCATCGAGTCTCTCTTCATGCCGGTCTACTTACGCCGCAGCACGCCTGCTTACTTACTAAGCTCATGTTTACTACAATTCATGTTGCTACCAAAGCCGCTCACCTTACTTTGTATGACATTGCTGTGTTGCTATCGCATTCATTGCTTCGCCCTTAGGGCGAAACTGTGCCATTTTTTTCAATTAAATGAAAATGAGAACTCTTTGTCACATTACGCTGGTTGAAGCCGCCTTTTCGCTTAGAAGTACGTATAGACGATGCCATGAAAGTGCAATGCTCTACCTGTACCTGTGTACATTTTCTAAAATTGATCAGAATCTGGAAAACCTATAAGCAAGAAAGTAGAAATACATCATAGTAAGTTTTATGAAACTTGTTTTGATAATATGAAGCATGTTATTTTCTGACGTCGTGCGCATTGCGATTACCAGCATTGCGCTCTGATTTTCGTGGTATCGGGGAGTGCATTACAGCCGATGTTGGCCCCTGCGCCATTAAACTAAAACTATCGTGACTATAATTGTTCTAATAATCATCATATTTGTAATGGTGGTCTTGTACTTTGAGATTTCATCGACGCGCCTATTGCTGAGGCTGAATGCTTGAGAAAAAGTTTGGCTGTCACCCTGGCTATTATTAAATGCGCGCGGTAGTCAAGTGTTTTAATCTGGCACCCAAAGAGCAAATTTTAAAGAAATTTGTTGCATTTAAGAAAAAGTGCAATGACAGTAACTGTTGGGGAGCAGACTTGTTTGCGCCCACGTTTTTTTTCAGTTAATATAGTTAAGAGTATTTACAAAAACAAAATATCAAGTGCAAGTCTCAAATGCCGTAAGAAGAGGTATCGCACATTTGTAAGTAGCGGCTTATAGAGCGTCGAAAGTGGAAAAAATTATTTGTTCGACACTACTGCAGAAGGCACCAGTATTTTTAAAATAACATTTTCCATGCTCATGCAAATGAAGGAAGTGTTTTATGCAAAAGTGCAACATATCAACGTGAGCATGCCCACTCGAAACGCGCTATCAATTTCTGGTTACATAAACGCGTTATCTTTTTTGGTTGCGCGGTTACACAGACGAAATCTTGATGATTTCGTTTTTGTAAACGGGGGAGTTTCATTTCTTTACTACTTGTTTTCTGAGAAATATTTTGACGCCGAAATTGAAATCTCCCAGCGGTCCCCAGAATATAGTATAGGCACCAAAAGTGAGTCTTAGCTTTCAAATTCAACAAATTTGGTTCAGAGTGATTTAGTGGTTGCGTAAGGGAAGCATTGATGCTTTGTTGTTGTTGTTTATTAATAACGGCACTATATTGCGTTTGGCCTAGCGTCGGAGTCCTCCAGGGCTGGGAGAATGCAACTCGTGGTGGCTTTTACACAAGCGTTACTACACACTTTTGAGGCGAGAGTCAGCGAGCATCTTTCTTACTCAGGCCTCAGCAGAAGTGTGTAATAAAGCTTGTGTAAACGCCTCCCGAGTTGGCCCCAATACGCTCGGCCAGATGCAACAAGACAAACGGGAAGGTAGGCTACATTCAGTGGCGTGCCAACCATTTCTTGAGTGGGGGGCAAACTGCTAAGTATACAACCCCTTCTCTCTCTCTCTCTCTCTATATATATATATATATATATATATATATGTACATCATAAGAAGCCAACAAACAGTGACATCAAGGACAACACATGGGAAATTACTTGTACTTACTAATTGAATCCGGCAACATTGATGCCTTCAGGTAGAATATGTGGATTTATTGACCAGTTGCCTTCACCCAAAAAGATGACGTAGCCGTGACGCCTGCTGCAGAAAGAATGTTCCACATCCGCCGCCTAGGTTTGTGAGTGGTGGCGCTGGCTAACACTCCCAGGGTTAATTCTGGTTGTAAGACCTAAATACTCCAGAAAGTGGATGGGAAAACGGCACCGCGGTAGCTCAATGGTGAGAGCAACACACGCGTAATGCGAAGACGTGGGTTCCTTCCCCACCTGCGGCCAGTTGTTTTTTCATCCATTTTCATTTTCATTAATTTATCATTTCTTTAATTTAATCAGTAAGTACAAATAATTTCCCCTATGTTGTCCTTGGTGTCCCTGGTTATTGGCTTCTTATGATATGATTAATAAAAATTGGGCCCCTCGGTTCCAGTTCTTATCATTCATATCATTCGTATCATATATATATATATATATATAATGAATGATAAGAACTATATATCATAGTTCTTATCATTATATTATATTATTATCATATATCATTATATTATATATTATTATCATATATATATATATATATATTGACAATTGCTATTGCATTACGCTAAAGAGCCTGTAAAAGCGTCTTTCCGTTGATTTTATAACTACCAGCCATACACGTGATATCAATGACACATGGTGCTTCATGGTGCAACAAAACATTATTTTAATATATTGCCTGAAATTATGTAAAATCTCAACCTGGATACAATGACAAAAGTTAGTGCCTGACAGAAGTCTCTGACCCCGCACAGTAGCAGCAGTACAGCGTACATAAAAATTAACATTTGCTACCATTTTAATAATTCAACAAATAATACTATTTGTGTATAAGTCTACAGCACAAATTCGTCGCCAGTTAAGGCAATAGTATTGTAGAGGTTATACACAACATAGTACAGTCAACATAAAAGACTTACTCGGAAGAAACAGCTTCGCTAGAAATTGGTTTGTAATTCTGCAAGGTCGCAAACATCTGCTGACGCTTCCCTTTTTTCCCCCCTTTTTTTCTCCCTTTTTTTCTCGTGAATATTGTTACGGAAGGATAGGAGGAAAGAAAAGAAGAACAAAATCGAGAGACACTGGCTGCTGCGTGTTGTTGCTGGTCAGCTATCTTGACCACACTAACCCTACTTGTGTATATATTGTAAATACATCCAGTCTATACCCCGCACCTCCACCAATATGTTACGGGGATGTTGGGAGTATAGACTGGATGTATTTACAGTATATACACAAGTAGGGTTAGTAGGGCCAAGATAGCTGACAGCAACAACACGCAGCAGCCAGTGTCTCTCGATCTTCTTCTTCTTTTCTTTCCTCCTATCCTTGCGTAACAATATTGTCGAGAAAAAAAGAGAAAAAAAGGAAAACGTCAGCAGATGTTTGCGACCTTGCAGAATTACAAAACAATTTCCAGCGAAGCTGTTTCTTCCGAGCAGTTGAAACAAGAGTTTTACTTACCTGTAATTACACTCGTATATGACAGTTCCGTTTGAAACCTTGCCCGCATGTAACGCTTTCGAGTACTTGTTAGGATTTTTTGAAAGCCAGTAATTCATGGACACACATTTTACTTCACCAGAACATGAACCAAGCAACCCCCCCCCCCCCCGCATTTTTGCTAGATTCGATCTGTTTCGTTGCCAGTTCTCCCAGAGGAGCGAGATAAATTCTGCTGTGTTCGTAAAATACATTGAGCCAGCTCCAGATCGCCTGCATGCGTAATTTACACTGTAAATGTCGTAATTAGTCCCCCCACTTAGAACGTAACCTACACATTACCCATAACGTGGCCCTTATTTTCGACACGTATAACCAAGGTGCCTTCATTAGGTCACTGAGGACCTCGCAGAAACCAACTACGAACCTCTTATGGCGCACGAAAGTAGGGGAAAGAACGTGGGTTCAGTAATTATTTGCAACGCTTCTAACTGGACCATGAACGTAAAACTTTTGTCAGACATGGCACTTACCTTAACCAACCCTCCCATTTCCACGAAATGTAAACATGTTGTCGGGACAATGGGGACGTGTGGTCGGCACCACAGCTATGTCGGGACAATAGGAAGCATAGCTGATAGCGCACATGTCCCACATTCTAAGCTTGACTAAGACATTTTTTACAAAACCTGTGTTTGATCGAACTCATTTAACTTCACAAAGAAATTTTCACAGCATTCCACCTATTTTCGATAAATTTGATCTTGGCGGCATTTGTAGTTTTACCCGAGCAACGGATTAAATTCTGCCCCGTTCGTTAGACACACTCATACCGCTCTAGAGCACACACATACGTAATTTCTTACCACCGCTTCAATTACACACCTACTTTTACTTCGCCTACACATCACCCATTACCTCGTCCTTACTGTCACCAAACAGAAAAAAGCTGCCTCGTTGAGTTCACTGGCGACAGCAGGCGAATCCAATATACGTATCACGTTTTAAATGCCCGCCCAAAACGCGGGTTCAATAATTATTCGTAACGGTTCTAGTAAACCAGAGACGTTAAGAATTCGCAACACATTCCACTTAAGCTGCGACGCTTCCTTCTAAATAAAAAGTTTGTGAAATGCAGAGTTTTCTTGAAAATTTGGGAAACACAATTGGTGACGGTATCTTGACGCTTTCGAACGCTTGATTAAAGATTTTCTAAATGTATAAAAAAATTTCCAACAGCTGTATTTGATCAACACCCATTTAAAGCGCACACAAACTTGGCGTGGCGTTTCCCCTATGTTCGCAAAATGTGACCTCAGTTCTAATTGTAATTATGCCAGGGCAGCGCTGTAAGTTTTACGCCGCTCGAAAAACAAACACTTATAACGCTCCGGTGCACTTGCATTCGTAATCTATTGTAAAAAGGCGCATTTAACCCACCTACTTCGAACGTGGCCTACACATTACAGATACCGTTTTCCTAATGTTTCCCAAATATGAACAAGGTGCTTTGTTTAGTTCATCGAAGACAGTCGAGAAACAAACTGCGAATCTCGTATGACGGCCAGAAGTAAAGGTGAAAAACGAAGGTTCAGTAATTGTTTACAACGTTACATTTAAAGCAAGCACTTGAAATTTCCGCAGCCCCATTACACTAAAATTATCCATCTTTGCACGGAATATGAGGTTAGTGGTTCATGCAGTTCTTTTTTCTTTCTTTTATTATTTTTTGAAGTCTGCGACGCATTTGGAATAATGGAAGTATAGCACCTTGGAACGCTTGAGTAAGTAAATTTCCACAAAGGTTGCAATGAACCCACATAGATTAAACATTTATCACTTGTCACTCAAAACATGATTCCTACTTCAACGATATATAAACACCGCGCCTCGCATAGTTTACCGAGGAAACCAGGGCAAGCAACTAAATGAATTATATAACGCATAAAAGATGGGAGAAAACAGGTATTTAGTAAATATTTTCAAAAACATCCAAGTAAACTTTCGGTATATAAACTAAACTTTCTGTATATATATCCTTAAAAATAAAAGGGACAGACAACGTCAGAAGTGACACATGCCAAAAGAAAAAAAATGCAAGGCAGTCTATAATGGTATGGTAATGGCTCTGCACATTTGACCGTGTTGCTTTCTTCTTCACACATGAAGCACAAAACAAGAAATCGACACAGAAAAGTAGAAAGACCGCACTAGACAACCGCCGCAACCATGATTGGCCACCAACTCGCTCAAGTGTCGAGATTCCTGATGGTCGTTTTCACCAAGATATATAGGATAAGTGGGGATTACATGATGAAATTCGACAGCCTCCGGACATATACCGTGTGTGTCCCAGCTAACGTTAGCCAGACTGTTCAAGGAAGGAAAAAGACTTATAAAACACCACGCAAGATACAATTATAAAACCCACAGTGCTCGGTCGTCAGAGTTCTGAAGACCGTACATCGTAAGTCTTAAGATCGTATCCTGCACCATGTTTCTTGCTTAATAGGTTGGCTAACGGTAGCTGGGATGCCCTATAAGGGGTGCTAAGTTTTAAGTTTTCGGAATTAAAAAAAATTCTCGTTGCAGATAACAGAAATCTTGTCCTTGAGCTGGACTATTCAGAGAGGCGGACATTACTTGCAAAAGAAATTGAAACACATACACAACTAATCAACAAAAAATCACGAATTATCTTTTTAATGAATTACTTTACTGTGCATTGCAATCCGCGAATTCTAGCCGGTGAGTTTGCAAGGCATGTTAACCTAGAATGAATTTCCAGAATGACACCAGTTTGGAGATATGCGTCCTCAAACTGGCCGTAAGGATTCACTGTTGTACCACTTACTTTTTTTTAACAGAACGTTCTTGTAGGCATTGGAGCATGAAAGTAACTAGACTTCGCCCATCTATTTCGCCCCACACTTTCTGAAATAATATCTCGAAACTGGTGTGCTCCTGGAAATTCATTTGAAGTGAATACGTCTTGCAAACTCACCGGCTACAATTCATAAATTGCAATATGTGCCTCAGAGGAATTAATTAAGAAGTTCATTAGTGAATGTCTGGTAATTAGTTAGATACGTGTTTCAATTTCTCGGGCTACTAATGTCCGCCTCTTCGAATAAACCAGCTGAAGGATAAGAATTATGTTATCTGCCACAGTGGATGTTTTTTAATTCCATAAAATTTTAAGATGGTCTCCCCATATATAGATTCAATAGTTGAATTCAATAGAACAATTTCACGCCGTAAGGCACGCCATCGTAGGGCGGGGCTGATTATAGTACTTTAGAATTCGTCACCTTTTCGTTAAATATAGCAAGCTAATTTTGTGTTTTCGAATATGATTATACGGTCTCAAAAAATGGACATCACGCAAGAAACGCAACGTGAAATTTGTAATGGCGAGAACTGCCTTCTATGCAATTTCAGCGTATGTGGCGCCCTCCGTTCGTCGTCTGCTCCAGATCTTCGCGGCGAGACACGAAAGGCAATCCTCACTGCCCTAACGGGGGATGAGTAATAAAGAAAACATTACTTAAGTGGCTAATGGGCATTCACATACAAAATTTGGTCACATCTGTAGTCTAGTTGGATTTTCCAGCAGCCAAAAGCACACGCTTTCAAAAGGGGGGCACATGACATACTTTGCTCCTACACTTCTGACAGGAAGGGGGGGGAGGGCAAGTGCTTCCCTGTCTTCCCGGTAAATATGCCATGGCTACATTAGAACTTTGCTATCCCAAGGCACAGTTAAGAAACCCCGGCTGTATACCCCGTTTCCAATATATTCATCATCATCATCATCATCATCATCATCATCATCATCATCATCATCATCATCATCATCATCATATATTTATCTCCACTGCAGGACGAAGGCCCCTCCCTGCGATCTCCAATTACCCCTGTCTTGCGCTAGCTGATTCTAACTTGCGCCTGCGAATTTCCTAACTTCATTACTCCACCTAGTTTTCTGCCATCCTCGACGGCGCTTCCCTTCTCTTGGTGTCCATTCTGTAACTCTAATGGTCCACCGGTTATCCATCCTACGCGTTACATGGCCTGCCCAGCTCCACTTTTTCCACTTAATGTCAACTAGAATATCGGCTATCCCCGTTTTTTTTCTCTGATCCACACCGCTCTCTTCCTGGCTCTTAATGTTAGACCTAACATTTTTCGTTCCATCGCTCTTTGTACAGTCCTTAACTTGTTCTCGAGCTTCTTTGTTAACCTCCAAGTTTCTGCCCCATATGTTAGCACCGGTAGAATGCAGTGATTGTACACTTTTCTTTATTATTATTATTATTATTATTATTATTATTATTATTATTATTATTATTATTATTATTATTATTATTATTATTATTATTATTATTATTATTGGCAGTTGGCGGCGATACCTTCGCCCAGCGCTGACACCTCGTTTTTTAACAGATTACAGATGTACCGCGGGAACGTGTTCAAGATGCACTGCTCGATTCTGTAAGCTTCTGAGCCTGCTGCTGCTCTTGGATTCCGGGATTCTCATAAAGCGTCGCAGGACCGGTCCATCATTTAGCTACACCAGGAATGGGTCGCTAGTTGAGAAACAAAACGTAGAACCGGTAGAGTTAACAGAAAAGGCGTTCCAATTACAGGCGTTCACACAGGCCGGTCGATGTCAAGTAGCGGAGTAGCGCTTGTACGGCATTTTGATGCGAGGTTAAGTCCTGTCGATGTAGTAAAATTATTTGTTCCAGCAGAAGCTGGTCGTCCAATTGGTTGAGCACGACGGAAAGTGATTGTCTCTGCACACTGTACTGCGGGTACTGGCATAGAACATGACGAATCGTTTCCTCGTCGCCACAATTGCCACTTGCTGCGGTGTCGGCCTTCCCTATGCGGAACGTGTAGGCATTGGTAAACGCGACGCCCAACCATAGCCTACACAAAAGGGTCACGTCTTTTCGGGGAAGTCTTAGTGGAAGTCGAAGGCTTGAGGTTGGATCCAGGGAACGAGCATGCATAAAATGTGGTTTATTCCAGTCTGATGAAGTGTATTGGCGTGCAAGTAGGCGAAGCATCCTTGCAGCATCTGTCCTAGGCAGCGGCATCGATAGGCGGTGGTCTTCTTCATGAGCTGAACGAGCAGTTTGATCGTCACGTTCATTGGCAATGATTCCACAGTGACTTGGCAGCCACTGAAAGATTATTTCGTGTCCTTTCTCAGTCAGGTGGTGTATGGCCTCTGTGAGTTCTCCTGAGCTGCTCCACCAGCTTACGCTGTGACTGTGCTGCGTGTGCCGTGCAGGCCTGTGACTTTTTGTATACTCACTCCCACTTCTAATATGCTGTTGCATGCGAGAACTTAGCAGCGAATCAAGAACTTCTTCATTCGCTTGGCATCTGCCAGCCTGGTTATCTGCCTCTCATCTAACACCACATATTTCTTCGTTAACGGGAAACCCTTCGTAGTTTCGATGGAACTAAAGTTATGAACAGTCCTGTACAAAATAAACACAGCCTTGTTCCTTTTTAACAGCGGAGCTGTTTAAGCCGGCCGTAAGTTGTGCCGCGATCCGCAAATCTTCGCCGAGCTATGACGTCACTGCGTTGCCTAGCAACTCCATAGCAGCTGTGCGATAGCTTCGCAAGACTCCGCGCCTAGACACTACTTATTAGCGGAGCTGTTTAAGCCGGCCGTAATTTGCGCTGCGAGCCGCAAAACCTCGCCGAGCCATGGCGTCACTCCGTTGCCTAGCAACCCCATACCAGCTGTGCGATAGCTTCACGAGACTCCGCGCCTAGACACTGCGCGCAGAGCGTCTGCTCCGCTTGCCATAAACGTTCCGTGTAGCAGGTGTGAAGGCGGGGTTGCCAGTGTGCGGGCGGTAGTAGAAGCCATGGGGAGACTGAGGAAGAATCGCACTCCCGATGAAGAGGCCGCTTTCCGGGAATCACGCCGCTTGGCCAAACAAGAATGCAATCATCGGCGTCGAGCTAATCCTGCACAGAGAGCCGAGGAAGCCTTAGCCAAGCGACGGCGCAGAGTCGAAGCTGCGCCTCGCTTCTCCTAGCTCCGGCAACGCTCCTCCGCCGCCGCGCCAGCGATGGCGTCACTGAGCGTTGCATAGCGCAGCTTCCAACACCAACACCGCGTTCCAATACCGACACCGCGTTCCACCGCGTTGCAATGCCCACACCGCGTTCCAGCAGACCCGCTCCGTCAATGCGGTAGCCTAGCAATCATTTACCCAGATTCGCCCAGCCATGTCATTGCTTCGCGCAGCAATTCTTGCTTTGCTTAGTCATGAGAATACTTTGTGAAACTTGACCATGACGTCACAATGATTACAAAGATCATGTCGCCGCGACGGTGACACACCTAGCTCTCGTAGATTTCGCACTGAGTAAATGTAACATGCGGCGGCCGAAGAAGTACAAGACTCCCGAAGAAGTCGCTAAGCTGGAAGCTCGTCGTGCCACCAGCCGAGAACGAATGCGGCGATTGCGTGCTAATCCGCAGTACCGCGCCGAAGCCGCTGCTGCTAAACACGCCAAGGCTAGCAAAACCTGGAAGAAGCTAGGTCGATCACCAGCTCCGCTGTTTACTCCAGCCGTGCACCACTAGTGCAAGCCGCCCACTTTTTTTTTTTTTTTTGTTTATTCATGTTGCAAGCAGCCCACACTGTCCGTGTCAGACGGTGGGCTTTATAATGGGTTGTCGGTATTGAGGCACTCTAATTTCTTGCAAAAAAGTGTGCACGTTAGTGAGTGCGAGCGCGTTAGTGTGAGTGAATGCATGTGCGCATCTGTAGATGCGTACGTGCATGTACGCTATGAAGAAATTGCTGATGACTGTAAATAAAACGTCCTTCAATGGCACAAGCACACATATTGCCAATATATGTTTGCCTGTGCCACCCCCTTCCACACTACCACGCTAAACTTAATATTGCGATAGCAATTATATGGACGCTCCAAGCGGATTTCTGCCGTTGTCGTCGTCGCCATGAGGTTCCGTATAAAGTCCAAGGGCGATAAAATCGTCGCCGCGCGCCGTATATATATATATATATATATATATATATATATATATATATATATATATATATATATGTGCGAGTGAAAGTGCGCGAGGGACGCGCGCTTTCACGGAGGCGAACGCACGGCGGAGAGCAAACGCGACGTCTTCTGTCGCGCGAAAGGCCGTGGGGGAATAGAGGGAGGTAGGGAGGGGGGGCGACATTGTGCTGTGGCACCAACTGCGTATCTTGCTACCTGGCGCAAGGGGAACTGGCGACTCAATCGCATACGGGAAAGGAGGAAAGCGGGAAGGCAGCGCGGGAGGGAGGGGGTGCGGCTTCTACTCAGCCAACAACTGCGTACTTATACTTTGCTTGGCTGCGGGCGGTCGCACGCACCGTATGTTGAAAGCGATCTGCACACGGCTCCTGGCTTTGTATGCGCTTTGCTTTCGCCGCTCAGTTTGCGTTGAAGCGATAGACCACGCGAACCTTCGCTCGCTGCTGCCACCACTCTTGCTCACGCCAGCGTTTTCACAGCGGTTGTCTACGGTCATCGAGTGTGATCTATTCATGTTTGCTCGTGCGCGCTGACACCATGCCTGTTATTTCAGTTAGTAAGCGAATGTGTGTAAGTTTATACAGCCGATAAAGCTACTATCCTTACTCCGTATAACTCTCTACTAATTTGTTATCGCAATTGATGCAAAAAAAGTATTGCTTCACACTCAACCTATAATGACATCAGGCAAAGTATTCGAAGACTAATTACCCTTGAAGATGTTGTGGCTTTCGTTAAAATAGAAAATAAGGACATGAACCCAAAAAAGAAATCTAAGAGAAAGAGCAACAAAGCGCAATATTTTCGCGCTTCTCGTATACTTACAAGAAAGTTATCAGCTGAATTAAGAGAAAGAAAAAAAATACAACAACAAAAATGAGTGTCAATGGAAATGTGTTTTCAGAATCTCTATTCCACACATCGGAGGAGCATTTTCGCCATTCTTTGTCGTTGGGATTTGAGCCGAAGAGACAAGAACAGTCAAAAAGGACTTGGTGATTACACCGGGCTCGCTAACACTTTATCAATTTTATTTTTGGTGAGGTTGGCGACCGATTTTTTTTATTCTCTGCCGTACAACAGTGTCAACGTTTTTTGATGCTGATGCGGTTGTTCGTAGATGGCTTCTCCTGTTGGTCGACGCAGTCAGCAAGTAAACGGTGCCACGCGGCAACGTCTTGCGAGAGCGCCCTTCCATTTCCAAAAACACATCTTCCTTTGACTTTTCTCTTTCTCGCCATTCCAGTCTTTTCCACTTGTGGACGAACAGCGTTGGAAAGCTGGCGGCTTGACACTGCCCGTAAATGGCTGTCGCAGAGAAAATACAGGAGAATACCCCCGCTCGATGAAAGAATGGAAACAGCAAGTGGGAATAGTGGTGGCTTCACGTTTTTTTTAAATATTTTTATTTGCGCTTTCCCAGCACCAGAAGCGAACAGCAGAGCAAGTGCTTGCATAAGCGCAGTACCGTGATGAGTAAAAAGAAAAAGAAATGTTTGTCTGCACCATCGCAGCAACCAGTATAGCAGTGCGACTTGTTGTGACTCGTAAAATACCAGATATGCCTATGCCGAAAGAAATGTTTGTCTGACTCTGCGTGAAAAGTACCGTAACCACGCCGTCCTAAGATGCCAAGTAATGGCTGCGCTGCTCAGCCGCTCGTGCCACGCGTGGCCTCCTTTGTGGCCCTATGCAAAATGTTTCCGCCGCTCTTGGCAGACATCCAGGCCCCCGTTCTGTGACCTCTCCATTGTGCCGTCCGAATGGTGATGACGAAACTGAGCAACAAAAGCAACATGTTAGCTGGCACAAAGTTGACCTCCGGGCGCTGCTTGCATCGCGATTCTAATAAGATGTTAGTCGCTCACTAACACTTTACAGTTAGCCAACAATTCGGTATTAGGACCACGGCTGAAAAACTTTCATGCGGAACGTGACCTCTCGGTAGAAAATTTTGCAATACTTGAGCGGCGAATTTCTGGAAACGCACCGGCAATTTCACCCTGGACACTGAGAAGGAAAAGATTATTACCAGCCAGTAAATACACTTTTTAATAAATACATTTTAATACATAATAAGCAATACAATAATAATTCTTTTTTTTTCAATACTGGTGTAGCGACACACGGAAATGATATTACTGACGAAATAAACAATGCAGTTGATGCAGTGTACCAATGTTACATTTTTTAAGCTACTTAAACTGCAGGGCTCGTACCCAAGCTATACGAACACTGAAGCGCAGTCAATAGCAGTCAATTGTTGTAGAAATGATTCGCGCATCGTTCAGACGTGCACACGTCAACTGCAAGAGCTTCCCATGAACGCCAAAATGAACTGTAATGACTTTATATGCCATTTTCTTCACTACGTGAAATTATAGGGCATCAAGTCACTATATTTTATGCAGTATTGGCGCGGGGTGGCCTAATGTAAACAGAGAAGACGCGGTCTAGGTGCTGCGTCGCTTTCAGTGGTTCCAGTCTTGTTATGTATCAATCATGCAAGTTTGTTATGATATGCGAGGACAAAAAGTGCAATGGTGGGTGTTTACAGTCCTTCTGCGGTCCCGACGCAAACGGTACGTAAAATTTGGTCGATAAACTTCGACAAATTGCCTTGTGATGCGGTTACAGCTATTACGGTGTCTGTACCAGTGCTTGTACCGAAAGCGTTGATAACATAAAAGCATTTGCGTCAGCTTACATTTTTTTGTCATGTTTCATTCCTTGCTCCTGTAAGTTTGGGTTTGTGATACGCACTCGGTCTGCGGCCGTTGCGCTCTCTCCGCCTCGGGAAACAAGATAAACGTGCCACTTGTACAAATTACTGCTTTTCGTTGGCATTGACGGGCTGTCGCTCAGTCGGAAAAGAAATACGTAGGTCTGATACATTGAAAACACTTAAAAGTTGAAAAAGCTAAGATATCGTCGTTAGCTAGCATGTAAGAACAAAGAAAATGCTGGAGACTTATTTTGAGAAAGCAGTTCTCTAAACATCATTCACGAGAGTTATCTACCACCGAATGCAGTCCCTTTACATTGAATGGCACCAAGCAGAGTAAACGCATACTCTATCATGGAGCACAAGAACTATGGGAAAAGAAGATAAATGCGGAACAAGCAGGCACTCGCCGCGGTGGCTCAGTCAGCTAAGGCGTTGCGCTGCTGAGCACGAGATCGCGGGATCGAATCCCGGCCGCGGCAGCCGCATTTCAATGGAGGCGAAATGCAAAAACGCCCGTGTGCTTGCTTTGTAGTGCACGTTTAAGAACCCCAGATGGTGAAAATTAATCCGGAGCCCTGCACTACGGCATGCCTCATAATCAGAACTGGTTTTAGCGCGTAAAACCCCAGAAAGAAGAAGAACAACAAGCAGGCTATTCCACATAACGCAGTCGGCCGGCAGCACGCCTTTCTCTTAAAGGGCAGCAAGCACAATACGAGCGTGATAATCGTACTATAAGAGTATTCATTGTACCTGTCAAATAGTATATAGGAACTGAAAATAAATACCTCATATTTAAGTTCCATAGTGGCGGCAACGTAATAGGAGTGTTCAAGAATTGCAACGCATCCTCAGGCGTCACCGTTGCCAGAAACGTGCGATTTCTGATAGATCCGATAATGCAGCTCTTCCTAGCAGTTTCCACAGTCAAGTTAGGAGTAAGTTGTTGTAAACTGTGTTGCTAAAAAGGAGCGTAGCCGCCTCTCGCGTTTGTTTGACTTTATTTATTACTAATGTTTTGTACAAAGCAATGCCTTGTTCTTGCTAAATTTCGCGGTTTTTAACGCCTTACGTCTAGCGTGCGCGTATTTGGGGGACAGAAATTTATATTAATAAACCTTGCTTTCCAGCTACAGTGCGATGCACTACGCGTAACTTTCTATATTATCAAGCTCAGTTTTGTAGTCAGAAGAGTGTTTAAATGAGAAGTGCACCATTACGAGTAAAATCACAGCATTACATAACCATTACAGCAATCATGATTTAATAATTAATAAATCAACTGTGACAAAAGTTATCGGGGTGCTAACGATTGGCGAAATTAAACTTGTCAGCATAATAAATATCGAAAAAAAGCAGGCCTCTGGAGCTTCTTGTATAACCAAGTACATCTATCCCTTCCACCACACTCCACAATTGTGAAGGCTGGTGGTCGACGAAACCTAATCGAAAGAAAACATTACAACAACAGCATTTCGACGGCATTGTCTGTGACTTCAGAGGTTCCGCTCGCAATCACCTATCAATGGGGGTAGCCATCCCCTCCGGCCTTCTCGTTACATAAACCTTCCTTGTCATGCTGTCTACTTTTGTGCATTTTGACAGCAGTTAGGATACTGTATGCAAATCTAAAATAAAAGAAGCAGCAGATCCATGCAATAAGCGTAGTAGACAAGATTGATATTAAATGTGAGTACGAGTAGCAGATCCGATGCTGGAAGTGTGCAGCACAGAAACTGCAGAAGCTTGTAGCAGCAAATACGGAATTAACACGTCGTTTCTGATTGACGGCTTCGGTTACGTATTTGGTATTTGTGCCGGGTCATTTGCTGCCACGTTGTATAATGCTCGTTATCGGGTTCCCTGTAAAACGTCGTCACACTGTCATCCCATCATCGCTAACGACACTCTTCTGGATTCGCGCGAGCAGTGCGACGAGTCGTGTAACATGTCTTTCTTTTTTCGAGCAAATTGACCGACATCATTAGGCGGTAGAATGTTAATAATTCTGGGCCCGCTCCGTACAGGAATGACTACTGTGATGAACAGTGGTCGAACAAGGAATGTCAATTGAGCCAACCTTTCGACAAGGTGACTTCCTCAAGGGAAGTGCCCTTGTCGAAACGTTAATTGACTCTAGCCTGAGGCATCCACTGTTCGATCGATGTTGATCACTTCAAACATTGTTCCTGTGAACTTCTGTCTTGTTAGGAGATACTAATGCAGCGTATCGTTGCATTTGGCTACACGCAGCATCACCATCTTCGTAATTGATCCAGCTAAATTGCATCCAGTGCAGAGTTCATTTCTCTTTCCGCATTAATACAGTGTGCGTTTTTTTATTGTTTTTTCTAAGTTCGAATTTTTTTGAAAAACTCTACCAAGATTAATCGAATTACGTCACTGCAGGTGAATAATCTGCCAAGGCGGAAATAGTTTGCTACACAAGAAAAATTGTCATCATATCCATTCACTAATTATATTAATTATAATAATTGGCTTTTTTGTTAGGACTTTACGGCACATGTTTATATTGCAGAGTAGAAGCGAATTGTCATAAACGTGTACTTCCGTGTTTCTACAATTCGAAATGGCCATAAACGAAAATACTTGGCGTCAAATTATTGATACGATTTACTTGATTACGCACAGTAGCACCGCGAAGCGCGGGTTGTGGCACAAGCCCCCATGAGACATAGTAGGGCGGTTTCATCTGAGCTAGTTCGTTCATGATTACTTTAGGCATACAGACTAAGTTTACAGGCAGGACAAACAAGTGGCAACATGACAGCCATCAGCCATGTTGCCAATTCTCTGTCCTGTCTAAACCTATAGGCTGTACGCCCACAGTAATCACCAAAATGAATGTTATTTGGATGTTACTAGCTGTAAAGTAGGCCAAGTGTCTTGTTCCCGTGTTTTTTTTTCTTGATAAAACTGTGTTCAGTGTATTTGAAATTATGCACACGAATTGATTTTGATTGATATAATCTTATATCGGTTTAAAAGGCGGCAATGTCCGCCAATACATATTTCGTGTCACTGAAATCGGTATTAAACGAGAACCGTAATATAAGGGAGCAAAGCCTGTTTTCTTTTTTTCGTTCTTTTTTTTTTCACGCACAAAGAAGCAGGATAAAATGACACTCCGAGAATGAGCAAAAAAATAAAAAATAAAAAAGAGCTGAAGAACAACTTAAAGAAAAAAAAAGGGGGGGGGGGATAATCGAATGGCTTGTTTGGAAGCGCATAAGAGGAGATAACAGATTCCGCGTCCTTTTGAATGTCCTTTTCTGCACGAAATCCCGAAGTGCTGCCAAGCGTCAAAAGCAACCGTGTAGCACGCGTCCGGTATAGTGGAGCTCAAGAATCGGGTGTGCACCGCGCACGCTCCGTGTATACCCAGAGAAGATGAGGGGTTGCGTGTTTCGACGGGGCCCTGGTCTTCTCGGAGTACCACCCCTTGCATTCCAGTCTTGAGATCGGCGCACCATCTGGGCCGCTCGTATACAGCTCCTAGAGCAAGCAGCGGTGCGGCCGACAAAAAAGCAAGCGAGCGGCGAGTGTCAGGCCGGCTCAAAACCGAGCGGCAGCCGAAGTGCGCTTCGAGCGGCAACCGGAGCGTGAAATGATGCACTGGATGAGGACGGGCGGCCCCGCGCAAGCGAGAAATTGGGTGATTGACGCAAACCCGATTCGAGAACGAGAAGCAAAGATGCTAAACTGATTTTGAATTCAGCGAGTGACGAGAAAGCAACGACACGGTTTCGCACGCAAACATGCGTAGGAGTAGAAGCGTCACCGACCAACAAGGCGTTCCGCCAAGAGAAGTGAGAATGAGGATGCGCTCTGCGAAATGCGAGAAAAAATTGGGCATTCGCTAAGAAAAAACATGTATGGTGTTGTTTAACCCCTCCCCCCCCTCTCCCCCTTCTTTTCTTTTTTTTTTCATAGTTTGTAGAGTAGGCAGTGTGTTTAGGCTTCATGAAAAGCGCGCCTTGTAATGTCGCAGCTAGATGCGGCAACAGCAGCGACAAAATCTTTGAAAGGCATTGTAGCGAAGCAAACATTTTGCGGCTTGGGGAGTTCGTCATGTGCGGTCGAATTCCGGTTCAGTGACAGCACTAAATACACTGTCGTGTTGAGTTTGGGAACTTTTATGACGTCAGCTCATTTTCTAGCCACCATAATATTAAAAAAAAAAAAACGCCCGCAGCTTTCGAAGACGTCCATAGCACGTGGCTGAAAAACGCATAAGCATAAATAAATAAATAAAAAACAGTTGGGCGCGCCTTCATTATTCGAGGGAAATACAAGAGAAGGGTGAAAGAAAAAAAAAATAAGAAGTACGCTCTGGTGGTTGGACCTTCTCAGAACTTCATGCAGTCCACTCGCAGCTGCAGCGTCTTTCTGTTTTTCTCCTGCTTCTTTTTTTATCTGTGACGGATCAACATCGCAGCTGACGACTAGCACTGTCAAGTATCATTTTTTTTCCTCTTATGAAAAGGCGTCTGTTGCTCAATTGGGCAGATTCACCTTTTTTATTTTTTTATCGCGCGTCCCTGGTGAAAGTTGAACTCGACATCGCCTGAAAGGAGGGTCCGAATGTGACAAACGTCAAAAGCAAAATGGCTGCCGCGCTGGGCGACGCGATGGCGAAAATGGGGGTCCGCGCACGCGAGTCGCATCCACGCGCTGACGTTTTATGGGCGGCGTGTGTCTATATTAAGCGGCTGCGCATGCAATGGGAGTATCTAGACGCACAAAGAACCACGTAACGATTGGAAAAAAAAGTTGGGGTGCGCTTTGTGAAAACATCTGATTGAAGGAGGCCACGACAAAAGCACTCGTCTCTTTTCCCTCATTCTTCGGGGCAGTATCCAATTCGAAAGCAAGGATGAAAAAGAGCGAGGGAAAGTGAAAGGTGCCAGCCGGATTGTTAGAATTCTAACGGCTCTCGGCGAGACGTCCTTTCAGCGGCGCGAGTGCGTTGCTCGCTGTTTCACTTCATTTCGCCGGCTCTTTTTCGATCATTTCGAATGCCCCACCCTTTTATTTCGATGGGTCGTCGGGCAGGGCCTACGTACAGATTTTCACGCCTACACATGCGCTGAACTTCAGCGGAACGCAAACGCGCCCTTTAGCTTTTGTTGGCACTTTACAATCAGTATTTTACTTATTACTTTTTTTTTTTATGTTTCCAGCGTACGCTGCCTTCCTGTATAATAGTGCGAGTTCAGCGCTGGTCCTTCACTTAGTTCTCCCTTACTAAAGTCTTTCGCTTTCTCCTCTTAATCGTTTTCGTCTGCAGTGGCATGCAGCCATGTATTGGTTGCTGCCGTATCATTTTGTTTTCTTCCAGTGCACAATTACTATATCGTAATGCATTGTACTTTGCCTCATTCTTAGCGCCAATTTGATTTTTTTAGCTGCAAAGCTTCCCCCCCCCCCCAAAAAAAAAAGCTGCAAGGACTAAAAGAAGTACGGGGATGAACCCGTCGTTATTGTTATACGTGAGCCCAACTGGAGTTACTGCAATGTTTGTTCTTTCCTCGATTCCTTTCATCTACCGCATAGTCTCGAAACCTCTTACGCAAGCTTCAAATACGGCGAGTCCTGGAGCAGATGGAGGATATTTGCGCTTGAAGTTGGACAGAAATAAAGCAGAAGAGAGAAGCCTCGCGGTAATACTCTGTTCTCGTTTCGGTCCCGATCAAGCACTGAACGGCGTGATAGAAATGACTGCTTCTGTGTGCTCACGCGCAGCTCTCTGTGAACCACGTGGAAGCCGCGCGACTCGACCGCTTTTTTTTCTTCTTCGCTATGGTATTTGAACGCTGAAGAAAAGCAATATCAAAAAAGAAATGAAAAAAGCTGCGCACAGTACGGCACACGGCGCATGCACGATACATAAGCAGGCGGAGAGAAGAAAGGCCAAAAAATTGCAGTCAAACTTTGAGGCCGAATGAGCAGGTGCTAGGAAATTGGGTAGGCAGAGTGCTTGAGGCAACAACTGCCCAAAGTAATTGAGATATCTGGCATGACATCGGGTATCTATGAAGATATATACACAAATATAAAGTCTAAAGTGGAACTATTATTGCTTCTGTGCATCTTATATGATCATACGTTGTACAGGATCAAGTACTGCATTAAAAAAATATAAGGTTTAAACGTATCCTGAAAGTGTAACAATGGGTTACTAGGGACGCCGTACATGCGAGGCTCCAGATTAATTTGGACCACCTGGTGTGCTATAACGCGCACCGAAAGCACGGTGTACACGAGGTTATTGCATTCTGGACTCCATCGACATGCGGCTGCCCCGACCAGTAACCAAATCCGCGACCTTGGGTCCAGCGAATGCTGTTCTGAAACAATGGTTATACATATTGCGAAATTCAGCAAGAAGGCTTTCCCTCATACCTAAATTGCCACAACTGAGATAACCACGTCCTGCCCAGTGCTGTCAACGGGGACGGTGACGTTCCCACGGCGCGGTATGAACGACGAATTGAAGGGAACGTGGCGTGGATGATGATTCCGGGGGAAAAAATAAAAAAATAATAATAAAAAGCTATCGCTTCTATGCAGTAGGATACACGCATATTGTTAGCAGCTGCCTTAAGGCTCCAGTGCTTCCTTTTTGTTCTCCTTAATTGATAAGTTGCCACTTATTAACTAACTTGAGTTTTTGAATTGCTTTTACGGCCATTAGGTATTGAAAATTTAAAAATTCTAACGAAAGCGCTCGCGTCTTTTGGGAAGGTTTCTCAGCTCGTCTGAACGAACAATATTCAGTTGTTTGCGGTGCACCGTCTTTATAGAGTAGCTATTCCTTCCGCTTAAAAAAAATCGCCGATCAAAAATTAAACTCGCACCACCGCGTTGCTTTAAGTGCGACTCTGGGCGCTTCGCTTGGCAAGGTACCTGCAGTTTGTTTCCGTTTGACTTCAGAGATTTAAAGTTGAGTAGATTGAAAACAACCCCTGTAATATAAGCGCTTGAGAAGGTAGGCTAGAAGAAAGTGCTGCGGAAATGGCGCGCGTACCTTCAAAAAATAACTAATAGGACATGCATCGATCTTTTTTCGTTTAAGTTAATATTCTTGAAAAGTAGACTCAGGTTGCATCAGGCAAAAAGAAATATTAATTGGCGCGGAACGCGATCGCCTCACCAGCTACAACGACCTCACGAAATCATTCTATCTTAACAAAAGAACCTTCCCCATCCCTCATCACAAGCTAAACAGAGCACAGGCAACCACCCTTCGCCTGTTACAGACAAACACGTACCCCTCACTAACACGTTACCACAGGATCTACCCGGACACCTACCCTAGTAACATTTGCAAGATCTGTAAGACTGAGGCAGCATCGCTTCCCCACATGCTATGGGAATGTAAAAACCAATACCCGACAAATAATACCGTGACCCTCTCGTCGAGATGGCACGCCGCCCTGCGCAGCTCCCAACTCGACGACCAACTCTGGGCTACCCAGCAAGCCTGCGAGGCGGCGAAGAGGCAAGACCTCGATGTCCCCACGTGGGAGGCCTAGGCCCAGCCAGCTAAACTGCTGGTTTAAATAAAAGTTTGTTCCTCCTCCTGGTGCAACCCCACATTGTGCAGGAACTTCAGTGAGCATCTACGCGGGAGTTCTCTGAAGAGGCTCTACGAGGTGCTACAAGGGGGCAAATCTGCGCGGAAAGGAGCAAGGTCCTCGAATTCTCACAGCTATTTCACGAGTCCTCGAGAAATAAACAACGACTGTGGTTCCAAACCGTAGCACGTACCGCCAGAAGCCTAGTAACAAAGGCTGCCACAATGGCAGATCTTCGGGTACAGTATTGTTTCTTAACGTGAGCATGCAGGAAGCTGATCAAGGAATGCAAATAGCAGCTAGTTAAGCCATGGGCGAAGGCATCATGTAAAACGCGTCGCTGTGGCTTGAGGTTGGCATACTACAGCTATGGAAACATGGCAAGGAAGACTGCTTTCTCCGTCACTTCATGTTAAGTCCATCCCGCATACGTCATCGCCATTCGCGCACCTGACAATTTTTACTGATTCACCAAGAAAACACTACATAAATGCCGACCTCTGCGGCGTGCAACTCGGCCCATTTCTAACCGCAGCAACCATTAATCTTGCCCGTTGAAATCGATGAAACTTTGTCTCCAAATTTTTCTTTATTGTAGTTACATGCCCGCATGGAACCATTTCTGTACTGCTCTTCATCCCCCCCCCCCCTTTCATAAAAGTTTTGGTCTTTGAGTACAATTGAAATAACAATAGATTGGGAAGGTCGAGAAGAAACATAAAAACATTCTGACCACTATATATCTTTAGAAATACTCTCCATGACATGCAATGCACTTTTGCACTCTTGAACCGTTTATTTTTAATGCTATTTCCATTCATAATCTTCAATAGCTGTATGCCCACTGTCCTAGGCATGAGCAGCTCCATCAGGGCTGGAGTGTCTTCGTTCGTGCACGGAGGTGATTTTTCACTGTGGTCAACAAAAAGTAATCCCATGGCACCTGGTGAGGACTGTATGGAGGATGGGTCATAAGTTGAGTCACTGTGAACTGGAAGAACTGAATCATGACGCTGGCTGTATGGATGGGTGCATAATCAAATGGATGCATCTTAAAAAGTTATGATGCATCAAAGTAAAGTAAAGCTGGTTGGAAGAGCCCGAGTGATCGCGTACCGGGTCGTGTAGTCGGTAGCGACTGCTATCCACTTATTTCCACAGACAGAGAGCGGGAAAGAGCCAAGAAGGTCAAGACCAACCCTAAAGAATGGCTCCGATGGTACGGCAAGGGGTTGAAGGCGGCCAGCTGGGAGTACTGCTCGTTTCTTGTGGCGCTGGCATTTTTCACAAGAAGCGACGTAATGGCAGACGGAACGGTAAATGCCGCGTCAAAAGAAGCGATGTCGAACACGGTCATACGTCCTAGAGACTCCGAGGTGACCCTCGGTGGGATTGTCATGTATAGCTGTGAGAGGATAGTTCGACGCATGTGTGTAGGAGTAACCAAGAGCAATTTAGGACCGTCAGGGTGCATGTTGTAATGGTACAAGACGCCATCCTGCAGCACAAACATACGCAGAGAATGGGAAGGTGTCTCCGAAGGCAGTCCGAGAATGACGTCTCGCAAGTAGGGGTCATGGCGTTGCTCATCTCCGATGTTCTGAAAAGCCGTAAGAGACAGCACGTAGGTATACTCGTAACTGTCGGGCAGCTCCGGTGGGTCTACTGAATGGCGCGACAAGCAATCAGCATCTTCATGCAATCGGCTGCTCATATGCACAACTGTGTATGAGTACTCTTGGAGTCGTAGAGCCCACCGACCGAGACGGCCAGTAGAATCCTTTAGGGATGAAAGCCAGCATAAGGCATGATTATGTGCGATAACTGTGAACGGCCGGCCGTACAAGTAGGGGTGAAATTTACCCACTGCCCAAATGAGGGCAAGGCACTCGCGTTCAGTAAGAGAATAATTGCGCTCCGCTTGTGACAGAAGACCGCTAGCGTACGCAATAATACAGTCGGAACCTTGCTGGCGCTGAGTCAAAACAGCACCGATTCCATGACCGCTGGCATCGGTTTGAACTTCCGCTGGAGCGGCCACGTCAAAATGGGCTAGAACTGGTGGTGAAGTGAGCCGCACGGTAAGCTCAGCGAAAGCAGTAGCTTGTTACGGGCCCCAGCCAAAAACCGCATCTTTCTTGAGAAGTTCTGTGAGAGGACGTGCAATGTTAGCGAAATTGCGTACGAACTGGTGGAAGTATGAGCAGAGGCCCACAAGCCTTCGAACGTCGTTGGCACAGGTCGGCACGGAGAAATTCTTGAGGGCACGAACTTTCTCTGGGTCGAGGCGGACGCCGGAAGAATCGACAAGGTGTTCGAGTACAGTAAGTTGCCGGTGGCCGAAGTGGCATGTCGAGGAATTAATCTGAATCCCAGCCTTGCGGAGAACAGAAAAAAATGTCGAAAGACACTCGGGTTGCGTGGCAAAATTGGTAAAAGGACAATAACGTCACCGAGATAGCACAGGCAGATTGACCACTTAAAACCGGGAAGGAGATCATCTATCATATGTTCAAATGTAGCCGGGGCATTACATAACCCGAACGGCATCACTTTAGGCTGATAAGAGGCGATCACGTGTAATAAAAGCGGTCTTTTCACGGTCCATGTCGCCAACTGCAACTGCCAGCACCCGGGGCGAAGGTCTATGGAAGAAAAATATTTTGCACCATGTAAACAATCGAGGGCGTCATCTATCCGCGGCAGGGGAAACACGTCTTTTTTTTTGTTACTTTTTTCAGATGGCGATAGTTGACGCAGAAGTGCCAGCTGTCATCCTTCTTTCTCATTAGCACGACCGGAGAAGCCCAACGGCTGTACGAAAGCCAATGATATCTCGGGCAAGCACCTTGTCGACTTGGCGCTCAGTATAGGGTTGACGCGGTAGGGCCGTCGATGAATCTGGCTAGCGTCGCCGGTGCCTCTCCGATGTTTCACAACGGACGTTTGACCCAGTGGCCGGTCATCAAGATCGAAAATGTCCCGGTACAAGACGAGAAGGCATTGAAGTGCGTCCGCATGGTGGGCCGGAAGGTCAGGAGCAATCACTGTCGCGAAAGGTTCTAATACTCGGGTTGTAGGGCCCGAACCCGCAGAGATAGAGGACGCAATATAACCAGTCAAGGCAGAAATATGGTAGTCGGAAGCCGGGGCCAAGGTTGCAAGTGATATGCCCTGAGGTAGCACTTGAGGACAGAGGCCAAAATTCACAGCAGGATTACAGGTAGCATTGTCTTTTATGCAACGACCGTGTGCGGGAATGCGACGTTCTTCGACAGGAGGACGGTGGCTTTGGGCGACACGACGTAGTCGCCGTCGGTGACAGGTGGATCGGGTGAAACGGCAATATAGGTCACGGCTCGGCGAGGTAGGCGAACGTAATCGGTGGAACATAGTCGACCCGGCGTAGGATCAGGAGGGTCAACGGCATACGGCAGGGCGAATTGGACAACGCTCGCAGAGCAGTCAATCAGGGGCGTAGCCAGAAATCTTTTCGGGACGATCCAAATTATTTGGGCACCCGCGCACTCCTCTCTCCCCGGCAACGAGGCGGCTCACAACGTAGCTCGAGGACTTACTCGCCGAGCAAGTGAGCCCGCCCAGCCGGGAACGAGAGGAGACCGCATGGTCAGCTACAAAGAAATAACCGATTACTATCGGCTGGGAAGGGCCCGGTACCCACCAGCTCATCCCGCGCTAACAAGGAAACAGGCGGTGGCCTGGCGCCTCCTGCAAACAAACATGTATACAAACCCGGTGGCCTGCAGCAGATTCTATCCAGGGAAATACAACGATCAATGCAAATTATGTAAATGTAGGGCGGATCTGCCACATATTCTATGGGCATGCTCGAAAGCGGCTCCTTTCGAGGGCCGCAAAATTCAAAACCGGCAGCAGTGGGAGACCCTGCTGCTCAGTTCAGACCAGCAAGACCAGGTCTGGGCCGTCCAGCTAGCCGAGGCAGCCGCTGAGACCCAGGGGATCTCGGCCGTCTGCTAGGCGGAGGGAGGCTGCGTCCGCCCTCGTGAATTGCTGGCACCATTAAAGTTGAATCTCTCTCTCTCTCTCGGGGGGGGGGGGGGGGAGGTGGGGGGTTCACCGGCCCGAGCGGGGGGGGGGGGGGGTGAGGGCAAGCGTCTGCTTTCCTCTATGTGACGTGTTCGATAATAAATATCGGTAGTTTAAGCAGGCTCTATACATGTATATAAAAGACATGGGACTCCCCCCCACCCCCCCTCTCGCGTGTGCTTGTGAAGCAATTAAGTAAAACGTAAAGTAAGCTCGGTAAAATACAGTAAGTACGACCGGTACAGTGGGTGTTTGGAGCAACGGTCTCTCATCACGCCAATGAATGGACCAGTCTTCGAAAACGCATCATTGAGACGACCCGTGCGATCTGAGAAGACATCATTAATTGTTAATCTCCGTTAAGCGTAGATGGCGTCGTCCTCGTCGGGGCGAAGTGCGATTCACAAGTCACGGATGGCTATACACGTGAAAATGCACGTGTGACCAGGCTATATACCTACTCCCATGCAATAGCTTGTTCGCTGCGTCTTTGCGCTAGAAAACTTAAATACGCGCAAGAACGCGTAATGCTTCTTTTTTTTTCGAAGCTTTCGTCGCCCTGCTCCCTCATACGAGAGGGTTGCATTTCCCGCGGCCAGTGCATGGACCGGTGTGTCTTCCGCTGTGTGCGAGCGTGCAGCCGTCATTTGCCTTTACGTCAACAGATTCAGAATTGTACAGAATATTTCACCGCACAGCATAGATATTGCATGTGTACGCATTTTAAGTAGTGCGTGCAACTCATTTCTGCTTCACTTACGCCGGTGCAAACAGGAAGCGGCCTTGTAGGTCACAGAATCTCGACTGACTGGTGTACTATTGATGCAGGAATGAACTCCGGTCTTGTTCAGCGCATAGTGCACATAATCAATTTCTCAGGACGCGTGAACTCCGACGAGAACTGTGGGCGTCTGCAACAAGAGTTTACTTACGCTGTACTGCGCACAGCAGTGATCCATGCTTGTCGGCTGTCTGTTTCGTGCATTCTGTTGCGAGTCAGTGGAATTTCACTGCTGGCATCAACCCCTTCGTGTGTACATTGCTGGTTTGGGATTCCACAACACAACAGCAACTACCAGCCTTCCGTAATTGCTGGTTTGGGATTCAACAACACAACAGTAACTACCAGCCTTCCGTAGGGGCGCAATCGCAAACAAGAGACGTTTCTCGCGCACACTAAGCCTACGTTCACACTTGGGAAGCGGCAAGGGAGCTCAAAGGCCAAAGCGGCCGGAAAATTTTTTCCACGCATGTCCAAGTTGTTCACATTTGTTTTGCTACCGCCGCGGCCGCCGCGGCCGCTTTCGTCCACATCCATCTAGTCTGCGTACGTTTGTCGGCGTGGTGGCGCTCATTATCGCATTTCGAGCGGTATGTTCATTCTTTGACCCACCCTTCATCAAAAGTGATCATCTTGCGCAACTTCGCGTGCCATCTGCGACCTTCGGTAAATTCCCCGTTGGCGTTCCGTAATTCTCCTCACACGGGCGCGGTAGCGCTGAGTCACAGGTTGGTGGCTAGGCGTGATTATATTTCTTTAATGGATTTTATTTACAAGTTGTAATAACATTTCATCATTTCGTATTGCCGGCGCCTCCAGGACACCAAAGGGGCAACAGGAACACCACAGCTAAAACCCGGGCTGGCCATTGTGTTGGGGCTCGCCAAAGTCTGCGCGTCCTACGTGAGACCTACGCTCCCAATCAAGCGTCGCGACGAGAAAAGCACCCCGCGACTTCTGCAACATACCGTACACGTGCGAGGAGAATTATGGAGCGCCAACGAGGAATCTGCCTATCTATTGTCTTCCATGGAAGTGGAAGAAGAAATGGCTTTTATACTTCTACCTACTTGTTTTCTAGAAATGGACAATGAATAAACGGAAGACGCGGACACCTCGGAAACGGCAGTGGTGGGTTTGCCTGGCTTTGCTAAAGTGTTAGAAGTTGGGTCACGCCAAGGCTTCATTACCGCACCTCCGGTCGCGCGACGTTGAATACTATCGCGAGTATTGCTGACAGTACGTTTTAGTACCACTCTTGTCGTAGAGCAAGGGGTGGTTCTTGATCGCGTCGATCAGCATTGCAGCCTACACTTTTGGTGCCATGTTCAATTTTACGACCGGATGTTTACATGCTAGTGTAGCTTCTGGTCGAGCAGAACGACTTTCCGCCACGTTTCCGCTTCGCCATGGCGAAAAAATCGGTTCGAGACCGATTTGGCTCGCCGCCTGTTTTTCTGCCTGTTTTGCCGCCTAGGCGGGCGGATTTTTCCCAGATTTTGCCGCTTCCTCCAGCTTCGAGACCAAGTGTGAACGTAGCCTAAGATCCTGTGCGAGCACGGCCTAACCGGCACCTGAAGGGTAGCGGCGGAAATGTATACCGGAAATTTAGACCACTAGGGGTCTTTAACGTGCACCTAAATCTAAACGGGCCTCGAGCATTTTCGCCTTCATCCAAAATGCGGCTGCCGCATTTGTTGCTGCAAAATGCGGCCGCCACATTCTCGCCCAAACCCTCACAGAGTGTCAAAGCCTTGACAAACACCGTGACAGTTGTTTTCCATATGCAGACATGATTCGCTGTAAATTACCAACCCAAACGGAAGCGCCCAGGAATGAAATTATGATAGTAGCACCGGTTTCTTGAATTATGTCAACGCGAAGCGACGAGAAAAAAGGGTGGGTAAGTGGGGGGCTGCGCAAAAAATTTCGGGGGGGGGGGGGGTTTGAACCCCCCCCCCCCCTGGCTACGCCCCTGCAGTCAATAATAGCCGAATGTGCCGACAGAAAATCGAGGCCTAAGATGATTTGGTGTGGGCACTGCTCCAAGACGTAAAACAAAACAGAAGTATGATGTACGCCTACAGTGACACGGGCGGCACAAATCCCAGTAACAGCTTGAGTTCCACCGTCGGCTACATGGACGACGGCGAGCGGGGCAGGAGTTAGGACTTTCTTTGGGCGCGTACGTAGGCTCGAGTTCATAACCGATATGTGTGCTCCTATGTCAATAAGTGCTGTTACAGGTATACCGTCCACGTCCCCATTGATGAGGTTGTGATGGCCAGGCGATGTAAGCAGAGGAATTTCGGGTCGGGTCATCATGGCAGGCTCACCTATCGGAGCTGCTCAACTTAGTTTTCCGAGGAGCGGCGGGAGTAAGGAGACGGAGAGGGACGAGGCACAGGCGAGCGGGAAAGACGTGGGCGTGGCGAAGAGGAACGGTTTGGTCGTGCGGGCAGAGATGTTGGCGCGTTGTCTTCTTTGATGTGTGTCGGCGGACGGGGACTGCCAGGTGGGCGCCGGGTATTTCGATAGCTCGGCCAAGGCTGCGAGTTCCAAGAGCTGCGACAGTGGCGAGAAATATGTCCGACGCGTCCACAGCAGAACCAGATAGGCCTGTCATCAGAGGTGCGCCATTCCTCCGGGTTCCGATAAGGAGGACGAGCGTACGAATTTCGTGGAAGATCAGGTATGCCGGGTGAACGGTAGTCGGGTCTTTGGACTGGGCTAAGTGAGTGGAGTCCGACATTGGCCAACTCTGGCCTACAATGGTCTGGATAAGAGATGTTGTTGCGTGGGAATCGTCTTGGGTGCGAACCTGGGTAGGAGCTGGAGATGCAGCTTCAATCTCCCGGCGGACGATGTGCAAAATACTGTCAGATGTAGCCGGAACGGGTGGGAGACGGAGGTCCTCGCAGGTAGATGTTGCAGCCGTATTAGGAAGGCGAGAAAAGTTGTGAGTAATACGACGGCTTTTGGCTTCTTCGAAGTGGCGGCATTCAGCAATGATGTCCTGCACTGTCTAAGAGTTCTTGACAACGAGGAGACTAAACGCGTCGTCCGCAATTCCTTTAAGGATGTGCCCGACCTTTTCCGCTTCCGGCATCTTCTCGTCAACCTTGCGACAAAGCGCAAGCATGTCCTGAATGTAAGTCACATAGGACTCAGTGCAAGTCTGAAATCGGCAAGCAAGGTCTTTCTGCGTGGCACGCCGGCGGCCAAGAGGCTTGCCAAACAAATCAGTGAGCTTTTGTTTGCACAAGTCCCAGCTCGTGAGCTCCTCTTCGTGGGTCTCAAACCAGACGCGTGCCGTTCCCGCGAGGTAAAAGATCAGGTTAGCGAGCATGACGGTCTGGTCCCAGTGATTGCTCGCGCTCACTCGTTCGTAGAGCTGAAGCCAATCTATACAACGTCGGTGTTATCCGTTCCGGAAAAGGTGCCAGGGTCGCGCGGTTGTGTCAGGATGACGGTGGGCGCGGGTGGCGCGACGAGCCCGAAGCATTCTCGCCTTGAGCTGGCATGGCCGATGCAGCCAAGCAGCGCCCGCTGCGTAAATCCGTTGTGCGTCTAGGAGAACCCGCACATCCAGCAAAATGTCACGGGGAAAGAGAGGTTGAAATTATATTTATTGAGTATTTACAATGCGTCCACTTCCATACAAGGAATACAAGATGCAAAACCAGTCCGCTCGACATCAGAGAGCGTCGTCATCTTCTGTGTTGTCCTCAGCGTTGTCTCGAGCATTGCTTGGCAAAATTATATTTACGGTTAGCCTAAACTAAGCGTTCTTGTTTGTTTCTGTTTACGCTCCTACTTCGTGTCTCGTAGTTTTCATTCCGAGGACTTTTATGGGAGCTTTCCCGACATCGTCTTGGTTATACTACGCTAAGTTTGCTCGTCTCAGGGTAGTGCCGATGTTGGAGCTGTTCGTATGGCATTGGCTCTTACAGTGTGTCCGTACACATAAAAGCACTTCAAAGGTTGTGGCGTTGTCGCGTTCAGTTCTCGTAACTGCCTTCGTGACAGCGCTACATACTCTAGCACACTCACCTTGAGCAAAAATACAAACTGCTACCATCAGTCAAAACAGGAGGGCGCTACGGGGAACCACTCCACTAAATGAGGTTGCGTCAACAAAGGCTCCCTCAAAACGACAGCACTGCAAGCGCAGCCTTATCTGTTGTCGCGCTCACGCCACATTTGTTTCACGCTGTGGTGACGCCTACAACACTTGTAGCGTGCCGGATGGCGTCGCTCACTTTAACGGCAATTCCGGTGACTGCAACCTGGCTTGTAGCTCGTTCACCGTGTTTGTTTAACTTTCCTTTCTCCGAACCATGACACAAGGCGGGGTCTGCACTACTGTGGTACCGGTACTGTGCAAAAGAATGCAGCTCCTGCATTTTCCAGTGCAATACGAATGTCCTTGATTGGTGCTTTTCTTTCCCATCGACAGCCGTAAACTGCCTCTGAACTTCGTGCGTAAAAAACGCACTATACGCATAAAACTCCCTAGCACTATAGGCTTGATCACTAAAGGTACAGTGGTGTTACTTAAAAAGGAATTGGTTCTACTGGCAAATTCTGGCCGGAGAGCTAAATTGTGATCGCACTTTTATGGAGCCTTTAATAACTCCGCGCATGAATGAACTGCAAGCAATGCATGAAAGAAATGGGGGAGATCATTGCCTCATTTCACGATGACTGATAACGGCAACAGCGAGGAACAATCTTTGCCAGCTAATATCTGCTGATTTATCTTTGAGGCTTTTATTCACCGCAATGTCTGAGCGGCAGCCACTTTAATTTCTTCTCTCACATTTGCCCTCTGGTGTCGTTCCACATCCGTCATCTTCTTCCGAGTGCTCAACTTCTAACTCCATCATCTGCTGTATTGAGCTATTAGCAACTCCTATTTTTCAAGTCATACAGTACGCGATGGAGCTTTGCGCTGCAACCAGTGTTGTCAACCTCCAAAGTCTGTTTTCCTCTAACTCCGATGAAGAAATTCTCTGGATTTCCCTAGAATTTGGTAAGATATGGTTTTTCGCTTTGTCAATATGGTTTCGCTAAAAACTACTTAAGTGTTGTGCAAATAGACTGCAAATTTGTTTTCTTAAATTTATTTCTAAGCTCGTTTTAAAATATTTAAATAATAAGGTCGCTGCAGTCAAGGTGAAATGATGCCGCAGAGCAAGTTGTTGCGCTAACAACACAGCTTCCTGCTTGTAGACCATATTCACACAAGGAGACTTCAGCAACGTTTTTACATTGCTCTGCATGCAAAACAAGCTCTGACAACAAAGTGCCAGATTGAAACGGAGCCTTATTCGAATTGTAAGGAAGATGGGTTGCCGGACCATCTTTGTAGAATGTAGCATTGTCAAAACAGTGTGCCACTTCACTGGTGTCAATGTAAAATATGTGCAGCAAATTTTTCTTGCATACCGTGACGTGCTGATTTAGCACCCCCGCGATTACGCACGTATATGTCATTTGCATCGAAGCACGCAGATAAGCGGATAGTTTTTTTAATGCGTTAGCATTATAGGGATACTTCCCCCGGAAATGTTTCCGTCTGTCTGTAACACGTGACATGATGCGCTCCAAAGGTATACATGAGATTGCCTTACCACTACGTATGACTACTGAGGTTTATGATTAAGACTATACGGGGTCTTCCATCGAACACTTTCAATTTTTTTTAAAGGTTACTTGTGGCAGATAGCACAATTCTAGTTCATGAGCTGGTCTACTCTAAGAGGCGGGCGTTAGTTGCAAAAAAAAAAAAAATCTTGAAATGCATAATCGACTGTTTAACAAAAGTTCCCTAATTAAGTTTTTAACTAATTACCGTATGGCCCATGTTGCAATTTACAAATTTTAGCCGCGGAGTTCGCAAGGCGGATCCACTTGGAACGAATTCTGAGGATGACACCAGTTTCGAGGTATTACGTCCCATATTTTACTGCGCTTTTATTTATTTTATTTATTTATTTATACATACTGCAGCCAAACTTTGGCTATAGCAGGACCCGCCGGGGTGGCTCAGTCAGCTAAGGCGTTGCGCTGCTGAGCACGAGGTAGCGGGATCGAATCCCGGCCGCGGCGGCCGCGTTTCGATGGAGGCGAAATGCAAAAACGCCCGTGTGCTTGCTGTTGTAGTGCACGTTAAAGAACCCCAGGTGGTCAAAATTAATCCGGAGCCCTACACTACGGCGTGCCTCATAATCAGAACTGGTTTTGGCACGTAAAACACCAGAAAGAAGAAGAATGGCTATAGTAGGAGTAGGAAAAGAACAATGAATTATACATTACAACTGTGAAATAGCAGTGAGAAATGCATCTAAAGGGCATTCACGTACATTTCCGGGCAAAGCATTCCAGCACTGAATCGTATGAGCGGAAAAAAAACTGTACGAAAACAAGTCTGAACGAGCACTGTACGGAATGCTTGAATGCATAAAACGACGTTTTGTTAAGGAAGTAACTGGAACGCCAGTGCATTTCTCCGCAGAGTTCGGGAATTAATATCTCGAAAGTGGTGTCATCCTGAGAATTCGTTCCAAGTTGATCCGCCTAGCCAACTCCATGGCTACAATTTGTAAATTGCAATATGGGCTATAAGGTAATAAGTTAGAAAGTGAATTAGTGAATTTTTGTTAATTAGTTGATACTGCATTCTAACTTTTTGTGCAAGTAATGTCAGCCTCTTCGAGTAGACCAGCTCATGAGCTAAAATTGTGCTATCTGCAACCGCAAAAAAAAAAAATCTATAAAGTGTTCGCTGAAACACCCGCTATACAGTGAGACTGAAGAGGTATGAAGAGTAATTAAGGTTAATGAGGTACTAATAAGGTTAATTACGATGAGATTAATTAGGCGCAAATAAGACTCCTTAAGACCAATGAACAGTAAGGAAAACCATCAATAAATTAAGTACCATTGCTATGTTTAGATTAATTGATTTCTTTTCAATATAATTAATGGTACTTAAGACTATCTAAGTCCCATTTGAATTGATAAACATTACATTGATTCATACTAATCATAATTAATTAAGGATAATTTGATTTATTACGATTAAATTACTTAAGTCCACTCAAGATTAGTTGGGGTAATGAAAGTGATTTCGATCATATTAGATTACTCAACCATAATTCAGATTAATTACAATTCCATGAATTCCGACTAAATAGGCTCACCAATTTGGGAATTACAACAGGTCAATCCAATACTTGTATCACATGGAGTCATCTTTGAAACAGTGAGCCGTGGTGTGCGTAACTCGGCCACTCAATCAATCATTCGTTGCATGAGTGCAACATGAGAAACTGGAAATAATTCTTACGCATTATCTGACAAGTCCGACTAGAGAGTTTCTGCAGTTATTTTTATTTACCTCATGCCAAAACTCACCCAAACACGTGGCTACTATAGGACTCTACAATGGGACTCTGTCCAAGGTTGATGTAACTTCGAATGGTTCTGGGCAAAATTTCACGCGTAATCGTCTTATTGTTGCGCGGTTCCACGACCGCCTGGTCGCGCACAGCTGTAGGTATACGTGTCCGCCTTATGCCGATATTTGTCTGGGCTTCTTTGTTTGGTGTTGCAGCCTATGCTTGTTTTGCTGGTTGCAGCTAAATATTTCATTCAAAGGGCACATAAATCGACAGCCCATCTAGAGGTCCAAACAGCACTAGCGCCGTAGCCAGGCTCCGTTAAAAGCTGCGCTCCAGGACATCCACACCTTCGCGTTTACTTGGCGAGATCCGCTCACAGCGCTGCAGTATGATTATAAGTCTTATTTCGCATGCTAATGCAAAAATAAATGACGGTGACTGAAATCAAACAACGACCATAACGACAGAGAATGGCTGATTCCGCATCAGACATCCCCCTGCACTTCAAAACATAAATCATGCTACTATGAAAAACTCTGCAACTATCAAAAACATAAACGCGCAAGTTCTGCGTTGTGGCAAAAAATATCTCCCTGATATAACCTATTTATGGTACTTAGGGGTTCCGTAAAATCTCGCTCAAATGCTACGCCCAATTTAAATTAAATGTGCAGCGAAACGTACATGAAATTTACTGGTATTTGCAAACCCTTTCAATTATTTAGAAAAAGAAAGAATAGTTTTGCATTGAAATTTCAGGCCACTTTAATATCCTGCATTCAAGTATGCAATAGTGCCAGGAGGAGATGCGCCAATTTAATACGCGAGACATGTTGACTAAACTATGCGCTGTAGCAGTCCTATCTTAACTATCACTTCCAAGAAATTACTGTAGAATACCACGAAACTGAGGATTCAAGGTATTCTCTACCTTAATATTACAGAATAAGTTATGGGGTCGCACATGTCATACGCTGAGTGTAATGTTAATACCATAACTCCTTGACTTTCGGTGAGGAAAAAAAAATAATTCAGGTTGAGAATTTTTTTTTATACTTCAAGGAAGAAATCTGATGGAAGGAGCAAGCGCCTGCATTTGATCATATGTGCTCCGAGATTTGCTTCCAGGGTACATTGCCTGCCCTATATTAATGAGAAACAAAAAAAAAACGAACGTTGATTTGTCTACTTGTCTGTCTGTGGTCTGCCTACAGCAAACATCGAAAACAAAACACTTACATTGCAAAATAAAGAAAAGCAAGCACAGCACTGAAGTCTACAACAAGAGAAAAGAGCGAGCGGGGGGGGGGGGGGGGGGGGGGGGAGGTATTATTGAATTTCATGCCAGATGTGATTTGGCTGCTCTGCTCTGTATATCACGTTGCTATAGGAAGGCCACGAAACGTCGAGGGTCGCGAACAGCTGACCGTTATTGCCTCCGGTGCAGGAATCACAACTCTCGTACAAATCGACAGAGTAATCTTTTTGAACTGGGCCACGCCATATTGCGTAACGATTTTGTCCCACGAGTACATGACTCGGATTAGAATTGCTGCTTTAGGAAGTGGGACCCTCGATTTTTGCTCTCTCTCTGCGCTCCACTTCATTTCACTATTTTATTAGACTACTGTTATTATTATTATAACCATTTTTTTTACTTTTTGCGGTCACTGAAGTGGTTCTTCATCGGGTAATGAGAAACTACCAATGCAGGCGACCCACTTTGCTTGCGATGTCCGTTTGGTGAGCTTCAAATGATGTATGGCAGCTGTTTTACGGGTTTCGTAGTGAGGGAAAGGACAAATTTATTCACAATAGTCGTTGGTCTTCAAAAAGGGACACAGACATGCACGCAAATATATACGTGTAGCAGCGCATGCATTTGAATTTCAAATGAGGGAATCAGTACTTCCCCCCCCCCCTCCCTCCTTAGCACAGCCTGCCCTTCCTCATTTCGACTTGCACAGGCACCGAGTGACACTGGCCACGTACAAACAATTGCAGCTGGCTGATTCTAACGAAGAAAGGACAAGAAAATGTCCGCACTGCATGGGCGCATGGCCGGGCGCATTGCCCTCCTTCTTTTGAAACACCTTTCTCCCTTTGGGGCTGCAGGCTTATACACTGGGTGGAATTTTTGCTCATCTGTGTCGCGCACTAATTATGCAGTTAGCTTCGCAGGGGGTGGCGCTGTTTTTTAATGTAAGTAGGGTCTAGCTCGGTTGAAACCTGTTCTCAAGAACCGATTTCATCATTGGTTTCACATATGAAGTGGGAGAAAAGGGATTAGCTTTCTTCCATTTATTTACTCTTTTATCGACGAATGACTCCGCTTATTATCCTCTCGTGTGAGACACGGAGCTGCTTCAGAAAGAGTCGCTTTTTGTACTAATTTCGCTGTTCGTATTAAAGTGTTAAAGTGTCACAAAGGTATTTTTGCGTATGCGGTAGGCTGATCGTTCCCTTCGTTTGAATAATTCACCACATTAAATACGTTTGACATCAACTATACATTCTAGTGAAGTAAATATTCAGTTTTGCCCGGTTTTAGACGATGAACGAAAAAAAGCTTTTACCAGTGACACTGTCAGACAGCGCAGGCTCTTCTTTTATGTTATTACGCTCGCTGTTTTCCCGGAGCAACAATATTACTTATCAATTTGAAAGCCCTTATGGCTCACCGGTGTTGCAGAAGGAAGTAGGTGACATGGATATACAAAACAAGCTTCGCCTTTAAGAGTGGAATGCGGTAGCATTCAAAGATCCTTGACTGATTTTCACGCTTCCCGGCAATTGCAGCTTATGCAACCTTAATGTTTGCCTGCAAACGCTTACGTCGAACGCTATGCACGAAGGCTATCTTTCTGGTTCTTTTTCTTCTCTTTCCCCCGCATGGCATGAACCGCGGATGCGAGCGCCATCTAGATGGTGTTGCAAGAAACCGAGCGGAGTGCGCCACTCCCACTAAGACAGACCTCAAATGGCAGCTGGAAAAGGGGTTCGTGTTTTAGTTTCTGCGTAAGAGAATTATGTTTTCTCGTATATTGAAATTTAATCCGAGGCTATATCATGTCTGTAGGTTGTGTGTAAGTCGTACTCTACGAATTTGCTGACACATTTTACTAATTCGATAAAATTCGTTTAGTTCAGTAACGCCTATGCGCCACGCGGAGGGCCTGTGTGGTTCAGGAGGATTTTTCTGTAAGGGACAACGACGGCCGGCGTGCCGACGCCGAATTTTCTGCAACACGGGACCCTTAACGCTATCGCGTTAATATGACACCGTGGCTGCTAAGAGTATAAATCACGTTTAACTGCAGCTTTAAATGCGATCCCATCGGGCAGTTGGGTGATAGATGCGGGCAGGTAGTTCAACGCGTTGGAAAAACTCCAACTAATAAATACCTTAACAGCAATATAGTTAAAATTAATAAAGAACTGTTTGTTAATTGTGTATTTGTTGAATCGACTTTTTTGCAAAAATTGTATCCTCCGAAACGCATAAACTATCTCTGCAATCGATGTTTGTGTAGCTATAGCATAGGCTTCTAATTAAAATTACTCATTTCTTAATTTCCAAGATACTGTACATATACGGTGTCCATTTAGCTGCCTCAGTTTTCAAAATTAGGGAAATATAATTTACGCATCTCACATGTCTACCAATCGCGTGTACAGATTGGTCGCCGCTAGATCAGCCGTAATTTGACGAAATTAACAAAGTCGCCTTAAATGCATTTTAGTTATTGGCTTTAGACGGTTAAAATTTTCGAGCAGCTGGAAGCCCGAACCGTCCTCGATTTTATCAATAGACGTAGGATGAAATCTGGAATAAATTCGTTCTTATGACAGCTAGACTATAAATTATTTCTCCTTCGCTGGCTCCCTGAAAGCGAGACTGACTCGACAGAAGAACGCAGATTGCGTAAATCTCCCCGCCCCCAGCATATCGTCACGCTGTCGCCGGCACCAGTGGTATATGGCTCTCGTTTCTTTTTATGGACGACAAACAGCGTCAAGTGTTGATGGCGGTGGCAGCGAAGGTTGACAGCCGAAAACTTGCTGCCACGAAAAAGTTTGTGCACGGCGGAATGATGTAGATTTAGCGCGGCACTGGCGTCACCACCGGCCACCAGCGTCATGACGTTTGGTTCGAGCTGAACGCAATATATATATATATATATATATATATATATATATATATATATATATATTATCAGGGATCCAGAGTGTCCCAGCTATCACGCTGCACGATTAAAGAAAAAGAGGAACGGCGTTATGCGAAGCCAACCTAGTGCGTATTCTTTCCAGTACAGTTCAGTAGCCGCCAGTATTTTTTTCGTTACTGAGATTTAATTAATAATTGTATTGAATTATCTAACTCAAGAAGTACTGTCCTAATTATCAAAGTGTCTATGAGAAAGTTGTAGAGCAACATGAAAAACTCCGTATACAGCTTTCTGTTGCTGAATACGTGCTACATAAATTTGTTTTTCCGAGTGTGAAAGAAGCCCGCGAATACACGCGAACTGCCTCGAGCGGCCAGTCGTGCGGCAATTCTGCGTGTATTCGCGGGCTCCTTTAACACTCGGAAAAACACGTTTATGTAGCACGTATTGAGCAAAAGAAAACTGTATCGGGAGTTTTTCATGCTGCTCTACAACTTTGTCATTGACACTTTGATAATTAGGACAGTACTTCTCAAGTTAGATAATTACTTATAATGATTTATTAAAGCTCAGTAACGAAAAAGTTACTGGCGGCTACTCCACTGCACTGGAAGCAATACGCACTAGGTTGGCTTCGCGTAACGCCGTTCCTCTTTTTTTTAAATCGTGCTGCCTGATAGCTGGGACACCCTGTCTATATATATATATATATATATATATATATAAGGTGAGTGGCAAGGCATCGGCGCACGGGGCGTTATGATTGGTGGTGGTGGCAGCGTGACGAAAAAAGTTGACGTCATTTATGCGCTCTTTTTCCACGTGAGGGCCCGTATTCACAAAAGGCTCTTGCGCTAGACTACCTTGTGAGAGAAAATTTAAGCCCATCCTTATGCTGGATATATCAATAGTTACAACGACCCGTCAATGACAAAGAACGCTTACGCACCAAAAGCTTGGTGAATTCGGCCCCAGTTTCTCTGTCCGCAAGCGTGCGAAGGTGAAATTCCTTCGGGTGGCTCTCACAAGAGGTAATTTAGTGGAAAATTCATCGTTGCACTAGATAAAGCAAAAAACGGTCAACTGCTCGAATCTATCAGCCACTTGAGATTAATAGTAAAGTTCATTAAGGAAAGTTTGGTGATTACATACTTTCGTGCTCACTATGAGATGCAACGCGCGCGAGCCGTGGCCGGACCGCTCTTGGTCGAGCTGGTGGCGCTAACTAGCGACTCTCTCGAGAAAAATGTTGAGAGAGTTTAGCCATTCGAGCATGGGCGCATACCCTCATGCTTTACGTTATCTATAGCCTTCGCGGAGCGATAATACACTGGCCTTTCAAGCAGTGTGGACGTCCTTAGCCCTTAACGCAGCGTGCTTCGTATGGCGTACAGCCACCTAGCTTCTTAGCAATTCAACTTTTTTAGAGCGCTGCTCTTAGGCGCCCGTTCCTGTGTTGAGCGTCGGCGTAACCGAGCGAACGAGCACAGCAAAGGATGAAAGAGCCAACGAGGAGCGCAGTGGGGGGAGGGGGTGAAAGACAGCGAGAGCGCTGACTGCGTCGCCACCGCCGCTAGAGAAAGCGCTCAGCGCGAGCCACGCGTTCCCTTGTTTACGCTTTGAACAATGAGTGACGAAATCGGCGGAAATGCTTCGTCTGCCGCTACTGCTGAACGAACTGCACGAGCAGAGGCTCAGCGTTGCCGCCGAGAGGACCTTGTCATTGAGAATCAAATTATTTCCCACAATATATCGCAAATTCATAACACCTAAACAGCTGCACTGAAAATTCGAATGAGGGAGTATCGTAATCATCGGAGACCTTTTTTTTTTGCGGTATAGCGATGGCTGCTCGACGAACCAGTGTATTATCGCTTCGCGAAGAAAGCAGACGACGGAAAGCGCGGCGGTATGCGGATTGCTGGAATAGTTGACCCCTCTCCGCCTTTTTCTCGACACTCA
The DNA here is from genome assembly GCF_013339745.2 of Dermacentor silvarum. Lineage (NCBI taxonomy): Eukaryota > Metazoa > Arthropoda > Arachnida > Ixodida > Ixodidae > Dermacentor > Dermacentor silvarum. The sequence continues at coordinate 115,207,326 of NC_051154.1, forward strand.
CGCGATAGTACATAACTGCGATAGATTGCGGCTTACCTATAGGCTAACAATATGGGTCCATATTCACAAAAACGTATTGCGCTAGTGTTGTGCAGAAGACTAAATTCCAGCCAATCCTGATGCTGGGCATACTAATGCCACCTGGTGTTCTGGTGAGCTTTAGAATAGACGAAGAAGACCAGAAAAGGCGGCCGGTAAATGGTAAGAAGCACTTACGACCGTAAAGCTTTGTGAATTGTGCCCCAGGTCGTTCGGTTGCTAAGTTTAACTCTGATTCATATTACATAGTTTTAGGGATTTGGTGCAGGAAGAAATAAATAAAAGTAATAAAACGGTGGGTTTGTCGCGCCAGACCTGTCGAGTCCACTGCTTTGGTCACATGTCCACGTGGTCTTCTATCACATAGTGCACGGCCCAGCAAGCTGTTGAGTGCTGACCCACGCTGGTAGGAGTCCTGAGACTTCCGGGTTTATCACGCTTCGTGCAGAGGGAATATTGCAGTGTTTACCACAGGCGAACGAGAAAATGCGAAGAGGGGAAATATTATAGGAACCGTAAACAAGCTCGCGCGCGTGGGCACGCACGCACACACGCACGCACGCACGCACGCACGCGCACGCACGCGCGCGCGCGCGCACACACACACACACACACACACACACACACACACACACACACACACACACACACACACACACACCACACACACACACACACACACACACACACACACACACACACACACCACACACACACACACACACACACACACACACACACACACACACACACACACACACACACACACACACACACACACGCACACACGCACACACGCACACACTTTCACCAAGTCAAGCTTGCGTAGACACTAGACTAGTTACATACCTAAGGCTGTGGGGAAATACCAAAGCCCATGTTTGTTTACGAAATTTGCAAAGCACCTAACTATAGCGCGGAAGAACGCCGCAGAAACTACTGGAAAGCCTCTTCGGTGTTTCTAACCGTCTTGAGGTGAACCTTACCCTATTTGACTGAACTCGGCGATGAAGTCAGCTCCAGATAAACATTGCATTTGAAAATCCGTGCCGGCCTTTGGGCAATCGCTTTGAGTTGGAGATCTTCTTGAACTACGCCTACTAACCAGTTTTGCATACATCAGTTAAAGTTTTTTTTCTGTCTATTTTTTATATGTGTCGCATTTTGTATCCTGTAAATCAATTCCAACTACCCCGCATGTCGAACTCACCTCATACCTCTTCATGCCGACGATAACGTACTTGATTGAGTAGTCGAGGGCGCCCTTGGTGGTAGCCTTAATTTTTGGTTTTCGTTAGCCTCGACTGTGCTCCAGACGTGCTAGACGAGGGTATATGCCGTCGATTCTGGAGGGTGGCCTTAAATACGGAGACCACTGCCAAGGCTCGTTCTCAGAACGCCAGGCTTTGGTCTTCCTCGTCTTCTGAGCCTATTTATTTCCAGAAGTCACCTCGTCCATCTGGGATGGAGAGCCGTACCCGACGCGTTGATATACATTTTTGCATTCACTTTCATTCCACCTGAAGAAATTGCTGCTGCAAATCGCATTTTCATTCCTCGGCATCATTCCACTGCGTTCAATTGCAGTCTGAGTCTTATGTTCTTCAATGCTTAGGTCTAGACTTGGACTTTCTCCTGTCAGCAGTAATTTCTCACGGGTTCTTATAGACCCTTTTCACCGTTTTACCAGTGTGCGCCAGACATACTCGTATTTATCACGTGGTGACGCGTTCATTGCTTGCCTCAGCCGGCCTCCGCTGCCTCGGTTTACAACGGCAGCGCACGACGCCGGTACGGTGCACCAAGCCGCTGTTTCGGCGTTTGTCTCCGACAATGACTGCGTAAACAGCAAGAAACTTTGTGCAAAGCTTCAGGAGAAATGCAAATGTCCCATATCTATCCTTCCACGTTCATCAGGCCTTGTGCAAGTGGTGGGGGGCTATAAATTGTAATTAACAGTGATACGAACTTTCAGCTGCTGTATTAAATCACGAATCCCTCACTGGGTGATCGTTTTTTTTTTTATTTATAAGACAAGAACCTATGCGAGTCCGGACTTTATTAGCAAGCTATATCCAGAAAGAGTGGTTGGTACCAATCTATTGCAAGTGTAATGGCATCATTACTCTGGATCATATGCTTTGGTAGTGTCTTTTGGCTTTCACAGACTATGACAAGGAAAGAGACTGGTGGCGATGAGTCCTTCACAGTGGGGTTCATTTAGAACAATTACAGTCCGTCCAGAAGGCCCACAACACGGCGGTAAGGTTAAACCTCACTGTCTCGACGTGGCAGCCGCCTGCGTAAACCTAAAAGTTCATCTTCAGGTCCTGTATAAAGTTCATCATACCATACCATACCATACCATACCAATGGCTTGGAAGCCACCGGTTGCCATGTTTTTGGGTCAGACAGACAGACAAAGAACTTTATTAAGGTCCTGAGGAGCCAGCCATTGGAGCCCCTGAGAGGCCCCTGGCTAGCTGTTGGCTAATCCCATGTTGGAGCCGGGAGGCCATGCCTCTCTGCTCTCTCACGGGTCCTCTGGACAGCCTTGTACTGGTCTTCCTGTTTTTGGGTCAGTAGCATTTTTTGTTGCGACGTCATTACATTACTCATTTTCAACGTCATCACACGTGAATCTGTCAATTGCGTTAGATTCCTTTTTGCCGTGGTCCCAACTTAAAACATCCATGTTTTTTCCAGCAGCTTATAGGAAATATGCAATATCGTTCATCGTTCGTTTACGTTGTGGCTCATGACAAAGCAGTAAATGACTGGAACGGCCTTTCTGGCAACATTGCCACTATCATCCGCCCATCAAGCTTCATGCATAGCACATCAAATGTATCACCGCACTGATCGTTGTGTCAACAATATTTTGTGTGAAAAAAAAAATCCCACCCCTTATGTAATACCCCCGGGGGTCTTTAAGGAAATGAAAATGAAATGAAATAAAGCACTCATTGGCCGGTATACTCTCTCACGAGTGCACTCATATATGTGATACGTGACTGTGAGTATCAGGAAGTTTCAGTGGATGGGGCTGGATGTTAGTGGAGACCAGAAAAATAATGTTTACAAGCGCCAGTGAGTGTCTACTAAATTTCTGGCGCCTTCTTGAACATCATGTTTCTCTCAGAACTTTGCCTTTGACAAAAACAATCGCGAAAGTGTTTTGCCACAGCTAAACCTGCATTTGAGTTGCATTACGGCTCGACATTTTATTCCGGGATTCACGCGCAAAGAAACAAGGACGAAGGAAACTATAGGAGGGCAGTATAGCTACAGTAAAGCAGAGTTAACCGAAAGTTCATTAATAACTGCAGGTACATATTTTTTTCGAAGCTTCTTCATTGTGACTCGAAAAACTGCGAGTTGATGAGCTTTTATTACAAAGATTCATGTGGGAATAACACAGTTGTCAGTCCACTTATAAGGAAGCACCCTTACTGAAGTGTGTACGTGTACAGCTTATTTAGCAGATAAAAAAGATGTGGGGTTTGGCGTCCTCAAACAGCCCAGTGAGTTATGATGGACAAGGTATTACTAGGGCTCCGAATTCATTTCGGCCACATGGTGTTCTTTAATGTGCAGCTAAAGCGAAGTACAGGATCGTTTTTGCATTGCACCCCTCTCGAAACGCGCCCGCTGCGGCCAGGAAGGAAACCCTCGCGGAGGCTACGCGACTTTTCTTGAGGAACCATATGGCTAGGCTAGTATCTCCTTAATATGCTCTCAATAAAGGCACCCTATATTTGGTAAGGCTAGGCTAGTGTAGGCTAGACGCAGCGCAAGGGCCCTCTGCTTATAGTGAGCGCACAAGCCGGTGAAAAGGGTACAGATTCGTTGAGTTATTTCGAAATGCTGCGTACTTTGTATTATTTCTCTTTCCTCGCTCACATCTTTATCTTACTCTTAAAAAAAGTACTTGCTGATCGCCTGTTCATTCCTTGGTGAATGACGCGGCTACACAAGCGGCATGCATTTATTTAACCTCGCTGCATGGCTGCTTGAGCAATTTAGAAAGCTTCTAATTTCACCTCGATGACCCTGCATATCGTGGTGTGCTCAGACAGTAAACGAATTGTTGGGGAGGTGCGTAGCTTGGTAAAAGACGTATATATTTTTTTTTTTTTACGCAGTGGACGTAAACTTCCCGCGCGAAAGTATGAAATGCACATAAGCGTTGCCAGTAATCGTCTCGTTATGTCTCGTTATGCACTGTGCGCTACCAGTCATCAGATGTACGGATGTGCGGAATTTCATTTTTTAACTTCAGCATAAATGCAATGCCATTCCCCTCGCGTGTCGCAAGGAGGAATGACAGTAAGGCGTGAACGGTTTTCTGGCTCGGATAGAAAGCGGTCAGGGTGGTTGATACGTTGGCACAATAAGCTGTTCGCTGTTAAAAAAGTCGCAGTTTCGTCTGAAAGGAGAAACATTGATAGCGATAGCAAAGCATTAGACAATTATACGGAGTAAGAATCGTAGCTTGAATGGTCGTAGAAATTGCGGTAAATGCTTGCTTACTAATTAAATCAACAAGCATGGCGCTACGCGCACACGGACAAATTTGAACCGGGTGGCGGTATTGTAGCGATGCCTTCCGCTCCATCCTGTGCCACTCTTATCATCCACCGTTCACGGCCGGCTGATCCCATTGATAACGCAGGTGGAACGTCACTATATGACCAATGACAAAGCTCGAAAAGCGCAAGAAGGAATAGCATCGGAAAAGGCATCGCTAAAAATCGTGCTCTACCCTTCATTAGATGACCGTGAGCGCGCGAGAAGACGGCGCGTATTAAGCCAACGTCCTTCTAGGCTCAGCATCTTCACGCACGCTTTCCCATACATCTACAGCATACGGTGCGTGAGCCGCTCATTCTTATCTCACTTGGACTTTACAAGAAACATCATGGAGACGGTGAAAATTCGCCTGGAGTGTCCGTATAATTGTTGTCGCAATACAAGAAAATGAGACACGGTTGCAAGTGGTAAGTGGAGTGTTCACCATCTCGATTATGAGACTGGTGTTCCACATACAGAGTGGCGCTCCATGTGAGGTTACCCAGCGCGATGAACTGCGCAACACGATAATAAAAAATCATCTTGAGGTAAGGAAGGCCTGTCCCAATGACTAAGAGGAACGTGGTAATTGCTATATTCAGTAGTATAGATAATTAGCGAAATGGCAGAAAGTAGACCCACTGCTCTGTCGAGCAAGACGAATATGGCATTGAACGTTTAGCTCATCAAAAATCCTTGCCATTGAAGAGGAAAGAGGAAGTCCGGTGTCGAAGACGTAATCCAGCACTGATAAAGCAATAAAGTGACTTCCACAGAAGTTTTTTGACGCGCGTGAAAAGTCAGGCAACCAATTTTTCATTGCAACTTGAAGCATACAAGCTTACTTGGTCAACGGAAATGCAAGCTATGCGGAAGAGAATCGTGAAACTGAGGCTCTCATTTAAAACTCTTAGTTAAACACTGATAACACTTATTTAAAACAGCACTATAAGCGGACATCTTTTCTCTACGCCGCGTTTGGTCTGTTCTCTTCGTTCCCCTTCTTTGCGTGTTATTGTATACGATTACGTTTTTGAAATCACGAATCCTTGCTAACTCCGCTCAACTTTTTACTTCCTGGTTCTGCGTCATGAAGGTGATTGTAACTTTTTATGTGTGTAACTACGTCTTTCTTTACATATGTGAATAAATTAGATTTATTTCTAGTTTTACAATATGACAAGGAGTAGCCGTTGCTATTCTCTAGTGCCAACGTCTTCTTATGAAACAATTATGTCAATAAAATAAAAATAAATGTAATGGTTGAGTTATAATGTTGTAATAAAGAAGCGTTTCAGGCCTGCCCTTATTTTTGGTGCGGAGCTGATGGTCAATCTTTAGAACTCGACGGGAAATCGGTTCCGCCAAGGATCTAAACATAGCCACGTCGCGATGGTTGGTCTGCAGGGAGCGAACGTCCGCACCAAGTTTCCGCCTCGCGAAGCGTGTTTCAGGAGCTCCGTGTTCGTCATTGCTTGTTGGACAGGCCGAGTCGGCGCTCGAAATAATCGTGCCTTCCTGTATACGGGAGACAAGGTCTAATATAAAGGCGATGCAGCAGAAAGAACTTTCAGCTACATCATAATTTCATACAATACTTCACCACAGCATAAATAAAACATGCGCTCGCTGAAACAGTCTGCAATAGCTACGCCGATTCGAGATGGCTACCCGAGCGCAAAAGCTGGACGTTGCTATGACATGGACAGCTGCCTTTCTGTCAGTACGGCTGAGCGACTTCAGCCTTTCGCGGCTGTTAAATATATTGTTATTTCTATTATACTTAGATTCTACAATAACTAGCTATACAAAATACCAAAAACGTGTACAGCTGAATTTTCGAATCTCTGTTTTCAAATCTGGTGGAAATATCTCCACAGATTCCACCAACTACTATAATTCTTCACAAGAAAGGCGGAAGAATAAGTGTGTAAGTCATTGAGACGCAATATCTTCATTGTTATTCACTGTAAGCTTGAAAAAGGTATTCGGGATGAGAGATTTGTGAACTTTATGTGTTAGGATCAATGGGCAACATCTAAGCAACCTTTTCTTTGCAGATGACACTGTCCTGTTCGCAAACGCGGAATATTTCTTACACCAATTTATCCAAGACCTCAAGCAGCAATGTGTTATGCTAGACTTGAGATGAATGTGCAAAATACAGGTGCTGAAGTCACAAAGCTTTTGGTTCTTAAGTGCTACTTGCCATTGGCCAGCCGCCTTCGCTAATGATATGTCCAACACGACGATTGGCTGACACCTGCTTCTACGAACAGTTTTAGCGTAAGGACGTTCTTGTGAATCCGGCCCCACATCTTTGGTACCCTGGAAAAAGAACAGCGGTTTTTGGCTGGTAGTCAGCCTCTTCAAGCTGTGTAACAGTACATTTATGTACGAGTATTCAAGCTTGTAAATGCGCTACTGACCCGCAACAAGAATGCTGCCTCTCTTGCAGCACCCGAAAAGGCTTCCTGTGCACCTTGCAGTTCTAGGAATTGAGATGAAAGCTTGCTTGTCCTTAGCGGTTCTTGAGCAGGTCCCACTGTGGCTCTCACATGCTTTATACGCTGACCGGATCCACGTTGCAGGGACATTTTGGCCTCGGGAAGCTCTGCGGGAGTTGTTGCCCAAGTTCGATTGGTCGACCACAAATTCAAAGCTTCAAACGTCATGACATTCTCTGGGTCTCAACTTGCCACTTCTCGCGACGGTGCGGAATATATGAACAAGAACCACCTTGTAAAGGGGCAATATTCTGTAATTTGTTGGCAGCTCTACAAAGTGTGCGAAGTTTTTACTGTGGAAATTACAAGCAATTGGCAATCAAAATCAAGAAACTAGTGAGTTTGTTGATGTTTTTTTTTTCAGTGGATGCCAAGTTATGGCGACCTGTTAGTAACCAGCTAGATCATGGTGCTGCGTGATGAGCCCCAAAGCCGGAACGCTAAATCTTTATACCATGGCCAAGAGTGTCACGTTGGCTCACTGGAATTCTAGACAGAACATCAACTGGCGCTTACACAGCTTCAACTCGTCATCAAAATTGCAGAGAGAGAGAGAGAAACAGAAGAGAGAAAAGGTATGGAGGTTAACAAGAGGCATGGTGGTTTGCTACCTTGCACTTCGGGCAGGGGATATAGGGATGAAAATAGAGAGAGGAGAGAGGCATAGGGGGGTGGGGGGCACCGTTTCGAGCACATTTCTAGGTGCGAACTGCGTCTGTAAATGGTCACTAGGACCTGTCGACTTGAGCTTACAATTGCACTTACCACCAAATCTATCCCGAAGTGACATAATACTGCTGAGTCGGCTGCGGGTCTGAGTAGTGGTGCTCTTTTTGTCCATTTCTTCTTTCCTTTGCTCACCGTTTGCCAAATGCGGGACTAATATATGTGCGCTCAGTGCAGTTGTGAGAATATAGGGCATCTCCTCTCGAACTGTTTCGACGATCAAGGCCAGACTCTGCTGTGCATTATTCATCAGATTTCTTTTTTTCAATGACGGAGCATGTACAGTGGAACATATCACTCCTTCCTCAATCTTTACTCACACCTCATGACGAACGCGAAGGATAGTCGCATAATCAGGGTGCCGGGAACACGTAGAAACATTTGTCGTGGGAAGAGGTTTTTGTGAATTTCTCGGTCTGGTAGATTATAGTACCAAGTCAGAAGGTGAGTGTGAAAAAATCACCCTTCTTAAGAACTGCTCCACAATCAGCAGGTGCCACTGTCCTTGGGATGATTCTGTCGCTATCGTTCTAATGTGCTGCCATTCCAAGCACCTTCGGGAGCGTTCACAAAGCTTTTCATTTGTAACCACTGCTTGCCATCGGCCAGCCGCCTTCGCTAATGATGTGTCCAACACCACGACTGGCTGAAACCTGCTTCTACGAACAGTTTTAGCATAAGAACGTTTTTGTGAATTCGGCCCCAGTTTCCCTTTATGGTACATTGTATCGAAGCATGCCCACACCATTATAGGTTAATGTTTCCAGACTCTACGTATGTCTCAATATTATGAGAAAAAAAGTGGTCTAATGTACATGTAAAGCAAAGGCAATTGTGCAAAATATGCTACACGTTTCTGTGTCAGTAGTGCAAGGAATCAAGAAAACATCGTGTCTATCTTGTCATTATACTGTCTCAACGGATTAGCCGTGCTTGTTGTCGTCAGCGACCGTGGAGATAGTAGAGTTTAAACTCGATGCATCTGATCTAGCACGCACTTAAAAAAACTGATCTCCTCCTTACATTACGAAGACTTAACGGCGTGAAGTGCCGTAAAGCTTGCTGTCGCACGAAAGTAATGCGAGAAAGCGCTTGCCTAAATGCACAAGTTTGAAGAGGGGATCGATACACGCAGCACGTCAGATTGTTTACGCTTGCTCATTAGCATGGCCGAATGCATCATTTAGTGCCGACACGTCTTGGTGGGGCCGCCTGTGAACTTCGATTTACTGTTTGCTCTACGCCAAAAGATCAGTGATCAACGCTTGTTTGCCGACGCCAGCGCAAATAGATTGTCCTGTGAAGCTCACTGCCGGATCTGATGTTGCTTGTTCTCGGTAGTAAAGAAGGGGGGTATATATGAGGCATGCAGAAATCGGTTGGGCACCGTTGATCCAGGAAGTGCGCCGATCGATGTCCAAATTTATTCTCGTGGCACGTTAAAGGAAGCGCGAACTACGAAGCAAAGTGTCACAGCTTATAGCTGGGTTGCAAAAACCAGAGGAACCATCAAGCTTAGTAAGCGAGCACAGCAGAAATGTTAGGGTGCCGATGTTGGCTTGGCACTTTTACAGCGTAAGCTGTTATGGGCTCATTCTAATAGCCGTTTCGGTTCGCAATGGTGTCCGTCGCCGCCTCTGCCGACGGTGTCCGGTGACCGCAACCGCTATCACCGGAAATGCGAAAAAGAAGTACCCGGGCCCGCTCCACGGGAGTCAGATACTGTACCACTGAGTCACGCCAGCGCTTGCTATCAGGTAGCGGAAAAATGCCCTATAAACGCATCCTAGGTAGGCGCACAGACGCAGACGATGAGATGCGATTCAGACGAGGCGCGCAATCAACGCGATTCCAAGCCTCCGCCAGTATGGTGACGCCATCTGGTTAAGGTGCCTGCAAACGTGGAGCTACGTGCGCGGCTACAACCAGGCATCATCGCCCTCAGCAGATTGCTGTGCAGAGAGCATTGCAAGCCGCAGCTCACCGTCGACGCCGGGCGGACAGTTCAGTTCGTTCTCGTCAAAACGAGGCGAAGAGACTTTGCCGCGAAGACCCTGTTGTGCGTGGTGCCGAAATTGGAGCTAGTCTTGAGCCGCTCCACTAGCTTACGCTATGACTGTGCTGCGTGCGCAGCGCAGGCCTGTTACTTTTTTTTCTGGTTTCACAGCAATGATAAAAACGGGGCCCTGAATTCACAAGAGGTTCTTACGCTAGAACTGTTGTTAAGAGCGATTCGAGCGAGACGCTGTTCGACATATTATTAGCGAAAGAGGCCAGCCAATGGTAAACAACATTTGCGAAAAAATTAGATAAGAAAAAACCTGTCAAGGTAGACAATGCTATTCGATTTGAAAGCAAGCAAAACTGACCTCCTATAAACGAGAAGACCATTTCATTGGCCTGTTCAGCTATAGGGCACCTCTTGCGCTTTTTTCTTGCATAATTTCAACGCGTCCTGTTCAGAAACTTCTGCTTGTTGCAGACGCATTTCTCTGGTTGCATGCGTTACCCGCGCGTTTCTTGTCCGCGCAAGCTTTCGCCTGTGTTCTAACTGTGCCTGGGCACAAATCCGGTGCCCTCCGATCCGTGACGTCATGCTACCTTACCCGACTGCCATAGAGTGTAATGGTCCCCCATTAGACTCGGAATTAGACTCCCGAGTAAGCCGCGATGATTTTGACGTCACCGCCTTCGCCAAGCCGGTCTTGGCAATGGAAACTTCGGTCCAAGTACAACGATGTCATAAAGCAGAGTGCATAGGCCTGCTATGCCTTGGTAAGGCGAAATCCAAACGCACCAAGCGTCTCAACGCGCTCGCTTGCCCGCGAGGAATTCTTAGAGGTGTTCTATGCCGCTTGTCGATGCATGCGCACGTGGCGTAATGGTTTCAATATCGGGCTTCTGCACTACACATCGTGTGTTCGAATCCTGCCGTTGGACAATTTTTTATTTAATTACTTATAAAATAGTTCTTGGTTTAAAATGATGAGTTTACAAAGTCACGAAGCCGTTCGAAGCCAGATGGACGAAGTTTAGGGAAATATATGTATTAACCACGGCTCCCATGCTGGCTGACAATATAAAGCGTCGGAGGTTCGTGCGCCCAGAAGTAGAAGTTTGTGTATTCACAAAAATTCATGTATTCAAGCCTTGGTTGGGGTACAGGTTTCTTCGGACACGAAACGGAAGGACGAACGGAACGGGCCAGAAAATTACCCCGGGTACCTAGCCGAAGAATGCTGCGCATTAAAAAGCTTTGTGACTTTGGACCCAGTAGCCTAACAGGATCGCGATTGTTCAGTGCCGTCTGCGTCCTTTCTTTGCGTCTTATTTTGCAGTAGCGCTGCAATCATTCAATACCAGTAGCTTAAGCCTCGAAACTAATTACTGCAGTTGTGATTTTAGGTATACCACGTAAGGGCTCAAACGTATATACGTCTGCAGGCCACAACACCTTCCTCCTACTCCTCCTTCAAATGTATAGTATAAGGTATTGCTTCCGTAAAGCAGCAAGATGTATGGGGACAAGCCACTAAAAATGTACGGTGTAATGATTAGATTTAATATAATGACAGGCTTCGCACTTTTGGCGTTTGTTAACGTCAGTGGTTTCAATTAAAATAATGAGTGTAGTTTCGCAATGACCAACATAACTATAAGGCCAAGAATCTCGAGCTATAGGACCTACGCTTTACCAACAGTAATCGCTCTCCGCGAGTTGCTGTTGCCACGGCGATCATTTTTTATCATGCAGATCGCTATTATAACAGCAGAAGCCAAAATTTCTACAGAAATCGAAACGCCTTAGCATCTCAGCGAGCACTCTGAAAACTTTTCTTAGGTAACAGCGTTTCGATTTCGGTTGAAATATTGGTTCCTGCTGCTTATAATAGCGATTGGAATAATAAAAAAAAGATCCCTGCGGCAACAGCAACTCGCGAAGAGCGTTTATGTAGGAGACGTTTTCTGGGATCACCAATCGTGATACCGGACGTATTAGCGAAGCTAGCTATCCAACTTGAAACCACTGTTACGAATTACATTTTTTTTTTGTGAATTCAGTCCCAGTTCCTCCTTTCATGGAACTTGCGTTACCGAAGCGAATCTCCGCTGCAATCGTCTCTAACTACGACATCAGTCAAGAGCTCAAGACATGGTTTGAATTTCGCCCCATCCTCCGTTTCCGTTACGCCGATAACAACGGACGCCGTTGTCATTCTGTCGTCGTCAGCGTCAAGTTATGATCTTGAGGCGTATGGCAATTTGGACGGGTTTTACGTCCCAAGAAGACCTGCATTTTGGAGGTCACAGTAGGCAATGCTCTAGCGGGCGAAGACGACGCGCTTTGCAACGAAAAAAAAATTTCCTGAGGACTCAACATCAACAAAATGGCGGTGTCTGGAGTGATAACTTGCTGCTGTAGGAGTAAATGAATACAAAGCTGGAGAAATCACTGCTGGTGATTTATTATTATTATTATTATTATTATTATTATTATTATTATTATTATTATTATTATTATTATTATTATTATTATTATTATTACTAATAATATTCGCATTTTCTTCTTTTTTTGCATTACGCCGATGCTATCATACTGACGGGCTGCGGACACCGGCAACTGACAACGCTGTCGAGTAAGAAGATAATTTGGGATTACCGCTTTGTGTTCTGTTTGGTATGGGTAACCGTGGGTTGCAGAGCCAGATCCGCAAAGGGTATAGATGACGACCGTAACCCTTTTTTGGAGCGCGTGACTTAAATTGTCCAGACGCATGCGCGCTGCTGCGAGTGGATAATAACACACCATACTTAACAGTTTCTCGATGCACATGGCGCATATATGGTTTGTTGCTTTTATCGGCAGTTGCGCTTTCTCATTTTCTTCGAACAAATGCAGTACTGTGACAATATGCGAACAGCATCGTATGATCTTCGTTTGTAGCTCTGATGCCGGGTTCGCCAGCCCTGAACCTTGGCAGCCACTGTAGGGAATAGCCGTTAAAGGTCGTGAAAGCGAGCACGCTGGGGTACAGCTTCTGCTTCAATAAAAAGCGAATGCGCCAACAAATGCTCACACTACGGGGCCCGCTTGTCTTGTGGTGCACTACGATTGTCATGAGCATAAAACCACACCTGTCGCATGCCACTCGCTCTACAGTATGCAAAAGCTACTGTGCCGTTTTCATGTCAGCCCGCCGAATTTATACAGTGGTAGCATAAACCCACACCTGTCCAATGCCACTCACTCTATCAGTATGCAAAAGACTACTGCGTCATTTTCATGTCAGTCCGCTGCATTCATACATTTTAAAGGATGTCTCAGGACACGCTTTGGATTCTTATTTTCTATGGCGTCATTCCAGTTTTTTCCCTATGAGGGAGCGAAATAATAGACCTTACCCTTTTGTTCTTGAAGAAAGTTAATAAGACCTGTCCTAAAAATGAAACAAAATAAATGCTGTCCTTGCGGGATCCGAAACTCATTCATGCGCAAAAACTATAATCCTAAAAGCTGTAGTACACTTGCTGCCAAATTTTCTGCCAACCCCTTTATCCGGTAGTCGAAGTCAATTACTTCAGGCCAACTGCGTTACGCCCACCAGACGTTCTAACCTCGGTCGTTCAACTTTTCCAACGGCAAAATTCGGCGCCTATAGTCATTATATGGCGCTTCAGCATAGCGTCCTTGTGGAGCGCGCTTGCAGCTCCCGCTGATGAAAGAGGCACTTAGAGACAGAAGGAAACTACTGCGTTAACGAAAAAGCGTCAAAAGACCACCTCAAATATACATGAAGCAGTGCACGTGCGTTAGCTCGTTGGAGCAAATAATACACAATGTTGAATATTTTAGCTGCGCAAGTGCATCCCATCAATCGGCAGTTAAAGCTGAAGGCCTGGCTCTTGGCATCTCATGTCTGCCGCGGCAGCGTAGCGCGTGCTCTTACTAGATATCCGCAAATAGCGAGTAACACTAAGGGCTATATGCAAATGCGCACATCACCAGGCAGAAATGCCGTCGCTTCCTTTAGTTTCTGGATGAATATCCCAGAGAAGTAAAGGGATGAGAGTGACGTTTCGCTGCTTTCTGCAGCATGTCCTTGTGCTTTACGCTTCAGGAAGTTTATCTCTCAGTGACACCTTGCGAAAGAAATTTTGTAAATGTGTGGTTGCTGTTGTATTTGCGAAATGTCGATGTTTTATTTCTCTACTTACACTGTGCGGGATTGCCAACTAAAGTGTGCTTTTTTTCCCCTCTTTGTCAACGCTGCATGGGCCAGGTATGTATTACGAACTCTTCTGCCTCAGTAATTGCTTGAGAGAAAGAGACAGTACCATCCACCTATTCCTTGCAATTTTATGCATTTTGTTAAACCAGTTTTACAGCAAAATATCCTCTAAATTGGCCATGATGGAGGAGCCACTTCGCGGAGCCAGTAGAGAGATTTAGATTATGGGAAGCGAGATGTTTGCGTAATGCTGGCATTCGAAAGCCGCTTGAGTCCCAGAAAGACCCAAGCCGGCTTTGGGCTTTACTGATCAATAACTCTCCATTCAGTTGCTTGGTTTTGCTGCTTTCATGAGGTTCCCCGATGAACACAGGGTTATTCATCCCACTTTAAATATCATCGTTACTCTTACAGCAAACGTAGCTTTCCTGAACCGAAAGTAGTTTGTGGTAATGAATCAATGACTTCATGAAATAATAAGCTGTGTGTAAAAAAAAAGAAAAAAGAGGAAAACAGAAATAATGGTTCCTGCTTTCATATTTTGCTCTAATAACGCGCTTAATAACCAAGCGCATCGTTACACGGCGGACTGAGCCTGAGCATAGGTGTTCTGTGTGCAACAAACATTATTAACTGATTCTCACAGAATGTGCCACGAACCACAAACCCCACGTGTTAAGCCCCACTGGAGATGCAGCTCGTCACAGGTCTTGGAATGGTCACTCCTAACTGGGAATTCACAGCGTCTGCGGTATTACCGGCCAAACAATGGCGCATTCTCCGCTATTACGCCAGCTTGGTAACTGCCCACGCAATGCACTTCGTTCGAAGTTTTGTAAGAGCTACCTCTTCTTTTTTCAGGCGAAGGGACGGATGCCTATCCGAGTATTCTTTGGTAGCTTACGCGAGCACTTACGTGTCGTATTGACCTTCCATCCAATTACACTGCATAGCACTATACCGGGTGTTCAAAATTAAGTTTTACGGAATTTTTTTTAATCGCCTGTGGCAGGTAGCATAATTCTTATCGTTGAGCTGGGTTATTCGAAGAGGCGGACATTAGTACAATGAGAAATCGAAACACATATTTACCTAATTACCAAAAATTGGCTAATGAACGTCTTAGTTTATTATTTTACGACACATATTGAAATTTGCGGAAGTGTAGCCGGTGAGTTTGCAAGACGCGTCCACTTGAAATGAATTTCCAGGATGGCATCTGTTTCGAGATATTATTTCCCAAAGCATGGGACTAAATACATGGGCGTTCCAGATACTTTTGGGTTTCAATGTATAAAACAGCATTTTGGTAAAAAAGTAAGTGGAACAACAGTGCATTTTTACGGCGAGTTTCATGGCACATATCTCCAAAGTGGCATCATTCTGGAAATTCATTCCAAGTGGACACGTTCTACAAGCTCACTGGCTAAAATTCGTAAATAGCAATATGTTTCGTAAAGTAATTAACTAAGAAGTTATTTAGTGAATGTTTGTTAATTAGTTGAATATGTGTTTTGATTTTTTGTGCTGCTAATGTCCGCCTCATCGAATAACCCAGCTTAATGATAAGAATTATGGTACTTGCCACAGGCGATTTCTAAAAATTCCGAACACTTAAAAATGAACACCCAGTATATACAGATACACAATTCAGCACCTCTGCGCTGCAGAGTCAAAGCTTAGCTCCATTTGAAACTCGCGATAATTGTCCCGAGTCTGCTTAAGTGGGTGTAAAGTCACGCATGGTTCACCTAAAGAATACAGGACGCGGCTTTCTTCACCGCCATGCACTGGCGGACTGCTGCATGTGTCGCGTCCATTACCTGTCTGTTATGCGGCGAATCCTATCACCACACGTGCAACAGTATCGAGAAAGACCGGGGACATATTTGCTGCCAATATTTTCAAGAGCTGAATAAATAAGCGAACCAAATAAAGTAGAGCATCTGGTGCTGAACTGAATCTGAATGAGACCTATATTCTGTTATCGATGTTGTGAGAGTATTGCGTATTTAGCGATATAGCTTCGCGCTTCGTGTCCGGCTATAAAAGTAGCAGGAATGATCTATGAGTGAGTGACATAACTTTATTTGAAATCCGGCGATTGGGAGGCCCGGGCCTGGGGCCGCCTAGATGGCCACTGGGAGCTGTTGCTCCCGCACGGCATCCCTGGCTCACTGGACGGCCCAAAGTTGGTCTAGGAGTTCTGAGCTGAGTAGCGTGGCCGACCACCGCGCCCGTAGATTTTCCGGGGAGACGGAAATTTTTTCTTGATATACTGTACATCCCCACAACACGTGTTGAAGGGTGGCTCTAGCAGACTTGCATAACTTGCATATATCGCTGGCGTATATCTGTGCGACTAAATAATTTATGCCTTACAAGGCTGAGCGTGCTGGATACAAACATTACACTCATAACAAAACGTAGTTATACGAGCCTCTCTGAAAAACCTTTCTTTTTCTTTACATAGCACTTAGAGCTTGCAGGTATAGAAAGTGAAAGGTAACTCCCCTTCCTCTTAAACTGTGGCATTCAGCATTTGTCTCTACTTAGTACTCTCTGACATCACGAGTGAGGCAAGATAGAGGGTTAAAAGGAAGGCAGGGATGTTAACCAGTCCGGTTGGCTACCCTACGCTGGGGGAAGGGAGAAGGGGAAGAGAAAGAAGGGAGAGAGATAAGTGGGCATAGAGACGTGCACGGACAGTACGACCTCACGAACGGGCAAACACACTGAGGAGCTAAACGCGAGTGCATGCGAAAGTGCGCATGAATGTGAAATTTATCTCCATAATTCTGATAACTTTCCCATTTATCTGAAGGCACGCTCATGAAGATGCGCCCGCTTGAGGGTACCCTCACTCTCATTCGCGCTGGAAACTTGAGGTGAGGAGTTTTGTTATAAAATTGTTGTCAGTGAGGTCTACACAGAGCAATAGTCGTGAAATTAGGGTTTAGAGGACAACCTGGACCAGGTCGAAGCAAAAGTAGGCACTCACAAACAGTGCCGCTGCCGCGGTCTATGGTTACGCGTGGCCGCAAGTGTCAACAATATAGAAATGGTACCTACGCGACCAGAGGGAACGATTGAGGTTACCCGCCGCGGTGGTTTAGCGGCTACGGCATTGCGTTGTTAAGCACGAGGTGGCCGGTGCGTTGCCCCGCCGTGGCTGCCGCATTTTGATAATGGCGAAATGCAAGGACAGTCGTTTATCGTGCATTGGGTATACGTTAAAGAACCGCAGGTGGTCAAAATTAATCCGAAGTCCCCCCTGCGGCGTGCCTCATAATCATATCGAGTTTTTGACACGTAATAACCCCAGCATTTAATTCATTTTAATTTTAATGATTGAGGTTAGACAAGCAAGATTTGCATTTTAACCTGACTTTTTAAATCGGGTATATTTATTGCCCGGCTACTGCGTTCTTTTCTGTTTTTGTTGTTGTTGTTGTTTACCACATAAAAAGTGCTTTATAAACCTGTGGTTATGCAAGAATACATCCTACGTGCTTTATTAGCGATGTCTGCATCCGCAGTAGTTTTGTCACGATGAATATTCATGCTGCGTCTGTCACGTTGAATGCGAGGAATATAGTTTGTGTCTATTACCAAGAAAACTTTCATCTTCGTACGTCATGAATAAGTTCCACTACAGGATATTTACTTGATAAGGGCTGGTCTTGCGTGCTCGTATCACCGGACCAGACGATATTGATGGCTGCAGAACTTGCAATCCTTTGCGCTGCACTTAGTTTCTTTCGCCAGTCATGAATAACATCGGAGGTGGACCGTATTCAGCTACTGAAAGGCACCACTGCCGTTTTTACCATTATCACTGCAGCGCGCACCACGCAAGCAACTGGTATTTGGAATTAGAGAGCTCATCCGTACTTTCTTCGATGCAGTGTAAAGAGACAATCGCTTACAATTGCGCTAGCTAGCGTTAATCACAGACCCCTCTCAGAACAAACCATATCGAAATGCGGACCTCATAAACTTTTACAGCATTGCTGACCTCAAACATGGCTATAATTTTAAGGACAACAAGCGGCTTTAGCCTTGTAGGTGTTAATAGTTACCCTGTGAAATAATCGCGTGCGTAAATTGGGACTGGCTGTAATGGCCTGCCTGTATTACGTGTGTGTCTCTCCATTTCCTTCTTTTCAAAATACATCCCTCTTACCCATTTAGTGTAGCAAGCCGGATTTTCTGTTCTGGTTCACCTCCCTGTCGTTCTCCTTTCTTTCGTCTCTCTATATTCATTGGCTTGAATATTGACCATGCTCATGCCCTGCATTGGGACAGGAGAAAGGTTCGTTCTGTCGAAGTGAGCCATGTGTCGAGAGGGCACAGCTGCAGGCATGGAATTTGGACTTTAAAGCAACGGACGCCGCCATGACTGCACTAGACATATCATATATATATATATATATATATATATATATATATATATATATATATATATATATATATATATATATAGTAACTGGATTTTTCAATGGGCCAAGCGTATTTAGGAAAATCAGAAGCACAACTTCGCGGTTATCTAAGGTTTAATATTTTCCCAACAGTTTCGGTCGGTGGAAAGAAGGTCGGTCCACCGACCGAAACTGTTGGGAAAATATTAAACCTAAGATAACCGCGAAGTTGTGCTTCTGATTTTCCTATATATATATATATATATATATATATATATATATAGCGAGAGGTACGCGGATCGATACCCCGCACCTCCACCAGAATGTTACGTGTGGAAGGACACAGACGAAAGAGGCTATTTACAGGCTATTTACACTGGAACCACACAGCCAGGCCCACACTCGCTTGCACCAAGAGCACAGACACACTTCATCGTCTTTCTCGCGGCGGTTCGTCTCTTGAACATCTTTCGATGATATCGTAATACTATATAGCGACGGTTCGACCTCACCTACCAGCTCAACTGCCATATTCGTCGTTTCAGCCAAGCAGGTTACAGTAAAATTCAAATTGTCACATATGACTACATCCACGGCGGCAGAACTTGCAGCCCTCAGTGTAGCTGTGGCTTACGTCACCGAATAGCCGGCGCAGAAATGGGTCATATTTTGTGACTCTAAGGCAGCTCTTCACAGTATGAAGTCTGCCTTACATCACAGAACATACGAGCAGATTATATTCGACATCAGGGAAGCACACGGCCATGCTTCGGAAACCGGACACAACATAATCTTTCAGTGGATTCCTGCTTACTGTGGCATCGTCGGCAACAACTTTGCTGACAGGGCTGCTCGGTCTGCCCATGAAGACACCCAGACGCGTCCAATACCTTTGGCGAGGACGGACACTGCGAGAGAACTTCGTCTGCTTGCACACAAAAAGTCACAAGCTTTCTGGAGTTCAAGTGCCTTCAAGTGCCGATTGCGTACGTTTGACCCCTTGCTACGGCTACAACTGGCATCTAGCCTTTCCCGCGGCGAAACAACCTTGTTGTGCGTCTTGTGGCTGGGATGGCGTTCACGAACGCTTACTCCTAGCGTATGGGAATCGCCGAGAGCCCGAAGTGCGACTTCTGTAGGTGCGAGGAAACCATCGAGCACCTATTGTGTACCTGTCTTCGCTACAACGTACAACGCCTCTCTCTCAGGACAACTTTAAACCGACAGGACTCGAGCACCGCTCTCTGAGTCAAAGATACTCGGACCGTGGCTACACCCGTCACTGGCACAAAAATCGATTCGTGCATTATTACACTACTTGAAATGCATCGGTTTAAGAGACCGCTTATAGTGTCCCTGTGCATCATCCCACGTGTACTCAGTACTCACTCTCTCCCCCTTTTCCTCTTTCTATTTCCCCTTTTCCTTATCCCCAGGGTAGGGTAGCAAAGCGGACGCTTGTCTGGTGGACCTCCCTGCCTTTCCTCTCCTTGCTCTATCTCTTGTGGCCTATAGGCATGGCAGCCAGAAATTTTGTGTGCAACCTGCGCTCACGACAGTGGGTGTTTGAAGGCACCGTTACGGTAGTTTATCAGACGGCGCTCCACGCCTCAAGACTACACTTGTATATAAAGCCATACCTCATGATCAGTGAGTATGTCCAACGGAAGGTATATACTCGTCGTCACGTAAAAATATTTGATTGATGCCTAAAATATGAATAAGGAAGTTTATGAGAGGAATTTTTAGGCATTCCTTAGTTCTGCAATTTCACTAAAGAAAATGTAATGTCTTACTACTGAGCCCATTAACGTTAGTTATGACATATATCTTGCTTTCTA
Organism: Dermacentor silvarum; assembly: GCF_013339745.2. Lineage (NCBI taxonomy): Eukaryota > Metazoa > Arthropoda > Arachnida > Ixodida > Ixodidae > Dermacentor > Dermacentor silvarum. The sequence continues at coordinate 115,227,662 of NC_051154.1, forward strand.
GCGTACCTTGTACAGTGCCTGCGTCAGCCACATCATGTTACGAGATTTGTCAGAATAGTTATGCGCGGGTTTGCAAGGAAACATTCTTAACTTCCTCTAGTGGTTGTTTTTTTTATTGTGGCAGCAGTTAAAAGCTTGAAACCTGAGTTTGCTGGGTCCACCCATACTTTCCTTTAAGCCGTTGTCGTCCAGGTCACCTCCGCATGCACAGCGTCACTATACGACGAAGAAAAGCAAAACTTGAGTTTGTAGCCTTGTAGCAATGCGAAATTTGAAGCCGGATGCGCTAACCATTGCACTTTACGCGCAACATTCACGTTTGCAAATTTGCACGAAGTTTTGGGTGCTAGGCAGGTTCTAACAGTGGCGGCTTGTGATGCATGTATTTATGAGGCCACAGAAGACAATAATGTGGCGGACGAACATGACGTTGTGTGCATAGCAAAGAAGTTTTTGAGAAGGTAGCGCCACGATACTTGAGGAGCAAGCAGAGAAGCAAGAGTGAAGCCTCCACCACGAGGGACTGTTGCCATTGCAGTGAGTTATACCCTACAGCCAGAGAAATGGCTGAAGTCTGCTGATAGCCTGTTTTTACTTGGCAGCAGCTGTTCGGCTCGTTGTTTCCTCATCTACCTTAAACGTGAAAAAAAAAGACATCAGTGAGCAATGGCAATGGGTAACAAGCGTTGAAATTTCGCGTGCCAACAGCAACGCCTTAACACACAGCCTAGCGGGCGCAGACAACAGTTATTAGTTAGACATGCTCCAAGTTAGTGTAAACAATTTCACCACTCCTCTTGAGGCACGTTTGTCCAGCGTCTGACCTGACTGCGCACCGGCGTGTTATAACGTACGAGTGCTCGCACTCCTGAGAACACGCATGACCACAGACAGACCTTGGACGGACGCGCCAGGTGTTATGAAATGTTTAGACGCATTTTTTTAGCTTTGTCCTGAGGTACCCACCATTAGATGGGACACATATTCATTTTATTTGCGATGACTTACATTTAGACGCGGCACACAAGCGGCAGCAAACTAGAAACAGCATAAAGTGAAAAGCAGCCCATTAGTTTTAAAGCACAGTGACTTCCTCCGCGATCTTGCTGCTGCCAAAATTTCGCCTGCTTCCGGAACCTATCTGAATTAACTTGCTCTACGCAGGTAGCCGTCTTCTACGTGACCGCTTGCGCTACCACAATAGGGCCGGCTTAGTTTCCGTCACGATCTCTTTCATGCATGCAATTTGTAGCAATCTTGCGCCTCCGTATCCTTGAAAAAATTGACAATGTTTTAGCGAACATAAGGTTTCTTTTTTGTGTAAAACTTGACGCAACATTCTTAAAAACGTAGAGCGGGTCCAAACTCCGAAACTTAACGCAAACGTCGTGATAATTGGCAGGTATGCTCATGTTTTGCCCCATAATTGCAAATAAGCTTAAACTATTCTGCTTTCAAAAAACATATACATCACCGCAGGTGGCGCAGTGGCAATGACATTGTGCTGCTGAGCAGAAGGTCCAGGATTTGATATCAGCCACGGTGCAAAAACGAAATGCGAAAACGCTCCTGTACCGTGCTTTGGGTGCACGTTAAACAATCACAGGTGGTCGAGACTAATGCAGAGCCACCCACTACGTGAGGCATCCCTCACAAGTCATAACCAACTAAGCAGTTTAGGGCGTGAAACCCTAATATGTAATATTTTTCTATTTTCACGTTTCTGCTTATATATATATATATATATATATATATATATATATATATATATAGGGTTTCCCATCTATCATGCAGCAGGATTAAAAAAAAGAGTAACGGCGTTACACGAAGCAAATCTAGTGCGTATTGTTTCCAGTACAGTGGAGTAGCCGCCAGTAATTTTTTCGTTACTGAGATTCAATTAGGTAATTGTAATGAATTATCTAACTCGAGAAGTACTGTCCTAGTTATCAAAGTGTCAATCAGAAAGTTGTAGAGCGACATGAAAAACTCCCGATACAGCTTTCTGTTGCTCAGTACGTGCTACATAAATGTGTTTTTCCGTGTGTGAAAGAAGCCAGTGAATACACGCATGACTGCCGCGCGACTGGCCACTCGAAGCACTTTGCGTGCATTCGCGGGCTTCTTTCACGCTCGGACAAATACTATATATATATATATATATATATATAGAGAGAGAGAGAGAGAGAGAGAAAGAAAGAAATGCAAGAGCTACACGCTACTCAGGGCCCTACAGGCAATGCAGGATACTGGTTCGTAGTGGTTCCGCTTGCTATTTGTTGTGGTTAACCGACAACAAATATGCCTTCAATAAACGAGCCTTCGAAAGGCGCACTTCATCTCTTGCATAATGTAATGCTCGTACAGTTCCCTTTAAATTTTAGAAATAATCATGGAACAATAAATTTCGCGGGTCTATCAAATGAATGTCGGATTAGAAGGAATTCGAGCACTGAATCTTGCAAACGGGAAAATCATTTTATTAAATCTCTTGTAGAACAATCCTAATCTCCTGTAGCCTGCGATTTCACTCACCATAAGTTAATAAGACCATTTCTCGTATTACAAACCTTGAAGGCTAGTGGACTGTACGAACGCTTGTGAAAGCGGACATTCCTCTGCCACTGCCTCTGCGAACAACTGACTCGTTATTATTTTTCTTCTCTTTCCTTCTTATCTATCCCTCCCCCTTTACCGCTCCCCGGATGTAGGGTAGCCAACCGGGAACGTCCTCGGTTACCCTCCCTACCTTTCCCTCTACATTTGTCTCTCTTCCAAATCCAGCATTCTCTACCACGTTTATTTTTTTCCTTCTCTCATGTTAAAGAGGAGAACAATTTAAAAATTCCACTCAGGTTATAACGGATGCAGTGACTCACGGGAGGAATTTTTTAGACCACCGAGTCGATGCTTCGACAAATAGAACGTTTGCCCGAGTTGGAAGTGGTTTACCCATTAAAACGTTCATCCTTCTTTCATGAGGAGCTTCCTCACAGTTTTTCCGCAGCTCGCTTAAGAAAGAAGTTCAATCATTCGGCGAACTCCATTTCTTATCGAACTGAACTATATGCTAAGCTATCCATAACAAGTTTCTTTGGCAAGCACTACAAAGGCGGTAAAGTGGGATCTTTCGCAGGGCGCTCCAGCTGACGTCGCAATCTTTCCCTTGTACGTGTAAGAGAAAGGCAAGACTAGCACGCATACCAAAGTTATTCATTGGAAACTGCATTTTCCTCATCTCGCGTTCTCGGAATGCTGGTATTGCACCCAAAACTGCAGTTGTAAAAACCGTCCCTTTTTCGGTTGTGATGTTTCTGGTCTTCCGATGTTTAATAAAAGGAAGTTATCGCAATTGTTGTTTTTTGCTCACATATACGAACTTTTATTCAACGTAACCTCCTATGCTCCTTCAAAACCGCGAATTATTTTGTTCACCTAGTTTGAGCAGCATTTCTTCTTGTTCGTTCTTTAACGAACAATTATGGACAAAAATGCGCCCTTTAAATGGATGTTCGACAGGAGAGTATAGCCTCTACGGCGCTTTGTGACCTGGACAATCGACACGATTACACGAAGGAAGGCTGTATGCTGAAAAACACGGGTAGTCCACACGGAAGCGCAGGTTTGCACGGACGACGCGCACTCTGCCGATTGTGAATGTTGCTTGATATGGCTGGTACTCGATTCCGCTCGTACTGCTCTTAGCAAACACCATAATGTACTGGTAATTGCGGTGAGCGCGCACTAGGATGACGATTGACACGCTAGCCGCCATTAATACCTTATTTCCTTTGTTCGGTCGTGAGAACAACAGCACTTCATATTGACACTGCCACGGGAAAAGTCAACAAGAGCATACCGCTTTGTGTAAACAATGGTTTCGTAGCTGTCTTTTTATACCCAACTTGCAGGCGATTTCTACCGGAGTTCGTCATATAGTACGCGCCTAGAGCACGGAGAGGCGCTTCTTTAATATCATTTCTCATGACGAAATCTATCCCTCGCTATCTTCTCGGAACCTCTCCGTTCGTTGAAACGTCGCTCATCTCTCTCTTTTTTATTTTATTTTTTTACTTCCCTTCACTGCTGTATTCGCGCCTCGATTTATTTCTCGGCTTCCTCCTTGGGAACAGCATGCTTGGATGGAAGTAGTGAAGCACAAGAGAAGGAAAAGTAGGCAAGATGGGGAGGGAAACGGCAGCCCAGCGCGCAAGAATTAGAATCGATTGTCGCTCTTCCTTCCGCGACGGCTTTGCCCTCCAGCTACTCACTGGTGGCGAACCAAACCGAGACAGTCCCAGATCCATCAGGCTCTCGCACTCCGCCCCCTGCCATCTCACTCTCTCCAAAACCCCTTTTCTCGGTTCGTCGTGCCATCCAGCGCGTTCCTAAACGCGTAGGAGCAATTGCACGTTTCGCGTCGGCCGGCCGCTCTGTGACGCCCTGTACGTGCTGGCTTCTTCATGCCAGAACGGAAGGAGGCCAGGGTGCGGAAGGCACCGCGCGCTGAAGGGTGGGGACCATTGATTTTGTAATTAGCGTCGCCGTCATTACCGTCTGACGGCACGGCCAGGCAGCAATCCACTTGGAATCCCTTCTAACCACTCTATCGCTCCGCGAAATCACTCACTTCATCCACCCAGCGCGTCCGCTCCACCTGTGATGAAAGGGATGTGTTCCATCAGAGACAGATGGGCTCTCGAGCCATGGGTAGCGCGTGGCAGACCGTTTTATGACGCGAGCGCGAACCGTAGAGCAGAGCGCTCAGAAACTTGCTTGAGAAACATTTTTTCCCCTTTTCCGAGTAGTCACGCTCGCTTATGATAACACAGAGTTTACACTCAAGGCATATTTGTACTAAGTTCGTACCATGAGAGAGAGAAAAAGAGAAACGAGAAGGGAAAGGTAGGGAGGCTATAACCAAGGACGTGCCCGGTTGGCTACACTACTCTTGGGGAAAGGGAAAGGGGAAGAATTGATAAGAAGGAGCGAGAAGGAAAATAATAAAGTCAGTCATTCATAGAGTCAGTCGCAGTCCACTGTCTCAAGCGCTCATACAGTCCAGTCGCCTTCAAGAAGTGCAGAAGCCTTTCGCATGCAAGAATGCATAGGCCATGGTCCACGGATCTATCGTTTCCTCTGAGAGCACTCTATTATCTAACAGGCTGAGTTGAGCTTGTAGATTACGTTGTTGAGCGTCAAAGGTTGGGCAATGACAAAGAAGGTGCTCTAGAGTCTCATCGCACCCGCACAAATTGCACGCCGCACTGTTAGCCATTCCTATTAGGAATGGCTAACAGTGCGGCTAATCAATTCCTATTCATTCATATTAGGAATGAAGGGGAATTTGTAAATGCGACGCCCGACCACACGCGACACAGTAAAGTTGTTTCGCGACGGGAGAGTCCAGGTGGCAGGCGAAGTCGCAAGTTAGGGCCGAGAGAGTACAAGCGAGAGTTGATGAAACCCGGTGAATTCCATCGTACAAGTGTGATGTGGCAAGCAAGTGATTGAAGTTTCTGCGCAGCATCCGTTCTTGAGACAAGTATAGGCACCCGCTGATGTTTTTGATGAGCCGAGCGAGCAGCTTCATATGCGCGGTCGTTGCCGACGAATCCGCAGTGGCTCGGCAATCACTGAAATACAATGTTGTGTCCTTTCTCGAGCGCGTGGTGATGAGCTTGCCTTATTTCGTACACTGGCTGCTCGTGCAACCCATGAAGCAGGGTAAACTGCAGAGTTTGTAGGGCTGCTTTCGAATCGCAGAAAATGACCCAACGATTTGGTGGCTGCTGGAGCACGTAATTGAGTGCACCTTGAAGAGCCGCAAGTTGTGCTGCTGTCGAGGTGGTGTTGTGAGAGTATTTATATTGCAAAGAGACAGCGTCCGATGGAACAATTACTGCTCCGGTAGAGCTGTTGGAATTGGTGCAACCGTCCGTGTAAATATGTATTCGGTGAAAAGCTTCAGCTTCTTAGTTGTGAGCTGGAGCGCGAGGTCGCCAGTCGTAAAAGCACTGTTGCTGTATTTGTTTTGTATTTGAGAATGTTGACTATTGTCTACCGCATGTCGTCCTCTCATATGGCCCTTGCGCCATTAAATTCCAATCATCATCATCATCATCATCATCATCCTAATCTCGTCATCTATGCAGGAATCGTGTGGAAGATTTCACTGCTACAATTCCGCCTACCGCAGCGTTACAGGCAAAACCAATGATGCATCCCTCGCCACGGCAGTTGAGTTTCCATCGAAACTAAAATGAAACTGAAGCTAAAATGAAACTCCACTTGTTTGTGGAGTGGACCTCTGGAGAACATGTTAGAGACAAAGGTTCCGAATGAGTAAAAAGTATTTACCCTCAATGCGCTGATAGCAAAACACTAGTTGTTTTGCTAACACTAGCGAAACAACACTAGCAAAACACTAGTAAACATCTAACTGTTTACATGGAACGTATCAAGTGGCGTGGTAAATGTGCTGTTAGCTGCCCCTTGGGAAAGTCGTCCGATTACTCTGTGTTCACAGCGGCTGATTTCGTTTATGAGAAGCAGGCAAAGAAGAAAAAAATAAACATGTGGCTAATTACTCTGAAGTCTTCGAAACAGAGATGCAATCCGCGTGCGCCTAAGCATTAGGCTGTGGAAGCCACCGCTAAGCACTGCAACCGCTTCTCGAACTACGAGAATAAAAGACGCATCAGTGCTCAGTACGCTACTCCCAGAAGAGCAATTATATTAACACTCGCCATTAAAGCGAGGCGACTGCGAAATTAGCGCTCAGAGAAGCAAACGGCATTCCGCTGCTCATGGTCACAAGAAACGGGTGGATTAGCTATGCAGAGCGCGTCACTAATTTCATCATGAAGCACGGGGTAATATCCGGACGGTTTGCCGCTCGCTTTAGATCTTCGTTTTGTGCCTTTGTTACACTGTTGTCGACAGAACCTGACGCTGCATTTCTTTGCGAGCAAGAACTGAGGGAATAGAAAAAAAAACTACTCGATTAAGAAAATATGTAGCATCATCACATTCTTATAGCACTGAAAAGCAAGGGCAAGCACCAGAACACAGTGGGAGGAAGGAGAAAGAAATCGCAGGAAAATTAACGATACTTTGTCCAATATGCTACGATACAGGAAGGGAAGAGAATGCTGAGCGATATAGGGAAAAAAAACCCTACTGCCCTTCTACTCTGCGAAGAAGGATGTAACGTTGGCAACGGCAACGCTTTTGCCGACGTTACACAAATGCTATTACAACAAGGCTTCGCACCGTCGAGATCAATGTAGCGTCCGCGACCTCCTTCGCGCCCTTTCTGTTGGTGCTTCGACGCCGCAGTGCACGTTCGGGGCGTTCATACTCTTGCGCGTAACCCCCGTTCACGAAGTAAACGTCACTGTAATTTTTTAACATTCTTGCCCTGATGTCGATTACAGTCGCAGCACACTCTGCCCGTCCGATGCAACGGACAGAACACCCACTCATCAAGGACAGATATATCTTGCGCACAATTTCGTCCCGTGCGCAAGCAGGTGTGCCGGAGGGCAGCATATATCCTCATTCTAGTAGACCTTCCGCCTGGCGCAAGTGCGTTATTGAACTAATTCAATTTCTCAAAGTCGAGTGCGTCACAAAATTGGTAAAGTACGACTTACACACAACCTGCAGACATGATAGCATCGGGTTGTAATATAACGAGAAAACATAACCAGAACATAACGAGAAACCATAATTCTGTTATGCAGAAACTCAATATTACACTAGATCTGGAGACGAAAATTTCTCTTTGTCGACGCGACGGTGTCGACGGATGCAGAAAATTTGCCGGGGTAGCCATATACAGCTTCGCTGTAAAAATATGGCAAGATTTCGGGCTGATTACATGAATTTGACAATGAGTAGCCTGTTACGGGTACCCCATTCTGCTGCCTTTGTGTACTCAATCAGAGTTCACGCGGCCTTTTGGGCTGATGAAGAAAAAGGTGCTCCCAGCACATCAGGTTCAGATTTGCACTAGGCACGCATCAGAGAGTCTGCCATTCCAATGCGATAGCAGTAGGAATTATGGAAGGCTTCGCCAACCTTGTCTACGTAACAGTTCTTCTATACACATCGGGAGAGATTTGGTGACAAGTGCAATTGTTTTCCAAATTGAGCCTGCGTAAATAACGATTGCACTTCAAAGCTCCAAGCAACGCTTTCTTTGCTGACGCTGAAGCCAAGTTGCAACCAAGCTGCAGCATCAGTTCGCGAAAGTGCCATTAAGATGCATCGATCAATCTGGTGTGCAGATTGAGAGGCCTCGATCATTGCCACCGTCATTCCCACTGACACCGCAGTGTACCGGAAGCTATTGTAAAAATACGTTCGACCCGTGTCTAGGCTGGGGCGATAAGTTAGTGGAATACCCGAGACCAGAACTGGTATTCACAAAAAACAGAATTGTTCTTAAGAGAAAATTCAAGGCAATCCTGATAGAGAGAGAGAGAGAGAGAGAGAAATAACATTTATTAGCCCCGAAGGAACTAAAGCCCAAGTGCGTGCCTCCTGGTAGGCTCATGCCTCCTGGCCCAGAACGTTCTTGACGTGCTGCACCAGAAGCGGCCACCACAGTTTTTCAAACCTTCGTGGGGGAGTGGTCCACTCCTCCCAGCTGCCAGGACGCTCGTTGTGTGGTAATTTCGAAAGTATTGTCTTTTTGAAGATGGCGTTTGCAGGGCACTCCCACAAGATGTGTTTATTTGATGGATAGGCCCCGCAGTGTTTACAAGTGGGGGAGCCTGGGTCCCTGTTAATATAATGCGTATAGTGTGGTGTGAGTAATGTGTGTGTTTGTGCTTTTCGTATGATTGAGGCGTCCTCTCTCGAATGCGCGTAGGATGGTGTGTTGAGAATTGTTGATGCTTCCCTGCGAGACTTCAAAATATGTATCCTTTCTTTCCGCTGCATCTTCTGCTCTTTTCTGGGATTGTAAGTATCTTCTGATGGGTAGGTAGGTAAATACTACTTTTTGTCCGGCAAGCTAATAGGGTGGGCTTCACCCTGCCTAGGCGTCTGCCACGAGCCCTTGGGCTCTGGCGGCGCCGTCGGCCCGCTGGACTACCCACAGTTGATCTTACGGGGCTGAGCTGAGCAGCACAGCATACTAACGCGCGCGGAGGCTTTCGCTAGAGGCTGTCTCCCAATTGCTACTCGTCAGCCCTTTGCATTCCCACAGCATATGCGGATGCTGCATATTGTTGCAGGAAGAAAGCAGGCCCACGAGTGTAGAAGGATGTATATTTACAAGCGAAGAAATATGGCGTTCAGGCAACGGCCAGAGTCTTCGTCTTCCTCTTGTTCGCGTCACCTTCTTCTTTCCCTTCACCGTAACATCACCCTCCCGGTGGGGTTAGCTCCGTCCCGGTGCAGGTTATGGAGTGTCGCTTAATGGGGGGACATAGGGCTTGAGCCTGGCGACGTGAACAACATCGCTGGTGACGTTGGGAGGCACTGAAGGCTGACCGACTGGGGCGATCTCGTATGTCACGTCGGACAGTTGTCGTAAGATCTGGTATGGACCAGAATAACGGGAAAATAGTTTTTCCGACAAGCCGACGCGACGTGAAGGCGTCCAGAGAAGGACAAGGGAACCAGGTGAAAAATGGTGCTCTCGGTACCGAAGGTCGTAGCGTCGTTTTTGAGAAGCTTGCGAGACTGTGAGGCGATGACGGGCGACCTCTCGGGCCTGGGCGGCTAAGGCAATAGCATCGCGAGCGTAACGAGTGCTGGGTGATTGTACTGCGGAAGGTAGCAACGTGTCGAAGGGCAAGGTGGGGTCGCGGCCATACAAAAGGTAAAATGGGGAGAATCCGGCAGTATCGTGACGGGACGAGTTGTATGCGAAAGTGATGTACGGTAAAGCGACGTCCCAGTCGCGGTGATCGTCGGAAATGTACAGGGCCAGCATTTCGGTTAGTGTGCGGTTGAGTCGTTCGGTGAGGCCGTTCGTTTGAGGGTGGTATGCGGTAGCGAGCTGGTGTTCTGTAGAACAGGAGCGGAGCAGATCATCGACGACCTTCGAGAGAAAGTAGCGGCCGCGATCCGTGAGTAACTGGTGAGGGGCGCCGTGGTGCAGGATGACGTCATATAGTAGGAAGTCTGCGACATCTGTAGCGCAGCTGGTTGGCATCGCTCGTGTAATGGCATATCTCGTGGCATAATCTGTTGCTACAGCAATCCATTTGTTTCCTTTCATAGAAATAGGAAAGGGGCCAAGGAGGTCGATCGAGGCCCACACGGAAGAAGGGCTCTGTAGGGATAGCAATTGGTTGCAGCAAACCAGCAGGAGGCATAGCAGGCGTCTTGCGGCGCTGACACAGGTCGCAAGAAGTGACATAACGGCGCACAGAGCGATAAATGCCGGGCCAGAAGAAGCGGCGCCGCAGGCGGTCGTAAGTACGAGTGATGCCCAGATGTCCAGCAGTAGGAGCGTCGTGAAGTTGCTGGAGCACCGCCAGTCGAAGGTGCTTTGGAACGACTAGGAGGAGCTCCGGGCCATCAGGACGAACACTACGACGGTATAAAGTTCCATCGCGCAAGGTGAACATCCGCAGAGACGGGTCATTAGGGGAGGAGCTTAGGCGTTCCATAAATGTTCGAAGAACAGGATCTTGGCGTTGCTCGTCGCCAATATGGAGAAAGCCGGAGAGGGACAGAATACTGATGTCCGAGTCTGCATCGGTATCGTCCGATTGATCCACGGGATTGCGGGACAGGCAGTCAGCGTCTTTATGCAGGCGCCCTGACTTATACATAATAGAAAATGTATATTCTTGTAGACGCAATGCCCAACGTGCAAGTCATCCAGTTGGGTCCTTCAAAAAGGAGAGCCAGCAGAGGGCGTGATGATCGGTTACGACGCAGAAGCTCCGACCGAAAAGGTACGGCCGAAATTTCGCGACCGCCCATACGAGCGCGAGGCATTCCCTCTCAGTGATGAAGTAATTTCGCTCGGGCGTGGAAAGAAGGCGGCTGGCGTAAGCGATGACATGGTCGCGGCCCTGTTGACGTTGAGTGAGGACAGCGCCGATGCCATAACCACTCGCGTCAGTTCGTACTTCAGTAGGCGCAGAAGGGTCAAAGTGTGACAGAATCGGGGAGGTTGTAAGCCGCTCGATCAGGGTATAGAGAAGGCTTGCTCCTGCAGTGGTCCCCAAGAGAAAGAGGCATCTTTCTTGAGAAGGTCAGTGAGAGGGCGAGCGATGTCGGTAAATTGTTTCACAAATCGCCGGAAATAAGAGCATAAGCCCAGAAAACTACGGACATCGTTTGTTGAACAAGGTACAGGAAAATTGCGCACGGCGTGGACTTTCTGTGGATCAGGTTGGATTCCGGCGGCGTTTACGAGATGGCCGAGCATGGTAATTTCACGGCGACCGAAATGGCACTTGGAGGAGTTTAGCTGAAGGCCAGCCCTGCGAAACCCGGAGAGTATGGTCGTGAGGCGCCTCAGGTGGCTCTCAAAGTTCGACGAAAACACAATCACATCGTCGAGGTAACAAAGGCATGTAGACCACTTCAAGCCGCGCAGCAGAGAGTTCATCATGCGCTCGAATGTAGCTGGCGCATTGCATAATCCAAAGGGCATGACTTTAAATTGGTACAGACCGTCCGGTGTGACGAAGGCGGTTTTCTCGCGGTCCATCTCGTCGACGGTAATCTGCCAATAGCCGAAGCGGAGGTCAGTTGATGAAAAGTATTGGGATCCGTGAAGGCAGTCAAGAGCGTCGTCAATGCGAGGTAGGGAATAAACATCATTCTTTGTTATCTTGTTGAGGTGACGGTAGTCAACGCAGAAGCGCCACGAGTTGTATTTTTTCTTTACTAAGACAACCGGTGATGCCCACGGGCTACTGGACGGTTCAATGATGTCCTTGTCCATCATCTTGTCGACCTCTTTCTGGATTATGGCCCTTTCTGTTGCGGAGACACGATATGGCCGCCTATGAATGGGGCTGGCGTCACCGGTGTTGATGCGATGCGTGACAACAGATGTCTGACCAAGTGGTCGGTCGTCCAAATCAAAGATATCCCGATAAGATGATAGGAGGTGACAAAGAGCTGTTCTTTGCTCGGAAGGAAGGTCAGGGGCGATCATCTTACAAACATCGTCCGCAGGCGTCGAGCACGAAGGAATGGGTGACAAAGGTGCTTTGGTACTCAGGAAGGATTCAGAGGCCAAAGAAGAAATCTCAAATTCTTCCAAAGGAGTGATAAGTGCGACGGCAATGCCGTGTGGCAGCACATGCGTCGAAAATCCAAAATTGAGGATGGGCACCCGAGCGCAGTTTTCGAGGATCCGGATTAAGGTGCTCGGTAGGGCAATATTTCGTGACAAAACCACGTCAGTAAGCGGAGACACGACGTACTCGCCATCAGGTACGGGAGGACAGGGCGTCAGGAGGACATTGGTAGCCGCCTGTGGAGACAGCCTGGCAAACTCAGCAGAACATAAGCGGAGTGAAGCACAAGTTGTTGCGTCTGCGTCGGCAGGAAGCGGCAGATCCAGCTGTACAACACCTGCGGAGCAGTCAATTTGGGCAGAGTGTTTCGAAAGGAAGTCGAGGCCGAGAATTAGGTCGTGTGGACAGTGCTCGAGGACGATAAATAAAACAACGCTATAATGGCCCGCAATGGTCACACGTGCTGTGCACATTCCAAGAACAGGTGAAGTACTCCCATCGGCGACTCGCACAGTGCACGGTACGGCGGGCGTCAGTACCTTTTTGAGCCTTCGGCGGAGAGCAGCGCTCATAACTGAAAGCTGCGCTCCTGTGTCAACGAGAGATGTAACAGGAACACCATTAACTTCAATCTCCAGTAGGTTTCCACGTGTAGGCAGCTGGGGTCAACAGAGGATTTGTGGGCCGGGTCGGAGTTGCAGCTTCACCTCCGGGAGCTGCGCCGCCTAGTTTCCCGAAGGGAAGCGACCGGTTGCAGATGGGGACGAAGAGCGGTGAACGAGAGGCGAACTGGACCGACGGCCTTGCGGAGACGGGGAGCGGCTGGATCTTGGTGGAGCACTGTCGGCGTGATGTTCCGAGGCGGCGTGTAGGGCGAGAAAGTGCGATTGTCTGGTACTTGGCGGTAGTGACTCGGAGACGACCACCGAGGAGACGACGACCAGCGATTACGGCAATGACGGGCGATGTGTCCAATACCGGAACAATTAAAACAGATGGGTCTGTCATCCGGTGTGCACCAGTCAGCCGGGTTGCGGCGGAGTGGCGGAAAGCTTTGCGTCTGGGAGCGAGCGGCCGGAGAAATCTGGTAGGTGTTCGTATGGCGGACCGAGCAGAGAGATGGAATGCCCAAACTCGCTATTTCTTCCCAAACCACCGCTTGTATACGCGAGATAGCGGGCACACTTTCCCGACAGTCGGAACGAATTGGAGCCGGAGCCATGGCCTCAAGCTCACGGCGAACGATACGCGTTATATCTTCTGATCCTGTCAGCTGAACGAACCGCGGCGGGTCTTCGCACGAAGATGTCGCGGCGGTATTGGGCAGTCTGTCAAAATGTTGAGGGACGCGGCGGCCTTTCGCTTGTTCGAAGCGCCGGCACTCCTTTATAATTGCATCCACAGTGGCACAATCCTTACACATCAGGAGATTGAAGGCGTCGTCTGCAATACCTTTTAGTATGTGACCAATCTTGTCCGCCTCGGTCATGGTGTTATCAGCCTTGCGGCAGAGAGCCAGAACATCCTGTATGTACACGACATAGGATTCTGTGGACGTCTGAGCGCGGCATGCAAGTTCTTTTTTTGCTGCCAACTAATGACCAACAGGTCTGCGAAACAGGTCGCGCATTTTTTCTTTGCAGACATCCCAGCTTGTTAGGTCACCTTCATGCGTATCGTACCATTGCTTCGCAGTTCCTTTCAGATAAAACATCAGGTTTGGTAGCATCATTGTTGGATCCCACCTGTTCTTGTCGCACACTCGTTCGTACATCGCAAGCCAGTCCTCGACGTCGGTGTTGTCCGTGCCACAAAATGTCCCCGGGTCCCGCAGATGAGTGAGGATGACCGTTGGCGTGGACTTGCTGAGGCGTTGTCGCTTGTGTCGGTTTATCTGCCATTGTGGCGGCAGGTAGATGACGTCCACTGCGAAGTTCCGTGATTGTACCCAGCACCTTCCACCAAAATGTTGCAGGAAGAAAGCAGGCCCACGAGTGTAGAAGGATGTATATTTACAAGCGAAGAAATATGGCGTTCAGGTATGGTATGGTATGGTATGCCTTATCTGATGGCGCATACCCACTGCGGGGGATTGGCCAAGATTTGGGTGGGATTAGGCAATCTTTTTTAATACTAAAATCGGTAAAGCTAAATGGAGAAAATGAACAAAAATAAAATATTTAAGAATTCAAGAAAATCTATTTGAAGCATTTATAAATTCCTCCACGGCTGAGCAAATATCCCTGTGGCACTTTCCAAGAGAGGAGGCTCCTAAAGAAAGGATGTTTAGAATAGAAAAGCTTAAACCAAGCTGTGCAAATTTTGATTCTAGAATATTTTTTCTTAAAGAAGAAAAACGTCGGCAGAATATGAAAAAATGATGTATTGTTTCATCTTCTCCACAGAATGGGCACAGAGGGGAGGGCACCAGACCAGCCCTGTGACGATAGAAGTTTAATATTGGTACCCGACAACGTAATCGGGTAAAGATGACTTCAGTTTTTCTGGTGTGAAAGGAATTTTTGGGCCAAGGGAATAGGAGGTGTCGATATTCTGAGAAATTAGCTACAGCCGGGTTCAAGAAGGCTTGAATAATAGAATATCTCCTGAATCTAGTAGTCGTTAGGTAAGCTATTGTAGGAAGTAATCGTAATACAGGGCCACTGAGGGCCGCTCTCGCGAGACTGTCAGCCATTTCGTTCATGACTAATCCTTTATGTCCAGGCACCCAAAGCAATCTAATTAAATTTATGTGGGCAGGCACTAGAAAATGAAATGTACGTAAAAGGTTAGTGACACTATTTGCTGTGAGCGAGGAACATAAAGATAAAGAATCTGTTATTATTACTACCGCTGATATTGATGAATTTAGTTTGCGTAGGGCTAGAACTACAGCTAGAAATTCAGCCAGAAATACGGAAAAGAAGTCCGGAATCCTGATTGCGAATGACCAATTTAGAGCAGGAGAGAAAATGCCAATTCCAGATTTTTCTTCACACTGTGAGGCGTCTGTCGCAATGACCGTACTTATTGATAAACTTAATAAATGGTCTTGTAATAGGCCGTTTAATATATTATAAGAAAGGAGTTTTGCGTTGTTTGGGTAGATGTCATCATATATGATTTGTAGGTTTTCTTGCACATCACAAATAGGCGGCACCTCCCAGATACGTACATTTAAGGGATTGATTAATGTTTGTACGAAGACCACCTGGGGTGTATGAAAACGAGGCCAGTGTATTCCGAAGAATAGTGCAGGCTGGGAAATGAATATGTATTCTAATCTTGTAATAGGGGATTCATACAATTTTAAGATTGTTTGCACCGTCAGTAAGCGAAATCTACACAATATTGAGGGCAACCTGACTTCTTGGTGTAGTATGTTATTGGCAACACATTTGGGTAATCCACAACACAGTCGTAGGGCTTCCCGCTCAAGCAGAACAAGGGGACGTAATTTATAAGCTGGCGCACCGGAAAATAATACACATCCAAATTCTAAAATGGGCCGCACATACATTTTATATATCATTAAAAGTGGATCTCTCCGCATTCCGGACCGACTGTTGCACAGCTTACGAAGCATACCAACGGCTCTCACTCCTTTTTTAACTATTTGGTCAATATGGCCGAGCCAGCTGAGGGAACCGTCATAAACTACACCTAAATATTTCACAGACTCCACTTGAGGAATAGTCTCGAGGCGATAAGATAGCGATATGTTAACAGGATTGTTAAGAGGGAAAACCAATATCGAGCATTTTCTAACGTTAAGTGAAAGGCGAATTTTGTTTAACCAGGTTTCTATGGCATAGAGGTAGTTTTGTAGTCAATAATATAGAGAGTGGATATCACTGTCTGATGCGAAGAAAGCAATGTCATCTGCGTATACGTATGTTTGTACATCTTGATGAAGAGGAATGGAACACATCAGAATGTTAAAAAGTAATGGTGAAGTGACAGCTCCTTGAGGAACACCACGTGATTGATTATAAATACTCGAGGAAAAGCCTCTTAGAGAGCAGTAAAATGTTCTTCCGTTTAAAAATTCATCAATCCAGTTTGAAAAATAATTTGGAATCTCTAGACTTCGCAATATATCTAATACGATTAAGTGTTCAACGCTGTCGTATGCTTTGGAAATGTCTAACGTCACGAGAGCACCTATTTGCCTCTGTCGCCGTGCTAATTTTATTCTGCTTTCTAAGTCCACGTGAGCATGCCAAATGGAACATGATGGTCGGAATCCAATTTGGCAGGGGCTAAGCAAGTCTTTGTTCTGTATAAATTTAATCATACGGGCATATAGAATTCTTTCGATTAATTTAACCAAATTTGAAGTTAGGGCAATTGGTCTAATATTATCTATTGTATATCCTTCCCCATGATTTTTAAGAATTGGGATGATTTTAGCGATTTTCCACGCAGACGGAATCCATGAAAACCGAATCGAGTAATTTACAACAGCTAAAAGGTCATTAGAAGCTTCCTTAAATAAGATTCTGATCATAGCAGATGTTACCCCATCCACGCCGGGAGCTGAATCTGGAAGCCGCTCCACAATTTCGGCCAATTCCAACATAGAGATTTCTGTAAAATCATCTGATGCCCTACGTAAGCGAGAACAACTTGGCAATACGGAAGAAAATCTAAGCTTTAATCCCTTCGCAATTTCTTCTAGTGATTGTTTTATTTCATCGCTACTTAAGATTATTGAGTCAATATTAATTTGACGTGGAAGAACTTTTCTACTGCGGAGAAATCGGAACAATGCGCGCTTATTTTTATTGTTAGACAGGAAATCAAAATGCTTACAGTCGAATTCATCTTTGGCTTTTGAAACTGTATGTTTAAAGATTGCTCGAAAAAATTTGTAGTCACTCCAATTTTGCGGACTCTGGTTATGTAATAATTTTTTCCAAGCAGCTTTTCTCTTTCTGTAGTCTCGGGTGCATTCTTCATTCCACCAAGGGCTGTAACAATTTCTTTTATTCAATCTAATCTCAAATTGAGCCTTTTTTTGAGAGTTTTCCAAAGCGGAACAAATAATCGTGGTTTTTTGTTCTGTAGGCGCATCAGACAGAGATGAAAGGGCATTTCGTAAGCATTTTTTAAAAATGTCGTAGTTTATAAAAGTTCGAACCTGGTCACTCATAAATGTTACAGGACGGGCAACTTCAAATACTATTGGAAGGTGATCACTGTTTGTCGAACACTCAACAGTCGACCAAGAAGTTACGAAAAGACTCGGGCCACAGAATGTAAGATCTATTGAAGAGTAAGATTGACCTCGCACAAACGTAATAGATCCGGAGTTAACACACGTTAGCCGATTGTCCAACGACCAGTTCCATAATCGGGTGCCGCACAAATCTGTTCTTAAACCCCATGAGATATGGTGAGAATTGAAATCACCTGCGATTAGAATTTCACGTCCGCAAGAGTTAATAACACCATCCAGTGTGCTAATGTCCTGTACGCCAGATGGAAAATATGCATTAACTACGGTGAAGGGACAACATCCAGGAGGAACTAGCTCTATCGCTAGGATTTCACACTCTGGAGTAGAAACTTGAAATGAAATTTTAGCCTTATGGCAAATGCTAGATGAAATGAGTGTAATTAATCCGCCACCTCTTGTAGGACGGTCTAAACGAAATGATCTGTAGAATTTTATTTGAAAAGATTTCGCAGAATTTAGCCACGTTTCTTGTAACATAATTAAATCAGGATTAAGTTGAGAAGTTAGACAAGATAAATCTACTGAAGCAGAGTATAAAGAGCGTATCTGGCGTTCAGGCAACGGCCAGAGTCTTCGTCTTCCTCTCGTTCGCTTCACCTTCTTCTTTCCCTTCACCGTAACAATATATTAATAGCGAAGGTGACTGGCCAATGGGGCAAAGCGCACTTACGAACGAAACGCTTTGTGAATTCGGTCCAAGATTTTATTAGAACAACTGCACATAGCACTTTTTTATGCTTTATTGTAAACACGTGGCACCACGAAATGCGGCTTAGCCTCCAACCACTATGCAGTGACGTGCAACTGTGGCATAAAATGAAGCCGCCGTAACCATTCTCTTTTGCCATGATCTTATTCCGATGAACGCTTTGCGCAACTCCAAATTGGACTCATAATCACTTCATCAGCAGAGTCGAGACATGCCGCTTTTTCGTGCGGCATGGCGAAACTCTATTTTACCCCGCCTTAATACGACACATGAGGGGGAGATTGCATCACGAGCAACGTTGCGCGCGGCCGAGTGTGTTGTCAAGTAGATTGAACGAATAATTTTATCCCACTTATTTCGGTCCGCATGACCATTTCGAAATGTAAAAACACGGACTAGATTTTTATGACGATTCCCTTCAACTTTGCAATATAATTATGCGCCGTAAACTTCGAAATAAGAAGTTAATTATGCAATTTGTTCGTTTACTGAATGAATTGTTTTGGTTGTTATGGCCAATAAGCTGAGCTGAGCAGATATTTAAGCTTTAGTGAAGTAATTAGAGCAAGTTTGAAGGCTTTTCTTTTAGGGGTTTAAGGTAGAGAAAAAAAAAGACACCTGTACTGTAGCGTGACCTCGAAAAACCGGCCGCAAATTGATAGTAGGCTCGAATTTCTCGCAGTTACTAGGACATCGACTTTATAGGGTCAGAGGGGCTGGCGCAGAGTAGCTGCACATTGCCCATTTGCGATGTTTTTCTTGTCGGGTGTACGAGTATTCTACAGCAACGTGATTGGCAGCGAGCTTGCTGACCGGGGATGTTGTAACAGTACAATGTGAACTTGGAGGCCACTGGTCGAGCCAGGTCAACAGCGGTTAGAAGGCTTCTGCAGACCAAACTGTCTATCTAGACAAGACGCACACTGCAAACGTTTCAAATGTCACTTGCGCTTGTCTGCGATGTGAAAGGCACGTATAATGTTATGCGTGAAGCCATCCTCGTTGCGCTACACCCACCTTCCAACACACACACGCACGCACGCACGCACGCAGGCACACACACACACACACACACACACACACACACACACACACACACACACACACATGCACACGCGCCGTTACTAAGCTCTAGTGAGATACAGAGCAATCATGTGCATAACCTAACCGAGGAAAATGAAACTTCACACACGCAATGTCACACATACTATTGTCCTTCATTTATATTCAGCGTTCCTCTAAATATGCAGTTCATTATTGTGATACAGGCTACGGTGGTTGATTCATATATACCCTCGACTAGAAAGATAGGAAAGCCTACATGAATGTTCTTAAATGTGAACGGACAGCTCCTCTTGTTGTATATTTATTATTATTAATTTTATTTTCTTTGCAAAAAATTTGCTCCCTACTCATTCAATGACGATGACGCCTTTAATTCAGCGTGAAAAGTTTGTCAACATAACTTAAGCATGCGATGAAGTGAGTGGACACGAACAATGTGATATTGCTGACCTTTTTTTGCTGCCGCCACGCTCCTTTTTTTATTCTTATTACAATTTTTCTAGAGTTCGTTTACCTTACACGTGCCAGGCGAAAGGAATTGCTTTGATCGGAGGGCCAGTCTTGCGGATTAGTTTGCTTTTCTTCTTCAAACTCAGCATAGTCTGCTTCACTTGAGATTTTTTTCTCGCAAGTACGCAGGAGAATCCATTTTTTTGTTCTTCCAGATTGCGCCTGAAGAGAATTGCTGCTGAGAATATCCCAAGATTTCCATGCCCGAGCAGCCGACCGCGACGGTGCTTCCCGTCGCCCACCGGCATTCATCAGAAAAAAGCCGTTTCCGCTTCTCTGCCCAGGCGCATTATCCTAAAGAGCAAAAGTGTATTTTGAAAATTCCCTCCTAGGCAAGCAGAACGAGAAAAAGCCATTTACACAATCAGAGGACAACGGTCGCTCTCGTAGGCTGCGTCACAGCTTGTTTGGTGGGTTCAACACGAAGTCAACGCTGTCTCGTTAGCTGTATATGCTTGGCTGCCATTTATGGCTAGGCAGTCACTTTCTTAAATAAAATGGTACGTGAAAAGAGAGAGCGACAGAAGAATAGGGGAAAGGCAGGGAGGTTAACCAGATGGGAAGATCCGGTTTGCTACCCTACGCTGGGGAGAGAGGGGAGGGGGAGGTAAAATGACAGCAAAGTAGAGATAAAGAAAGAAAGGAGTACGGAAACACAATCATTGTCGGTCACAGGTGGCACAGCACAGTAGCACTTGCAGCACTATAAACATCTGTCCAGGCTACAGCCGCTTGCCCAAGTCTGTTGCCCTTAAAAACTGCAGCAGTGCCCTCGTCGCCCTCCACTGCGATGGTTTGTGATGTCGGCATTCTAAAATAAGTTCCTCTGTTAGAGGTCTTTGGTCAAAACGCGCTATCGCGTGTACGAGCGATCGTCTCTGTAAATTGTAGCGAGGACAGTCACAGAGAAGGTGCTGAAGAGTCTCAGGACTTGTTGCTGGGCTAGTTGGTTCATCTTATTCCGTAGTGTTTAGACGCAACCAAGGACGGAAGGTCCTGACTTTTTTCCTTCCTTGGTTGCGTCTAAACACTACGGAATAAGCTGAAGAGTCTCCTCGCTACCACGGTCATCACACGAGGCGTCGTCGGCCTATCCGATTCGGAATGCAAAAGACTTAGTAAAGGCCACTCCTAGCCATATTCGAAAAAGCAGGGTAGCTTCGCGACGGCAGAGTCAAGCTGGGATGCAAAGGCGTAGAGAGGAGTCTAGGTTGTGCAGCCGGTTGCTTTGAAAACTTCCTGCGTTCCATAGGGAGAACATGATATCACCGGTGAGCATTCGAAGTTTTCTAGCCGCATCTGTCCTTGATAACGGTATCGGCATCTCTTCGTCGCCTTGAAGAGCCGACCGAGCAGCGTTATTTCGTTCGTTCCCTATTATGCCGCAGTGACTTGAAAGTCACTGAAATGTCACGTGGCCTCCTTTCTCAGTCAAGATATGGATTAGTTCTCTAATCTGGAATATCAGTCGTTCGTGTGATTCATGTCACAGGGCTCATAACAAAGACTACAGTGCTGCCTTCGAGTCACTGAATATTGACCATCTTCGAGGTTGTTCTTGGCTGACGAGACGAAGTGCAGCGCGAAGAGCAGCAAGTTCCGCAGCCGTCGATATCGTTGGGTGACACGTCTTGAAACTGATGGTGGTGGTTCTCACTGGAAAAACCACGGCTCCAGAGGAACACTGAAGAATTCCCGATCTATCAGTATAAATATGTACGTGGTCGGCGTACCTCTCGTGCAAAAGGAGCAGAGTTAGTTGTTTAAGAGCAGGTGATGACAGCTCAGATTTTTTTCTGATTCCTGGTATGATGAGGTGCACTACAGGTCGATCCAAACACCATGGAAGAATCGATGGCTTAGTTGCGGGGTGAAGCCTGATGGAAGGCGAGTGTAATAATCCAAAACCGTAGTGCAACATGATGCCTTCGGCCTTTCTGACGGTAGTGTTGCCAGATGATGGGAACGAGCCCGGGCAAAGTCCTTAATGTGCATTCTCAACACTTACACCGCAATGTGTGTTTGTATGGGTTGGTTCCAGGCGATTGCAATAGTCACCACTGTCGATGTGCATTTTGGCAAACCCAGACAAACCCTTAGAGCCCGAGCTTGAATAGCCTGTAGAGCTCGAATATTTGCTTGGCAAATGTTGGTCAATATGGGCAAACTGTATCGCATGAAGCCCAGAAAAAGAGCCCTGTATAATTGCAACATTGCATGCACTGACATTCCCCAAGTCTTTCCGCCCAGAAACTTGAAAAGCTGGGAGATTGCTGTCACACGCTGTTTCATGTAGGTCACGTGCGGGCTCCATGAGAGATCTTTATCAATGATTATGCCAAGAAATTTGTGAGTCTTCTCAAAAGAAATTATCTGGCCATTTATAGAGATGGCGTAGGGTGTCATTGGTTTGCGAGTGAACGCCACCAGTGCACATTTGCCTGACGAGATTTCAAGACCTTGGTTGCGGAGGTAAATAGCTGTCCGAATAGCAGCTTTTTGATGTCTTGCACGTATCTGAGTACGTGTCACACCTGAAGTGCATATACATATGTCGTATGCGTACATTTATATCTTGATCGCTGCTGGCAGATGTTCAACGAGACCCATGAGTGTGAGGTTGAATAGGGTGGAGCTTAGCACTCTGCCTTGAAGGAAACTTCGGTAGGCGTACTGTCGTGCGGTTTGACCATCGCCGGTACACACAAAGAACGATCTCATAAAAAGGTAATGAGAAATACATTAAATAACTCGACCACCTAGGCCAACCTTCTCAAGAGTATTGAGGATAGCCTCGTGAGATACGTTATCGTATGCCCCCTTAACATTCAAGAACAAAGCTGCAGATAACCTTTTGCATAGCTTTTGATTCTGGACATACGTAGCGAGATCAACGACACTGTCTATTGATGAGCAATCTCGACGAAAACCAGCCATGCGATTTCGGAACATGTTGTAGTTTTCCAGGTAGCACTCCAAGCGGGCAAATATCATCTTTTCCATTATATTTCCCACACAGCTGGCCAGCGCTATTGGGTGGTATGAGGTGAGTTCATGTGCGGACTTCACTTGCTTCAGGAGAGGGACCAAGCGGCTTGTCTTCCATTCTTCGGGAACCATGCCATCTTGGAAGAATACGTTGTAAAGATCTAACAGTTCTATCCGTGCGCATTCAATCAGGTTGTTCAAGGCGCGGTAGGATATTCCATCTGGTCCCGGGGATGATGAACGCCTGCATAAAGCAGGAGGCGCTTCAAGTTCTTCCATTGTGAAAGGAAGATCCATGCGGCAGTCACGCGAAACGGGGATGTCACTGGGGGCTGGAGAGCCTGGACCAGTTGCTTGACCAGCGATCCTTGCACAAAAGTCGTCAGCAACATCAACATCCAGTCGTCTTTGGAAGAGCGTCAGCGCTTTGAATGGGAAGTGTTGTTCAGGGAGGGAATGCAGACCACGTATGGTTCTCCAGATGTGGGAAAGTCGCTTCCGGGGGTCTAGTGACTGCCAAAACATCGTCCAACGTCGTGATGCCAATGTATCCATGCGACGTTGAATTTTCTTTTGTAGTCGTCTGGCTGTCCTAAGCTCAAAGATGAATTTTGTACGCCAGTAACGCAGCTCCGAACGACGACGGATTGCGCGAAGCCGCAACAATTCTATATCCAAATCCGTGTGCTTTGTCGAAACCGTGACCGTGCGCATGGCGTCTCGCATTGCACACTTGATTGTTCCCTCTCGACAAGCATGTTCCATGGCAGAGGTAAAAGTAGTCCAGTCAATTAATCGAATGGTGTTTCGTGGGAAGGACCTGGACATCCCTTTGATGATTAAGTACGTGGGAATGTGATCACTCCCGTGTGTCTCGATATCCAAAAACCATTTAACACATCTTGTGAAAGAGCTGGAGACGAAAGCCAGGTCAAGACAGCTGCCATAATTCACGCCTCGTATAAACGTTGGGCTGCTGTCATTCAGGAGTGAAAGGCTGTGGTTGCAGGCGAAGTTTGCTAGTCTTTGTCCTCTTGCCTTTGTCTTTGTGCTTCCCCATGCCATATGGTGCGCATTAAAATCTGCTATGTTGACATAGGGAGCAGGACACACCGAAAAGGTGTTCGTTAATCTTTTGGAATCAAATTTAGTTGAAGGCAATATACAAACGCCTACGAGCGTAAACATGAGTTTTCCCTTTTTAATTATTAAGCAAACATATTGATGACGAATAAAAACGACGACTTTGCTGCATGCAGCAGTTGTTATGCACATAACGGCTTCGTATCCCGATAATCTGACTGGTTTTGATACGTTAGGCTCAAATATGACAATGATCGGGAACAAATTAGTACATATATATATATATATATATATATATATACAGACGAAAATCTGAAAGGCGTGACTTTAGTGCTCTTGCGTTCCACTGGATGATTGACGCTGCCTTGATTTCTCGAAAGGATGGGTGATGGTTGGCCATGTCACTATTCGAGAGATTCAAGCACGGGGCTTATGACGTCCTGTACTTTCAGTGCGCTACGAGGAGACGTGGTTCCAAGGTTCGACAAAATCACTCGAATGGCATCTATGAGGGGACGCAGCATTGAGATAACTTGGCGATCTCCTTTGGGCATGCCATCAGCGGCAGGAATAGGCTCCCGAGCGGGCTAGACAATCTGTGGTTCTTGGGAAGTTACTGGCTCGGAAGCGTCGGCCATTCTTCTTGATAAAGATTCCTTTCAGCTGACTTTTTGTGGTGTTTAGCCTGTTTGTGCCCTGACTGGAGAATATGTGTGCTACCTGGGAAGGGCCACTCTCCTTTCGTTTCTCTGCCGTTTTGAGGAGGTTCGGTGACGCCGATGCCAGATCGTTTCAGCAGCCTCCCTGTGTGACGAATTGTCCCGAACTATTTGCTTGAGAACTGCGACCTCTTTCCTTATGCGAGGGCAGTCCTTACTGTTGCATGACAACGCGTGAGGCTCAGCACATCAGGGAGACAGTAACGAGTTTGGACATACCCCCTTGACATGTCCAAGCCTAAAGCTCTGATGGCATTGAAGAGGCTTTTGTAAGAATGGCCGAACAGGGTGTCGGAATTGACCGACTTTAACGTGCGATGGTATGCAATCTCCTTTGAAAATCAGTTTGACGCAGCGCGAAGTTCCAAGGCGGCTCACATGCGTGATGACAACACCCTCACTTGTTGGTTTGACGAGGACATGCAAGTCCGAGTTGGGGATGGTGACATCAATGTCATAGATTACACCTCCTGCGGATGCATCGTCCATCGGAATATGGGAACGCACTTTGATGCATCCTATAGCTCCGAGATTTGCTGCAGTTTTTCGAGCGCACTCCCGTTGGAAACATCGATTGCGAGGACATTTTTGTCCGAATGTCCTTAATTTCATTCGGCACGACCTCTTCCAAGAAAACAGATAGTTCTTGCCTGTTCAGCAATCGGAGGTTGCTTGAGGGTTCCTCAGAGCACGAACGCGATGGCGTGAGGCCAGCGTTCAGGCCTTCCCTTCAAAGTCGCCGTGCTCGCTTGCGTTGATGCATTCACGTTGACAATCCTCCTTTTGGCCCTTTTTCTGCGGAGAGAGATAAAGCTATCATCCGATGAGTCATCACCCGACACGGAGTACAGCTCAGTGTCCTCGGTGTCACTGAGCATGCTTCCTCTCTGCCTCGTGAAGGACGGCCGTGAGGACCTCTGACCAGGAGGGCCTCTGGAAGGCTCCGCGTCCATGGCCGCAAGACAAGGAGCTGAGGCACCAGAAAATTCCGAAGATTTCACCAGAAACCAGAGAACACAAATAGATAGCGGCAATATTATGAGGTGTTATAGTATAGCTCAGTTGGCATCGTAGTTCAAGCTTCGCTTGTTGATTATATGGATTATATTAGTGACATTGTTCGTATCAAATAAGTCGTTTATTATTACAAAGGGATAAATGGCGTTATATGAAGCGTAAGCCATCAAAAATGCCCCCGTTATGTTAGTTCTAAAGCACTGCTATTCAGAGGTTCTTAGATGTCATTTGTCACTACGAGCTTGTTGCGTCAATAATTAATATATTGTTAACGGTTTATCGGGGCATAGCTGAGCTTTATTTCACGTTAGATATCACACTTGATTCCAGTCTGGCTCCCAAAACTCATCTTTAGAGCCTAATCCTGCACCTAAAGGTACGCCTAGAATAGCGGACAAGCGCCCGCGAAAAGCATGGCCCTTTTTTAATCAATGAGCCTCATTTTTTCTATGGTCTTCACAGTGGAACGTTTGATAAACTTACTAAAGAACACGGATGATTACACTATTGCCATCATGGTGTGCTTCTAATCATTATTCTTTCTTTTACATTGTACATGGGATACCGAATGAAATATACCACAAAAAATGTGCTGTCTTCATAAGCAGTAGCTTTCTTATTCTTCTCTATTTGATCCTCAATGTTGCCTCAGCAAGCCAGACTGCGGGAGCGTCCATTGAGAAAAAGGGGTCTGGGCCACTGCACTGTCATGGCTCCCATTTTACCTAAGGGTAAAATAGGTTCAAGTGCGCTCCGGGCCCAGTGCTCGGCGTATGCGGGAGCTTGGGAAGGGCACCCACATATTGGGATATTGCCGGAACGGAACCGGGAGCAATCTTTTTCGGAATACTTGGATTCCGACAAATATGGTGATGCCAACGGGTATTAAACCGAAGGCTTCTTGTAGACCTCAAATGCACCAAGCTGAAGTTTCTATATGCATATACTGACCACGTGAATTAAAATTCCGCTTCTCATTGCTCCTCCCGATTGGCGGTGAGCGGCATGCCAGAAAAACAGTTGCGGGACCAATTCGCTCCAGGGCAGAAAAATCTTGCCGCTCACTTCGTTTCGCGGCGCGTTTTCTGCCGCCTGCTACACATTTCGCGCATTTTGTAGCGTTAGCTACACTGGCCTAGCCAAGCCCGTTTCGCGCGGCACATCAAGAGCCGTGCTGCGCATGCGCAAGGAGCAGTGATGTCACACGGCTTGCGCACCGGAGCCACCGGAGCCGGCACCTCTCGCGCACTCCGCCGCCGCCGCGCGCGACTCACCGCCGCCGGTCTGCGCATGCCAGAGGAGTGACGTCGTAGCCGTGGTAGACGCACTGGCGCCGGCGCGCGCTCGCTGTGCAGTCGCCGTCTGACACTGCGCTGGAGCCGCTGCGCTTCTGACTGGCGTTTGCCAGTGTGGTATAGCCATGGAGAAGGAGAGCGCAAATGCTGCTCAACAGCGCAGAAGAACGGAGAAGCTTGACTCATAAGAATAATCTTATCTTAAGAATAATCTTAAGAATAAGCTAAGAATAATCAGCTGAACCTTTGCTAACGCTACGTATATCCTGGCATAGCCGAGCTAAGCCACTGCAACTTTTTTACTTTAGTGCATCCATACCTTAATACTATAGAGATAACTCCAAATGGAGCGGCCCTCAATCAGTGCAGAGCTAAGCAGCACGCGAAGCTGCTTTGACTAAATAACGAGAAGCTCGACGGCTGTGTGAGACGGCCAAGGCATCCGAACTACAATCAACTTCGATAGTTTTAAAAAGTTTCTCTTGCCTGTACCCCCCCCCCCTCTTCCCTCCCACTTTGGCCCAATTCAACAAATTGGGCCACTCGGTATATGGGCAAGTGGTCATGTGGCACTGGGTATCTGAACACTCTTGCCAATCCTTTAGAATGGGTATTTGCCACTGGATAATGCCCGAACACATAAGGGATGAGAATAGACAAGAAGTGATGACGTGGGCAAAAGATAATTGAACAAGCCGGTTACGCAGAAGTGAAGAAGTGAAGAAGTCGCCAAGAAAAGCCGCCGAGTGTTGAAAAATAAGTAGAGGGAACAAAATGGCAACAGAGCCATAACCATAACCATAACCATAAGTCATAAACAATGGCATCGAGCCAGTAGCGTTCAGCTACATATAGGTGAAAAATAATTGATCTGCAGACATTTCAATAAACATCAAAAGAAGCTTCGGTTATCCCCGATTCCCATATTCGCGTGGGATCCGCCAATTTTCCCCCTTTTCTTTACAACAGCTATCTCGCTGACCTTCTCGCATAGTTCTAAAACAGATTGCTTCTTTTGGTCTGCCACTTGCTTGAAATTGATTGAGTCAGATAATAGCCGGGAGAATTCCGGCTATCACAGTGTGCGAAACCGAAAATGTGAGGCTGCAGTGAACGCAAAGTCGTGCCCCTCGAGGCGACGTTCTGCTTACGTCACCCAACAGCGGGCAGCCAGCACAATACGACAGCGAGGAGCCCGGAGTCGCAGCGCGCTGGATGCCTGCTGATGAAAATCGTAGCGTGACTAGTAGGGCATTGTTGCCTTGCGCCCCATGCTACCAGTGCCGTCTCCCCTGTGTAGCCTCCAGCGCGCAAGTAGAAATGAAAGGAGACAAAATGCCGCTGATCCGTCGGATAACAACGTCTAACTTCGGCTGCGCTTGAAGGATTCGAAAAAATTTGTGGCAGGAGATTCGTGAGATTTAATAGTGGTGTCATTGTATGATTAGTTAGAAAAGTGTTTCAGGGCCCCTTTAAACGGTGAAGTAAAGGTGCGTCCGTTAGTGACACAATTGTGCACTTCCGAGAAGGAATAGTGGAGCCTTGCGTTACTGGTTCGTCAGGGTGTCATTGATTTCTACAAACCATAACAGAAATTAATGGCCAAGCATAGGGTTGGGATTGTACACTACTCTATCAGTGGATTACTTCCGCTGTAGATGTACGCACCAAGATGACGCTCAAGTGCCCACAAGCTGGACATTTACGGCGCGACACGGAATCCAAGTTGCGGCTATATGAACCGATACATCGAGGGCATTGCTTTATAGCTTACTGCAATGCACCGAGCCCTTCGTGTCCGGCTTGTGGACAGTGCAGCGAAAAGCTTGAGCAGTTGCTGTTGGAATTAGAGATGGGGAAAACGGCTCACTTCAGTGAGCCACTCGGAACGGCTCAGCTCACTGAAATGAACCGGATCATTTGAACGGCTCACCGGTTCACTTAAATGTGTAACCTGTGTTATGCATATTCTATAGTTATCTGGCTTTGAAAAAAACGATACATGCATAATTTAATAACCATGTTATTGGTATTTTCGCTATGTTTAGAGAATATGTTTACATATATAAAAGCGTGAATTTTTAGTTGTAGTGAAACTTTCTTTTCTGATATTGGGGATAAAATGCTTATGATACTGTGACAGGCAGAATGCGACGTACTTTTTTCAGAAAAAGAAAATATGTAACTTTATTGTCATTACAGAAGCTTCTCTGTTTTTGTGGAACTTTAAAATCAACTTTTGTCAAAATAAGAACACAAATTGATTGTACATTATGTTTCAACTTTATTCATTTATTCACATACGTACGTTCACTATAATATGAGTAAGCTGTAACGCCATGCAAAATCAATGTAGAAATCATTTCTTGAAGTACAATACAAAAATCATACGACAGATCCACAAAACAGCCTCACGTACCTTTCGTTTTTTTTTCTCTTGAGTGCACATGCGATACTGGTGATCATGCCATCATACGCCAGGACAAAAAAAGAAAACGAAACAAAAGAAGTTCTATTACAACACAACAGATCATTGGCCTCGTTTTAATGACGTGCTAATGATACACGCTCAGAAAATGCAGTGAAGTGGATGTCATGGACGAAATTTTCATGACTACACTAATTAGCACAAATGAAGACCAGGACGTAAACTGTACGTTCACCTGTTGTCTTTAAAGACACGGAAGACCATCTTCGAAGTGTTATTGCACCAGCGCACGCTGTGCGATTGGTGAGAGTCGTGAGACATCGTTCGAACAGCAGCAGGCAACGATCGGTACCATAGTTTGCCAATTAAGACTTCTTTACTTCTCCCCTCGGTGGCATCGGGTGCCACACCATAGGACGCACAAAAATCAAAGGGACTGCTGCGCACACCACACACTGCGAGCGAGTACCAGTAGCGCGAGTCTGCCCACACCGGCCACCATTCGTCGGTCAGAAATCAATACCTCGAAACCCAGCAGAAGACCCAGCTCTGACAGAACGGTTCGGCACGGCTCATTCAAGGAGAGAGAACGGTCTTCCTCACTCCGAAAGAACCGCCGCTCACTTACTGAACCACGGCTCCCTCGCTCTTCAAAAGATCCGGCTCGCTCCTGAGCGCTCAGGAGCGAGCCGGATCTTTCGAGCCGCTCTTTTGAAGAGCGAGGGAGCCGTGGTTCAGTAAGTGAGCGGCGGTTCTTTCTTTCTTCAGCCGAAGGCGAGGGGGTGAAGGCGACTCTTGCGAGGAAGGACGGGAGGGCAGTTGCTTTCTCGTACCGCTAGTAGATGGCGCGGAAGTCGCACCCAGCAGAAGACCCGGCTCAGACGGAACGCATCGGCACGGCTCTCTGAACGCGAGAGAACCGGCTCCCTTTCTCCAAAAGAACCGCCGCTCATTTTTACTGAACCACCGCTCACTCGCTCTTTAAAAAGAGCCGCTCACAAGATCCGACTCGCTCCTGAGCGACCCATCTCTAGTTGGAATGTCCAACTTTAAATGTTGTATCTGTGGGCAGCTGAGTAAGTTCCAGCAATTTAATCTTGCTTGAACTGCGCTCTATGATTCATTTCTGAAGGGACGTACGTGCTTTTACTAGACACGAGGCTCACAAAAGAGTGCTAAAATTCTT
This sequence comes from Dermacentor silvarum, assembly GCF_013339745.2. Classification (NCBI taxonomy): domain Eukaryota; kingdom Metazoa; phylum Arthropoda; class Arachnida; order Ixodida; family Ixodidae; genus Dermacentor; species Dermacentor silvarum. Next base: position 115,258,131 of record NC_051154.1, read on the forward strand.
CTCAGCCATGGGACTTGACTGTCGTCTGCAGTATTCGTTCTCTGCGTGAGATGTGATATGTTGTGGTAGGCCTTCCTCTTCCATTTCGTCCTTTTTTTTAGTTCCCCTCTCCTTTGTTTCTTTACTCTCCTATTCAAGCGCCTGGAATTTGTTTTTACGAACAATTCCAGCATAACAGCAGTACCTACGCATCGTAATATACGGTTATCACATGGTGAATGGCGTACCAAGTTTGTAAAGTATTTGTGCAAATGCATTTATCTGAGGAAACATCACCATGACACTTCATTCGCTCTCAATAGTAAAATAATAATAATAATAATAATAATAATAATAATAATAATAATAGTAGTAGTAGTATTTGTAGTAGTATTAGTAGTAGAAGTAATAGCATATAGGTAGTAGTAGTATCCCTGCGATCACTGCTGCGACAACTCTACCAGCAATGCTTGGACGTATGAGGAGAATTTTTTTATTAGCTGCATCGAAAATATGTCTTTTATCTGTCGCCGATGCCTGAAGCCTATACTGATGTCACTCATTGTGGTTCCTGGAACAAAGGCTAATGCAACAAAAAGTTATATGCACATAAATACGTAACTTACATTTTTTATTTTCCTTCGTGTATGCAAATAACGACTGCAGTAATCGTTAATGTGTAGCCGCTGAATCCTTTCCTCGAACCCTAATTCTTTTACCCGGGCAATGTCCCTACCAGTGCGGCTAATCACGTTGAGTGTGCGATGCTCTAGCCCCATCCTTGATGTACATCGTCGAATAATGACTAAAGGTTCTGAAAAATACTTAACCTCTCAAAAATTCTATAATCTCCTAAACCTGCTTCATTATATATTAGCCATTTGATTAACATTTATCCATTTTATCTCCTTCGACAAGCTGGTGCCAGCGTTGTTCATTGTCCACAAATTGGTTTCGTTAAGTTTGTATTCTTTCATACTTTTGCCTTCAACAGTTTTTTATTCCCAGTAGAAATTACAATTTAATAACTTCCTAGCTTTCCGTAAAATATGAGACTACTCCGCTTTATTTTTTTTCAGACTTTAATTATGTGAATGGCAAAAGCTATCGGAGCTTAAGGCGAGCCTATGGTACTTTTTGCTCCCTTTATCGAGGCCGTATCTGGCCAAGGAGAATAAAGCAACCGCCTGGGAAGAGCCATCTCAACATAAGGGCGACTTGCTGTCAGGCACTAAAGTAGAAAGTATTAGCCTTAGGCAAAACGCTTGCGAATGAATAAATTTCCCAGTTTACACACCGCACCGTTGACCTGCCGTTGGAAAGATCAGCTCAGTCCTCTGCTGTGAGGGCCGGAGTAAAAATAGGCCCAACGAACTACATGTCGAAACTTTACCGAAATGCTGACGTCGTTCACCGACGAGCACTGAAATTAAATGAGTAGCACAATGTGTAGAAAAATATTTATTATTGCAGGATAACAGGGTGAATGTCTTCATAGCAAGGTTATGTACAGAAGAGCGACAGCCTGCCGGATTCGTGAGAAGGCGTCGCCTTTCATCACAAGCTGCTGTGATAGCAGAAGGAATGTCGCCGTTCTCACACGAGAAACAAGGGGTCACCTGTAAGTTTTGCACGCTAAAGAGAGCACGCGCATAGGTGCTGACTACGGGGGGGTCTCCTGGGCCCGAGCCCCCTGCGAAGTTTTCCGGGGGGGGGGGGGGGCTCTGCCTCCCCCCCCCGCCTATAGTGTCAGTATGATAGTTCTGTTCCCCACAGTATTTCAGGTTTCTGTTGAGTTGCCTCTGCCTTTTCACTTACAATTTAATTTTATTGTGACAAAAAGCTTACTGCATCATTGGTAGCGTGGACATGCACGGATTTCATTCATACGTTCAATTTACTTCTGCAAATCTTGACAATACAGGGACAAGTGTGAAGTAGAGCACTGCACCGGCCGATTTTTTCAGCCCGGGCCCGGCCCGGGCCCGATTTTACGTCGGGCTGCCCACCCGAGCCCGACCAAAAGTTTTATGGCGAGACCCGGGCCCGTAAATAATCTACTTTACCCGCCCGGCCCGGCCCGCCATCCCTTTACGCTAGGTCCGAGCCCGGCCCGAGACCGAAAAATACATGTTTTTCAGAGTTAAGGCGCCCGAGAATAACTCGCTGCACGTTACATGCGCACCACCAGAAAGCCCGAGCCCGGCCCGGGCCCGGGTCAAAAAGCACACGCCGTGCCCGAGCCCGGCCCGAGCCCGTGAAAAAACTGCTCTACCTGGCCCGGCCCGGGCTTTCGGATTAGCCCGAGCCCGTGCAGTGCTCTAGTTAGGAGCACCAGCGGCGGCGGCCTCATCCTTATTTTATCACTTAATCATTATTTTTTAAATTTCCAATGGACAGTCGCCATATATTTAAATATATGCACAGGACAAAATTCTATATTCTTGAAAGAGAAGGAGGTAGCCAACTAAGAATTATTTATAATAATATGGTTAGCCTACGCCTAGAGAATGAATATGTTGCTGAATATTCACCTCGCGTCAAATTGCTTTGCGTGCTTTTTTGACCCTGAAAAAAACAACAAAAAAAAAACCTGCAGACGTCAGTGACCCCTTCGGCAGAGTCTTTTATCAACAGCGTGTGAAATGCTCGTGAATGATATGCGTGTCAGTATTGCTTCTCATTCCAGTAGGCAATGCTAACGACGCATGAAGAAAAAGATTCCTCTAAAACACGGTTTCTACAGGTGGAACTGTTAATAAAGGTTATATATATATATATATATATATATATATATATATCATAAGAAGCCAACAAACAATGACACCAAGGACAACATAGGGGAAATTACTTCTACTTACTAATTGAATTAATGAAATTATAAATTCATGGAAATGAAAGCGGATGAAAAAACAACTGTCCTCAGGTGGGGACCGAACCCACGTCTTCGCGTTACGCGTGCGATGCTCTCACCATTGAGCTACCGCGGAGCCGTTTTCCCATCCACTTTCTTGGGTATTTATGTTTTACAACTAGAACTAACTCTGGGAGTGTTAGCCAGCGCCACCACTCATGCCATTCGAGCCCTCGTTATGTAACGTAACGAGGGCTTGAATCCGGCAACATTGATGCCTTCAGGTCGCATATGTGGGTTTATTGACCAGTTGCCATCACCAAAAAAAGATCATGTGCTTGTGACGCCTGCGGCAGAAAGGGTGTTCCACATCCGCCCCTAGGTTTGTGAGTGGTCGCGCTGGCTAACACTCCCAGAGTTAGTTCTAGTTGTAAAACATAAATACCCCAAAAAAGTGGATGGGAAAACGGCTCCACGGTAGCTGAATGGTGAGAGCATCCCACGCGTAATGCGAAGACGTGGGTTCGTTCCCCACCTGCAGACAGTTGTTTTTTCATCCACTTTCATTTCCATCAATTTATCATTTCTTTAATGCAATTAGTAAGTAGAAGTAATTTCCCCTATGTTGTCCTTGGTGTCATTGTTTGTTGGCTTCTTACGATATGATTAATAAAGATCGGGCCCCTTGGTTCCCATTCTTCTCGTTAATATATATATATATATATATATATATATATATATATATATATATATATTGCGAGACAGCTGTTCAACCTCGACGGTTTATTATGCAGGCCGCGCGTGGAAGAGAATGACGCTGGCCATGAAGATGAGTATATACAGATGAAGGGGTAATATAATGCTCACATAATTACCCCCTTACACAGGTCTGGTCTGGTCCCCTTACCATTATGCTCATACTGTGGTGAAGCGGAGACAATAGACCATTTCTTGTTGTCTCGTAGGCGTTTTTCTGCAATAAGGAAAAGACTACTGCAAATCCTGCTTCGCAATATTGGCCTAGATTTATCGGAACCTGTAATTCTCTTTTGGAGCCTCTATTATTGGGTGCAGCCACAGAAATGCTTGCTTGGCAATCCAAGATTATCTCATTGAATCAAATCGATTACCATGCTAAACTTATTGTCACCATTCCCACCATAGCTTTATTTTATTCATTTATTTCTTTTTTAACCTAATATTAATTAGAGTTTATTTTTCTTCTCTCACAAAATTTTCCCTTCTAAACTCCAGCAGTCTATTCGTTAATTACCTTGTTTTTATGCAGCGAATATAACCACCCGATTCATGGCCAATCCCCCACTGTGGGTATGCGCCACAACCACTCAGGACAACAACAACAACCCCCGCGCATGGAAGCGGCCAACCTGGCCGCTGGCTATGGCGGCGAACGCCGTATGAAAGGCTTTAAACGTGAAACATGCACAATCTCTGTGGTACGGCAGCGGCCGTCCAAAGGCGTAACAACGGAAGTGACACGATTAGAGCACTGCACGGGCCGATTTTTGCGGCCCGGGCCCGGCCCGGGCCCGTTTTAAGTGCGAATGCACTTCTTAAGCGACCCCGAAAACTCCACCGGCATCCGCGCTCCTCCTCCTCTCCCCTAGCAACGGCGCGAGGAGCGGAGAGGAGCGTCTGTAGCAACGGCGCAGCGACGTCACGCCCCACTCCGCCCTCCGCACCCTGGCTGCGCGCGCCCCGCGCCGGCCCCGCACCGCTCTCCGCGCCGTGACGTCACGGCGCGTTGTGCAGCTGGCGCCTCCGCGCCGTGGCTGCGCGCGCCGCGCCGGCTCCTCGCACCCTCTCCGCGCCGTGACGTCACGGCGCCATGCAGCTGGTGTGCCTCTCCCCCGTAAGGTTTGCACTCACTCTCGGCCGCCGCCTCTTCCCTCGCGCTGACAGTTCCCTCCTCGCCCGGTAACAGCCCCTCGTGTGCGTACTCTCCCCACCGCTCACGCCCTCTCCAACCGCCTGGCGTGTTTCGCTCCGCCGTCACGTGTTGTGTGTGTGGCGCCGGCGCGTCAGTCGTGCTCTCTCGCTGCCTCTCCTTCGCTCGGCTCTGCAGTTTAGTCGCGCGCGCCCCCTCATAGCATCACCCCGTGCTTCGCACTTCCTCATACTCCCCTTCGGGGAAATGCGGGTTTTTTTACATTGGGCGGCCCGCCCGAGCCCGATCAAAACTTTTATGGCGAGACCCGGGCCCGGCCCGGGCCCGGAAATAATCTACGTTACCCGCCCGGCCCGGCCCGCCACCCCTTTACCTTAAGCCCGAGCCCGGCTCGAGCCCGGCTCGCAACCGGCCCGAACCCGGCCCGAGACCGAAAAATACATGTTTTTCAGAGTTGAGAAGCCCGAGAATAACTCGCAGAAAGCCCGAGCCCGGCCCGGGCCCGCGTCAAAAAAACCCGAGCCCGGCCCGGGTCCGGGTCAAAAAGCACACGCCGTGCCCGAGCCCGGCCCGAGCCCGTGAAAAAACTGCTCTACCCGGCCCGGCCCGGCCCACGGGCCGGGCCGGGCCCGGGCTTTCGGGTAAGCCCGAGCCCGTGCCGTGCTCTAGACACGATAGTTAACTGGCGAAGTCTGCTCCTGAACAGTGTAGGGCCCGACAAAACGGGACTCAAGTTTCTCGCATAAGCCAGGAACGCGAACTGGAGTCCACAGCAACACTTCGTCTCCAGGCTGGAAGAAAACGACACGGTGGGATGCATCATACCGAGTTTTACGGTCTTGTTGACTGGCATCGGTGTTGAGGCGGGCGTGTTGGCGACACTGCGCAATGCGCGAAACAAATTGCTCACACATTGATGTGGACGAGGGCACAGGGACGTCAAAGAAAAAGACGTCGAGAACAGTGATCGGTTAACGACCATACACAAGGAAAAAGGGCGAGTACCCCGTTGTGCGTTGGACGGCCGTGTTGTAAGCGAAGGTGACGAATGGGAGAATAACATCCCAATTGGTGTGGTCAGGGTTCATGTACATTGAAATCATGTCGGACAGCGTACGATAAAAGCGCTCTGTGAGGCCATTAGTTTGAGGGTGGTAGCTGGAAATCGTTTTATGGATGGTATTGGACGCACGAAGAACATCGTCAAGAAGTTTAGACAGAAAAGTCCTGCCGCAGTCACTCAAAAGGATACGTGGGGCTCCGTGTCGTAAAAAGATGGCTTCCAGGAAAAAGGATGCAACCTCCGCTGCGGAACCGGAAGGTAGTGCGGCTGTTTCAGCGTACCGTGTCAAGTGGTCTACAGCTGTGACAATCCATCGTTTACCGCCAGCCGATAAGGGTAGTGGTCTATACAAGTCGATACCAACGACTGCGAAAGGAGCTTCAGGACACGGGACAGGTTGTATCAGTCCAGCCGGAGGTGAGGTCAGTCGTTTGCGGTGTTGGCAGATCGAACAGGAAGCCACGTATTTTGCTACGCTTGTTGCAAGTCCAGGCCAAGAGAAGCGGCTGCGAATTCGCTCATAGGGTTTATGGAAACCAAAGTGACCGGCAGTGGGATCGTCATGAAAGGTCTCCAATATCTGGGTCCGAAGTTATCGGGAAACTACAGGGACCCAACGGTGTCCTTCGGGATGAAACACGTACCGGTATAGCACCGAATTTTCAATCTTGAAGTTCTTCAACTGCCGACGGAGTCGAGCGTTAGGTGTGCGAGAGGATCCCCGAATACGTTCCATAACGGAGTGGCAGTAGGAGTCACTACGTTGGCAAGTTGCAAACGTATGAGAATGGCTAGGTGGGAGCCGGTCGAGAGCTGCGAGTGAAGGAAATGCAGGAGACACATCCGGCGGGTTTCTCATGGAAGGTGGTAAGCAGGCAGTGTTTGAAGACGGTGGTAGGGGACAACGAGAGAGATCATCGGCATCCTGGTGTTTCTTTCCAGACTTGTAGGTGACGTCGAAATCGTATTCTTGTAAACGAAGTATCCAATGGCCGAGACGTCCCGTTAAATTTGTTAGCGTCGCCAACCAGCACAAGGCCTGGTGATCAGTAACGACCGTAAAGTGGCGGCCGTGCAGATAAGGCCGGAACTTTTGGACGGACCAAACAACGGCAAGGCACTCTTGCTCGGTAATGGTGTAATTTTTCTTTGCAGGTGTTAGCGTGCGACTTGCGTATGCGACCACACGTTCTTCGGAAGTTCGCTGACGTTGCAGAAGAACAGCACCGATACCATGGCCGCTGGCGTCAGTATGTAGAAGAGTGGGTGCGGTGTTGTCGAAATGACAAAGCACAGGGTCGGACGTAAGGGCACGCTTTAGGGCGTCAAAAGCAGTTTGGCATTCGTCCGACCATACATAGGGAGCTCCAGAAGGAAGTAGTTGATGGAGCGGCGCCGCAATGGTGGCAAAGTTACGTATGAAGCGCCGGAAATACGAAGCAAGGCCAAGGGAGCTACGCGAGTCTTCACAGCGTTGAGGCCTGGGGAAGCCAAGGACAGCGGTAATCTTATCGGGGTCAGGTCGAATGCCCTCCTTGCTGACAAGGTGTCCGAGCACTTTAATGGTTTTGCTGGCGAAGTGGCACTTTTTTGTATTCAGCTGAAGCCCAGCAGCAGAGAGGCATGTCAAGACTTCGTCGAGGCGCTGCAAGTGCTGATGGAAGTTCGACGAAAATATGACGATGTCGTAAAGGTAGCATAAGCAAGTCTTCCACTTTAGGCCCCGTAGTACAGTGTCAATCATCCGCTCAAATGTGGCGGGAGCATTACACAGGCCGAAAGGCATTACGTTAAATTCGTAAAGTCCATCGGGTGTGGCAAAGGCAGTTTTTTCCTTGTCTGCTTCGTGCATGGGGATCTGCCAGTATCCGGGGCGTAGATCAAGGCTGGTGAAATACTCCGCGCCTTGTAATGAATCTAACGCATCATCGATTCGGGGCAGTGGATATACATCTTTGCGGGTTATTTTGTTCGAGGCACGGTAGTCTACGCAAAATCGCACTTAGCCGTCTTTCTTACGCACCAAAACGACAGGTGACGACCAAGGGCTTGAGGAAGGGCGGATGATGCTTCGTTTCAGCATGTCGGCAACGTGGGCATCGATGATCTGGCGTTTGGCGGAAGAAACACGATATGGCCTCCGGTGCACGATGGAAGTTCCATCTGTGTGTATGCGATGAGCCGTTGCAGAAGTCTGTCCCAGAAGAGGAGAGTGCACGTCCAAGGAGTCTTTATGCTTGAATAGCAACGCCAGTAACTCTTCCGTCTGCTGTGGCGTTAGATCAGTGCTGATTGCACTAGCGAGAACAGAAGCAGGGACCGTATCTATAGCTGTAGGTGCTCGTGAAACAGCAGTAGTCGAGGTAAGCACACAGACAGGCTGAGTGTCCAAGACACAAATTACAACAGCGCCTTTAGGAAGAAGTACTGGCTCAGTGGTTGTGTTGAGTACAGCCAAAGTGGCCGTGCCGTTGGTGAAGCGAACAAGGCTAGGTGCCAGAGCAATCCCTTTGGATAGACAACGAGCTGATGGTACAACTAAAACGTCACCATCGGCGATGTCAGAGTTAACTACAAGAAGTTGTTCGCGGACAGGAGGCACCATACAATCGTCAGCAGTTCGTAAGTGAAGGCGCGGGTCGGGCACGTCGTCGGTATTGTCGGTCTCGGCCAAGGTAACGAGGCGTTGACGGCACGAAATGAAAGCAGACACCGAAGAGAGAAAGTCCCACCCTAGCATAAGCATGTGAGCACAGGAAGTCAACACTGCGAACTGGATGTGGTGGCGAATCCCGTCAATCGAAACTCGAACGGTGCATTGCGCCGATGGCCGAATCACAACATTATTTGCGCCATGTAGAATAGCTCCATTGTAAGGTGTAGTAACCTTGCGTAGACGAGAGCACAAGTCAACGTGAATAACAGAAATAGCTGCGCCCGTATCAATCAATGCAGGAACTGGTACACCTTCTACATACACTAATAAAGTAGTGGCCGGGAACACTGGAGGAAATGTAGTCTGTGCGGGCCATGCAGCTTTCTCTCCAAAAACTGCACCATCTAGTTTTCCGATCGGTAGTCAGGAGTGCGGGAGGCCGGTAGCAGAGGTGATGTCGAGCGTCGGAGAGGGGAAGGCGAGCGGCGGCGCCCTGGACGGTAGTTGCGAGGCTCTTCGGGATTTGGAGGCGGAGTAAATGAGCGTTGGGGAAGCCGGCGCTGGGAGGGACTCGGAAGAAGCAACGGGTCTCTCTCGTAAACATCGTAACCACGGCGTTCGTCCTGTTGTCGTCTTCGACAAAAGCGCGATATGTGCCCGCGAATACCGCAATAATAACAAATGGGGCGGGGCGTAGGCCAGGTAGGGTAATATGCTGTGGCAGGTGCACGAGGTGCCAGATTCGCCAGATGGTTAGGAGTAGCAGGAGCAGGAGGCGTTGTTTGAACGAACTCTGGTGGCATAGCCGCAACCTGAGCATACGAGGGCGCCGGCGAAGGAGGGGCACAGCCCACAGTGAAGGTCATGGAGGACAGCTCTTCTGTGATGATGTCGCGCAGGCCAGGAACCGAAGGTTGCGGCTGAAGAACGGGAGGACTGTGCAGGCCGTACACTTGGAGCTCTTCACGTATGAGAGTCCCAATCAGGACACGCACGTCCGTATCCGAGGAAGGAGGCGTGTCACAGGCGACAGGTTGTAAACGGATGGCCTGCAGGGCGTCCAAATGCTGGCAAGTCGCGATAACATCGTTAAGGGTATTTTGATTCTTGATGGCCAGTGCGTTGAACGCGATGTGGGCAATGCCCTTGAGGATATGACGAACACGATCAGATTCAGTCATGGCTGCGTCAAACCGGCGACAAAGGGCGAGGACGTCCTCGATATAAGAGGTGTATGTTTCCCCGGGAAGTTGCATGCGTGCATCAAGCTTTTTCTTGGCTACCTCAGAGCAGACGTTTGGGGCGGCGAAAATTTGCCGAAGCTGGTGTCTGAAAGCCGCCCAGTCAGGCAAGGAGCTCTCATGGTTAAGTAACCAAGTCCTGGCAACGTCAGTGAGGTAGAATGCGACGCTCCGAAGCTTGTGGTTAGACCGGTTAGACTCACTCACTCGGTCATAATTGTCCAGCCAGTCGTCAACGGCTTCACTAGGAAGGCCAGCGAACATGGTGGGATCGCGCTGCCGCGCGCTGACGGTCCATGAAGGAACGGCCGGTGGGGCAGAGACGGTGACGCTGGGGGCTCCTGGTGGATCTTCTTGGGGCAGGGTGTCGGAAAGGCGGGGCAAGCGGCGACCGGAACGAAGCTCCAGGGAAACTCGAAGTCGTAGAGGACCAATGGATCGAGAGCAGCCTCCACCACTTGCGAGACAACTGTTCAACCTCGACGGTTTATTATGCAGGCCGCGCGCTGAAGAGAATGACGCTGGCCATGATGATGAGTATATACAGATGAAGAAGATGAAGGGGTAATATAATGCTCACAATATATATATATATACATGCGTGGGCCCCGGAAAGCTGGTCCCGTTGTCCGGCAAAATGAAAACTTTCCGCCTATGAGCACGTGGTCACTTGGCAGCGTTGAAAAGCTCCTCGTTTTTACAACCGGTTGCCGAATCGCAGCCCAGGCCCTGACGGTATCAGTAATAAGCTATTTGATACAATGTCCCACATGTCAGCTACTCTATAACACTTATATTGCAACAGTCATCGGAACCAACATGTCTTTTGACGACTGAAAATGGCGCACCTACTTTCGGTAATAGAAACGGACGAAAGCACTGTCCCAACAGTTAATACCAATCTCGTTTAACTCAGTTTGTTGTAAGTTGCTGGAACATATTATTTACACCGACATAATGTACCATCTAAAGGAAAACAATCTGCTGCTTGATCAACAAGGTGGATTTAGGTGCAAAATGTCCTCTCAAATACAGTTGTTTGAGCTTGTAACTGACCTTCATGATTCCTTGCACGCTTTGCACTACGTTGATACCATATTTGCAGATTTCCCGAAAGCTTTCGGTTGGGGGCCCCACAGAAGATTAAATAAGAAAGTTCATAAGCTGCCACTTGACAATAATACCACTTTTGGGATCCAGGAATTCTTGTGTAGCGGCTTTCAACCCGTCAACATTAAAGACCACATATCAAGGTAACACTGTGGTAATATCTGACGTGCCACAGGGGTCAGTATTAGGGCCACTTCTCTTATTTGTTTACATTGATAACATCACTAATATCATTACTTATAATATAATATTTTTCGCCAGCTACTGCGTGATTTACAGACAAACAGCTACACCACTTGACGTGAAGCTCCTACGGGCTGATATAACCTGTTTAAATGAGTGTTGTGCATTGTGGCAAATGCAGATCAACAGTGATAAAACAACGCTGATGACCCTTTTCTATGCTCACCAATACTTTTGCGAATACCTATTCTATAAACAAGAGCATAATCGCCAGAATATAGTCATTTAAGTATCTGGGTTTCCCCTTATCGCCTGATCTATATGGAATATTCACATAGAGTATATTACGAATAAAGCTTTTTAAAAATTAGGCCTCTTAAGGCACCGTTTGTCGGCTGCGAATGCCGAAACGAATCTGTATGCCTACACAACACTAATTAGGTCAGCAATAGAATATGCCTCAAAATGGCATCTAAATAGCATTGACCTTACAAGCCAGCTTGAATGTGTGCGGAACAAGGCAGTCAGGTTAATTTTATCTAGGTATTCATGTTATCAAAACGTATCGATGTTGAAGCGAAGAATTATTCACTCTAATCGTGAAACACATGGCAAGATACTTCGTTTTCTATTCTTTCAAAATATGTATTACAGCATACAAGTTTTGCAGCTTAGGCATATTCTCACAGCTCATCACATCTCTTCACGCAGTGATCATTGTCTAAAACTACAACCGATTTTTGCAAGAAAATTTGAATATAAGGACTCACCATTTCGGTTCTTAGCGCGGGAGTGCAATGACATGCCAGAACAAATAGCTACTCTTACTTATTTATCATCTTTTAAGGCAGAAGGGCTGATATATCTCAATAAAGATGACATTCAGCGACCTTGACCTCGTTTGTGTGCAGGGAATTGGTTGTTCTGGTAGTATACATATCTCTCTTTTGATTGATAGTTGACATTTATAGTACTCAGCTGTCTTGATTTCTAAACGCTCGATTTATATTGTAATTATGTTATTTTCTTGATGTCATTGCTACGGTAACCATTTTTTGTCTACTTCGGGCATAGTGTTAATATAACCAACTCTAGAGGAAAAGCTCCCCATAGCGCCCATGTATGGAAATCGGGACCCGCAAGGGCACCGCCATGTTGCTACCCTATGCAGGCGCGCAGGCGCAGACGACGAGATGTGATTCAGATGAGGCGCGCAATCTTCGCGATCCCAAGCCTCCGTCAGTATGGTAGCGTCATCTGGTTAAGGCACCTGCAAATCCAGCCTTTAAGACACCGTAAATTTTACATCAAAATTTTCTAAATAGCCGTCCGATCTTTCTCAAAAAATATACGGAATGAACTTCAAACGTTGTCCGTGCCTACGTGCTGCGTGTAATTGCTTGCTGTTGCATAATATTCTGAATATCTTTAGTGCTACAAAAATGAGTCTTAGCAACATGGCGGTGCCTATGGGGTCCCCACTTTTTCACCCCGCTTATCCTCTACAGTCAGTACACTAATTCTATGTCTTCGGTGGTATAATAATGCCTCCTATGTAATGTCATGTAGGCCTTCAGAGTATTGAAATAAATAGATAAATAAATAAGTAAATAAGTAAATAAATAAACAGACACATGCACAAATGAAGTACCACTACTCTAGAGCGGCCAGTTCCTGTCGTAATCTCAGTTGCGCGCTTGTAAAGAATGCGGCTATATATCTTCCCATATCTGAAGCCTGCAGAAATAAAATCGTGTTGCTTGGATGAGGAGTGGTCATTTGAAACCTAATCGGTGGAAACTGCTTGGGCGAACGCTTTAATATTGTATAGCGCACGAGGCCTATGCTGAGATGCTAAAGATATGATAAAGCGAGCTGCGTCGCTATATTCGTCGCTACGAGAACTTACGCTTATAATTTTCATGTGAAAACAATTGCAATAGAAGCCTGATAATTAACGTGCGTGAAAACCAACACGCAACTGCTGGCGCACCGTGGTACAAACTAAAAGGTTCTACCTCCCCCACCCCGCTTTTTTTTTTTTTTTGAAGGTAGCAGGACAGAAAAGGCGTATGCAAGGTTGAGCAGCAGGTTCAGTAAAGAGGCGATGAAGCTTCGCGTGTGTAGACGTTGATTGAACCTCTGTCGCAGCAAAATATTATTTTAAAAAAATGTATACGAGACTCTTTAACAGTACGTGTCGAGGCCAACGTAACACACAATCTGCAGGTGCTTTCAGCGCTGAGTGAAGCGCAAGTACATTGAAAGTCAGGGCAAGATTCTTTACGCGCAGGTGGTCCAGTCGCACAATGTGATTAAAAAAAAAAGTCAGCGAAGTCATGAAATCAACGGCAGCTCCCAGTGGGGTCAAAAACGCGCCTGTAGCAGCCCAACAGTCAAAGGAGCGCCAAATCACGGAATTCGGCAAAGAGCGCCAAAGAGCGCCCAGAAAACCGAAATACATGTCGCACGCGCGTATTCGCAGGAGCCACGCCTCCCTTCCGTGCAGGAGCTACTTCAGGTCCCTAGGTAAACAGCGCCATTTCTGCAAGACCGCCCCTCTTCGCTCTGGTCCTTACATACATTTCCTGTTCATGTTTTCGTTTCCGGCATCCAAAAAAAAAAAATAACCCGTTGAATCACGGTGCACACATTTTCAGAAGCGACTTATTTTTGCCACTTATGTCCAGTGGTTGCAAGCAAAAAAACCGAGGATATTGAGTTTCGGGTAAACGGAACACTATACTTCAACTAATGTGACTCCAAATCACCTCAGCGTAATCGGGTACGTTGCCACAGAGGACTACTTTGCTGATAGCGCTGTCATGTTTGACGGGATGTTCTGTTTCGTGAACAAACTTTTTAGTCTGGTAATTCTTCTAGTCAATTATGAACTTTCACATGAACATGCGTTTGAGTCAAGCATTTATTGTTTTTATGAAAAAACGCGCACAATCTACTGGGCAATAAATATATAATTATTTACACTGTAATTATGTCAACACGCTTTAAATTCTCAATACGTGTTCCTACTCTCTGGCTTCCTTTCAATGCAGCCTCCAACACCTTGGAATAGAATGATGTAAATCTGATGCATTTATCGACAGTCCATCTAATTCGTGATTCAAGGAGCTAGTTTGCTTACAAGGAGCTAATTGGGATACTACCAGCAGATCTGAATCATGACGCGCTACAAGGCTATATGTCCACAGGTTGTCACAGGCATTCTACAAAGTCTATGCAATAACGTCTATGAACCTTTTACAGACTGTTCATGTAACTCTTTGCGACGGTGGGCCAGCGTCTGTTTTATACACTTCCCTAGCGTAAGGAGCACTTTGTTGAAAGGGGCCTTGATTCTTTATGAGTTACAAGCTTCTGTGCGTACTTGTGTATACTACACTTACAGGCAACTTAAGAACGCAGGAGAGGCTCCTTCAAAAAGACAAAACAAAAAGAAGAAAAAAGAAAATCGTGATGCATGCGCGTTCAGTTTGTTGTTACACAATTGACGAAACAGTTTCCGTCGAGATCACACCAACATCAAGAGGAGGTGGAATAGAGGAGTGGTTAGTCTGACCTCCTGTCCAAAGAACTTTAGAGCCCACCCAGCGCCTAGTGCGGCAGCACGCAGAAGCCAAGAAGAGCATGTACAATAGAATGTCCAGTGGCCCTGTTCATTCCGCGAGGTGAAAACACAGTTGACACTCACGCTTCGCAAGCAAGTAGCCCCAGATGCCGGAGTGCGTCAACAAGGGGAGCGCGTGGGGACATGAATACTGGGGAGATGGAAGGAGAGAGAGAATCAGACGAGGACATTTACCAGTGCATGCAAACACGTTCCCTTCGAGGAACACTGGTAGCAGCATTCTTAATCTGTCGCTAACGATATAACCATATCGCATTTTAAACTGTATTTTGGTATGCTAGAGCATGGCCATAGCACAGTCAACGAGCTTCCTGCTGCGATGATTCACACATGCACTTTATCACGCACTTTATTCGATGAACGCCGAATCAGATATTATGGACAACAACAAGAAAGCTGTTCCATAGCTTCTAATGCTGCTATGTTCTGCTGCTTATGGTTCCTTCCTCAGGGTCGTTATAATTCGTTCCCCTTCATGTGCATAATAAGTGACGCCATCAAGTACTTAAGCGTTGATTGATGATCTGTTCAAGCAAATACAACTACAAACGCCGACTAGCCGCCTGCATGCTTGCTCAATTCACCGAGATTGGGCTGCACGTGTCTTGAGAAGTCTTTAGCCCTCCCTGCAGCGCTTTCGCGACGAGCTCATTAGAAACCCGCCTTCATATAGCGCGGCCTTTCAAGCGCTCTCATTTCAGCGAACTACCTCCAGTGACCCTTAAGAAAAAAAAAAAGGAGAAGCACAGCAGCTTGTGGCAGATACAGTCTGCCGACTCTAGAAATATTTGTAGCTCTCATCTCGGTTAATATCACGTCGGCATTTCCTTCGGCTACTCGGCAAGTTTTCATTTTGTTTATTTTTATAGCAATGCGCTCTGACGGCGTATGAAACAAGGCACACAAACCAGAGAATCTAAGCACTACAGCGGCTCGAGGGGTGGGAGGGGGGGGGGGGGGCGTGGAGGGGGTTATGATGGGTAGTCCGTTTGGCCTTCCAGAGACATTCAAGCGCCATTTCACGGGTCCTTGTAAATCCCCTCGAAATGTGACCGACCAACGCGCTAAGCTGGTGTATTTTACTGCTCGCCAAATTATGTAACATCTGTTAAAAATTTCCGCTCTCTTTGCTAAGCGCTAACTGGTGTTAATATGAATAACACTATATACGTAGCGTAAAAAGATAACATCATCTGAAAAGGCCGAAAGCCACGTACCAAAGCGCTTAGCAACATCGTACAGTAATCGAGTGCGGACCCGCAAGACATCTTATGAATTTTTGCGTTAGCGATATCAAATGCGCATTACAGACTACGTCATCAAGCTATGATTTCGGTAGCCTCTATACAACCTGGCGACTAAACTTCTCAATATCACGGTATGAGTTAACGTAGTTATCAAAATATGGCTGACTCTAGCACTCATCGGTGTATGGTTAAGTGCTTTTGTGCACTTTGGTTTCGTACTCCAAGAAGCCCATTCACTTGGCGTTCGGTCTGAACAACACCCACACGACCATGCAACTGCAGGTCTCCGCGCACTATTCCTTGCGCACAGCCGACATACTTATTACGGTGCTTGCTTTATCACGCTTCCTTATCGGTATGAGCCGGAGCCTGGCTTTGAGGCATAGCTTCGACAACATTTCAGTCTCCGACGGGACCTCGTTAACACCAGATTTGCACCAGTGTTCTTAAAGTTGTGTGGTCACTCGATAAGTACGCCATATGGCAGCTGTTTTCTGCTGTTGCGTGAATCATGCTCATGCTGGAAACGCCTACCTAATTTCGTGGCTCTGTGCATAAATGATGAACATAGCTGTGCACACTTTGTTAACGTGCCCGAAAATGCGGAAGATGCACCCTCTCTAAATGGACGTCCGCTAGACACTGCGCAACTGAATGGGCATCGTAACTAAATAATTAAATCTGTCCAAGGAACGCAGTTACTAACTAGCTTGGTATTTGTATATGAAAATGACCCATTTGGGACTATCTTCGAAAAGTTTGATTTCTATGTTAATTAAACTCTACGTTCCTGGGCAGTTTGCTTATTTCACCAGGTTCCATAGAAATATATTTAAAAAACACGACCAGAGGCTGAAAGCAAGATTTGACATGATTTACACAGCGAAAGGTATCCAGGAGAACACTAACGTGTGCGAGGAGTGCTCGACTTGATCGACGGATTCTCAAGTTTCCTTCATGTAGCGCTATTTGTTATAACGTGCTTGTTTTTCAATAACGCTACAGGTAGAGATAAGAATAGTAAAAAAAGGCAACTAAACAAGTGCATGAATTTGATTGCTATGTACTTCGAGAGCGACAGTGTGATGTGTGTTTAAAAAATTCTGAACATGAAGGTTATCTTTATTATACAGTGCAGTGATATTAAATTCAAGTTGACTCTTGGGATTCTTCGCATTTGGACACAATGTATATTTTTCGGAGCTGAAGCTTAACATACGACAAGCAGATCATACAGATAAGCCTCCGGTCCGCAGTATGCCGATAAGCATGACAAATAAGCTGACTTCTTTTTTTTTATATGATGGAAGAAGAAAAAATGCTGGCGCCCAGATACAGTGCCGGGCACTAGTATGCAAATATTTTGTGTAAGAAAACGACTAGAAGGCTAGTTAATGCATACACAATGACATTACAGCAGCACCTGGCTTAATACTTTTAAATCATTGTAATAAAGCGTTGTCTTCTACGATACATACATAGGGCTTTAAGATTAGAAATAGCGCTGCCACAATTTTCAGAAGGGAAATCAATGTAGACGCCTTCGCTCTAAAAAAATTCTAAAAACAAACGTCGAGAAGAATCTGATGGCATACTTTAGACGCCAAATGAATGCGTATCATTGCTGATAGCATGGTTAATCAAAATGCGAAAGCGTAAAATGGATTAGAGCAACGAATGTAAGGTAATCTGGAAAGCTGGCAAACGGAAGCTCTCGCTAATTGCTTCATAAGTCGCTAATATTCTTATTGTTGCAAAGCCATGCCTCCAGTTTTGGGTTGTGCGCTGGGGATCTTGGACACCGGACGAAGAAACAAACGCCCCCTATCGTGGTAGCACTCGGTTGATACTTGACCGGAAGCAAGCATAGCAATTTCCTTTCACCAGACTGAGTGAGGTATACTTCGGAGAAAATGTTTTGTCGGATACGTGAAATCGCACATATACATACTTGGATTTGCGTAGGAAATAACCTTCTACGAGCGGTGGCATTCTGTAAATGAAGAGGAGGACAAATTCAGTTACAAGAGTGCTGTTGGGCGCACCACCACATCCTTGACGCTTCTAGAGCACGTACAACGAAAAGCTAATTAGTGGCGCCCGCCAAGTCACGGTACTTCACGATTCCCCGCGCATAATCAGGGTGCACATCGGAGAATTCAGCTTTGTATCCCTTTCACGTAGGCACGGCTGTGTTTGTATAGTACGGCACGCTCGCTACGGCCACAATACCGCGCTTACTCAAGCGTGCAGTTGAAGGGGCGACGTTTTAACCATAGCGGGACGGTTCGGCAGGCCGCGCCGCCGCGCATGCCACGCTGAAGTGCCATCATGTTGATGCATTCTGTGCGCCGTGCAACAAAATATTGTGATTGTTAAAAATGTCAGACTTCACAGTGGTGATAATAGCTCTATCGGCTCTCTGCTATTGCTAGTACTTCTTCAGCGAAAACCTGTTTTACTCGATGCGTGTGTTGCTTGTGCTCGTGCTCAAAGGTTTTATGCGAATAATACTAGAGGGTCATCTGGCAGTCGTGTCTGCACACACCGCCAGTATACGACACTTCATCCAATATGAGATTGAGGGCTAGTACATGGCATTGTCTGTACTTAACACCTTTGACCTCGAACAGTGTTCTGGTTTTCTAATTTAAGGGGCACTGGAAAGCCTCAAAAAGGTGGAGCTCCAGCCGTGCCACTGCCCGAAAAGCTGCAAGACTACTTGCGGCTCTGCAATTCATTTGGGTAACTGCTCTCGCTCCCTCAGTTTCCTTCTAATTTTGCTTCTAAATTCGCTGAATTTATTCGTCTTCGCCTTTACGAAAATACAACTCCTCTAAAAAAACAGAAAGAAAACGCTTTGGGCGAGACAGCAGCTAGGAGGAGGTCATTGATCACGGTGCATTTAGGACCGAAGGTTTGCTCCTGCAAACATGAGCGCCTGTATTTTCCTGCACAGGCATGAACTACACTGTGGGTCGAAAGCTTTAAAACAGATCCCACATGTAAAAATGCGCTGCCGTAAATGAAGAAAAGACTCCTCAGCCGCCCAAGATTTTGCCCATAACTCGTTCGATATGATGCTCTCTGCAGCCCGAACACCCATGCTCTCCTAATATAATCCTCGCTACTTTAAATCTCTAAGGAGAGGCCATATAAGGGGTAAATTGGGAACATTTATAAGAAAAAATGACCTCCAAGACACACCGTAATGGCACCGGAGAGCCTTATATTTTATATGATGCAAGAGGCTGTGGACACCAAGAACTTTTCTGCCGGGCTATAGGCACTCTATGTCAGCGAATAACTCATGCGGTTCAGCAACTGCTCTAGTTTTCGCAAATGAAAATGCCACCACGATGAGTATAAGCTCTGTGTTTGCCTTCTGACTCCGTGCGATGCAAGTATGTGGTAAGCTTGCAGTTGTTCACACTACTAAGGTGTGCATGAATGCGATGCCACCATGTGTATAGCTCCCGTCGGAAAGTGGCTGCGACAGATTCCGAGGCTTGAAGCGCTAGAAGTACTGCGATATTACACAGAATTTCACTGTGGTAATACGCATACTATTATAATATTTTGCAATGTCAATGCAACGTACTCGGCACCTCTATAGTGCATGCTACGGCCTCTGATCTGCTTTTACAGTGAAATTTTATTATATGCTTAACTACAACCCGCAGGCTAACGGTGAAAGTGGCATAGCTTTCTGTTCCATGTGCAGCTTTATATGGGAGAAATTGGATCTGCTACGCCTGGAATATTAGCCACGCCAAAGCCCTTGTTTGAAAGGCATGGCAAAACAATATGGCAGGAAGACAAGTCTTCCACGAATCAACATTATTATTACCTCAGTCGATTCAGTGAACACGTATTACACCAATTGGTCGAGCGATAATGAATCCATTGTAGAGCACTGCACGGGCTCGGGCTTACCCGAAAGCCCGGGCCCGGCCCGGCCCGTGGGCCGGGTCGGGCCGTGGGCCGGGTCGGGCCGGGTAGAGCAGTTTTTTCACGGGCTCGGGCCGGGCTCGGGCACGGCGTGTGCTTTTTGACCCGGGCCCGGGCCGGGCTCGGGTTTTTTGACGCGGGCCCGGGCCGGGCTCGGGCTTTCTGGGAGTTATTCTCGGGCTTCTCAACTCTGAAAAGCATGTATTTTTCGGTCTCGGGCCGGGTTCGGGCCAGTTTCTAGTCGGGCTCGGGCCGGGCGGGTAACGTAGATTATTTCCGGGCCCGGGCCGGGCCCGGGTCTCGCCATAAAAGTTTTGATCGGGCTCGGGCGGGCCGCCCAATGTAAAAACGGGCCCGGGCCGGGCCCGGGCCGCAAAAATCGGCCCGTGCAGTGCTCTAATCCATTGACTGTCACTTTGACAATTTTGCACGGTGACCGAGTAATCAACAGTGGTCGCAGCCCACATACAAAGGAGAGAGCGAATAAAACGCGGAGGGCAAGAAAGTTAACAATAGGACGCCTGTTTGGCGTATATATTAGTGTAGGGGACGAAAGGCATACATAAAAAAATCACCAGCCTTTCCCTTGTCGAGAAAAGGGAGGTAAGCGAAGCTTGTCTTTTCTGTACCTGACCTACTCCTTTCCCTTCCCTTTCCTACTACGCTTCCTTCCCTTTCGTACTACTTGTCCTTCCTTTTCCTTCTACCTTTCCTTCCCTTTTGTGCAACTTTTCCTTCCGGTGCGTTGTACGATTCTCTGCTCCTTGCTGTTGTCGCTTGCGTTCGATGTCTCGAGTGTCCTCGGCAGCGTGGTTAGTAGCATTCGCCCGTCATTGCCGCTAGCGATTCTTCAAAATTAAATTGCTTCAAAATTAAATCTGTCCATTACGGTAAGACAATGAACGGCTCATACCCCCTTAAGCAATGGCTCATACCCCCGATAATGCGGCCTCCCCATTACGACGACAAAAGAGAAGTGAACGCTGGAATGATGAGTGGCAGTGGCACCACCTGCGGCCGAAGACGACGACGACGAACGTGGGAGCAGTGACACGAGCGCGTGCCGAGCTCGAGCAAGAGAGAGAGAGAGGAAACACTTTATTTGCACCCGTCAGAGAGTATGGGTTATCGGGGTGAGAGCAAGCTCTCCGTTTCACCGTCTACCCCCCTAGACGTCGACCGGAATCAGTTGGCTTCCGGCGGTGGCCTGGGCTTGACCGACAGCTTTTTTTGGGCTTGTTCTTTCTGGCTATGGAGGGAGGATTCCCATGACTCTTTATTCCCATGTAGACCGTTTAGCGCTGGGCAAATCCAGAGCATGTGATTTAGGGTCACTATGCCTTCACAGTTTTTGCATTTGGAACAGTGCACCTCAGGATACCATTTGTGTAGGATATACGGGTTTGGGAAGGTACCCGCCTAGTTTTCGCCAGATTACTTCTTCCTTCTTTGTGAGAGATCTATGGGGGGGGGGGGGGGGGGGCGGAGGGTTCTCCTGCCTATTCTATAGTGTTCTAGAATTTATCTGTATGTGCTTAAGTCTCGCTTTTTGGACAGGGAGTAGTCTGCCTGAATGAATTAGGGAATTAGGGACAGGGAGTAGTTCTCCTTGAATGAATTAGGGGGTTTTACGTGCCAAAACCACGATTTGATTATGAGGCACGCCATAGTGGGGGGCTCCAGAAATTTGGACCGCCTGGGGTTCTTTAACGTGCATCTAAATCCAAGTACACGGGTGTTTTCGCATTTCGCACCCATCGAAATGCGGCCGCCATGGCCGGGATTCAGTCCCACGACCTCGTGCTCAGCAGCCGAACACCATAGCCACTCAGACACCACGGCGGGTTACGTTCTCCTTGCCTGCTTGCAAAATTTTGCCGGCCTCTTTGGACACATTACTGGTGTCATACGGTTTGATTGCAGTTTTAGAATCGGTGATGATTATTCTGGTTGATGGGTTTGTGATTGCCAGGGCAATCGCCGCCATCTCTGCCTACTTTGGTGAAGAGTGTCTCACGCTACAGCTCGAGATTAGCTCGCCTTTGTAGGCGCCTTTGTATACTGCAGCGTAGTGCCCTTCTGGGTACTCTGCCGCATCGGTGTACACTACCCCTCGAGGAGGGCCAACGAGCCAGCTACAGAAGAACACGAAGAACACATGCTGATGATGATACCACGTACGCATACACCGACCCCGACACAAGTGAGCCTATAAAGCTTCGCTTAAAACAGCATGACACATTCAAAGCGTTCGCACAGGCGAGTCCTAAAAAGCACAGAAGCGCATTCAGTGCTTTTTGGGCCGACAAGTGGTCTGGATCTCTGGAAACAGTAGCACGTCGCCCAGTCCATCCCATCTGTTAGAGATGAGTGCTATCCAAGTCAAATCAGGGACATTAGAGGATAGGTGGTAGAAGTTCTCTTCGCAGAGCCTGCAACCCTGTCAAGCTATTCCTGTTAGCAGTGTGTTTTCCTTGGTGAAGACTACTCCTATAACGTCAGCCGACCCATTGGCTGCCGTCGGTGCTGTTCGGACCGACATCGTTACAGGGCTGCGAAGAAGGCACACAAGAAAGCGAAGTTGACTGGCACTGTCTGCCCTTGAAACTGGAATTGAAGTACAGTGTTTTTCTTAGTGTGGTGACGGGCTGACTGAAGAACGCGCAAAGACAAACGCGGGCCTTTCATGTGGATAATCTCAAGTCGTTTATAATGTCTGTTCAACGATGACAGCTTAACAACCATGTTATACATGAGGTCCAGCCTTCTCGATGTAGTCTTTTGGGGTGTCAAGCGCTGTTGACCCAGCTCCTTCGGCTCAGCGAGTCCCTACCTGGCAAGGAGGACGAGGAAAGAGAAAAGCAGAAGGCAGGGAGCTTAACCAGGATAACGTCCGGTTGGCTACCTTACACCGGGGAAATGGGAAATGGGAACACAAAGATGACAGGGAGAGAGAGGAGGGAAGGGAAGAAGGAAATTAGCGGTGAGTTCGCTGACGCATGTGGTATGGCAGTAATTAGAAGAACTTTCTGTGGGCCTAGTTGGTGCATACTTGATAAACATTTTAAGCGCAAACAAGAGACAAGGCACAAAAGGTAGGTCAAACACAGGAAGTAGCGCCTGTCCTGTGTTTGACCTAACTTTTGTGCCTTGTCTCTTGTTTGCGCTCAAAAAATTTTATCATGGCAGTAATTGTCACAGACGTTCACACAAGCCCGTCGTCCTCAAGAAGCACAAAATTGCCTTCACCGATTTATGGGCCGATGAGCGATGGGGGTAGTGATCTAGCAGCACCTGCACGGAAAGCGGCTGATTGTGCAGTTTTTGTAGCACGTTAGGAAGTTCTTGTGTTTTTGGGGCTTATTGTGGACAGTGGCACAGTAGGTGGTCGATAGTTTCTTCGGTGCCGCAAACCTCGCATGCAGACCTCTCACTGCCGAGTTCCACTCGGTCAGTCAGAGGCTGCGTGTCAGGTGTCGAAGCTGCATTGCGACTTCTGTCCTCAAAAGCAGGATTTGGAACGCTGTGCTCTTCTTGATGTGATGTGCGAGCAGCGTTGTCTGCGGAATCATTGCCACTGATTCGACAATGACCAGGTATCCATAGAAAGGCAACCTTGTGGCCTTTTTGTTGGAGGTGATGGTGAAGTTTTACGATTTCGTATGTCAACTGTTCATCACATCCACGTCGGAGAACTGACTGCATGCACTGTAATGCCGGTTTTGAGTAAGAAAACACAGCCCAATTTCTAGGTCTTTCGGAATCAATGAATTTCAGTGCACGACGCAGAGCCGTTAGTTCCGCCGCCGTAGAAGTCGTGACATGCGATGTCTTGCACCGCAGTGTTATTGCTCTCGTTGGTATAACCACCGCACTACCAGAACTGGACGACGTAGTCGATCCATCGGTATAGATGTGCACGTTGTTGCTGTACTTTTCATAGAAGAGGAGTAAGCTCAGTTGTTTAGAGCAGGGGCTGGTAGATATGACTTCTTCTGTAGTCCTGGAACCATTATATGTACTTGTGGACGGCTCAAGCACCACTGAGGAGACACTGGCTTGGCCGCTGGTGCGTACCCTGAAGTAAACGACGCACGATGTGCACTGACGGTAGCGCTAAATGTAGTTCAGGGTCTCTCAGCATTGAGGCTCGCCAGGTGATGGGAAGTGGTCCTAGCATAGTGTCTGAGATGCGTACGCATTGTCTCAACGGTAATGTGCGTCGTGCTTGGGTAATCCTGCGCAATGGCAATGGTTTCAGCCGTTGACACACTGCGTGGTAAGCCAAGACATATCTTAAGGGCTTGGGCTTGAATGCTCTGAATCGTACGTAGGTTAGTCTTGCAGGTGTTGGATATTGCAGGCATGCTGTACCGCAGGAATCCAACGAACAACACCATGTACAGCTGTAACATAGCGTGTATAGATACGACCCAACTTTTTCTTGCAAGGAACCTGAACAGGTGACAGATAGCAGTCAGCCGCTTTTTCACGTAATTCACGTGCGGTGTCCAAGACAGGTCTCTGTCAATTACGACTCCCGAGAACCTGTGACTTTTGCGGTATGGTATAAGTTGTCCGTTAATTTGTTGTACCGTTCAGTTGTACCTTGGCCCTCCCTTGTCCGGTAATTTTGAACATTAAAGAGCAGTTGAAGCAAATAAAACGTGGCGATGGAGCCAGTCGATGTGCACTCGAAGGGATCGATACCCGGAAGGAAAGCTCTGGCTCGAATATGGCCTCAAATTTTTTCATCGACTTTGCCATCGATACCACGGGCCAAAACTCCGGAATGATACGGGTTTTTGTTGAAGTTAAAATACAAAAGATTGGAATTTACTTTGCCTCATCTCCATCTCTGACTCTCTTTTCCTTTTCTTCATGATTCCCCAGTCTCCAAATTCTTGTTTGATAGCTTACTCGATATTGGCTGCTCTTCTCGCCTTAGCCCAAAAGCTTTCATTTCCCGTCCACACATCAACCTACGTAGCAAGATTTCAAGGAATGCCTCGCGCAGTTACTTAAAGCAAAGTGGCTTCAATCGAGAAAGCTGCCGACGTTCTGAATGTCCATGATGACCTGACTCGAAATATTCACAGTGCGCAGTGCTTATGTAGCAATGAGTTACTGTAGAAACCTTCGGAAAAATTATTTGAATTCATTTTCTGGAACAGAAAACGACAACACTTCAGGCAGACTTTATCCGCAGTTAGCGCATATATGTCGGCGATTCTATCGGTGAACAAAAACAGCGCGACATAAACAGTTACAGGGGAGGAACACAGGGCAGCGCTTGTCCTGTGTTCCTCTCTTGTTTGTGTTTATTTCACGCTGTTTTTTTACCGATGGATTCGTACCAACTAGCTCGCATTCGTACCCTTTTATGTCGGCGAAAGATGTCAAAAAGGCCTACAAGCTGATTCTAATTGTTAGAGATCACCGACTGGTGCATTCACTGGCATCACATTTACTACCGTTATTCGCCAGCTCTAGATAGGTGGACCGTGGAAATTGTAAAACATGTGCTACAGACGAAACCTTAAATCACAAGTTTAGTGAACGCCCTTCATACGATTATCACAGAGTTGCCCGTCACACCGTTATAGGGCGATTAGCTGAGGGGCCTTTCATACCAGCTCATACGACGGTTTGGGATTGACCGGAGGACGAACACTTAGACATGTCAGTACGCGCTGTGAACTATTCTTCTGTGTTTATTTTCATCTTTTTGACCACATTTTCCCACCCCTGGTGCAGTGTAGCCTATTGGGTTCAGCCTGCATATCCTTTCCCTTATCACTTTTCTCTCTCTCTTTACATTTTGCGAATCATTCTTACATGTCCAAAGCTTTGCGATTTAAAAACCTTATGCAAGGAAACCTTGAACAAAGCTTTCGTTGACAACACATAACGTTGTCGCAATCATTGCTTTTATTACAGCAGAGCACGGGCTTAGTAAGACGCACAAAGATAACCAGTTCGTTCATACTGCAAGTGGTCATACGAAGGCACTATGCCATAAGTAAGCAAAATGGAGAAAATAAAATCTTGGAGAAACACGCAGGAAAAGAAAAGCGTTTGTGTGGCTTTTCCCAAGGAAAATAAGTACTTGAAAAAGAGTTCTGAAATAGCCCGACTTGAAGAAAAGTAAACAAGAAAGGAGACCGTGAATGTTTGCACCCCCGTTTTCCGAGAGCCAGCTGTCAAAGCTGTCACCTGGGACATGGCCGACAGGAGCACATCCAGCTAACTTTTGTGCCCGAATTCCCATCAGTTTTTTTCCTTGCTTCCGTTCTTCCACGAGTTCACTCTATTATTTGAGTTTCTGCTTGGCAAATAACAGTCAAGCGGGCACACCAAGCCTATAAGCAAGACAAAAACGAATTTCTTCTCAATTTTGCTGCCGTAGTACGCTGGTCAAGCTTGTGCAGTTAGCTGGTACCATTTGCGACAACTCTGAGTGAACTAAATATATTTATAGACGTTGTGTACACAAATTTCAGGGCGTTAGAAGATTGGTAATAAATTCGCTAATGGTGATTGAAATCTAAATCTGGAAGGGTCCTGCGTACAGCGAAGGCGAGGAGCAGCAATTGTCAAAAAAGAAAATTATTGCCCCCTTATTATTATTTTTTTGCGCATGCCTACAGAGTACTTGAGCAGTATCGCTGCTTCCCGAACCCTAGCGTCTTTCCGATTTAAACATCTCTACCCCGTTGCTCTAACAGTGACATGTAGTTTCACGAACAGCTGTGCAGCACTTATATAAGGCTCTGACCACGCTATGCCAACATAACACCAAAACTAAAGCAGGCGAATCAGCAAAGCTCTGCAGACCAATGGTGGTGGCATGCAGACTTCTCAAATAGGCCAGAAGCGAGGCCAACACGACTGCTTAACTCGCCGCAGTGCGACGTACTTTCAAGCTGGATACACCTACGTGCAAAGCAAATTTACCGATCGTCGGCTGATGGCGCACACTGGGAACGCATATTCCCGCTTTTATTTTTGCTTTCTTTTTTTTTCTTACTGGTCGCGCAACCGTCCAGGCGCATAATACCTAATAATTCTACGCTTCCTGATGCTGTTATTCTTGCGCTACGAGCATTTACGCAGGTATATGACTCGTTCTGCAAGAAGCATGCTGCCAACATTCAAACGATATCCTGCATAAAAAAAAGAACTGGAAGGCGTTGGTCCATAAGGTTATTGACTACTATAAATGTACAATCCCAATATGTAATTCCGTATGCGCATCTCAATGTGCTATCTGCTTTTACAGTGTTTGTCTGGTTGGCCATCGAAAGTGAGAAGCTGTGCCAAAAACATATCGCGATACCCACACTGCTGTGTTCGGATAAATATAGCACAACCGAAAGTGATTTTATACTGTAATCAATTGAAAAGTTAATATTGCATACACTAAATTTGCGTCTACATTTACTGAAGAAAGTTTAACAGTTTTATTTAAGATATCAAGGCAATTTTTTAGTACGCCTGTTGTGAAAGAGCACATAACAAAGAAGGCCGATCAAAAATGGTGATGGAAGCTTAATGGAGATGAAACCCAATGATGGCATGCGTAAGAGGCGCAGCTGTGCCTCTTCCTTTTGTGCTTTTGTGTTGTATATATAAACAAATATAATCAGGACCATATAAAGCCACCATCTAGGCAATGAAGCCAAGGAAAGCATAGGGGTAATTAGGTGGGGTTGAAATTCAATTGTAGAAATTAATAAGGAAAACAGAAAAACAATGTGAGTGAAACGTCGACGCAACTTGTCGCCAGCGGAAGCCGAACCCGCAACTTCCGCATTATTCGTTCGTCGTACTACCAATAGCACTACGGCGAGGGCCATGAATTCAGCCACGATTCTGGATATTTAGGTGTACTAGATCTAGCCCTGGGAGCGTTAGCCAGTACTACGCGGGTGGATGCGGAACATCCTTTTATGCCTGATGGCGTCACGTAACGCGTGAACTTAAGCGCAGGAACGTGGTTAATAAATCCTCGAGATTGAACGCGCCTCTTATGTGGCATTAGGTAGGAAGTAGTGTATGTTACCATGAAACACGTTCTTTCACTTTGTACTATTAGTTGCAAGAATTTTTAAGGTTTAGGGTTTTAATAAAGCATATTGTCCTCCTCACTGCTATACGGTCACATGCCGTACGTGTTTTTCAATTGATTTTACTCATTACCAATTGTGGTTGTTTCGTAGTTTCGTAGGCTCCAGGTGATAGTTATTAACTCCACTTATTAAATACAGTGGCAAACATCCTCGCAGGCTTTTTCACATTTGGTTGTCATGTTATATAAAGAGACATACATGACATGGGAGGCAGGATATACTCTCTGCCTTGTCGTCTCCTTAGAATATTGAACATGGCTCGGATCGTTAGCGGCCACAGTCTGTGTGATAGATCGCTTAGGTCGCTTATCGGTATAGTGAAAGAGAGCGAGCTGTTGTGGCTTCCAGTGTCCTGCTGGAAGAATGGCTGACAGGAATGCCGTGGTCAACCATATAATCGATGCCCTGCAATATTGATAGGGCCACAGGGTAAGACAGAATTACACACAAGCACGGAAACACATGCCAGCCACGTGCCGCCGTGTGATTCTTCACTTTAGGGCTGTTTTCTATACAGCACAAATAGGAAGACTACGTGAAAGGTTGACGTGTGCAACCAATTGGATTACGTGTTTAACACGACCTCAGAAAGCTTTATGACGCATAAAGAGCACGGAAATCATATTTGAAGACAGTGCTTATTATTTTTAGCAAAATAACTGAAAACGTAGAGTACAAGGACTCCATGAGTTGTGCATGGTGAGTGCAAACAACGCTGAAAGCATCTGGGCCCATATTCCCAAAAATCTTTTACGCTAGAATTGTTCGTAGGAGAACATTTCAGTCAATCTTGATGCTGAAAATATCATTAGCAAAGGCAACCGGCCAATGACAACGAGCACTTACGAATGAAAAGCTTTGCAAATTCGGCCCCAGTTTAAAAGTGCAGATTATCTCCGTATTTCTTAAAAGCATGTGCCCGTATTCACAAAAAGATCTTAAGCTATAATCGTTCGTAAGATGAAATTCTAGCCAATCATGATACTGGATATATTAGCGAAAGGGGCCAGTCAATAGCAAAGAAATCTTAGAAACAAAAAGGTTATAGAATTCGGCCCATCGTTAACATCACCTATGGCACCCTGTCGAATTTTAGTGGGTGCTATAAGTGAATTTAAACCGGGCCTTATAAAAGACGTTTTCAAATCGTCTGCCAGAATAGTGTTCCGGTGCGAGATGACAATAATCCCTGATCCATAGTGTCGAAACTCAAATCCCTTACTTGAACAATATCATTTAATAAACTTCCCACGTTTACAGCATCGGTTTTCAATATTTTTGGAGTGGCGTATTGTCGGCGATTCGAAAGAAGAACATTGTTTTCTAGACCACAAGGCTACATCACATACTATGACGCAGGGCACTCCGCTGGTTTTCAGATAAATCTCAACTGCTGCTGGGGTCCGTCAACGTACACCAAAGTTCCAATGTGGGGTCGTTTTCCCCGTTCATTCCCACCGAAATTCCGTGTTTGTGCCCATTGGAATCACGAAATCAATTATGGCCGAGCTATTCAATGCGTCAGCAATGCACCAACTAGCCCAGAAGCATATCCTTAAGAAATGTAAATGAAAGGGAGGTAAAAACGCGTGTTTATTGTAAATGTTGACTTTCTTTGATTGATAAGTCCTTTCTTTAATTGGCCTCACTTATGCTTTCTTCTTGCAACAGACGCTGTTCGTAGATACAGAGTCAGATTCACTCTGGACCGTGTGCACTCAGTCTCGCATAAATCTTGGGCAATCTATATCAAATAAAGTTTCATGGTTCAGACTTATTTGAAGTTGTGACCCATACGAGCACTGGTTCTGTGGGACTCACTCTCAGTTAGACTCATGCCCACTCCTGCTCAATTGAACTCATTAAGTGTCTGGGGAGTCACCTTGACTCAGGCTTAGATAGACTCACACCCCCTTGGTTTGACTTAATTTGACTCCCTCAGACTTACACCTACATGTCACAATAGCAGCGCGAAGGCAGTAAAACAAAGTGGTGAATGATTGAAGTGTATCAACTATACCACTTGTCAATCCTGGCACAGCTACGCCGACTCGTTTGGACTCACTAGGAGTCAGACTTGCACGCACTCGAACTTTCGCTCACTCACCTCAGACTAATTGGCGACCCTGAGCCCGAAGTAGTTCGAGTGAGTAGATCCACTGAACAGGTGGCTCTTAGAGTCCTTCCGAGTGTGTTGTGAGTTGTTGAGTATGTCCCGAGACAGTTTGCCTACGTAAAGTAAAGTACTGCCCATAATCGTGATCAATTAACTTCTTATTTATGATGACTGCGTCCGTAAGTGTCACACTTCTCGGACAAGAACAAGTGAGCTGTGCTTGAGCGAAATTTATTCACGTATTTTTAGGTACCTGTATATTTGTATATTCGGTTCAGTTGACTCTCAACACGCAGTGTGTTTTCAAGCGGCAGTATTTGAAGGAGACTGCTGTCCGCGTGCGTCATATTGCGGCTATCGACTGACAAAATCGTAGGATTATGCACTCTTGAGAACACTCGGCCCTACTTTGCAGTTCATTTGATTTACGCAACAGACGAGCGAACTATATATGACGGACCGGGTCTTTTATAATGTAAGTGGACGCAACACGATGTAATCGTCGATGTGCGAGTAGACAGACGGCATCGCGCGTACTGTAAGAAACAACGCGGGGCTTCCTTACTCGGTAAGCACCCTATTTCGTAAACACCAGCTACACGAAAAACAGATGCCAGCACAATACGACTCATCAGAGAGACGACGCTCGACCAAGACAGCTTTTTTCCGGACACTCCCACTTTGCAGCGGGTTTTGATTACACTTTGCCGCAAACATATTCAGGGCGATGTAGTACATTTTGCGCATGCACTAGAAAATATGCGTTGCATCGGGTTCGCTCAGTAGAACCAAAAAGCGGCGGCCTCGGATCCGGCTTAAATTTTAAATGTAACGCATGCAGTGGAGACCCTTAGGGAACGATAAGGATGCCTCAGAAAGCCTTAAAATACGGTGGATAGATTTGTAGCAATACAAGTTTTCTGCATATAGCCAAGAAAAATGCATCATTTATATTTCTTTTTACTTCTCCCAGAACGATAGAAGAATGTGAAAAGCGAGTGAAAGAAATAAAAGCCTCGAGAACGGCACACAGAAACGTGGTGAGATGTTGGGAGTGGACGTGTTACACCAGACGTTATACAGGTCACTTATCGGTATATAAAGAAATCTTAAAGAAACGAAGGGAAACGTAGAGGGGAACCATTTGAATTAGGGTGTGGATGGTTTAGTAAACACATCTGACGAGATCGAGTTAAACAACTTTGACGGGAGAAGACATAGCGCGTTGCCAAGGAGGACAAAAGAAATGGCAGGATACAATGAGCACCTGTCATTTCTTCTGTCCTAGTCCGAAATGGACTACATCTACTGCTTGTAATGGATCACCAACAAGCCCAACTGGTTACTTGAGTGAAATACATTTTATACAGCGAGATATGACCAGTAGCGTGATTTAAAGGTTAGTCCTATGCTTTGTCTCAGCAACATTTTTTTCTGTGTTAGTATTATAGAAGTACAATTGACACGTCTGGTCAAGAATATTTTATAACCACGCTTACAAGGTAACTATAAAACATCCAGTCTACCAAGCAAACAAGCAAATAGGGGACATACATAATCGGGAAAATTAATCACATAAAAAGCTATCTATTACAGGGTGGGCAGTCCCCTTTATTACAACCGTATTTTTATTCGTTTGCTGAGCAACTTTTAGGCCTCTCCAATAGATAATTGCACCTTTATTGCACCAGCGAATTGGAGTAAGCCTTTAAAAAGTTAATTTCGAGAAAAGTGAACTTTGTGAGCGTTTTTGCTTAGGGGGCCTTTAGTATGCCTCTTTTATTTTATTTATTGACTTAAAAATAAACAGAGGAGCTGTTGTCACCGTTTGATGGTGACAGCTACCCATTTTGAAAAGATTATCCCTTTTCACTTGATTATAGGATAAAAAATAAAGGAAATATTAACGCTTGCATTAGGTAATGCATAAAGAAAACTAGCACACTAAGAGGGAAAGTCTATTTCAAAAAGTTCTCATCGAGAAGTTCTCACCGCGGATGGCTGGTGTACACAGGTTTTAAATGCATGAATGAGATAATCACTCACGCTGCAGTACTGCCCATAATCGTTACAAATGCCGGATTCTAATGGCACCTTTCGTAGAAAAGCTTATCCTTGGTCAAGGTGGCGAAAGCGTGCCCTAATGTTATTACTATAGATGAAGCAGGATTCTATACAATGATGACCACCAGTTACCCTCAAATTCCATAAAATACATATATTAAGACCTATATTACGGCGACCAAGTTATCTTGGACTACATTTATTTATTAGGCACACATGGTTCCCATTGGAGACAATCGGCTTCGTGATAACTCATTCAGCTCAATGTATCGCCTATTTCGATTTCCTTTCACGTATTTCATACCGCTTTTTGGCATGCCCTTGAACTCTCATTTGCCTGTGAGCCTCTGGGTGCTATACTTTCCCAAAGCAGACGCCGTGTTTTGACTATGAGTTTACTGTCGTTGTAAAAATAGCTGGCACCGATCTCTGTGGCTGGCTCCTGTGGCACTCCCGGCATTCTGAACATCAGGACAATGGTGAGCGTTGCCTATCAAATTTCCCATAGCTAAGCTTTACGACAAAGTTAACGCGGCAAAATATTTCAGCGCAACGCGCCTCCACATGTCCACTTTACCACTTTCCCTGCCGCCATTAAGAAGCCAGTGATGCCGCGGCAGCCCACCAAGTGATTATATCGTATTGGACGAAGCAAAGTTGCTTCGCCCTCGAATGTACGTATGGATAACACTTGCTCAGGCTAGGCTCATTTTTAATGACTTCGTTGTTGCAATTGACTCGAAAGTGCGCTAACAGCTTGCATTCCGTCTTCGGGTTGCTCTGGATAGGTCTGCTCCACCAACGTGTCTGTCGCTTACAGTGGAACCTTCAACACTTCGGTCAGGCGCTTAAAACACTATAATTGTACAAATGCGTAGCGAATAACGCTGTCCAGACACAAAAAAAGCCGCGTAAAAAGCAAGTGGTTCCTATCGAGCACTATGGCACGTTACCTTCCCTTAGGTATGTTATTTAGCGCGTGATAGCATCTTTGCCAATGCATATGTGTGCATGTGGCAACTAAGGTTCCATACGTTCAAAGCATGGCTGTTAGTGGAAAGTGGCACCGTCTGTGCGATGGGAGAAGACCGTGAAGCAAAACCTGATATGACGTCTAATCCTGAAGAAAGACAAAGACGACACCATGCCTACGCGCTGCTTGGCACTAGCGATACTAATAATCAGATATACATTTACATGTACACACGCATGCACGTGCGCGCCACAATTTAGCACATAACCACACGCAACCAGATAAGTATATGTGCACACACATACACAGGCATACACATTCTTATGTCTAAAGCAAAGTCTGTGTAGTAATTAAGATCAAAGCATGGTCTTTCGGTCTTGAGACGAAGAGTAATCTAATCCATAGGCTTATTCATGTTCTCTTCGAGCGCAACAAGGCCCGAGACCACCAACGCAGCCGTTGTGAGCTCACACATACGCATTTCATTAGATCCTCTTCACATGACAAAAAAGCCTCTGAAGGCCAGAAATAAAATCATCTGTAAGAGCACCTGACCAGCCGGATTAAAAAAGACACGGATGTTAAGAGTGTACCCGCATTTTCGAAAAGTTGCAGTTTCGCCCGTAAGGCGCAGCATCGATTGCGATATCAAATTAGTGAATAGCTATACAAATTAAGGATAGTAGTTTTATCGGCCACATAAACTTGTAAAATGATGCATATTAACCAAATTAACAAGCATGATGTCACGCGCGCACAAGCAAACATGAACGCATATCACTCGATGACCGCGGAAACTCGCCGTCAAAACGCTGGAGTGAGTAAGCGCGGCTGCAGCTGCGAGCGAATCAATCATCGTGCCGGTGCTAGGATCAACGTGAACTAAGCCGCGAAAACACAGCGAGGGCAGACTCTGCCCCCGCCGCAGATGTCTTTCAATATGCAGCCGTGCGGGCGGGTCCGCGCGGCTTTATCTGTGCAAACACATTGGTTGTTCTGGTAAGCTGTGCTCAAGAGCTAAGCTTTAATCGCAGCTTTCGCATTCTTGTGCGGCAGTGTTATGTCACCCGAGGGCTGCGGCATGTAGTTGCCATTTTCCTTTGTCACCCAGGGCAAGATTTAATTTCTGTATGGCCGCACAAGATACCCCGCGTGCGTGTTCAGCTTTGAGCCTTTCTTGTGAACTTATGGGCATATGTCTTCTGCTGCACACCTGCGCACTATTCCCAAAAGCACGAATTTATTGGTAGCCTAACTGGTCATTACCTCCTGTGTAACAGCATAGAAAGCATTACTCTATTTTAATAGCTCGTATTGCCTCATGTGAGGAATGTCACATTGTCCCGGCGAGAAATGTAAACGCTGGCCCAATCGCAATTGTAAATTATCTGCTCATGTGTGAATGCGATGGTCTAGGGTAGCGGGTGTTGGAGCAGCTGCATGACTAATCCCTCGTGGGGAGGAGGGAAAACAGGACAGGTTAGTTCAGATTCACGGTAACACTAACGAGGGCAAGGACAAAGGCGAGCGACACGGCACAGGTGCTCAACCATCAGCTACCAATTTATTCCGGCAAATAGTTTGTTATATACATCCTACTGTACTGCAAGCAACGAAGCCAACGTCGCAACAGAACGGAGTCAAACTCAGGTTTACAGAAAATAAGAAACAACAACAGCAACAAGAACAAAAAAAATTATTGAACCCAACTGTCCCAATGAGGCATCATTGGCTTCGGAGGTCCTTCAGGCCTCAAGGAAGGCAAGTGCCATTTCGACGTCACATATTAGCGGAATCTTCTGGGACAGCGCACTTAATTAATACGGCACTGCGTAATTCTATGGTGATTTCTCTCCTGCCCTATTGAGGGCATGCTGGTAGCAATTAAAGTAAGTTTTAAATTAAATTCTGGGGTTGTACGTGCCCAAACCACAATATGATTATGAGGCACGCCGTAGTGGTGCGCTCTGGATTCATTTAGACAACCTGGGACTCTTTGATGTGCACGAAATGCATGGTACACAGACGCACTTGCGTTTCACCCCCATCGAAATGCGGCAGAGCTGTGATCCCGTGCCCTCGGAAAAAGCAGCGCAACGCCGAAGCCAGCACGCCACCAAAGTGGGTGTTAGAAATTATTAGCATACACCCCCTTTAGTTACTTGTGCCTTCGAGTATCGCAACATTGGTTCTCAGGCGGTAAATTACGCCGACAGCGGTAAGCTTTCTTTATCACGGCGTCTCATTTCGGCGCTGCTTCTCTATAGCCCACCTCATAACGTGCAACGACCAAGTTATTTTAGGTCTTTCACGAATACGAACAGTTGTCCCTTCTTTTGAGCAGAGACAAGGAACGGTGCGTTATTTTCATGTTTTGTTTTAAATGGTCGCGGTATTGCAAAAGTAGGGGAGCGTTAAAGCCCATCGATGTCCAAACCTAATTAAGCGCGAGACGGGAGTCGCGTAGTCACTGCTCGCCTTCTCGTTCGGCTGCCTTCACCGCGCAAGACCAGCCGCACAAAAGAACGTGATTGAACTCTCGCGGAAGATTTCAAAGGGGGCCTCCCGTTAGCAACTCGTCTGAACTGGGTGACGTCTATCGCGCAACAAAGGCGTGAAACGCGAAGCCATCAGCCGTCTCGGAGGAGCGGACAAAGAAGGATTAAGGCGGGCACGGGTATGGGCTAAACGATGGACGCCTTTTTTTCCCCTGACAATGAACTGAATATATATATATATATATATATATATATATATATATATATATATATATATAAATTCAGGTACAGGATGAAGTGATACGGTTAACTATGCGTGACGCCGTCCTTTGAAGCGCTTGAGTCAACTTACCCTCAGAGCCATGAAGGATTATCCAAGTAGCGCGAGCTGATAAGTAAACTCAAACTAGGACAACATGGCGGTGTCTTACCAGCTAAAGAACTGCAGTGCCAGCGGCGAAAACAAGAGCAGCATAAAGGGAGCCAAATCGCCTAAACGGTCTTGCTGAGCTAGATCGACGCTTCATTCACTGAAGGAATGGGGACTTTTTTTCAAATGTTTGCAGTTGGAAGCGTGAACAAGTGGGCCTATTAAGGTGCATACACACATGACGAGTGCGACTTCAGGCATACAATTTTAAAGTCCCGAGAGAAGCCATCCGCTACTCGACGGCTGCCGAACTCAACCAGTGGGGTTTGGACATGTTACTTTAGTATCTGGGTATAACTTTTTACTCATGGAGATTTATTGGGAGACTCTAATTTTCGTTTTCCTTTTGCTTTTGCCTTTCATTTATATTTTTTACCACATTGACAAAGCCAGAGCGTTGTGCCCAGACATTATTCAAAGTCGACTAAAAGATCTGTAGAGTTTTGAAAATTGCTCAGTTAAGGTTTGGACGGAAGAACGCTAGCACTGGACAATAAAGTCATTTTATTTTTATTCAGCTATCTCAGTTATGGCCTAGGCGTTCGGCTTGTATATCAGTACACAAGGCAGGGAAGCGGTATAACCTAAGCGAATTAGTAAAATGTTAGAATTAAGTACCAGAAATGTACAATTAATAATGTTTGGTGCAAATCACAAATGCGACTCGAGTGGCGGAAGTCTATAGCTATGCATTTCGCACATAAATGCATCGCATGTTTACGTGCGTGTGCATTTTGTCATGTTTTGACAGGTTTTCTTCCATGTACCAGATATTATTCATTTCATCTGAGCACTTTTTTTTCCTCCATGATCAACCAAACAACGCCTCATGAGAATACATTAAAATCTGGAAAATATGGCTCCTAAAGCATCTCATCCAGGAATAGTTTTTATTTATTTGAAAGCATTATATGGCCTGCATCACACATCTCCAAAATGTGCACGGACTCCTCTGGCAAAAACACTTTCTCAGCTGAAGAGACTACATCTTTCGAGATATGAAATTGCGTTTCATTTTCTTGTACCAACTTGGTTTGTTCTTAGCCTTTTATTTCCCACAATATCGTCAGTGATATTACACGTTTTTTCCTCTTGTTGCCTTTAAATACTAATTGTTATTATTTGATGTGAAAACATAAACATTTGAAAGAGAGGAAAGGGAAAGGAAGGAGCAGCCCGGCAACTGCCACCGGACTCTTCTGAAAGAAAGGGACCGAAACATGGAAGCGGATGATGAGAAGAAGGGAAGAAAAGCGTGAAGAAAAAACTAATTTCAAAGAACAAGGCAACAAGAACAAACTTCAATAGAATGACAAAAATGAAATATGGCCAGTCATTGCAGGTGGCACTACGAAAGGAACCTTAAAAATAGAAGTAATTATCTTCAAGGTCTTGTCACTCGCAAAAAAAAAGCGCTAGTTTCTTCTAGAAAACTAAGGAGCGTGCGGTAGGCTTGATCGCGTCGAGACGCTCAGCCACTCGGGTGCAGATATTCCTTGAGGGTCACACACTGCAGGCCCCCTTTGAGTAAACGAGAATAACGAAAAGGTGTTTCTTTGACAGCTTGAAGGTATCACATATGGGACTGAACTTAGTTTTCAGCCGATCCTACAAGTCATGTAACACAGAAACAACACAACAACGATATCGACAGCAATACTTTCCATTGCAAAGTAAAGTGTGAACAATGACCAAAACAAAGCCTCATTAGAGTTCCACACACAATCACAGTTAATTGAGTCAGACGAAGGCGAAGCGCATGCGTGCTGTCTTTGCAGGCACGCTGAACAATTGCTTGCCCACTTTCCCACGCAAGGAGACATAAATAGTAAATTAGAAAACAAAATACTCCAGGTGGGTGAAGCGGCACAACAATCGAGAAATGCGCTCACAGATTTATTTCCCAATTTTTGTCTTGAAAGAAACTAATTTGTTTGTTTGCGCAAAAGTTTTACCTATATGGGCAGAAAGAGTGGGCCGGGGAAATAAAGATGTCAAGATGCTCCAGAAT
This sequence comes from Dermacentor silvarum, assembly GCF_013339745.2. Taxonomy (NCBI): domain Eukaryota; kingdom Metazoa; phylum Arthropoda; class Arachnida; order Ixodida; family Ixodidae; genus Dermacentor; species Dermacentor silvarum. The sequence continues at coordinate 115,296,197 of NC_051154.1, forward strand.
TAATGCGTGTTCTTTGCTGATGTGGGCCTTATTTTGGTTCTGTCATTCATATAAAGCAATCGCGATGGTGCTTTCAGTCTCGTGAACCCGTCGAGGCCAAAAAGACGAGCACAAACTAGTATGCGACCTGTTGAAAAGTCGCGACATGTAGCAAAAAAAAGAAGTTGCCGGGAAGGCGAAGCACAGATTGCGATAGAAAATTAGTATACAGCTACATGAAGTGCGGATAGTAGTCTTATCGCAGCCGTATAAAGTTGTAAACATAGGCACACTAACTAAATTAACAAGCATGGTGCCACGCGCGCACAAGCAAACACGAACACATCTCACTCGATGACCATGGAAACTCGCTGTCAAAACGCTGGAGTGAGCAAGCGCGACAGAAGAAGAAGTGAGCGTACTCATGCTGCCTCTCGCTTCAACGCGAGCTAAGCGGCGAAAGCACAGCGGACCCGAAGCTATCAGCACTCAGCAAACTCTGTCCCCATTGCAGATTGCTTTCAAGATAAGGCCCGCGCGGCCACGCCTTACGCCGCAGCCGCTTTTGGCACGTAAAAACCCAGAATTACATTCCGTCGAGGTAGTTTCACTCGTCGTTACTCCAGCTTCGCCATACGATGCTCGTCATGCTGTCGTCTTCATACAGGCTTCCTGATATAGTCGTCGTCACACCATTATCGCCATACACTCTCCAAATGTCCTCACACCGTTGGCATGCCAACATCGTCATTGCGTCGTCGTCATGCATTCGTCATCATACCGGCGTCTTAATGCCGTCATGGTCGATCCATCCGACCACTAAATACAATAAATAAACGTGACTTCAGAGCTACGGTGTCATTACATTGCTCGAATGTTGATCGTATTATCATCCACAGTCATCGTGAGATAAGTTCTGTTATTTTTTTGAAATCTAATTAGATAATTTTGAAGGAGAGGTTGGCGCCTTGAGGTGGCACCAGCTTCTCCTCGTCGCTTGGCAAAGAAAAAAAATCGCAAAAAGAGACAAAAAGACACTGAATACAGTGAAAAAAAACACGAACACGTACAAACTTATGCACTCTAGTCCAGGAAGCCATTGAAAATAGCACAAGAACACACATAAATTTTCACAGACAAGTAGAAACATGCTTAGTTCCTTAAGTAAACCCGCCGTGGTGGCTTAGCGGCTATGGTGTTGCCAAGCTAAGCACAAGGTCACGGGATCAAATTGCGGCCTCGGCGGTCTCATTTCGATGTCGGCGTAATGCACGAACGCCCGTGTCCCGTGCGTTGGGGGCACATTAAAGATCCTCTGGTGGTCAAAACTAATCCGTAGTCCCCCTCTACGGCGTGCCTCGTAATGAAATTGTGGTTTTGGCACGTCAAACCCCAGAATTCCTTCATCATTCCTTAAATCAATCAAAGTGCTTAAAAATTGTAACAGCATGCACATAAGCTCACAGTTTTGGAGACGAGGGGACCTACGCAACTAGATACATAATTACGTAACAGATCACATAACAACGTACACCAAAATTAAACTTACATGACACATATATCATCCGTATAGTATTTAAAGTTCTATATAAGTGTCATGCAGATGTATTATGAACCTATAATATTGCTATTCTCGCAGATTTTTTAAGCGACAGGCGCTTTTCTCTACAAACCCGGTGTTGGCCACACTTTCATATTGTTACATGCGATGTCACCGAACACGCACACGTAAGACTTTTTTGAAGACGTGAAGCTACGACAAAGCAAATATATCGGTGTTTTAATAACGCAGCCTCACCACAGACAACTACGAAGCCTTATTGAAGTAATGTACAGGAAAACACCTTCAGTGTACTCTCATAATCAGACGGAAAGAAAATAAGCATATTTTCATTACAAAAACATGAGTACCTCTTTCTTCCCTAAGCGAGCTTTTTGGAATTTACCTTGATGGCCCTGCTGAAGTGCAAGGGTGTTCGCAGAAGCTCGGCGAATGTGTGTCGTCGGCCTGGTAAAGATAAGCTCGGTTCCTTAATACAAAATAGACAGACACTTGACTTCATGCACTGAACCAACCTGGAATCACAGATAGCCTTGCACGTGTTTCCGTTTTGCCGCCTTGAGTGACACTGCTGACGGAACTTGCTTAGGACATTCCTCTTTCGTCAATTCCTATAAGAAGTACATACATCGGCTAATGTGCTAATCATCAGATGAAAAAAAGAAAGTACCTAACGTCTCTGTCCATCCACCACAAACGGCGCACACTTGCGGAGACACCAAAAGTAGTACTGTAAACCACTGGAACGTAGTGAGAAATTTTATAAACCTATCAAAGTACCAAACTATACGATGTACTAAAATATAAGTAATTTTCTAACGAAGAGTGAGCCGGCGGCTTCTTGTAATGATATCGGAGTTGCCTTTGCAGGTTTTTTATTGGCCGTTATAGGTAGCCCTTTTCTAGACTTCAATCACAGACGTATATATAGTACGTTCAGTGCGTCCAGTAATCGTGTCCCTCGCCTGGGTGCGCCAAGCCGTTTCGTATTGGCTCGCCAGTATACCGATGTTTTTTTTTATCTTGTTATGGTATATTTTACACCTTCAAAAATAGGCCGTCGGTTGAAAGTGTCTCATTTTGTGTCATCGTTTCTCCCGCTGGTTTTCTTCTTTTTATGCGTGTGTGAGATCATGCACCAACCGGTCGAACTTTCCCATGCAGAACAGTAAGGGGAAAATCTGTGGTAAGCGTTTGGGAAAACAATAACAACCACAACGACAAATTTGTTACGACAAGCAGCCTGTTGTAGATTGCGCAAGCAGACTGCGAAGCCAGAAATGCATCGGTTTAGTTGACATAAAGACTTATAAATGTTATCCCATTTAGATGTCAAAGTACTCAAAAAAGGTTAGATATATTTTGTTAAGTGTATTACATTCTTCACACACAAACTAGAGAACGGAAGGCTCCAAATCGCGGTTTGAAAGTGGCTCAGCTTTCAGATATTATGAAGTTTATTGAAAGTGGTCAAACAATGCATCTTAACCAGAAAAGAACGTAATTAAAAAGTTACAATGTTAACATTGCACCACCTTTTTTCTGTAGGTTGACGGTGATGGTTGTAAGTATTTATATTGTAAGGTGCACTTCCGTCGAAGAATTCTGACGACAATTCTCCTAACTAAACCAGCACAGATGTGAGTATACTCATCCAGAGACATGAGATATTATGTTTTCTTACTTTTGCACTATTTGGATCAAAAGAGTGAACGAGGGCACTGAATTGAATTAATAAAACAACCAATCAATTAGCAATTAATTGTTTTCTGTGTTGTTTTAGTTTGCAGGAAACTCATTATTTCGTCCCACTTTGTGACCGAATCTAGGTAACCTTTATCCAACTCAGCGAGTCTACGTTGTTTTATTTTCGCGTGGCAGACCCACGACGTTAGGTCTGGCATAATGTTCAATGTGCAACCAATTTGTCTTTATCTATGTGAGCACACACTGGCGACGCTGCAACGTCCCTACATGCTTCCATCGTGCGAAACAATATCCGCATACTGGTGGAACCAGGGCCGGCAGTGTTATGGGCGCGTAACGGCGCTTCCTTCCTGACAGCTACGTTCGTCGGCAGTGCCGGTTGCATTCCCTCCGGGAGCGTGCACATCCGAGCAACGAGTCGAACTTGGCTGCGGGCGATGGCGTACGCGAGCAGGACGACCGTTATCGGCGTCCATCCCTGGGCGCGCTGAGAAACGAGCGGCTTTGCGCGGCCCTGAACAATGACGACGTGCCCAGCGGTGAATAAAATTGGGATGGACTCCTGCAGACTCTGGCGCAAGCGATATCCTTCCTCCGAAAACAGCGTAGGTGGCCCCAACTACGGCTATGAGAATAGAATCGTCGGCTCGGGCGGCATACGTGCGGCAAAAGAACGGCTACAGGCCGATAGCGACCGTAAGGCCCCAGAATACGGCCTCTAAACTTTACTACAGCCACAGTACACCTCGATCGGCAGCTGCTGATATGGGCGGTTTACGCCGCCTCACCGGCTGACGCGTCGCAGATTCGCCGCAAAACTGGCACAGATCGTGTGCTTAATCCAATAAGCCGCGATACGAGCGGCCATCAAAGAGATCGTGCTGGCTGAGCCACCAAGCACAAACACAATGCTAATAAGAAAGCATGAGGCTATGAAAGCGATCCACCAGTGCTAAAGAAAGCAAACGTTGTCTCTTCGAAGCGGGGTTCGCCAAGCTTATGGAGGGAATGGCAACGCGCAGTCAGCTATCACTGAACGGCGTTCCTGCGTAAAGAATACGAAGCAAGTTGTGAATAGGCAGGAAGCGTATTCGTAGTACATGTTGGTGGTGAAAAGAGAACTTGAAGAGGTATTAGCAGATTGGAATACTTATACGACTCAGAGAAACCATGCAACATAACGTGACATTATCCACGCGGTATCGCACTATATTTTATTTGGCAATAGTAAAGAATAGCATCTGAAATAATAATATTCATATTTTTCCAGCATATTGTTAGGGATCCCCTCTCTCCCCTTGCTCTATTAAAAAATAAATTGGTAAGGGAAACGAAAAGAGGCAAAACGTAACTTCAGGCCAAGTCCATGCAGTTAGCGCAAGCAGAAGGGTGTCTGGCCCTTTGTCTTCTTCATTACTCTATCCAGATATTTTTTTGTCATCGCTTCTGTTTTAAATCGGCCCTCTGCATATAATCAACGGCTAAACGCTAACTAATGATATTTAAAAAGTTAGCGTTTCCGCCCGCGCGTTACTTGTCAAAACAAGAACGCGTATGAAAGCGCTCTCCCATTGCCGCGAAATACGTGCGTGACCGCAAAACTTACCAGCGTATGCATTCCGTCAGTATTGGCTTAAATAAGGACGCGTATATCGCGGCCACTCAACTAGAGAAAAAGAAATGTTAGTTTCGCCTGGAAGGCAATATGTTCACAGTGAGATCAATGTATTCAACTGTTATCGTAAGCAAAGCTCGCAGGTTTATGGGCACTACAAATTGCAGTAGACATTTGCTTACTAGTTAAACAAACGGAGCGTGACGATCCCAAAGGTGCCGGTGAACGGAGTTCACTCGATGACCACGAAGCTCTAGCGGTCACAATGTTGGTGGGGTAAGCAGCGCTGGCAGCGGGGACAGCGCGTGGTTGTCCCAAGACGAACGTGCCGTGTTCCCTTCACCACTTCAACTGAGCCGCGCGTCCAAAACTCAGCGACTGCGCTAGTTACGTCACCTCCAGCAGTGGGTGCATGGGAAGACAGCGCGCACCAGGGCAATAGGCTCCTCGATTCACTCTTCGCCTTGGCACGCGAATACATGACATACGACGGAGCGTGATCCGCGCATATGCGTCGTATAGCACCCGATACAACACAGCGGCGGTGAACGCGCCTCGAGTGTTCATGTATTTCATATCGCAATAACAGAAAAACAAAAGCGATGCAACGCTTCCAGGAGGCCGCCGACGTCAAATAAATGAATCAGTCGTAATGTTTTTAGAAAGCTGACTCACCCACAGAGAAGGAAGTCGGCAATTTAAGATGCTGGCAGCAAGCATGCGTTTATTACTGTTGGGGACGCAATGCACTCCAATTTTTACGGCATTTTATATCTTATACAAGCATTCTCACCAAATTGTTTTCAGTGTCTTCGTTTATATACAGGGTGTTTCAGCGAGCACTTTCAAAAATTTTGAAAGGTTTCCCGTGGCAGATAGCACAATTCTAGTTCATGAGCTGCAGTCTACTCGAAGAGCCGGACATTACTTGCACAAAAAAGTGAAATGCATAATCGACTATTTAACAAAAATAACTAATTAAGTTTATAACTATTTACCCTTTGGCCGATATTGCAATTTACAAATTCTAGCCGTGGATTTCGCCAGGCGGATCCACTTTGAACGAATTCTCAGGATGACATCACTTTCGAGATATTAATTCACGAACTTTTCGGAGAAATGCATTAGCCTTCCAGTTACTCTTGCGCTACAATGTATAAAACGGCGTTTTGTTAAGAAAGTAACTGGAACGGAGATTATTTCTAAATAATCACCGTATTAATATATTTTTTTCTTTTTACTTTTGTTCCCGCGAGTTCGCAAGTAGTAGACTGGTATGGCTGAGTGGTAAGTTCTAACTGAACGTAACGCACCCGTGATCGCAACCTCAGCCTGGATATTTTTTCTACGTTCTTGCAGATATCGTTTGCGTCTAATGCCCTACAACCTATGTCAAGGAAGGAGAAATAACGTCTATTCCTTCAAAGGAGATCGTCTTTCTCTGAACGTGCTGAAAGCTCAGCTTTCAGTTTTTATTGCGCTGTTTCAAGATTTTATGGCGTTAGCAATTGTACGGACACTCTATAGTCGCGTTCACGCCATCGGCCGCTGCTTTTCTGCACCGGGTGGCGAGGCGCATGGGCGGCCTGCGCGCTTTACGCCATGCCGGCGCCGTGTTTTGGAGGTCATGTAGTGCGTGGTCTGCTGCGGATGCAGGGCGAAGGCTGGGGGCTTGACGAGCGCTGTCACTCCGCTCACTGTGTTGGAGGTTTTGGAATTTTGGAGGCGCGGTACGGTTGAAATGCGGATACGAGCGGCAGCTAGGGGCAGCACGGCACGTTCGCTTTGGGACTCCCCGCTGCAGGCGCTCCTCTTCGCAACAGCGTTGTGACCGCGAATGCTCGCTATCATTCGGCGAGCTCTGTTCATGTGTGTCTCTGTGGCACCATGCTCGTTTAGTCAGTAAGCGAATGATTGCTGCAATACATACTGCCCATAAATACACGAGCCTTACTTGGGGTAACGATTTGCTATCACTGTCAATGCTTTGCCTTTCGGGTGAAACAATAATTATTTTTTTCTTCAGTGTTTACGATTTGGCATATCGTGTTCTTGCATTGATTATTCTGTCCTAAAATAGCTCACGCATTTTTCTCGAGCACACCCCCGGGGTGTGCTCGGGGTGCGCTTGCGACCTTTCATCGTTATCATCAGCTTACTCTTTACGTCCACTGCAGGACGAGGGCCTCTTCCAGCGATCTCCAGTAACCCCTGCCTTGCGTCACCCGACTCCATCTCATGCCTGCAAGTTCCCTAATCAGATCACACCACCTAACTCTACGTCGTCCTCGATCCTTCCTTTGACATCCATTCTGTCTCACTAGCAAACTATCGGTGATTTGTCCTACGCATTACTAAACCTTCTCAACTGCGCTTCTTTGTAATCTGAAATAGAATATCCGCTACGAGTGTTTGTTCTCTTAACAGCGCTGCCGTCTTCCTACCTCTTGCCCCCGCCGCGGTGGTTAGTGTACATGGCTTTCTGCTTTTCAGGGCGAGAAAGCATGTTCGACTTTCGGCTGCAGCGGCAGCATTGCAGTCAGGCCGGGATGCAAAAACAACTCTCGTGCACCGCGCATTGGATGCACTTACACAACCCCACCCGGTCGGAGTTAATCCGGAGCCCTCCACTACATCTCTTACAGTCCCATTATTGCGCCGCTCAACGCCATGCATCCATCATATCTCTTAATTTACATTAGGCTTATTATTTTTCGCTCCGTGGCTTGTTGCGCGGTGCTTAGCTGCTTCTCAGATTTCTGTGTTATCCGCCAATTTTCATTCGCACGGTTTACTACTGGTAGAATGCATACATTCTCTAGTTTTCCCTTTAAAGGTATCATTTAGTGGCTTATATAGACAAATGAGAATAGGTAATTGGTGAATATGGAGCTGGGTCATTATCATAGTCATGAACATTGTCGTAGTCTGTAGCATCTTAATGCCCCAGCCTACTCAGACTTTTCCTATCAATTATTGTAATCTCCAACATTGCTGAACACGACAGCAGAGGAAAACGGATGGCTGGGATATTATAAGCTTGCGACCCTTTATACACAAAGCCTGATGACTTAAAATGTACCAGATAATCGAAAGAATGTTACCCTTATTATGAATTCACAAGAAACATGACGTGCACAATAAATTCACAAGAAAGATGAAAATGCGAGGTTAGGAAAAGACGTTTGATTGAGTATAGAGATCGCAGCAGTCCTGGGGGCATTGTGCAGGCGAGAGGTAGATGAGGCTTATGTAAAAAATTAATTATGGGGTTTTACGTGCGAAAACCATGATTTGATTATGAGGCACGCCGTAGTGGGAGACTTCGGAATAATTTGGACCACCTGGTGTTCTGTAACGTGCACCTAAATCTAAGTACACGGGTGTTTTCGCATTTCGCCCCCATCGAAATGCGGTCGCCATTGCCGCGACTCAAGCCCGCGTGCTCATGCTTAGCAGCCGAACACCATAGCCACTAAGCAACCACGGCGGGTAGGAAACGTACGGGAACAATTTGCTCAATATCAACGGAGATCCCACACTTACCCTAGTATTTAACATGGAGAGCAATAACAGAATAAGACGGGTGTCGCGGTCAAGAAAAAACGACCTCCGCATTATTCATTAAATCTTTGCAACAAGCCTTAAATATGCTAGATTGGGAAGGATTAGCCGTTACGATCAACGCCGAATATCTCAGCCAACTTTTTAATGATATTTTTTATCATTAGAAAACTTATCAAACACCAGCATTACCCGCCGCGGTATCTATAGTGGTTATGGCGTTACGCTGCTGAGCTCGAGGTCACGGGTTCAATCCCGGCCGCGGCAGCCGCATTCTCATGGAGGCGGAATGCAAAACCTTCGTGTGCTGTGCATTGGGTTCATGTTACAGAATCCCAGTTGGCCAAAGTTATTGCGGAGCACGCTCTACGGCGTGCCTCGTAATCAGATCCTTGTTCTGGCACGTAAAACCCAAGAATTTAAATACATTTAAACCAGCATATTGAAGTTCGGATAAATCGTACATGTTGCTTCATAAAAACTACGACCCGGAAACACCTCTGTATGTTTTCGGTTGAGAAATCTGTTGTGACGAATACGTCCAACTGCTGTGTTCTAGTCCAGTATATACGCTCGCAATATGTAAATACATTATAGTAAATTGTCTCCAGTTCCGTGCCTGCAACGCCGCCCGAAAGTTGATCCATTCGCAGCGATTTATTTATGTTTTCAAGCACCCTCAAGCACCCAAGCATTGTAGATCAAATAAAATCAAATCAAATCAGTTTATTATTATTATTACATAGTATGTTAATGACAGCTTATAAAATAAACAGACGAGGGTCCCTAAGTACAAGACTGCAACGGGACCCTCGATGAAGGTTACAAATAAATAATACAAGGATTAGCAGCAGTGCGAACCAATGGAACAACTATATGAAGTAAAAAATAACAGTAAGCATAAAGGAATAGAAAACATCAAAATGCATGAACGCAAAAAACGAAGAAATTGAGAAATAAATACTGTAGATGTAACCGACTTTCGAAGATTTAACACATAACGAGTTGGAAGAGTTCTGAATGCGAGAAAGTTTAAGGAAACGAAACAAGAGTAATTAGAAAATGTATGACGCAAGTTGCACAATACGTAGAAACGAAGTTAGTGAAGCAGATGAAAATGCTAACCAGTCACCTGCATCATACATATATTAATACGCCTAATTACGCAAGATGGCGTCAAGAGCGATGTTACGATGTTATACAATGTAATAGTCTGCTTCTATAGTATAAATGATAGCAAAGAATGACACCTTTTACTCTATAATTGCTTTTTCTAACCAACTTCACAGAAAGTCTTTTTTAAGCTAAACCATGCAGCGCATTTTGTCTTAATTTCCCTAAAGACAATTTTCTTCTCTAAAATAAAAACTATATGCTCACCGAGGCACAAACCTGCAGTATGCATGTTATTGCCGGTAGTTCGACTATATAGGCCTTTAGATGACGGCGGCTATACCTCACACACATTACGAGATGAAGTTTGGGCTTGCAAAAGCTAACAAACACTGACTCTACCAAGATGACTCCGGCACTCTTTTTAGACAAACATAGGCTTCGTATACGCAAATGAAAACCTGTCTTTCGAGCAGTAGGCTATGAAAAGTGTACATATAAACAAGGTTTCAGAAAAACTGTGGTGTTTACTGCATCAGAAGGATGTTCGCCCGGTTCGTAGCTCAGACGAACGAATTATACAGCAATTGTATACCATGCAAAGACGTTCACCCACCGCTTCCGTATTTTCCCCCACTACGTTAACAACTCCGTAACTGCGGTCGCCTTGAGAGCCACCATAACAATGAGTTCATGAAAACGGATCCTGCTACACAAAAAAGTAGATATAGACAGATTTGCATTCAAATTGAAGAAACCGGATACGCAAAAAGAAAAGCATATCTGTAGAGAATTAAAAAAGAAACATTCCTAACAAAGGAAAACGAGGTAGCCGCACTGTAAAAATGTCTGACTTACATTTAGTATAGAATAAAACAAGCAGGCTGAAAGTGCAGAATCGAATTGTTGCGACGTCTCATCCAGATTGCAAGTGCGGTCCATGGGCGGCTTAGTGGAATATATTACATATTACTAAGTAGAAATTAAAGGCAGTGAATACCATCATGTGGCAACTTACAACAAAGAAAAAAAAATTAAGCCAGTTCCTCGCTTGTGTTATCTGATGAAAGAGCGGAGCTCTGCAAGCGTGGGGCATAGTGTAGTGGGTATGACGGTCGCTTTCGGGCCGTGCGTTCAAATCCCGCCTCGCCAAGAAAGTTTATATTGTTTTTTATCTCTTTCTTTCTTTCTTCCTCTCTCGCCTTCTTTCTCAGTCTCTCTCGCTCTCATTTTCTCTTTCTCTCGCCCATAGCAAGTTGTGTTACAATCGTCGGTACAATGCAACCGTACATATGGTTCCCATACCATACACGACAACGAGACCAGCCCAGCGTGACTTTAACAGCTCCGCTGTAAAAAAGGTGAAACGGGGTAATACATATGTTTAGAATATAGCGCAAAACGCTTGCGTTAGGGTTAGAGTCCAAAGCAACGCTAACGCTCAGGTACGCATGCGAGCCGCGACGCAAACACGTCTCTCCGAATATGGGGACCCTGGCGCAAATGCAAACTGTTGTGGTGTCATCTAGATGCAAGAACAACATCAAGAATCTATTGGTACATCCATCTGCACTGCACGGATGCTGACTAGGTTAAGCCAGTCCCCAGTGATGCAAATGCTTCGTCACTCGTGCCTGGCATTTGCCTGGTTAGGTGATGTCTGGCCGAGTGTCACTAGTGAAAATCCGCTGGTACAAAACGTTTACATATAGCTTTCTTCTTCATGGCGTGCACACGGCGCCAACCATGTCTCTCAGCGCCGCGGCCATTTCACGGCAGCATTTCATGTGACACTGTGGCGATGCTTCATCAGATCCAGTTTGTGACACCATTTGGATGCGAAAATGCAGAATATACTAGCAAAGATACAAAGCCTCTCTCGTTAAGCCTACATAGAAGATAATTGAGAACGAATCTTAAAAACAGCTCGTAGTGGTCGCCAACACTTTGGTGTCTAAGCATCATGAAAAATCTAAAGCGAATACATGAATCAGTGGTGAACGAAAGAGCCGAACAGTGCAGAACGGCGACTCGGTAGGTTCGAAGCGGGTGGCTTTCCATTCGGCGGGCACCGCCTTGTACTCTTATGGGCAACGTTCACTGTTCAGATGGCGCTACGACATTTCATGTTTCGCCCCAGTATTGTCGACGCTGGCCGCTAGAGCGGCGATGAAAATGATACGCCAGTCCGAACGACAACAGCTTCCTTATCGTCGCTCGTTTCAGAGGTATGTCCTGCGCTTTGACGATATCAAGCTCACAATTGTTCCCGCTGCTCATATCGATTGCGAACGCGTGCTATCATACGCAGAGCATGCGCACTCTGATATTTTCACAACTCGGACATTCTTCTTTCGTGATAAGCGATCGAAAATATCACGGCGAATGTATACAGCGTCTCTCCAGTTTTGCTGGTTTTGACACTGGCCGTCCCGAAGCTTCACTTGTAGTGGGGCATAGATCGCGCGCAAACTGCAATGCACGGTGCCTATAGGCAACGCTACTCCGGCGTGCGTTAGCTTGAAACAGACAAATTCTAGCACACTCTACTTGAAATCGTACATACGCAAGAGCCCCAGTGAAGCTTCAGTGCCGCGCATGCGCAATGAGGAGCAGGCGACGCTAACGCAAATACCTTACTTTCGCTGCCCGCAATACGCCACTAAAGCTTTCTAACTTAGAGATCCACACACAGCTAAAAAAAACAAAAAAAAAAACATGGCCACACGTCGGGATCCTGGATGTCGTCCAACCTTGCTATTCTTTCGTGCCTCATGTGCGCGACAAAAGAGATAGCTTCGGGGTACGGCCACAATCATGTACTAGAATCAGGCGGTCGATTTGCTGAAGTACGCTAGGAAAAAAACATACTTTCCTGCGCCTAAAAAGAGAGGGAAAAAAAGAAAGCCCGGATTTTATGAAAGTTTATTTTGCCTTTCGTACTCTTATTCCCAGTGGAAGCACGCTGTAGCTTCAGGAAAATAACTTTAAACTAGAGTATACATAAGCTAATGGTCACGGCACTTTTATAAACACGATACTTGGCGAGCTACACAATGTGCTACTACGGGTAGCTCGTAGACAGTGCAACAGAAATGGAATGTGGTTCTGCCAACAAGTTGTGATCTGAAAAGAAAGAAATAAAGAAAATAAGAAGAAAGAAAGAAAGAAAGAAAGAAAGAAAGAAAGAAAGAAAGAGTTCTTCGACCTCTCGGGTCTAACGTGCGAAAGAATGGACGAGGAACAGCTGCCAGGGTTTCGAATTCGTCTGTATACTGCCGCAGCCAAGTTTTCGGAGGTACGATCGCATTAGGCTTATCGCAGGCGTGCCCATGACTACTCAAAGAAAAAGAAGAAAATTGATTTCCGTGTTTGCGTTGATGCAGGTTTCAGATGCTTACTTAAAAACGCACCCACAAAGCTAAATCAGGCAATCGGTGCTACGCAGTAGAGTCGACGAACGTATTTGAGCCCGCAGCGTAGTGTGGCGACAGCACAGTCACATAAAAAAGACGGCGCCGGCGCCTTAATAGACAGTTTTACCAGAGCGCCGCTCACGCTCCGCTCCGCTCAGATTTCACGCATTGAGATACTGCCGGGAACTGCGTAGATTTCGCATTTGATAAGCGTGTCTTGCCGAGACGCGAGCGACGCGCTATCAAGTCGGCTGCAAAACGACGAAGAGGCCAAGAAGACACGTACGCTGTCACGCTCCGCTCAGTCGGCTTTGTAGCGGAGCGAGGGATGCGGTCTTCGTTCCGCTGCCGGTATGACCGTCGTGCGCAAGCGCAATAGCGTTCCTGCGAAGCGGTTGTTCGGCATTTGCTAGCATATGCCGGTCTTAGTGGGGCGGACAGCAAGCGCTCAGCTAAAACACTCTAATATCAGAGAGGTGGGCCAGTATTTTGTAGCGACGCGTTATGCTAGTCTTATCATCCACCGTTCACGACCGGCTGATCCCGTTGATAACGTGAGCGGACCGTCGCTCTGACTACTGACCAAGCGCGAAAAGCGCGAAAAGGCATCTGAAAGGCATCGCTACAAAATAGCGGCAATGCACGGAAAAGGCGCCCGGACTGTGCGACGCCCCTCTGGGGCAGTCGTGGTGTCGCTAAATGGTGTCTATTTTAAACAGTGCATACCACGCCTTATAATACACGCACATATGTGGGGAAAATGTGACAAGGGGGTGAAGTGATGAGTGAGTGAAGATGAATTAGTAGTACGAGGTGGCCCAAGAGCTTGCTTATCATGCACCTTGAGCGGCGCACATGAATGAACATATTCGGTCATTCCAGCGACGCTGGCGGCGCCACGCGGCCCTCCTCCGAAGCAGTCACCCGGTGATAGAAATCTGCGACGTGGTTCGGCGGTTTGGTCTCGCGGTAGTCATGGGCGCGCCGAAGAGAAAAAAGCGAATAGCAATCGCTTGTGCAGCCTGCCGCAGTGGTGAAACCGTGCCGCAGCGGGCCCTTGATTGCACTCGTCTGCAGGCAGAGTGATTTGACGCCGACCTAGGTGTACGGAATGGACCTAATGCCGCAGCATATGATGTGACCGGCGTTGAACGTAGCTTTGCCTTCATGTACACACCTTTGCGCATCTTTAGCGAGATAAAGTATGGTCTGTAGCGAAACTAGAGGGCTTGACGTGCTTTGCTGCTCAAGATTCACATGCTTGCAAGATCGCCTTATCACCGTCTCAACAGCCATTTTGACCTACCGTCGCGCCGCCTATAGTCGCTGGAATGGCCGAATACACACAAGGCAAAAAAAAAAAAAAAATTGCGACGACGAAGTTGTGCACCCACGATGCAATAAAGGTCTCCGCAATACGGTAGGGCGAAAAAGATCAAGTGCTTCGTGGTCCAAGCTTCATACATGTACAATGCATCTAGGTACAGAGTACATGAAGTTATGTGTAGTGTGGAGTCTACGAAAAGTACCTACGAAAATATTTGAGCTTGCTCACATTGGCATTCCAAAACTTGGTCTGCGTAGGCATACGTTAAGTCGATACGACAAAAGACAGTTTTAGTTTAGCGTACGCTATAAGATAGCGGGTCATCACTGCGCATGCGCAGAACGCTATACGACCCATAGCGTATAGCGTACGCACGCTATTTCTCATATTTAGCGTTACCGTCTTTGCGTGGTTTGCGTACTTTACGTAAAACATGGCGGCGGTCCCCACTGCCCGCTTCGAATTCAATTCGGCATGGCTTTTGTAGAATTCGCTTCGTTCGTAGCAAATGACCGCGTAAACGGCTTTCGCTTAGCCTCAGGCCGCTTCGACAACAGTATATTATGGATAACCTTGCGGATTTTCCGAGATCGCTTCTCGTTTCGAACGACACGAAGCCTAACGAGGGAAACCTTCGAGATATGTCAGCGCCACCTGTCGGTGAAGTCGAGAGATAGGCGCGACGATGACATATGCCCTCTGAGATCGGAAGATCTCGCAGGCCAACTAAAACTGTAATAAACGTGCGCTGTTTAGTGCACGCTGTACTATAGCGCATAGCGTACGCTATTAGTTGCGTACGCCTGTGGAAGAAAGCTGAAGCCTGTGGAAGTGCTCTGAGATGGAAGTGCTGCTAGCACCAAAACTTCAGCCCCATCTTCGAGCAGTGTGTTGCATCAACGTGCGAGAAATGTAAGACATTATTGTTCTACGGAATCCTTGCTCAAGTACTTACTCGTCGATGCTTTCTCGATATACTCACTCGTCGATACGTTCGTCAACATAAGATGTTGATAAATGTAATTTTTTATCCTGTAAAGAAACAAAAGTACATATTTTTCAGGAATTGTAAGTTTGGCGTTCTAGCCGCTTGAGAACCCATTTAATTTAACGCTATCTGCAAGATAAAGATATGCGATTTTTTATGATACCATGAAACAATTGTTTTATGAGGTATAGCAGAATGGTAGAAATATTTAAATGCATGGCGTTCAGTTTACTGACGAGCCTCAAGTTTCGCAAGAACGTTTTAAACCATGATTGCCTAAGTATTGCAAAGAAACAAAAAATGCCCCTACTCCAAATTTCTGCCTATCCACGCAAAGTCCCCGTAATTCAACTTTGATAGCTGCAAATATACCTCAGAAGATAAATATAAACAGCATCTGAAACTGACTTTTAAGTTACCATTTGGTTACGCAGAGCGTGCTTGAAAAAATTTCAGAAGGCATCTATAGATGCACGATAGCGAGAAATTAGGCGCTGTTACTAAGTAGATGCTGCTACGCAAGTAAGGAAGATGAAAAGAGGGTGGTCTGCAAGGAACAAAAAATCATGAACCATTTATCTTTAGATTTACGGGGGCATAAAAGCTGACACTGCTTCTCCGGGGGAAAGAAAGTCTGAATGACAATTGGGAAAAAAGAAGTGAATAGTCACAACTGCGTAACGGCTGCATGCAAGGCGGACGTGAACATTGAAGGATAAAAGCACGAAAGGGTAATAACGAGAACCGTAACGTGAGGCGGTGTAAAAGAGGAAAAAGCAACACAAAAAGGGCACCAGGGGAAGACGGCTGGCTTGTTTAGAGACGCATGGCTGGATTCGCTTTTCCCGCAAGGGCTGACCTTCGGCCTTGAAACGCCGTCATCACGTAAAAAAAAAATTTAGGGGCCGCTATTAGGGGGTGCTCGAGCAGCGACGACGACGACGCTATACCATCATCTTTGAACTCATGTCCTCCATCCACTTGACGCCCACCGTGCGAATGTCTTCACCTTCTGCTTCAGTGGCGCATCTCAAAAGAGCACGTCGGGGACCGCGAGGAGACAACCACACCAACAGGGCCGTGACACGCGAGTTAAAAGAGAGAATGCGACAGTGGTATACGCATACTATAACAGTCACGTCAGGCGGGTGGTCTGCTGTGTGGCGTCTGGCGCGCGGCGAGTACATGGAATACGGCCCCGGGGCGAAAGCCAACCGGACCTCGGCCCGCGGTCGGCGGTGGCGGTACGTGTTGGCGAGGGTGCGCTTCCATTGCCAGGCGCACCGTGCGTGCAGCCGGGGCAAGGAAAACGCTAGCTATAAAAGAGCGAACAGCGACATCAGGAAAGAGAGTGGGGGAAAAAAGAGAGCGAAACGTCGGAGAAGGAGAGGCGGTGAGCGCAACGGGGCGCCAGAGCGGCCTGTGCGCAATGATAACGACCAGCGAAAATTGACGAGGCGTAAATTTTCGTCCCGTGAAGAGGGCGCCTGCGTTTTATCACCGCGAAAGGGGAGAATGCTGATAAGACAACGGTAGCTGAAAAAACAGAAGCAGTGAGTGCTCGGTGCTCTCAGCCATCTTTTTTTTTTTATTCCTGCTTTCTTCCTGTCTCATTCTCTGCTTTTCAACCTCATGCTTCGTTTTGCCATCGGCAGATTTGCATCGGCAGTCTCGCTTGATACGTTCTCGCACGAACAAACACGGCCGGTATTAGTGTAGCCTGTATTTTGAAAGCAATGTTTTAGCTTCCAACGTCGTATGCTCTTGAATATACTTTTCATTGGTTTCAAGATAACGCCTATTGTGTTCATTTCTGCGAGCGTCATTGTCATACTTCGTTGTCGTACGCCGTTGGCTGTCGTGAAATTCGGTCTAACAAAAGCACCTCATCCCCTTCTATTTGCACGTCGAGAGCAGTGCAGCGCTCGCTAGATGTGGGTTCGCCTTTATTATTGGTGCCGCTGAAAATGTATTACGAGGCGAAAGTATTACTATCAACTACAGGTTGTATTTGCGCAGGTTATGCTATATGTAGGAAGCGGGACATTTTGAAAATACTGGCATATCGTGAGTCATGAAAGTATTCGTGTGGCATTATATTCTAACTTATTTTCTTTCCTCGCTGCGTTTAGCAAGTAGAAATGATTTGCTAAAAAACTTTTCGAATGCTTGTCATATTGAATTTGTTCAACACCGAAGCATGACCGCCGTTTTAATGTACGTTCGTCCAGTAAGCAAAACAAACAGTCAACAACCTACTGCAGCAATAGTTGTGGTTAGTCAGTCGTTGGGCCATATATATATATGTGTGTGTGTGTGTGTGTGTGTGTGTGTGTGTGTGTGTGTGTGTGTGTGTGTGTGTGTGTGTGTGTGTGTGTGTGTGTGTGCGTGTGTGTGTGTGTGTGTGTGTGTGTGTGTGTGTGTGTGTGTGTGTGTGTGTGTGTGTGTGTGTGTGTGTGTGTGTGTGTGTGTGTATGCGTGCGTGCTTGCGTGCGTGCGTGTGCGTTTCTCGAGCATGGTCACTCATGGCTTCTCTTCCGTTCCACTCACACCTCGCATCCACTGCCCGGCGCCCTTATTTCTGCATCGTATATGCGCCTTCTTTTCTGGCTTCATGTAATCATTTCGTTATAAATAGTGCAACTTCTTGAAAGCGCGAAGACCGCCTGCGCCACGGTATTGCCATACTACCACCCATTCTTTATTTAATTAAGGCTTCCTAACGTTCTGTGTACGATTTTTTATAGAATAAGTATGTCAGAAACAATTTGAGGTAAATAAGTTCTTTAGGACCCGTTCGCGGTAATCTAAAGATTGAACAATTTAATGATTCTATGATAGCATTGCGTGATATTGTTTCTGTTTATAATAGGTAGTTTTTAAGAACAATGAAACAAGGCTGTAAGTCATCGCGTTTATTGTTATTTTTTTATTGTTGTGCATTAATTTCACGCATGACTTGGTTGCTTGCGTGTGATGGCCAGAGGAGCACCACACACTGGAAAAGTAAAAAAAAGCAAAAAAAAAAAAAACAACATTGAGCTAACATAGTGCACATCCTTCAGTCCCTTCAACTGCTTTGTATTCGTTGTGGGATGACAGCATCGTCATTGTGAGTGCTGAGCCGATCGGATGTCTTGCACCACACTCGATATTGTTTCTATAGCTAGCGGCTAATGGTGACTCGCGAACTAACAGGCATCATTTATTTTAAAGCTTACTGCATTACTAACCTAGAGGCACTGGGCTCATTAACTATAGGGAGAATTGACAACACTGCAGCCTCATTGAATGCTGTCGTAATGAAGTCCTTGCTTATTGTGAGGATCGGCGACAGAGGTACCAAATGTAGTCTTTTTTTTTTTTTTTGGCCTGTGGCAACGTCATTTTGACGGCAACGTTGCAACATATTCATATTTCCAAAATGATCTGCCGTGGATCATGTGTTGTTTCTGCAGTTTTTTCTACGCAAAGGTCATCCCATTAACCACCCCTATTAAAACTGCCATGTTGAAATGCATAGCCTGCAAGAATGCACACTTTAAACATGTTGAAATTGAAATGACGGCGCGTCGACCATTCCACCCATCCAGCCTCCTTTCCACCAACCAGCTAGATTGCTCATACGGTGCGAAATAAAGTTTGAAGACAGAGCGTGTTATTGAATTTCTGTAAAAAGCGAAGCGGGGCGACTTAACGGGTGAAGGCTACTGCGTCATTTACTTTCTCTCGCAATTTTATAGCTTTACATCGGGCGAATTTACGTTCCCCCGTAGTGTGAGAGTATGACGTTGATTTACATTACCCATACATGCAATTATCACCCGGGTTCAGTGCAACTACACGTTAAGCTGATGTGTGAGTTATGAAAAGTACGAAGATTAACAATCGTCTTACGCCCATCAGACTATTCGGATGCTAAGGAGCCAGCGAATTCCGTGCTTATAAGCTTCATAAATCTGCCACAAAACGCCACAGTGTATACTGATATACTGCGCTCTACAGTCCTCACTCAGGCTTGTTGCAACCGCTGCAAATTGCGAGTCACGCAAGCTGCTGCGGCACATAGAGGCGTTCTTGCATGAGAAATGCGGCGACTAAAAGGTATTTCAGACTTATCAAAAATAAAAAGGAACGTTTACCACAGCACAATGCTCGAGATACACTTAAACTCGTGTGTGTGCAAATATTTTGAATTTTGATTTGTATTTGGTTTAGAATGAACTATTCAAACTTGTCCAATATTCGTGTCTATCGAATACTGCAAGTGGTAATAAAGGTTATTGCAGTTGGCAGGGAGAAATTTCGATGCAAATGGAGACGTTTCCGAATGATTATGCTCCAGGGGAGCCGCGGTTGCTACTAGTTGATGATCGTATAAGCAAGGAGGAAGTCACTTATGCACAGTAGCTTCTATCGGTTATGAAATGATGCACTTGTGCCGCCTGAGCAATTGTTGTCTATATTGAGGCGAAACAGTTTATTTTTTGATAAGTCTCACCATGTTTGGATTCTTGTGTCTACAACGCTGGGCACTGCTGAATACACTTAACTCATTCAACGAACACAACAACCCTCAACTAAGTGCATGCGGTGATCTTTGCTCCATTGCTGTCATTGTCATGACACACCAGATGCGATAAACTTTCAATTTTTGCTCATTAACTATCTTCTCAGTTGATCTAAAATCCAGTTGCTAACGTCAATGTACGTATCAATTAAACAACGGGAATAATTTGCCCTCTTCAGGCAAACGGGCGCAACGCAACCTTTACATGTCCGATTGTTTAAAAAGCAGCATAACTGAAATGAAATGTCGTCATAAATCGACCGCGCTTACAACGCTCAGAGAACATTTCTCTCTCGTATTTTTTCGAATATTTTATTTAATCTTCCACTCCTCGACAAAAATGCGTGCTTTCAGCCACTGACGTACGTTTAAACAAAACACGCTTTCCCTTTAAAGATAAGGTATAGTTTCGCGCGCACTGCCTTGCACATGCAATTGTTATTTCCCCGCCCGATCAGATCCCGGAATTCCGTGCCGAATAATGTCCTGCAGTACGAATGTGAAGGCAGATTCCTGGATCGCCTGCGGGAAAATTTGTAATCTGTTAATACACGTGTCCTTTTTTTTTTTGTCTTGCGCTTTGTTAATCTCTCTCTCTCGCTGTTTTCTTTTTAAAAAGTTTTCTTTTTCAGTGGTAACGTATGCGCTCTAGCGCGGCATTCCCGGTTGTATGAATGATTTGCTATGGTTTCAGTTTCCCCAGATTATGGTTTTCGGTGCAGTCTTAACGCTTGTCCCGTGAAACCTTACTCTGTGCTCAAGCTCTATGTGCGCTTGTTCAGCCATTGCACTGGTAGATCCTGGCTGTTCAACTTTCCCTGTGTTGACTAGATGCTCTTTCTCTCTTTCTCTCTCTCTCTTTGTATGGTGCACAATGTATGGTGCACATTCGATGTTATCTCCCCCCCCCCCCCCCCCAACTCGCACTCCCGTACTGTAGTGTCCGCTTGCGCGAAGCGTAGGTATGGGGATAAATAAATAAATAAATAAATAAATAAATAAATAAATAAATAAATAATGAATAAATAAATAAATAAATAAATAAATAAATAAATAAATAAATAAATAAATAAATAACTTGGAGTTGTTCGTTATTGCATTTGATAGGCTCAGGTCCTTTTTCTCGAATATTTGGATCGATTCCCAAATGGAGCTATTCGAACAACCCTAATATACACCTCGTAATAGAGCGGTTGAAGCCGAGCTGCGATCGCAAATAATTTTATAAAATTGCCATAGTTTAAAACGGGTCGGCCGAGGCCTTGTTAGAGCTGCTATCCTACCACTCGCCGACCATGCTCACCGCGAAAAGCAGCCACCAGCCGACTTAGCACACTCTTCGTATCCTATGTAACCATAGGAGACGAAGAAAAAAACGAAACTTCGGGCTACATGCAACATTCTATCCAATTTTTAGAACACGGTTCAAGCGTATACGGTAACATCATACACGCGACCGCCGTGTGCCATTTATTATGACTTCTAAACTTATTTATTTATTTATTTATTTATTTTGAGTGACATGAAAAACTCCCAATACAGCTTTCTGTTACTCAATACGTGCTACATAAATATGTTTTTCCGAGCGTGAAAGAAGCCCGCGAATACACGCAATATGGCCGCGCGATTCGCCACTCGAGGCACATTGCGTGTATTCGCGACCTTTTTTCCCGCTCGGAAAAACTTTAATGTAGCACGTATTGAGTAACAGAAAGCTGTATAGAGAGTTTTTCATGCTGCTCTACAATTTTCTTATTGACACCATAAAAATTAGAACAGTACTTCTCGAGTTAGATAATTAATTATAATTACCTAATTAAATATCAGTAATGAAAAAATTCTGGCGGCTATTCCACTGTACTGAAAACAATATGCGCTAGGTTTTCTTCGAGTAACACAATTCCTAGTTTTTTTTCATCTTGGGGCATGATAGTTGGGACACCCTGTACATACTGATACAGGGTGCTCCAGCGAACTTTCAAAATTTTTTAAACGTTGCCTGTGATAGATAGCACAATTCTAGTTCATGAGCCATTCTACTCGAAGAGGCGCACATTACTTGCACAAAAAATTAAAATGCATCATTGACTAATGAACAAAAATTCACTAAGTTTTCCACCATCAAAGACAACAGCCGCGACAACAACGACAACAACAATACCAACGGCCGAAGACACACCGGCATTCCGCCCAACCACAACGAGCGCGCACATCTCGTCGCGAGGCAGCTTACCCGCCGCGACGCGATCCCCCAGAGGGCAGCCGCCGCCGTTGTTGTGCGGGGCCCCAACGGAGGAGTTACCAACACAACCCAAATCGCAGCGGACGGAGCTGGGGGCCACGGGGACGCCAACCGCGACATCAAGGAGTTTCCGGCCTCAAACCAAGAGGTTCTTGGTCACTACAAGAAAGAACGTAAGAAATATCCACAACCCCACGGGCGGCTGGACAGGTCCCAGGCAGTCGACCTGAGGCGGTTGCAGACAGGCACTTTCACCAACCCCTACCACCTGCACCGCCTGTGGCCCGCGCGGCACCCATCGCCCGGCTGCCCCTGGTGCGAGCACGAACGGGCTGATATGGCCCATATACTTTGCTCATGTCAACGCCATGAGCAAGAAGCACCAAGAGGAAGGCAGAAGACAACATCAGGACCCTCTGAAGGCGGGCGCCTCACAGAGAGATGGCAAGCCGCCCTCCTCAGCGAGGCACCCGAGGACCAGGAGTGGGCCGTCCAGCGGGCCAGGGCTATTGCCAACGATCTCGCGAGATTTTTCTCCGGCGATGGACCCCTGGCAGCCTAGCCCCGGGCACCAACAGCCATAACCGTTGGACATATAAAGTTTATTCCTATCCTCACTAAGTTTTAACTAATTACCTTATGGCACTGCAATTTACAAATTTTAGCGGGTCAGACTGCAAGGCATGTCCACTTGAAAAGAGTTGTGTGGATGCCCGCTCTTTGAGCAGACCAGCTCATGGACTAGAATTGTGCTGTCTGCCACAGGCAATTTTTACAAACTTTTGAAAGTGCTCGCTCAAGCACCCGGTATTATGAGCATTACAGTATATTGTGACACGTTTTAGGACTATATATCTGGAACCTGGCGGTAATCTCGTATTTCTCCTAAATGGACATTACATCATTTTTTTTGTATTGCAACTGGGTGCCCTAAAGTGAATAATTTGATTTTATATGCGGGTAATATCCCCCTCTTCAAGCAAGGCCACCAAGAGGCCCTACAACCAGCAATCCATTATTTAAAAAAACGTGTTCGAAGTTAGGAGTGAGAGAAAATAAAAAAAGGAAAAGAAAGAAAGAAAAGGGAGACAGGTTAACCAGATTGCACCTGGTTTGCTACCTTACACTGTGAGAGAGGGAAGTGAGAAGAAAAATTAAATGTTCAGAAGTTCAGGTTCAGGTTTTATTTGGACATCACAATTGTCCAGGAGCTCTAGGGCCAAAGCCAATCCAAAAGGCCTGACGGGTTCAAGGGCCCCTGTGACACACTCAGCATGGCACAACACAAGGATGAAAAGTTTAAATTAAATTTCGTTTCATTTCATTTTATTACCTTAAAGACCCCCTTACAGGGGTATAACATAAGGGGTGGTTATAAACATGAAAAATTGAAAGCCATGTTTGATTGCATTGCAAGAAAATTTGTTACGGTGTTAAAAAATGTGGAAGGATAGGTTATGACTGTGATTTGTTAGAAA
Source organism: Dermacentor silvarum (assembly GCF_013339745.2). Classification (NCBI taxonomy): domain Eukaryota; kingdom Metazoa; phylum Arthropoda; class Arachnida; order Ixodida; family Ixodidae; genus Dermacentor; species Dermacentor silvarum. Next base: position 115,319,757 of record NC_051154.1, read on the forward strand.
GGCCGTTCCAGTTTGTTGCTGCACGAAAAAAGAATGAAGACGAAAAAGTGGCGGTGCACGTAAACGCGGGCGCGCAACTTGTTGCGGGTGACCGGTGCGACTGGAGATGCGTGCCGGGGGGGAGAATAGTGTAGTGGTGTGCCGAGCGATCTGTAAAATAACTTGTGACAGACTGGCCATGCGGCAACGGGATGCAAGCAATGATAAGTCGGATTCTGTGTTTAGTGCTGATATGCTGACGTCGTAAGAGAATGAATAAATCTTGTAGCTCGATTTCGAAGCCATTCAAATTGATTGATGAGATATACTTGATGCGGGTGCAAATGGCATTTTAAAAATCCGAGTGTTTTGTTTGCAGCTGAAATGATAGCACTGTGCATTGCCCAGGTTAAATCTCTACAAAGGGTTACTCCGAGATATTTGTAGGAAGGAACTAGTTCAAGGTAGGCACAAGCAATTTGGTACGAGAAAAGAAGTAGGTTTCTACGGCGGTGGAAGGAGACAGTCTTACATTTGTTAGGGCTCAGTTCCATTAGCCAAACGTTAAACCATTCTTGCACACTTCGCAGGTCGTTTTTAAGAGACGTGCTATCGGAAACGCTGTTAATTTTACGATAAATTACGCAATCACCTGCAAACATACGTATGGTAGAAGATGCATGCATTGGTAGGTCATTAATGTAAATTAGAAATAGAAGTGGACCAAGGACGGACCCTTGAGGGACGCCTTAGGTTACGGGGATAGAGTGAGATATTTGATTGTTGACAGAGACTGATTGTGAACAGTTACTTAAGAATTCTTTAATCCATGCTAAGATATCGGCATTTAGATGTAACGCGGCAAGTTTTAGTAGTAGACGCTCATGAGGAACTTTGTCAAAAGCGTTTGCTAAATCTAGGAAGATGGCGTGAGTCTGGAAGTTTGAGTCAAGGTTAACATGATTTACAAGCATCAAAAGGGCATTAGTTACAATATCTACAGACGTGAGAATGGTTAAAATAACAATATTATCGTCACAGTAAAACACCCACGAAGCAATATTCTGACAAACAACAAGTTTACGTGAATGCTTGCGAACATGCTACTATGTATAATTCGAACAGTTTCTTAAAATGTGCAATTGATAATGTACCTAATGATAAATCATGCAGAAAAGGAAGACTATTTTGCAGGCTTGCTGTGACAAAGACACGCGCTTGAGTGTCATAGCTTGTTCTAGTTCTAAGAGCAATAAATTGTAATTGCTTTAAGCTATACGCACTATGCTTCATAAATAGGTTGTTAAAAGAGCCCAGCTCAGAGGAAATTTGTTTATGTACCAAACCAGATATTTTTGGTTGAATTAGTTCTTCTAAACGAAGTATCCTCGCTTTATTGTAATATGGAAGCGTGTGTTCAAGCCTAAGTCAACAACATATTTCGCGAACATCCCGATTCTATAGTATGTGTAAGGCGTCAAGACTACGTTGTGAACATGGTAAACACGCAAGACAGTACTGAAGTCGGCATTTGACAAGACTGCGGTATAGTAGTACTTTAGGCCACACAGGCAATAAATATTTGTGTTTACTTATAATTCGCACTGGCTTTCATAGAGAAGGTCTTACAATTGATGCGCGTGCTTCCACAACAGCGTTCGTCGCGCATTCAAAAGGGGCCGCAGTGACCAACGATGTAATAGAAAGGCAGGGAAGTGGTGAGGGGATAGAAAGAGAAAAGAGCACAAAAAATGTCCGAAGTAAAATAATGATGTATGTAATACTCAACACCAACGGTACCGATCCGCATCTTCGAATTCTGGTTCACGGTAACAAAGGTACCGAAACAAAGGTACCGAAAAAGCGCTGATATTTTGCAAAGCATACACACGCTGACCATCGCTACACCGCGTCACGTATCCCTGTACCGCAGTACCATCAAACCTTTGATTTGAAATTGATAAGACGCAGTTATTTCGCGATCGGTAGTTTTACGAAGTATTGCGGTTGGTTGCGGCCTAACAGCTCAAACCAAGTGACCCGTGAAGAATTTCTACAAATTTGTTTGTTACGATTGAAATAAAAATAAAAAAAATAAAAAAATGAACTCGCATGTGGCAACTGTCGGTCTGTTCTGCCGGTGACGCAGCCAGAGCGCACGCGACAACTGCTGCTCGTTGTTACGTCCTATAAGTAGACTCTGCATTGGTCTGCATCCCGACGACGGGCTTCGGACTTTACGCATCGTTTGACTTAGGCGCCGCGCGAAGGGTGCGCTGCAGCGCGCTATTATACCTGCAGCGTCGAGGTGTATCACGCTTGACGTTTGTACAAATGGCGCAAAAGTCGGGACCTTTAAAATGCCGCGCATGGCAGCGTCCAACACAGTTTTGAAGTGAATACGTAGCGCGAAATGGCCGGACACTTTTTGGTTCATTAAAAATGGTTCGTTATATTCGTTGGTGCAGAAGTTGACCGTCGTTTATACGAGCTAGTATCTACACTTAGTTCTATGCGAGCATGAGGGGGAACTTTACCTTGTTCGTTATATCCTTAAGATTGTTAGGACGAGGCTCAACGTATTCAAGTGCTTTAGGCAGTTACAACTCGGATCTACTATAAGCAATGCGCTGGTTCCGCGTCTGACCCCTCCTGGAAGCAAGCACATCGCCGCAGCGGAACAGCGATACACCGCGCAAGTGCCCTTGGCCCATTAGGGTAACGTGCAGTGCTAGCGAACCATGCTATGCTAAATCTGCATCGGAGCGCAGCAGCACATGGCGCTGCATACTGAGCAGACTGTGTGAACAGACGCTCTCGGTGACTGCGATCACCGCGCGGGAGGAGGTTTCACGTCAAAGTGTGTGGAAAGATTTCCAGACCTTTCTCTGCCGACTCGGCTGCCGTCATTGATTTGCTGCATTTCCCGTGTGTGTGCGTGTGTGGGTGCGTGCGTGCGTGTGTGTGTGCGCGCGCGTTTGTGTGCCTGTGTGTGTGTGTGTGTGTGTGTGTGTGTGTGTGTGGGCGGGAGCATTTCATTGACAACATAGCGAACGTCATGAGGTGGACTAAATACGAAAAACACGCACACAAGCCGTCGTGACAAATAGAACGTTGATTGGAACGTTGATGCTTTGTTTGCTTTATTTAGCGCAATTTAATTGCGCCACAGCCCTGCGTACATACAGGGGGTGATATAAAAATGTTGAGATTTCTACATAGTGCTAGATATATTGCACTGATTATCGCCACTTTCAAGCCCTAGCTCGGTATAATCATGAGGTTGACGCACCTTCTGTATTCTCCACCGTGTTGCAGTACATCATGTCGTCAGAAACAAAAATGGTACAAATGAGCTGACGATCATGTTGAAATGTCTGTCTGCAGAATTTTCGACGCGAATATTGGGCAATCCGTTGTGATTTGCTTCAAGAACTTTCACTGCAGCGTTCTCGCACATTTTTCAAAACTAGTCATTAGACACCCACTCTTGAACTCGGTTTTTCACGCTGCATATTGCGCCAGCTCGCAAGGTACTTGAACTTTTTTAGATATTGCGCTGGGCATAATGTGGGACCTCGCATGCTAGCTGACGTCCTCGTTAATCTGTTCCTCCTGTAATTTTCCATAACCTGGCGTTTCCCAGAAGCCATGATTGGGCGTTGTGCAGAAGCCAGTTTCTCTGCATCTTATTTTTTATTTCAGTGAAGTTTATTTCATAGCGACTCTGTAGAGCACGGATGGCAGGAAAGTTCGTTCTAGACACGAGTGGAAGAAGCAGTTTTGTGCTGGTTCATGACTCCAACTTTCAGGCTTTGTCTGGAATCCCGAATGTGAGGCCTACACTTAAGGTATACACATGCCGGGGCGTTGCATGAGTGGGCGAGGGAGAGAGAGTATACATAGAAAGAAAAAAGGCAGCGAGGTTATCCAAAGTCACACCCGCTGGGAAGGGGAAAAGAAAGGAAGAAAGAAAGGGACAGTCAGTGTGCGCCCAACCGAAGACGAATGTTCACTCACGTATAGCAACCTGCGCTCGTCTGGCCCAGTGGACTTCAAGAAGAACATTAGCGCTTTTGTGGCTTAGTGTATTTTAAAGTTCGTCGGCCAAAGTACCAGGAGTGGGAAAGTGTGTCCTAGAAGGAGATAGCGGTAGCGCGTCCGCCTGCTGGGTACCCTGAGCTTAGATGAGCTATGAAATAGGTGTATGCATATATTGCTGTCTTAGATGGTTGTCTTTTCTGTCAAGACAAATGCTAATGGAGGCGACAGCTTTTAGAGACGTTGAAATGACGCTAAAGCGGTCGCATTGCTGCTTTCTTAGCTTTAGTTCCACATTGCTCTATGCAAGTGACGTAGGTTGATTGCCTAATGAGTTTGCTCGCCATTTACTACACGAACAATCCCTGTTGAATTAAGTTCACTAGCAAAAGCAACCATGGAGGTCTTGCTAAAACGCCTTCTCCATGCATAAGATTGCGTTATTATCGCCGTTTCATCAAAGAAAAGTGCATTGACATTAGTACGGCTGACGCGTGGATAGCGCAAATCGACAAGACAATAGCTAAACAAGCGTCGTGTGGCTTCGACACGCGCCAGCATGCTCTGCGAACACAGACAATGCGAAGCGAGAATGGCGCCGTCGTATATAAAGATTTCGCTGACCTATGATTGATTTTGTATGCAAATGACTCCATGCAATTCTGACAGTGCAGTGCATTTCTTTGTCTATACGTACAGCGTGCGGACTTCTATAGGCCTGTGTCGCCTTTTATACGCGGCTCCTTCTGTTGCGATACTTCCCTGGTGCATCCAATTAATCAACATGTACTAATGTCGGGATGTACATCGCATGCTACGAATATCGATATTTGGCTTCCTAAGGTATAAATTTCACTCGCAAACTTTAAAGGAGTCGCTCCCCCCCCCCCCCCCCACCCCCTCACCTCCCCCACCTTTTAAAATATACTGGTGTCCCTCTCAGATTGGTCTCGCGGTGAAACGAAGGAAAAAAGAGAAAAAATGAAGAAAATGAAAACAGGCGAAGACAATAGCGGGCTGGTAGTGACTTCATATATACGACCAAAAAAAAGAAAAAAAGAAGCACGACGTGAGCATCAAGTCGCTTTGACAGCCCAGCGAGAGAGCTGCGTTTGCCTCCAGTTCTGGCATGGGCAACTCACGCTTGGCGGAAGCTTTTCGGTCGGCAGGACACTTGAAACGTTGAGTCCGTTTCCTCGCGGCTGTCTAGCCTGGCGTGACAAAGAGCACCGGCTCGCTTCGCTTTCCAGTCTCACAAGCAGAGGTGATTAGACATGTCAAAGGACAGATACGAACTTTGGCATACGTAAACGAGTTTGTGTCCAGGTGCCTATTTGTGAAATTTATTACGTCGCTTTCATTGCTGATTTGTTTCGACTCGACGCCACAGAGGTGTTCTTCTCTGGTGTTGACGGGTGAACGGTAATGCATACTGGAAATGCCAAACGAGATTCAGAATAAGAAAGAACAAAGAAAAAAATTGAAAATTGCATTATATCTTGTTTGCATGGAAAACTCGGGGTAATGGGAGAATCTCTCCGTAGGTATCGCTGCTCTTTCGCCGTTTTCGTAACTTTTTTTTTTACTTCCTTTATTCCTTGCAAGAACCAGATAAATACGAAACGGCCGGCTGTGTCAATAGTGGGCGTGTATTTGAAAGCGCCCCCTCTCTGGTTGATAACGACTGTTTTTCGTGGTGTGCAGGGAATGCGAATGACATGCATACTATAAGGCGAGAACGACCCATTCCTGGAAGAAGGTTGCCTTCGGCACAAAGCACAACCGTTAGGCAGGCAAAGCACGCTTTACAGGACACGCGCATTTCTCGCGGTGCCGTAAAGAATTCTGCCGACGCGATCGATTAGGGTATCCTTTATGCTGGTCGAGCAGGCTGTTTAGTTTTTTTTTTTCATCCTGCAACAGTATTCTCCTGCAATTCATGGAGAAACCAAGGAAAGTTTATAAAAAATAATAAATGGTTTTGCTACGTTGCTTTCGTTATTTATATTCGCTTCAGCAAGACATAAACAAAAATAAGACATGAAAAGAAGAAAGAAAATTTTACGCTCTATACCTGTCATGCATGTTAAGGCATGTTGATAACACTTTTTCACAGCGACAACGGGCTGTCTGTTCTGCCATCGTATGTTATGCTCTTTGTGCTGTCATGTTTCTTTACAAGAGTGGGATTATACAGTATAACCTCGGTAAACGCAAATCGTTTAAATGGAACTGCCGCTGAAACGGCTAAATTGCCTCTAAATTCAATGGCTGTGTATTTGTCGAACGGCTGGGAAAGCAGGGCTAAAAACAGGGACATAGTTCACATGACGCGCGCCGCGTTTCTCTGTCCCCGTGTTTTTAAAGCGCTGCTTTCCCAAACGTTCGGCCATGAATCAACTCACCCAAATCAAAGTTCTGTCTGTATTTGTGCAATGAAAAAAAAAGTTTCTTTATGCGGGACCAACATTTTGGGAAATCTCTGTAAACAGAACCACAGAAGCAAGCTCTAAGAGATTTTTTCACAAAGAGGAAGAATATGAAATATATTTTTTTGTGACACCTGTCTTCTATGCACAGCACTGTGGAAGATATATAGGTGAGGACACAGCGGCCTGCATCAGTCCCCGCTAATGTCCCCTAGTTTCTCTAAGTGCCACGAGATGGCTGTTCTCGCAGCGGCCCGGGGCGTAGTGAGCGTCAATGCATTTCTACGGGGAATACGCGCTTTGTGAAGGCCACTTTTCCGGAAACTGTTGCTGATGAAGAGAAGAAAATACTTTTGCCGCATTGTTTCTGTGCAGCTTCGTTACTAACTCCAGTTCTGTGAAGCAGTGGCTTCGTGCTCACTTAGTTGAATGAGTAGAAGGCAATGTATTTTGGTGGTTTATTTGAACCTGCTACGCGAGTAAGCGACGGCGCCCTGATAACGGGGCCGTAACCATCGCTAGTCTCTTGTGTTCTCTTGATCGTAGGCTCGTTCTTTTCTTCGTTCGTTAGTCTGCCTGCTAACTCGTTCGCCCGTTCCACTCCCTGATCGTTTGTTCGCTAGTTGGCTCGTTGGTTTCTTCCTTAAATGATTGCAGCATCTGTTCCAGCTTTTGTACGCACCGCTCGTTCATACTTCCGTGCACTTCATTATTATACCGTTAATTCACTCAGTCGTTTACTCACTCTTGATTTGTACGCTCGTTCCATTGTTTTACTGCGAAAAAACTAGCCTACCACCCAGGATTCCGCGGCTACTCCCTTGCAAGGTTGCATGCATGCATGCGTGCGAGGATGATAACATCAGCTCACGAGTGGTTCTTCGGGAAGAGAATCCTGGGTCTCACAAGCCCCACGGGTGGGTGTTTTGGAAACAGCCACCTGCCAGGGTAGTGGTGCATCACTTAACCGCTGCCCCGCTGTGCCAGGAATGGTGTGACGACTTTCAGCGATCTATAAACCACCCCGGCTGATTGTGCCACTGTGGTAGGGGGCAGTGAAACTGCATAAGCTACGCATAGCAACGGCCTAGCATCGCCTAACCCGACTCTCCCATCTGCTCTCGCGGAGTAGTATGCTGGTTGCCGCAGCCAAACCATCCCTCATTTTTTTTTACTTTCGCCCGTTCGCGTGCTCGAGCGCCCGCAAGTTTTCCGATATGTCTTTAGCAGTTTCCTTGTATTATTTACTCTAACTAAAAAGTGCGATATCTATGTTTCCCGAGCGCCTGCAGTAGAATAACCGCGACTCAATGGGGGGGGGGGGGGGGGGGGGTGATATGCAACGCAGTCCGCCACATTGCAGCATCAAGCGCAATATCAACCTTGTCTACGCTACGCTGTAAGGTATAACGAATAATTACCTCACCAGTATTAACACGCCAATAACAGAATATTCTGGTCTTCGCTTCTGCCACTGTTGCAGTTTTCAACGAAGTACTTGTGACCCATCGCTGCAGCAGCGCCTCCTCTATTTTTTAAATGCCAACCAGTTGCGGCCACCGTCTCCGATCACCCTTTCCTACTCTCTCCCGTCGGCTAGCGTTCGCGCCTGCTTTACGGTCGTGGGAGAGAGTACTCTCTGGGTGGCGCCTCACGACGGAAGTCGGAGGAAGTAAGCCTGACAGACGCGTGAAGTTGTCTACCGCATCCCCTCCGGAACGGCAGTGGCGCGTGCTCAGTGGCTCAGACGCACGCGTGACGCAAGCAGTCGTCCCCTCTGGGTAGCGTCACATCGCGGCAACTCACTGAACTAAAGCGCACCAACGGCTCCCATTACGGAGCGAGCGATTGCACTGGCATTAAAGAAATAGAGGAGGCGCTGGCTGCAGTTTACCGATCACCGACCGTGCTGCTGGGGCAGCGCTGGCGTAAAATCGCAGTCAGCTTTCTTAAAAGCTACGACGATGCTGCTGGTGACGGCGTAAGCAACAGTTCAGGCCATGCGAACGGCGTGTGTGACTCAAACGATTCGCGCAATGTCATCTGATTGCTATCGCAACGGGATCTTTCGTCTATGTTTTTGTTTCTTCTGGCGAAGTTTCACCGCTAGGTCGGATTGACACAGCGATCAGCGGCCCGGTTCACAGGAGCGGGGCTGGTACTTTATCCGGGTCGCTTGTGCCCTGTGCATTGCCCGTGTTGTGTCCCCACCTATATATCTTCCACCGTGATCCACAGCCATCCTGAACAAGTGGCAGCAAGGACTCAAGGAGGCAAACATTTGGTAGGTGTTTAATTCATAGGTAGTACAGACCTAGACAGCTTCTTGGCACCGACTGGCCCAAATAGACACTTAAAATAAGGGCAACCAAAATTTTCCTTGCCTTACAGCGCGCCACCGATGATTTGGCCTCCCCCGGCACGACTGTGTGTTATGCTGCCACCCACTGTTGCAGTAAGAGCAATTTTTTTTGCTTTAATACGTTGCCGGTACCTCCCGGAAACGAAGCTTACGAAGCCGAAGTCAATCCAGTAGCCGTCGATCATGCCCAAACATCGGAACGAACTGCTACATTCACTTCTTTATGCTTAACATACCTAACAATGATAAGACGGTGTATGCCATACAGTGCTGCACCTCTACACAAATCTCTCGGCAAAGAGAACTCCCGTTATTCTGAACATATTTATCCGGTCTCTTGAGGTTTCGTTTAACGAAGTTCTACTGTGTCGTTAGTGGAAATATCTTGTTTTTGTAAATCACGTATAGCTCAACTGCGTTTCATCATATAGGCCTTATAAGAAATACCCCCTGTTGAATGTAACAATTCTGGTTACAATTGCGTAAAACTGGTTATTAAATAATGCTCTTGCTTACCTATATCACTAATATAAAGGGGCGAATGCATTAAAAATATTCTTTAGAAATTATTGACTTTATTGAAATGTATCTGCTTCGTCTCAATTATTTAATAAAGAGGGGAGAAAAACCCATCATTCATCTTGCCTCACAGTGACAGTCACTTCAGAAAATCCACGGTCTTTTTCCTGACCTAATGCCTAGTTTTTTTAAGCTGATTTTATTAATCAAAGCACCTCACTGTCTCTTGTAAATTAGACATAGGTGGATGGCTTACAGGCACTGTGTTGTGCACCAACCCCTCTCACTTCACTATAGAGGAGTCCAGAGAACTGTATAACGGCCATATTCAGTGTTTGCAGCTTAAGGACGTCTCTAGAGGCGCACCGCACAGTTATCCGACGAAACAATTTCTTCAGGTCTGCTAGTCTCCTGAAATGAAACTGTAGCGTGTTCATTGCTGTCGGGCGCATCGTAGGCTATGTGCCAACCATAAAGATGCGCTCTGGTTCCTACTTGCACCCACTAACTTTAAATCAGTCACTGTTGGGCGTGAAGGACACAGTAAAAAAAAAGTACGCAGATCCAACGCCTATGTTGCAAGCTGTGTGAAGCGAAGCTTTCGTGAAGCGGTTAGTTAAATGCTATAAAACTGTTCAGCTCCTGCAACTTTGAAGCATATTGATTACGTGCCTGCTCGGTAAATCCGCAAGACGTGGGGAACCCTCACCACGCGACCCACGTGATCCACGCGTCCATGAATTACACGCGGTCTCCGGGATCGGCCAAGTTTTCATTACACCATCTCTACAATCAGCACAGTTTCCGCTTGATCTATCTCTGTGATTGGTCCCCTATACACTCGACGAGAAACCAACCGAGCAGACCCGCCAAACCCCGAGAAATGGGGCAAAGAAAGCTTCGCTTTAAAATAATTTAGAACTTGATGGCGCATATTTGTTTCAGCGAGGATATTTATGTTATTTTGCTGCTTCATTGGGTAGTTGCATAATGAACAGAGCCAGTCACCGGCCCAACTGTAGAGCTAGTAAATATGGCTATGGTATATAGGCTGATTGGTTATACGAGCGCTGTCCTTTGTGTGAGGAGCTATGTGGCAAGATAGCAGTCGAAGCAGCAACCACAGTAAACAAAGACCGCTTTTGCTCGGTTTCGCGGGTTCGTAACTCCGGATCTTCTGCGAATCGCAAACGTTTGGCAGCCGCTTCGTCGGCGCGGTACTCGGGATCGGACCGAAGTCGTCTCACTCGCGCTCGAGTAGCGGCACGGCGGCTTCGCGCCGCGCTTCCTCTTCTTCGGGAGTGACGCTCTTCTTCGGCCGCCCCATCTTCGCTCGATATGCTCGGCGCGGGGACGGCGAGGCTTTTGTGTCGCCACGGCGGCGACGCGGAGCTACATATCCCGTGGTCGGCGTAGTGACGTCACGGCTTAGCTCCGTCTCTGCGCAGCCGCGGCAATCACTCTGCACGGCGCTGGGACGTCGTGAATCGGAAAAGCTAAGGCGAAGAGATGTGGCGCGCGCGATGATGTCATGGCTCACGCAGCTGTGGCGAGGCTCGCAAGCTGAGGTTTTGCGGCCTACACTCGACGGCCCATCCAAGGTAGATATACCTGGTAGCGAAGCTTCCATAGAAGCCCATACGTTCAAAACATGGTTGCTTACCGGCGTTTCATGGGGCTTAGCGCCATCTATGTGAGGAGGGAACACTTCCGGCGGAAGAAAAAATAATTTGACGTCACATCCGTCAAAAACAGAAGTGACGTCATTTTGTTTTCATAAGCGCGAAATTTGTTTTTGGAGGCCTGCCATTAGAGCTGTATATTCAAATGCCCCGCCATTCGACTTCATGGGCGTTCCGAGTTTTCAGCGCGAAAAGCGATGCCGGAAAGGATCAGCCGTACGGGTGTCGAAATCGCATTGCTGCACAGAACATACTTTCTTAGGAGGCCGACGAACACTTTGGGCGTAGATTGCGTTGAGTGCTCGTCCTTTCGTCGGACGCCAAGCCCGTCGGCCAGCGCTGTTGCGCGAAAACAACTAAAGTAAACAAGTATCTGACGGTCGCTACTATTACTTTTGACTGCACAGGTTAAGAAACAATAAAACTACCTGCGTCACCTAATTCAGACAAACGTCGACATGCAACACAACACATGTGAGGGGGGCGTATTGTAACAGGTGAACTTTACGAGCGCGCCTTTCCACGCACTCCAAGAGTTGCATGGCATTGTAAGTGATAGCGGCGTCAACGCCCACCACTATCGATGGGCGCTCTCACGGTGGGCCCTGAAAAAAGGTATATATTGATAATTATCTAGTAAAATACAGTTGTATCTTTTCTCGCCATGCATATATAAAATGAATTAGAAATTTTATTTTCATTGAATGAATCTAACTGCGTCTCGCTTTAATTTAAAAACGCTTTTTTTCTTTCCCAGTGTTTATTCCCCCCAAACATAGTCGCGCTTCAATCGCTGCTCCCATAACCACCCTTGCTAATGTCGGTGACAATTGGTTCTGAACCGCTTTTCGCCCGAAGCTTCGCGACCTATGTGGATCGACCTTGGCCCATCCTCGAGCTTAAACAGCATTGCTAGTTCACAGGGGTATGTGCCATTGCGCTTGGACCATTTCTGCAGTGCCATCAGGATCGGTCACCAGGTTTAAAAACTTCGCTGTTAATAAGTGACCCTATCAAGCAACGTCTGACGTAATAGATGGTCCTCTCTATAAAAGAAATAGCCGTTATTGACAGAGGAAGAGAAAAAAACTCAAAGCCATTCCACTCTGCGAAGGTGGATGACTAGCGGACCTGTATGTGAGGTCTATACAGGACCAATGAGGCGTCGTGGGCACACTGATGTTGGTGTAACATTGAATGCCGAACCTTTCAAAGAGAAATGCCACGAACCACTTTCTGTCTCGCTGAGACACGTCTATGTTGAAATCACCCACGATTATGAAATCGCCCACAATTACGGCACGATCACGATCTTCATCCGTATCACGTGCCGCCCGCCGTCGCCGCGCACGTTCCCGCTTTTGTTCACGATGGTGTTCTTCGTAAGCGTGCTGTTCTTCCGCAGTCCTCACCCCACGCAGCCTATCCATTGCATGGGTGGAAGGGAACTGAGATAAGGTTACGTGGTTTGCCCATACAGCCCGTGACGTCAAACCGCAATCCGTACTAAACAGCGTCTATTCCGGTTTTACTTTTTTATTACGATTTTTTTTTTGTCACAATACGTTTTGACACTCCTCGCGATTAAACGCAGCTGGGCATACCTGGCGATACGGATTTATCACTGTTTTTATCACCGGGATCAGCCGGTCGTGAGCTCTGGGGTGGCCGCCATCTTTTTTGTCCACGCATACAAACAGCGAGGATCTAGCGTATAACAGCTCCGCTGTAAAACCCAACTGCGTGCGAGCGTGTGTGTGTGTGTGCGTGCGTGTGCGTGTGCGTTTGCGTGTGCGCGTGCGTGCGTGCGTGTGTGTGTGTGTGTGTGTAAATTTATCCACAGTCCCACCATTATGGCGTGCCTCCTAATCAGATCATGGTTTGGGCACGTGAAACCCCAGAATGTTTTAAATAATTTGCACCCATTGGGCGTTATGTTGTCCCCGAACAATAATCGTCATCTATCGCGTGATGTAGCGTTTATGACAGGAGGGTAACGAACTCAGACGAATAATGAAAGGAAATCCATGCATGTTAGATGATCATTATTGTTTGGGGACAAGATATGCCCCAAAGCATGTAGAAGTTCAAAAAATTAAATTCTGGGGTCTTACGCGCCAAAACCACGATGTAATTATGAAACACAGCGTAGTGGGGGGCTCCGGGTTCATTTTGACCACCCGGGGTTCTTGAACGTGCACCCAAGTCTAAGTAAATGGTCATTTTTTCCATTTCGCCCCCATCGAAATGCGGCCGCCGCAACCGGGGTTCGATCCCATGACCTCGTGCTTAGCAGTACAACGCCGCAGCCATTAAGCCACCACGGCGGGTAAAGTGTATTAGTCCATGTCTACTCCTTTTTCTTTTTTCTGAGAGCAGTGTTAGAGTGCTGAGTTCTGTATGAGCCCTAAACTTGGACTTTCCGTATTGTCATTTCGTGGAATGGCTCACACTAAAGTCGCTAACGCTCGAATCCTAATGTATCACTAAAACCGTCACATTTTAAAAGTGAACAGCGAGCACTCAGACGAAAAAAAAAAAAAAAAAAGCGGGACACACATCATATTTTTGCGTCCCGTTGTGTAATTTTTCTTAAGTTAGCGCTATTCATTATAAGGGTGATTACCAAACCCAATTCATAATACTCTCCGCCCTTCTTGTACCGTCAGAGCCGCCGAGCCTACTATACGTTCTTATAGGGTACAGTTCATGCACCGAAATTCACTGATGTTCACTCCTCGTGAAGTTGAGTGCATTCCATTCCATGAATTGCCAATTGGAGTCGCATGCAAGGCAACGGGAAGGGAGGGGAGGGGGGGGGGGGGGGGGGCATGCACTTATGCTGCACTGGCGGCACATTCCTTTAATGGAAAAGTAAAAAAAAAGTAAAGAAAAAGCTTTTGCGGTACATGGCCAGAAAGCAGACGGGACCGGCAGTTACGCCACTTTTCTATCAAGGCCTCAGGGCTTCTCGGGATTCGTTTCTTCCTACAAGCACTGAAGCAACTGGACGCCCTCGCTTGTCTGGTCCGTCCGATCGTGTTTCGCAGACGTGAGGAAACGTCGTTCGACGTCGCACTTAAGTAATTTCTCTTAGGGCTGCAAGGTCAATCGGGCACGCTTTTTCGGTGTGTGCTTCCTGGGCGCATTGCATTCGCGTAGGATTCAATCATTGCACCAAGTGCTATGGGACCACTCGGTGCTATTTGTGACCACCGTGTCATGCATACATTAAATTATTGCAGAAACATTTCTTGAGACCGTTATCAAATAATGGCGAGGGGATTTCAGGGGAAGAAAAGAATAAATAAGTTAACTAGCTAATCTTAGCTTACTAGCTTAAAGCGGTTTTCATTAGGCGCCCAACTATATATAATTTGTCCAAAACAAAGCTGACAAATGTGTCCAGCACAAAAACGACTTCCAGTGAGGGATCAACTCATCAGCCACTCGCGTTGTTCTTTGCAACCTGATTTAAATCAAAGTTATATTTAATGCGGAGATCGGTGACGACGCTAAGAGCCCGCAGGATTCACAGTATAAGTAATGTTCAAGCCACTGGACGTCATCAAAATATGACCTTCAATTACTCCATATGCCGTGTTCTGCTTAGTAAGTAATGTTGAAGAAGTGAACCGGATAGTCAAAAACTTGCGTTTAACATGTACTTCTGCCCTTTTATTTCCCAAGGATTCACGGCACAAAAACAGAAAGATGAAAATACACTGACAAAATACAAGGAAAAGCAGCGGACATAAGAGTTTTATTTTGATGCGCAGATGTGTTTTATTATGCACTACTATTTGCTTTCCAGAAAAGCGGCTCAGCAGAATAACGGAAACAACGAGAAAAAAAAAGACTAGCCAACAACACATTAAGTTATAATGTCAGGTTGTAGTAACAATGAAGTGCTAGACAGTGTCAAAACTGTGCGTTAAAAGTCTAAGATTTTATTGGCTGAACTCTAGCGCAGAAAAGCAAAACTCAAATACGTACCAACGATAGCGCAGAGCACGGTCTTCGAATCTGAACTCTCCTGCAACTCCGTCCACTATTTATATATGCACAACGGTTCTTCTTCTTTCTGGGGTTTTACGTGCCCAAACCAGTTCTGATTATGATTCTGCATGATCAAAACATATGCACAACGGTACGCTATTGAATAATCACTAGTGCTCCTTTACATTCGAGAATGCGCCACAGCATTTACTTCATATTCGAAAATTTATTAAACAAGGCCCCTTCGCTGCAGAATCCGCGCCAACGTTAAAAAACTTCGGGATACAGTATGCACGTCTTGTTGCACAAACGACACTAGATAACAGTGATCTGGTGAAAATCAGTCACCTGTCACCTTCAAAAGCAAAATAATGTACGTGTGAGAATATGTTGACCGCACAATGAGACCATAAGAGGAAAAACAGTATGCAGGAGACAATGAAAGCCACGAAAATATAAATAAAATTAGCTATTTTTATTGAACTGTAGAATTAAGTAGACCGCTGTATAATTTGACGCTCTGCTCACGTAGGAGCTCTGCCCACGTAATGATCATGCGCGAATGAAATTCGGAATCGATGAAGGTAGAAAAGGCCTCCCTGCATTTCACAAGACGTGCGTTACATCTAAGCGCTTGAGTTGCGCGCGCTGACGTGACAGGTTGTATACATGTGGGTTCTATACTGAAAGCTCGCACAAGAAACTGACGCTGAGCCTTGGTCATCAAGAGGGCGTCGATTTCGGCCCACGAGAGTACTGATAAAAAACCACAATTATAAAGAAGGCTGCCAGGCATTTTGCAGGTCGAAACCATGCGGCGACCGCATTATACAAGATGGTACAAATGCGCGTTCGCGCACTTCAGAAGCACGTGGCTTTGACTCCGGCCCGTCTTGGCCAAAGTTGGCTGCAGTAGTATTCATGCCTGCCGTTCGACAGAAGGAGTGGTGAGCACGTAGAGGCATTAACCGTATATTTGTAGAAGCTCGATGCAATAAATTTCGCATACGCGAAACTGTATCGTTCCAGGCGTGCGGTGCGTAACATTTTGCGTAACAGTTCTCCCATTTTGCGTACGCAAATAAATGTACGCATGTGGAACTAAACTTGTCCAACTTTGAGGGAAGGTTCAATTTCCGGTGCGCTTGACATTCTTAATATAATAGAAGCGAAAGTAAAGTGGCAGAAAAAACAAATTCACTGACAGTGGCAGCCGCACCAACAACCTCCGCATGACGCCTGTGATGCTGTACTCATTAGGCAACTACTGCTGCTGCCCCTCCAACCATTTTAGTTTGCAATTACCTATACGTATTCATAACCTAACCATGGAAGTGTTAGCCAGCGCCATTCGCGGCCAGGACAGAATGTGTGGAACATCAAATAAATCGCAGGTGTCGCGTAGTGGGTTACCTTAGTAGTAGGCAACTGGGCAATAAGCATTCGTATGTCACCTTGAGTAATCAAGGCTTCAAGAGTCTAGGATAGGATAGGAATAAACTTTGTCCAGCGGTTAAGGCTGTTGGTGCCCGGGGCTAGGCTGCCAGGGGTACATCACCGGAGAAAAATCTTTCGAGATCCTCGGCAATGGCCCTGGCCCGCTTGACGACCCACTCCTGGTCCTCGGGTGCCTCGCCGAGGACCAGGAGTGGGCCATCTCTCAGCGACCAGGCTTGCCATCTCTCAGCGAGGCGCCCCGCTTCAGAGGGTCTTGCTGTTATCTTCCCCCTTCCTCTTGGTCCTTCTTCAGGGCGTTGACATTCCCAAAGTATACGGGCCATATCATCCCGTTCGTGCTCGCACCACGGGCAGCCGGGCGACGGGTGCAGCGCGGGCCACAGGCGGTGCAGGTGATAGGGGTTGGTGAAAGTGCCCGTCTGCAACCGCCTCAGGTCGACTTCCTGGGGCCTGTCCAGCCACGCGTGGGGTTCTGGATATGTCATACGTTCTTTCCTGTAGTGTGCAAGAACTTCTCGGTACGAGGCCGGAAACTCCTCGATATCACGGTCGGCGTCCCGTGGCCCCAAGCTCCGTCCGCCGCGATTTGGGCTGTGTTGGTATACCCTCGCCATGTGTTAATATGTAAACCTAAGAAAGTGAAGGCGCCACTTGGCGCGCCTTTGCCTTGGCCTCTTTGGCCACACCCGGCCCTTGTGTCAATAACACCCCATAATCATCATCAAATGAGGGGAAGGACAGCTGTCGCCGTAGCTAAATCAGGAGAGTACCGGTCGGGCCATGTGGATTTCGTGGGTTCTGCTTCCATCGGCAACAAGTTGTCTAAACTTTCACCTTTAATATTCCTTTTCCGTTATTAGAAATGCGAACTTTGTCGAAAACTTAACCCTTATACGTAGTTATACAGCTAAATAAAAAAGTTACCTTACTCTATACTTTCTTTCGCTTCGTATGGTTTTTAATAAAATCAAGCCAGTGTTACCTCATTATCTCTCAGGCAGCTCTTTTCTCATACGTTGCCTCCGCATTAGAACAATTACTAGCCACAAAACTGCAAGAAAGAGAGCTGACGCAAGCTATATTGGCCGTGCAAAAAACCTTGTATAACGATATCTGACTACTCAAGGAAAAAAAGTCACCACCGAATAAGATACTCCCTGATGCGAAATTGGAGCGCAGCTCTATACGTGTTTTTATTTCGCGATATATTGGATGGCATGGACAATCTGTCTCCTGCTGCATCTTACCAACAGAGCTAAGTGTGGCGCGACTGCCTCGCTAATTGTGAGATTGCAAGAGGCAGTGCATCGGTGAAGCGTGGGCGCAATTCACAGACCTTCGCCGCAGACCTCCGCTCATGACCCGCCGTGGTTGCTTAGTGGCTATGGTGTTGGGCTGCTAAGCACGAGGTCGTGGGATTGAATCCCGGCCATGGCGGCCGCATTTCGATGGGGGAGAAATGCGAAAACACCCGTGTACTTAGATTTAAGTGCACGTTAAAGAACCCCAGTTGGTTCAAATTATTCTCGAGTCCCCCACTACGGCATGCCTCATAATCAAATCGTGGTTTTGGCACGTAAAACCCCACAATTTATTAAAATTTTTAAACTTCCGTGCATGCAGCGCTTTGTTTTCATATATGGTATCGTTTTTATCATTGGTGAACAAACGATGCCAGAATTGGCGCCGGAGCAGCTCTGGCGCCAATACCTAGCCATCGTCGCTGCAGAGCCCGTCTTGCGCGGCACTACGCTTTTCTTCTCATGCTTTCGCCATATCCTCCTCCTCCGCTTTCCTCTCTCTCTTCGCTATCGCAGTCTTTCATCCCCCGCTCCGCGTTCACTCTTTCACCCTTCGCTGTGCTCGTTCGCTCGGTTATATGGGTCGCCTACGGCAGACGCGGACGCTCGCCGCAGGAACGGCCGTGTAAGTGCTGCGCTATAAAATTCCTATACTATACTCAGCAAACGACGCGCCGCGATCGCGTAGCCAGTTTACCTGTCATCAAAACTGCACACATCTCCTCATCACGAATTTTCGTCAATTCACGCATAAAGACTGTGACTAGAGCATCTGCCCTGACGTAGAACATTATCTTTGACACCGGGCTCATAGGATGCGAGAATTTGAAGGAAAACTCAAGCAGCGATCGGGAAGCGGTCTTTGCGCGGACCCCACCATAAACGAGCATGTTGGGCTGGCATCATGGATCCATGAAATGCGTTGCTACGCATAGCGAGCTCTCCCTTATGGGCACCGAACAATGCGTGCGTACACGCACTGGAATGGTAGATGCATTTTCCTCATTGATTAATGCAGCCGAGCACACTTACACAAAAGAAAAAGAGAGCGAGCTACAAATTTGAAAAAAAAAAGCAGGATCCAAGCCAGACGGCGACGGACCCCCTCCCGCGTTTTCCGCCGCCCAGGGTTCTCTTGCGCACAAAGGGGTTTACGCCGCGGTGGAGGCACATCCCGTTTACAACCCTGTCGCTTCCTAAAAAAAATAACACATAAATAAAGATAAGAGGGAAAAAGACACACATCCAGAGTTGCAGCACGCTGGCCACCAGAGGTCGGCAACCCCGAACGACTGTAAACGCTACGCGGGGAACCCTTAATGGATGAGAGTGGCCTGTCGGCCCCGATCTCTTCAGCCGAAGTGGACCCGCGCACAAAAGAATCTATAGAGACAGAAACAAGGAAAGAGCCGTCTATAGGACTCGGTTCCCTACCCCGCCCACCCCGTCCTCCAACGCGGGAGGAGCGAAAACCAGGGAAGGCAAAGCCAAAAATGAGCAAAAATCATTCATCATCATCAAGATGCACGCCTCTGCTAGTCTGACAATACTTTGAACGGGGAAAAATAATAAAGCTACGGATTCCACTGGTAGACGGAGCGGACTTGACTACAGATCAACGGGACTCATCGCCCTCTTACCCTAGGAAAACATCGCGAATAAGTCCTAGGTTGTTGGGAGAAGGCTCTCAGAAGGAGATAGACAGGCTGGCAGAAAAAATATATTTCGGAGGGTGGGGTACTGGTAAGGTGTGGCACTCCCCGTAAAAAATGTCCTGCGCAAAGGCAGGGAAATAAACGAAAATGCTAAGCAAAATGAGGACAACAAACGCGAAAGGCACTATATACACAAAGAAAAAAGTGAGGAGAATGAGATGCCCAGCGAGCATTAGACGTAAACCAGACTGGCCATCAGAAGAAAATGGAGTTGGAGCAGTGGACGCACTGTTATTCGGGCCACTGCTGGCTCGCGCGAGGCTTTTCGATCCCGCGCCATCGGCCGTCACGTCCGGCGGCACTCGTCCAAAAGAGGCTGTGGACATTATTCCACGGCTACAGGATTGACGCTCGCATGCACATACGCACGCACAAACAAACGACCCAACAAAAAAGCAGTCAAACAGCACCACAGCCGAATAAGAAAAGTTGCTCGTAATACTGGCTACAGAAGAGACGCCTGCCCATCCGCGCGGCTGGAAAAGAACTGAACCCGCACTTGGTGTTATCTCCAACCTTTAAGCGTGTAGTCTTTCAAGGCAAACAGGCCTCTTGCGGGAGAACTGAGCTGCCTGTGCGGAATAAGTTCACTTTGATGAGAACTCTCTCTCTCTCTCTCTGCAGATGGGACTCCAGAAAAGCCCTATACAGCTCCTTATTCAGATTTTTGTGTTGGACCTTTTTTTCTGCAGGCATGCTGAAAGCAACTACGTACCAAAACTTTAGGTTATATGCTCACTAGACCAGGCAAAGAGTGAAAAATAAAACTCGGAACAAAAACCTGTAGCCATTCTTCTGTCGCATTTGCATTGTCACAATCTTTTTTTTTTTCTTTACGCAAGAACTCTCATCTAGGCAAGCTGGTTTGCTAAAGTCATTAAAATAATAACTACGAAGAATTGTCGGACGAGACAAGAGAAACAAACGCGAAACAGTCGCTAGCTAAGAAGAGTAAATTATCTCGCATCGTCATGCACATTCTGCAAATATAACCTGGCAGATGCTACGTTAAACAAGCCAACAGCCAACAGATTCCGTTGCTCAGCTGCTGTAATACTGCGCCCACGGCTGTTTCTGAGGCATCGACCATGCTTTTCTGTACCACTGGGTGGCTGGCTTCGGCGCACCGTCCACAGTTACGACTGACCGCGGCAGACAGTTCGAGTAGGCTCTTTTTGCCAGCGTAAAACGGCTGATCGGCACCTCTCGCATCAGAACTACTGCCTACCACCCTCAGAGCAACTGCATGGTGGAGCGCTTCCACCGCCAGTTGAATTTGCCCTCACGGCGACGGAAGGGCACAAAGCACTACCGCTCGTCCTTCTTGGTATCCGCACAACGCTGAAAGCCGACATTGGCTGCAGCGCCGCCGAGCTGGTGTATGGAACAACACTGCGATTGCCTGGCAAATTTTTGCACGCTGTGGAGATGAAAGCCCTGTAGCTACTGGCGACTACGCAAACCGGCTGCGCGAAATCATGGGCAAGCTTCGCGCCACACCACCGCGTCAGCCACCGCCGCGACCCGTCCACATGCACTCAGAGTTATGGTCCTGCTCCCATGTGTTTGTGCGGCATGACGCAGTGCAGCGACCTCTTCAACCACCGTACGACGGCCCTTTCAAAGTCCTCAATCGTACAAACAAGCAATTTACTGTGGACATTCGCGGTCGACGTGAAGTAGTCTCTACTGACCGCGTGAAACCGGCTCACATGGAGAACTCTGAAGGTCCCGCGGCTGTCGCGACTCTTGTTAGAGCAACGAAAGAAACAACTGCGACTTCCTCCCGAACAACAGTGCAGCGCACACGTAGTGGGACGCGAACCACTCCTTCCGTTGTACTGGACCTGTAACGTTCGGCAGCTCACTGGGGAGGCAGTGATGTAGTGAACGCCATCCGCGCGCCGCTCTAAATGGCCCGCGGATGGCGTTCACCACCACATTAAATGTCGCTTTGGTGTTGGGCTACAGCGTTCACTATTAACGTGGTCAGTCTTACGCCGGCCAGTCTGGCCGATGCGTAAATGAGAAGATTGGTCATTGACGACTGGGCCTCCGTCAAAACTCTCGCGACATTATCAGAAGTGCGGTTGCTCCCCAGATTTTAATTATACTACTGTTCGATGCCCGCATGAAGATGAAACAACCCGCCCGACTGTAGAAGCCTCTTGCGTTGACAAGTGTAAGGATGCTTGCGTAAGCGAACCATCTGTTCTACTGTATAAAGAGAAATAGCATGTCTACAGTCGGAACGTGGTCCCAGTAGGCTCAGTCAGCAGACTGATAGCCTCCTTTTGGCTCTCCTCGTAGGAATTGTCAACATCGTCGAGTAAACATGAAATGCGATGTAATATATAGCCTCGTGTATTTTTATTATTTTAGTATTTCTGTTTATGCGTGCATGCTGCTTTGTATCCCATATTTTTTTTCCGGATCCATATGTGCACGTTAATCTGAATAAATTTGCCATCGTTAGTCAGAGCCTGTGCCATGTATCATGACGGGAAAACTAGATAACACAGGAAGAAAGAGCAAAATACAGAGAATATAGTCTTTGATTAGCTTATGCTTCTTCTAAATCCCAGACTGACATGAGGCGCAAACACGATGACGTCACTCACGTATGTCAGAGCAGTGTATCCGTATGATATTTATATCATATTTTCGTCTGCTTGCTGAAGAAAACGTTTGTTAATAATTCACGGCGCAAGAATTTCCTTCCTTTGCAGCGGCGACAGTCGCACGGTGGTCCGGAGCTGCTGCGCAGTAGTCAATCAAACATGGCGTTAGAAGTCGGCCGTTGAGGTTTTAGCCTTATAATCACTGTGTTTCAACGAACTTCAAACTTCCCTTGCCACTGCGAAGCCGGCACGCTGCCTAGCGTGGTGCCAATTAGCGTCGCAGCCAAAAGAAGGCAGTATTTCTGTTGCTTGTAATTCTTCCATCACTGTACAGTTGGATTACTTCGTTCAATGTGACTGGCCGAAGCTGCGAAATTTTTGCGTAACCGCAAAATCACTCGTTATCCAGCATTAGACCATGACTTACGCGAATCACCTTGGAGTATACACATTTGGATCTGCCAAAACGGATGAATACCGCTGTGCCAGCTACGTTCTGTATACGTGGTCTCAGAGTTATTTGTTCTGACTACCTCGACCACCTGGTCTAGTCGGCGGTTGTCCAGTGTGCGGCAATAACTGCGGCTGTACGCAACATGAAGACTTGGCTGGTCCACGATGCAATACTCCTTATACAACAATGACGTTCCAACAACCATGTCACGGTATATCGTCCAACAAGTTACCCTGGGAGCCATTACCATTCGTGGAAGACCTCAATAACAAATGTTTCACGCTGATGTTTTAGTCGATTCCTCTCATTCGTATTGTTGGCAGTGAACGAGCTGGTGCTTTTGCAAACTTGGCGCTCCTACATCCCGCAATGTCAACGCCCAAAAAGGTAATAAAGTATCGGAATTGGAGATCCCTGCTCACCACGGGTAGCTTTGGATTCCGCAGCCTTCGTTCTGCGTAACCAAGCGGTTTTGTCGAGAGGAAACACCGCTACTGCATCAGAAAAAGACAGGATTTCCATATAGGCCGGCACGGGTACTTAAAATGGAACGTATGACTTCTCCGAATTGCACTTTATGCCATGCAACAGGAGAGATAGAACACTTTCTGTGGCCGTGCCAAAGCTACCGTTATGAAAGGGACGCTTTTCTTGAGAACTTACGAGAGAAAAAATGTAGGTCCAATCCACGCTGTGAAGGTGGATTTTAGCGAAGCTGTTGAGATTCACCACAGGAATTATTGAAGAAAAGAATATGCGGTAAAATGGAGTGGATGAAATTTATTTTACTGCACAAAGACTTTCACCACTGCTTTGTGGTCACTGTGGTATACGCGTATGTTTTCTATTTTGATGCTTCAAACGTTCGTGGCCAAGGTCCGCTCACTTCGAAAGCAGACACGGCTTGTCCGGGGAATGCTCGAGTGAGAACGTCGAGGGCATGGCTTTTCTTTGCGGCGTTCTGTACGGCGGAGATGCGCGACAAGTCGTCACGGAACCACAGGCGATCACACACGGCCACGGTGTACGATATATACTCTTTAAGTGGGGACACTTCTCGGCTTGCTTGCTAGACGTGATCGACCAGATAAAGTAGCAAGGGCGAGCGTCTATCGGGGCGGTGACGGCAGCGGATACCTATCGGCGGAACGACGCAACTTCAGTTAGAATGCAGGCGAGAGCGTGCGCCGACAAGGAACGCGTGCATGCCCTCTCCCCGGTGACCTACTTTCCCGCGTCACTCAATCATTTCGGATTTCCCGCGAACCGCCGATTGCTATAACGGGAGATTAAACCAATAAAAAGGTTTCTGTGTTGAAGTTGCGTCGTACTGCCGATAGGTATCCGCTGCCGTCACCGGGCCGATCGGCGCGCGCCTTTGCTACTTTATCTGGTGATCGAGTCTGGCGAGTGTCCTCACCTAAAGAGTATATATCTTACACCGTGCACACGGCACAGGAGAATCCAAATTCCACGTCGAGGAACTTGCGCTTGAATTGAATTGCTAGACCGGTTTCCCTTTTATTATGTATAGCTCACGCACTGGGTGATTGCCAAATGGGCACTGTGCCAGACCTGCGGCGCTTGCGCTGTGTTTTTTTTTTTTTTCTGGGAAAACAAGCGCTCGGTTGTGCGGCTAGACCGGTTTCTTCGTGGCGAAGATATGGCAACGAAGATATGCTGTTTTGTGCCTTCAATTGCTGACAACGGCCGCGATTTTGTAGCGAGGCATTATGACTTATTCTACTCGAGTCTTATCATCCACCGCTCACGGCCGGCTGATCCCCTTGATAACACGAGCGGACCGTCGCTCCGACCACTGAAAAAGCGCGATAAGCGCGAAAAGGCATTAATACTGGAAAAACATCGCTACAAATTACGGGCCCAGAGACCTTATCATCTGTCATGTGGTTTTGATGCTTGTTTTGTATTTTTTTCTTTTTTTTGGCGGAAGTTGTTTGTTGGGCACACGAAAGAACCGTTGCTTGGTAAAGGTAGCTTCGCTATAAAACCTTCTGCATGCGTGCCTGCAACACCTCGCGTTTTCAAAAAATTATTATTATTAATAAATTATGGGGTTTTACGTGCCAAAACCACGATCTGATTATGAGGCACGCCGTAGTGGGGGACTCAAAAAAATTTCGACCACCTAGGGTTCTTTAACGTGCACCTAAATCTAAGTACACGGGTGTTTTCGCACTTCGCCCCCAACTAAATGCGGCCGCCGTGGCCGGGATTCAATCCCGCGACCTCGTGCTTAGCAGCCTAACACCATAGCCACTAAGCAACCACGGCGGGTGTTTTCAAAAAAGTGTCGGTTATAGCTCGCAAAGTAGCTGCAAAGCTTCTTGCATTCCTAGGAGAGACTTGTTTCCTAGAAGAGTGGTAACATACCGCAATGACGATGGAAGAGCCTCGATCGCCATGCAAAACATACCCGCTACTAAAATCCACCACCGCCACCAAATCTGCTAGTGGGATGTAACGTGACCAGGTGACTGTGCCACCGCGTTTCTTTCTTGTCGTTTAATCCCATGTTTCGTTTGCTTCTCTATAGCTCTCACAAAACGCCGTAACCTAAATTCGCCGCCTGTGTGGTTATCTCAGCGCAAGCACTTTTCGAAGAAACTTTTCGCATGAAGAGCCAAAGTAAGAGAATCCGGCCCCAGATTTCCCTTGGTCAAACATTACTAGATTGGTGCAGACAAGTCCAGCCCGCATATAGGTATTGCATGCGCTCGAGATTCATGCATCGTTTTCAGTGGCACCACTTCGATTGAAAGTTGTCTTGCATCGCGGATGGTTGTTGCAGTTTTTATTCGTTGTTACTTTAATAGGGATATTCCTTCCACTTCAACTCCAATGACGAGGATACTTGTTTTTTTCTTGTCTGATTCAACAATGACTGTAGTAGGATTCTGTAGCTTTTTTTATCAGTTGATGTGTGCGCGTGTTGTTCTTTACTCGGATTGGTTCATGGTGCAATTAGCGCATCATTCCTTTATGCTAGATGCAATCCTGCGTAAAACCAATGTGTTCAACTAGTGTAGGTTTTCATAAGGAAAGCAAGCAGTAAAACAAACATTACGCGACGAAAGTGCTTAGTAGGGACGCTACGGTCACTACGCACAACTTCAACCAGTTCTTATTTCGGTGTCACCGCATGCCCCCATCTCTATTCGCGGATCCCCGTCCAACCCCACTTTTTTTTCTTTCTTTCTCAAGTGAAAGAATAACACAAACGAAAAAGAAAAACGAGGACTTGATTCTTTTGAAGTGACAATGCGCCATTCCCGTTCTGTTCCGACCTAATCCATCCACGCACCGGTCTTGTTTGCCATAGAGTTGCTGCTTGCTTCAAAAGACGGCACCAAAAAGCGTATGTGAAGGCTAGCGTAAGGCCGACTTTGTAAGTTTAAGCTACGTGGATGAAAATTGCTGCTTTCCACTGGTTATATTGGCATAGGTAACGAAGAAAAGTGTTGATGACCATTTAATTGTACCTCTTAAAGTGGCTTCGTCATACCGAACAGCTACGTGATCTTCCGGTAAGCACAGCACGTCACAACACAAAGAAACGGACACACGCACCCACCAACACTAACACACATATATACACTTGCACACATATATAAACATAGAAGGGGCAAATGACAGCCGAAAGTTTATCTGCGTAACAGTACTTAGGCATTGAGCTTCATACTTCCCTTCTAAATGCAAAGCATTGTGCTAACAGCAAGATAGATCAGGATTATATTTTTTTCCATAATACCAGGTGTACCCATGAGTTGAATTCATCAAACGTTCCTTTGTAAGATTTGTTTGGCCCACATCTACGCTATGACTTTGTTCACCATACTTATTGACTTTCAGCGATATGTATAACAATGGCTTTCTCAATCCGGGCTCGGATTTTTCAGAGATTACGGTGATGCACTCTTTTTGGTTCGCAATTATACTAGTGATTGAGGAAACTGAAATGAGCCTCAAGCCGAATAGAAGGCAGTTGACTGAAAATAAAAATAATTTTTCTCAAGTCCCCGCTTACCCCCACTCGATAATTGGCTTTAGAAAGCATCTTTCCAGCCAATACGTTATGCTCCAACTTCAGCGTCAAATCCTAGATGGCAAATGCCGTCACACAAAGGCGATCTTGGGCCTCGACCTCGAGCGCGCCTTCGATAACATCAGCCGCTCCACCATACTCGAACGCATCTCCTTGGAGAACGCACTTACAACTACCTTAGAGACTTTCTATCAAATCAGAAGGCCTTCCTCTCGGTCAGAGATACTCGATCGTAGAAACTCTCCCTCGGCAGCGCGGGCACACCACAAGGCTCTGTCACTTCCCCAATACTATTTAATCTGGCTATGTTTGGATTAGCACAAGAACTACAAAAAGTCGACGGCATTGAACACACCATATACGCTGACGACATTACAATCTAGGCTGCAAAGGGTATTGACGGCCAAATCGAAACTGCCTTACAAGACACCATTGATGTCGTAGAACATTATCTTCAAGGCAGTCCACGCTTTCTTGTTATGCCATTTCACGTACGTAGCGGCCATGTACGTCTGGAAGAGGGCCGAGCGAGACAAACTAAATGCCATGATAAGGAGGGGGATCAAGAGCGCGCTCGGACTACCAAACTACACACGCACCGACCGACTTCTGCAGTTGGGTATTCATAATACACTAGAAGAAATTGCAGAAGCACAAGAAAGGGCACAGATTCTCAGACTCTCCGGCACCACGGCGGGCAGACGACTCCTAACAGAGATGGGCGTCCCCCCGGCTAAAGTCAAAGACTCCTACCAGGGCCTTCCGAAAGAGCAGAAAGACCACATCATCATATCCCCCGCCCCACGCAATATGCATCCCCAGCGCAACGTGGAAAGAAGGAAGGCCAGGGCCGTGGCGCTCCTACGCCGGGCGACAGAACTCCCTGGCGGCAGCTGCTTCGTTGACGCGGCCCAATATGGCAACAGCAAAAATTTCGCAGTAGTGTCCATCAACCACAAGGGTTCGACCGTTAACGCAGCTTCGGTACGAGGCACGTCGTCATGTACGGCCGAGCAAGTGGCCATTGCCTTGGCCCTCCTGGACGAGAAACATGCCAACATCTTCAGCGACTCCAGGGCAGCCATCCGCGCCTTCAGCGTTGGCGCCGTGTGTAAAGAAGCCTGTCGCATCCTCGACGGTAAAAGCATTGCCACCCACACTCTCACGTGGTTCCCCGCTCACATGGGATCCATCATGGGAGGCCCCACAAACCTCAACGAGCTAGCCCACTCCAAGGCGCGAGGTCTCGCTTTCCGCGACCATGGAGAACTCCCCGGCCAGCCAAGAGTGGTGGAGAACAGAGATCAACCGACAACATACAATGAAATTACGCAGTACTTTTATCTCGGCAGGAGAGACTTTCCCCTTCCTCACAAGAAGTTAAATAGAGCGCAGGCATTGACCCTCAGATTATTGCAAACAGGCTCGTATCCCAGCCCGGCTTTATTACACAAGCTTTATCCCGACACTTATGCCAGTAGTTCTTGCAGGCACTGCAATGACTTCGCTAGCTTAGACCATATGCTCTGGCGTTGCCCCTCGTTACGAGGCACGGAACAAATAAATGAGGACAAGTGGCTCTCCGCTATCAAGAGCCCCGATGCCGGGGCGCAACTATGGGCTGTCCAGAGGGCCCATGATGCGGCGGTCGGGCATGGCCTGACTGTCCCAACGTGGGAGCGGCCCGCTGTGCGCTGAGTCGCGTACCTCAGGACGTTCATTAAAGTTTTCCATCCATCCATCCATCCAACGTGACTCCGATGTTCCCCTGAAAATTCGGAGCTTCTCCTATACCACCCCACCATACGTGGGCGCCACCCACGGGGCTCCACGAATAAACACCATTACGAGGAGATCCAACTACACCTGAGGGATAGCAGACTCATACACGTGGTCCCTAGCATCCGCGTTCTTGGTATGACCATAGAAGCCAACAGCGCCAACTCTACGGCTATCTCCAAGATCCTTCGACAGACGGCTAATACATCCAGACTGCTGAAACGAGTGGCCAACCGACGAAGGGGTATGAAGGACGAAAGCCTCATCCGCCTTGTCCAATCTTTTATCATTTGTCCCATTACTTACGTTGCGCCCTTTCTCAACCGGTAGACAGCTGAAAAGACTAAACTGGACGTCGTCATCAGAGGAGCCTATGAGCAAGCCGTAGGACTACCCAACCGCACCAGTACAGAACTTCTACTAAAATTAGGTATCCGCAACACTCTAGACGAGTTAATTGAAGCGCAACGTCGATCGCAACTGGAGCGGCTTACCCTCACGGAAACAGGCCGCAGCATTCTAACCAAGCTTGATATCACCTACCATCGCCAACATGGAGACAAACACCCAATACTACGTGACATTCAGCAATGGATACAAGCAGACCCTATTCCCAAAAACGTGCACCCAGACCACAACAAAGTACGCAGGAAGGCACGAGCTTCCTCCCTCATCAAAGCTTTGCCAACACCCTGGACGTCACCTTCGTCGACACAGCTGAATACCAAGGTGGACGTCGCGTTGCGGCGGTTACCACAGCAGGTGGCGTACTCCAACATGCTGCTAGCATCGTTACCCAAAATGCCGAGACGGCCGAGGAAGTAGCCATCGCCCTGTGTTGGTGCTGTTGGTGCCATCGTCATTGATTGGTGCACTTCGCTTCCTTCTCGACCAGCCACGTGCCCCTGGCGCCTTCCAATGACGACACACTACACGTATCGAAAGCAAGTAAACACGATGAGCTCAAGGTGAGGTGACATTTAGATGTATGGTATATGCTTCGGCCAATAAGGCTGCAACTATTCTTGTCAACGTACTTCGTATTTCGCGCACTGGGGATGGTTTTTTGTCCGCATGCGAGAAATCATACATGCATAGGTAAACACCAGCGCGTCGAGAATGAAGCTATTCAAGATATAGGGCGCATTCCTACGAATCACTCGCTACGGCATCTGGCATAGGACATCTGCTTCCAAATTAAGTGCCACGTTCGGCAAACGCGTGTCGTTTTAGCGTTGAAGCCAATCTTGTGGTCGCGATTACGTCAAACGTGCGCCATTATGCGCAATCCGAGCGAGCTGTTACTTCGCCATTTTGCGCAACGTCGTGCTTGTATTTCTGATTTCTGAGATGAATGACAGAGAAGTTTGGGACGACTAAGCAGCCTATCGCACACCAAAGGAGTATTATGATTCGTGCGAAACCTAGAAGTGATGCACGTGCCGCCCCAGCTGCAAGTGAGGTGGCGCCTCGCACTTATCAGATGCAGAGGGTCTGCAACGCAGTGTAATAAGGAAGCGAACCTGCGTGAGAGGATGACAGAACAAGCGCACATACAGCGTGGCTCTCACTAGTAGGCGCGTGATACCAGATAGTGGGAAGATGTAGTTCGGTGGGGTCTCGAATGACCCGCAAACATTTGTAGCAATGTTGAGTGTTTGGCGTGTTCGTGCTGGCATTACCAAAGTTTCCCAGCGCATTTGACACGAACAATGTTGTCTCAATTTTATATTTTTCGGTTTGCCTGGTGTGAAGCATACCTGTACCTGCTCCCAGGAAAATAAAGTTTCAGTTGTTAGTCAGCGCTGTGAGTGTCTATTTCATGTCATCCTTGTCTGATGCGCTGGGAAACTTTAGCGTTGTCGCAACCATTACACGCAGAACACTACTAATTCTAATGACCATTAAAAAAATGTTGTGCGCAGCTTTCTCCGTTACTGCTTCAGTTTTTATAGCAGCGGTATACAATGGCATACACAAGCTCACAGATATATGTATGCAGAGACGCTAGCCCATAACCATTTAGTGTGCCTTAATATTAAGTTTGTAGAGAGCATGTAGGGCATTCTGGTGTATAATTTTCGAAGAATATGTGGTGAAAGTGCTGGTGAAGAATGAAAATTATACTTTCTGTCCTCCTGTTCACCACTTGCAAAGGCTAAATATGAAATAAGATCCGATATTCTCACAGATATGGTTAGGAGACATTTGTACCACCGAGAAGCCGCTAAAATTGGTCGTTGTCGACGCCGTCGCCGCCGACGGCATTCTCTACAGACAATAACTGCTATGAAGAACACTTTTACTTGGTTCGCATTGACAACCACACCAGCCATTTGCGCTTACGATATGGAGGGCGCGTCGGGGACAGAAGCCCGACTGTTCGAATGAACATCAAGGACAGGCATCGGCTGCCAAGGAGCCGCAGCGTGCTCCTCTGCACTCAAATCTAGTACTTCTGAGGAGGTGCCAGTTGCAGATCAGCATGTTATATTAGTAGACTGTAGTTATATCCGTACTTCGGTCATTAATTTACGTTATCCGCCTGCTTTTAGACAACCAGCACATAAGGTCGCCTCAAACTGCTCCAAACAACCCTCTCTCGCTCGGTACACTGATGACCGTGCTGGAATCCCTCGAGCAAAGGCATGCTCCACTACCTAACATTCTCTTGTGCACAGAACGTAGGTGCCACAAAAGCGGCCTCGTCAATTGCAAAGCCCACAAGGAAGTGTGTTTCCTTGGAATGGCTAGCCTGTGTGAACGACTACACACTTCAGCGCGTTTTTGATTTCGTGGCTGGGATGTAGTCGCCTTGATGACGACACGCACATACGCGCGCACACGCTCACAGACACACACCCACACATACTGTCTTTTTCTTTGCCTTTTATCCTCCCCATTTCCATCTTCCCAGTACAGGGTAGCGAACCGAATATTTTCATATGGTTGAGCTTCCTTTCTTTTATTCTCCTCCTGCACGTAAGCGTTCGTTTCCTGTATAAATCTTGCTTCTATGACCTCGGCAATGAAAGGGGACCTTAAGTT
The DNA here is from genome assembly GCF_013339745.2 of Dermacentor silvarum. NCBI lineage: Eukaryota > Metazoa > Arthropoda > Arachnida > Ixodida > Ixodidae > Dermacentor > Dermacentor silvarum. The sequence continues at coordinate 115,351,210 of NC_051154.1, forward strand.
CGCTCGCCCACTTCTTTATGTGCGAAAAATATCGCCAAGAGGTCAAACTGTCTTCCAACTTTCCGGCCGAAAAGAACCTAATTGCAAAACCGTGAGTTGCGAAATGCGTGCCCCCAGAAACGCATGCGTTGTCGATATATATATAATAATAATAAAAGAACTACTACTAGTGCAAGAAATAAGCGTCGGCGAAAAAGCTTTTTTAAGGCTGGCGACTCCAGCTCTTTGTTGCGGAGAAGCACACACTATCTCGATTGGAGCTGAAGGTAGTTTTTCTTTTCTTATATTAAACATACGAAAATGCTCCTAGTTTTGTCCTCCTTCGCTGGCGAGTGAACTTCCAGCGGCTTGAGCACGAACTTCTTCTGAAATTAAAATATTTTCTTTTAGGTATATATAACGTGGCCACGACTCATACCGCGTATAACTTTCTTTTTACTTAGCATGTTTTCTTCCAAAAACCAGTGCCTTTTCTATTTCTCCTCGTAATATGTCTTGCGTTTCGCCACGATGTCGTATACAGTCAAGAAAGATATGGGCATAATGTGGAATCCCATACTGGGGTCTCCCAGCACCCTACTGATATTTAGTGGCAGCGCTCCTGACAAAAATCCGGAAATTGTGGTAAATGCTGTTTCTTGCATGCTCTGGGTTTTCTTCTTCGTGCGTTGGTGAGAAAAAACTTCGCCGGTGTATAAATGACAGTTACACGTTGTTTGGGGGTGCAGAGTAAAGTATGGCTCACGCTGAGTGATATTGAGCTTACTCTGTGGCAAAGCATAGAAGCAAAAATAAAGGAAGTCAACGAATGCTATAAAAATGCAGTTAAACACAAGAGCTCATTCAATTCGATCGCTGAGCACAGCAAGATCTCCTTAGACAGATGACTACGTCACAGATAAGCTGATTGGCTAAGCTCAACGCCCTTTTTCTGTCACTTTTTTATTCGTCGGCCCACCGGCAGTCGAAAAGTACAAAGAATCATAATTACGCACATCCTGGACACTATCGAACGCATCGATCATCTCTCATAGCAAGGAAGGACAAATATTTTCAGGGAACACTTTCAACTTCCGTAGCCCAAGAGAGCGAGAAAGCAAAAGCAGTAGCAGCAACCTCGGTTTCGTCTTCTGGATGTCACAACAAACTTTCTGAAGAGCGAAGGCTGACAAACCTAAACAATGAGAAATTTTGTTATGAGCTCCTGCGGACAAGAGCCGAAATCAGATCGTGTTTGCGAGGATTCATTTCCTGTGTGAATCAATAAGAACATGGTTCGCCAAGATCATCCGAACTCGAAGACTCACAAATATTAGCACTTGTGACTGTCACAAAACACGTTGACATCCATAGGACAATAAGAGTACTAGTAAAATAGAATGGACCTGACGGCACATCGTCTCCCTTTAGGGACTTCGATTCATGCAGGTTAAAATCTATGCTGGTAAACGCCTGCTTCCTTTATAGGAAGTAGAGCGTACCAGAACGCATATTCACTAAAAGAAATTCTTAGGCTAAAACTGTTCGTAAGAGCAAATGTCAGCCAATCCGGACCTCGGACGTATTATTAGCGAATCAATTCTTTATTCTGTAGTTTTACGTGCCAAAACCACGATATGACAATGATCGAGGCACGCCGTATAATGGGGACTTCGGATAAATATTTTGACCACCTGGGTTCCTTTAATGTACATCCGATACACGGTACATGAGCGTTTTTTGCATTCCGCCTATTATTAGCGTAGCTGGCCGGCCAGTGTCAAATAGCACATACTAGCAATGAAAGAGAAAAATTGACATCCACTGACTGTATAACGAAGCTACAAAGAAAACCTACACGCGTTTCTCAGAAAAAAAGCTTCGCATTTGAAGAAGGACCTACAAACTAAAGGCTCTGTGAATTTGGCTCAGAAGTATGAGAAGGTACGTGGTGTACGTGGCGACAGTATCGGTCACAGAAGCCTCTATGTTCTGAAGACTTGAATACCGTCAAGTAAAAACTACAAGGAACAGGAAGTTCAAGTCCCAAAATGTATATTTCTAACATCCCTTGAGCGGGATAAAGCGTTGTTTACATAACCCGAACGAGTTGCTTAAAAAGCGCTAATGAAAAACAAAAAACTACACTTGAAAGAAAATTGCGAAAAATTTACGAAAGCGCAAACTTGTTTTGCGGATCTGGAAATCAGATAGTCAGTTGAAATGGGCTATTTTCTGCCGTTCTTTCTTTTGTGAGTTTGCGTAATGGCCTTGCTGTCTTTTTTTCCATTTAAATTTGGCGTTACGCTTTCACCTTTTGTGATATTTTCAACTGTATACGCGGCTTCAGCAAGAGATTTCGAAGCATTTACTTGCTTATAGTATCTCTTTCTTCTGGGTTTTATTCTGGGCCACTGTGCCACATTCCCTTCGCTCTTCTCCTTCGTCCACAGTCAATCTAGGGGCAACGGTAATAAAGCACACGAAATCACAGCCGATAAACAGCGGGTATACACGGCGGCGCCAAAGACAGAGCCTAACGTCGACATCCTTGAGCCCTTCGCTCTCAACTTTGCTCTTAATAAAATCAAAACGTAAGTGAGGGTACCCACAAAAATAAACTTATCCCTAAGCGTGGTCAACTTTCAGCGCAGTAAATCACAGCATTAAGAAGCTCGATGGAGCGCAACCGTGAGTTCCATTCTTTCGTTGCCCGATGGTTCGCTTTCATGACGACTGGCTCCGGAATTTTTCTCTTTTCTCTCGGTTAGCTACGGTCGCCTGGTTCTTGCAGAACCGTCACCATTACCCCCATCACTCGCCCGCTGTGGAGTCCTTGTGCGTTCGTGTGTGTGCCCCGATGGCGTGAACGGCTCGCGCGGCCGAGGGCCTGACCAACACCGTGCCAGCCAGCCGTCGGCGTCGCGCGTCCAGATTAGGAGGCATCCGGAGAGCTCGTCCAGCCGCGAAGTTGGAAGCTGAGAAAGACGAATTAGGGCGCGGAGCCGACGTAGATGCCGAGGAGGTCGCGCCAGAGCCAAATGGAATACCGGGTCGCTATTGGGGCGGCGACGAGTTGGTTTCCGGGGATTGCCTCCGCGCTGTCTTTATCTATTTCTCCTGCGCCTACGTCGTCCTTTCGAGCGACGCGCATACCACGCCACTGCCAAGATCATTTGGCTTGAGCAGGGCGCCAAACATGCCCGCTACTGACGAGCAAATTCTGTAGTGGAAGTAGGGAAATGAAAGGGGCCAACCATTGGGGACTGACTATAATGCTCGGCGTCTTGAACAGGCGAATATATCAGCATCGGGCCCGCCAGAGAAACAAGCTGAACGGAGAGTGCAGGGACTTGCAGGTTCAGCACACTGTATTTCGAGTCGGAGCCCTTAAGCACGTATGTCTGGTTCCGTTCACCGGCGTATTGTTCCGGAAGAGAGCCAAGTAGCAGCGGCAGGCAGGACATTTTCTTTTGCCGTAATCGTCGGTGTACACCCTTCCCCACTCCATGTGTGTGTACTGTAACTTTTGAAAACGTCAGAGACTTTTGAACGCATTCGTGAACATTTTATTCCCGTGCGTTAATAACGACCAATAATGCCGCTGTCCTCCAGAAATTCTTTAAATGTTATTAAAGCGCACTTTCGCATTGCTCTTCTTGATCGCGGCTCTAATAATTTCCTTCAAACTGAAAGGTCTACGTTTAAATACCAATAAGGACGATTCAAGTCGGCGTTTTGATGTGTAAAGGCGCAAACATTCGAGAAAAAGGTGGTATGTGCATTCGTAAAAAAATGTCGCAGTTTCTCCCGAAAGGCGAAGCATCAATTGCGATAGCAAATTAGTAGAGAGCTATACGGAGTGAGCATAGTCGTTTTATCAGCTGTATAAACTTGGACATGCAACAGTACCAGCAACGCGCGAACTGTTGTCGACGCCGTCGGCGTTTAGCCCGCGTTCGCACCGAACGCGCGCGGCGTTGGTGACTGTTGCCGGTGCCTCTGGCGGTAGCTCGGAGGTTTTCGACGAGAACAGAACACTCGTCGAGGAGCGTCGGAAGTCTTTACCACTTTCTCGCCTCGCAACGTTTTTATATAATTACGCATTTGGTGCCCCAGCTAAACGTCAGCCTCCCCTCGCGCCCTCCCTCCCGTCCCCCCACGGCCTTTCGCGCGACGGAAGAAGTCGCGTTTGCTCTCCGCCGTGCGTTCGCTCCCCGTGAAAGCGCGCGTCCCTCGCGCGCTTTCACTCGCACATACAGCATACGTCGCACGGCGACGATTTCATCGCCGTTGGTCTCTATACGGAACCTCACGGCGACGGCAACGACGACGCCAACGGCAGAAATCCGCTCGGAGTGTCCATATAATTGCTATCGCAATAAAAAAACACAATCCGATTGGGAAATTTCAGCACGACCCAAACACTTTTTACAATAATTTGTTCGCAGGATTTTTGAAAAACCCTCGTAAGATTGTAAGAATTCCATAAGCTTTAGATTGACATAGCAAATATGTCCGCTTTAGATGCGCTAACGGATGCAGTTTACAGAACTACATCTGTTTTGGTGCAGAGTTACGGATTGGAAACTTCAGGCTACCGTTTCTTCTTTTCAACTTGCCAGTTTTCTATGTTTATAAAACGTTCATGTACTAAATCTAAATGCTTCTTCCTGAAATCACTAGAACATATCTTTTTCTCTCAAATAGAACAAACTTCATTCAAATCGATCCAGCGGTTGTGTCATAAAAGCATTTCTGCGTTTTACATGTATTTTAATAGGAAAATCAGATTTGGCTCCGAACTGATGCTTCCTCTTGAAGACGACGTCTCCCAACTAGTCATCATCATCAGCCTATTTTTATGTCCACTGCAGGACAAATGTCTCTCCCTGCGCCCTACAATTACCCCTGTCTTGCGCTAGCTGATTCCAAGTTGCGCCTGCAAATTTCCTAATTTCCTAACCCATTCTAATTTTCTGCCGTCCTCGACTGCGCTTCCCTTCCAGAACTTGGCATCCATTCTGTGAATCTAATGGTTCACCGTTTCTCTGCCCTACGCATTACATGACCAGCCCAGTCGCATTTTTTTTTCTTTTTATTGTCAACTAGAATATCGGCTACCCCCATTGCTAAGTAGTTGGATGTCTCTAATGAATATGTCCAATCCCATTTCATCACTGCATATCGAAGTAGCCAGAGTTTCTTTCAGCCAGCTGTTACCATCCTGATTGCAGGTGTACTGTATTCGCCGTCTGGCACTGCACAAAAATATTTATGATGATTATAGCTGGAATCCTGTGGTGACTCCCTTGAGTGAAAATTGAATTCATTAAGAAGCTTGCATGCTACAAGATGTACGATGTACGGGACGAAGTATTCCATGGGCGAAGAAGATGTGGGATAAAATTGAGGTGAATAAAAATTCATAGTTACACCCAATGTGTAACAGTATCAGTAGTGCAGCTCAAAGATGACCCGTTGTAAGAAAAAAAAAGAAGGAAATGATGATAGACGTTTTATTTTATTTTTTATTTACTCATACTGTTGGCCTGTCGGCCGTTACAGGGTGGGTCAAAAGCAGCACTTGAACAATTAGTACAATACCTGAAAATTCTAACATTACATAGAGCACAAAAAAAAAACAGGTCAATAGCAGCATTTCGGCAATTAGTACAGTACATGAATAAGGCCGTACATGAATATATATAAGCGAACATAAGCGAACATAAGCGAACAAAAAGTTAAAGAAAACAAAAAAAAACATAAGCGTACATAAGCGAAATATTCTGCACATGCTCCGATCAATAATACAAGACTATAAATGCAGTGTTGACAAACGAGCTCATGTACAGACACACACAAAAAAAAAAACGGTTATATGCATGCGTGCATCTTTCAATGTTGCCTCAACTTTTTCTCAAATTGTTCTGCACTGGTGCTTTCTCGCGGTGACACTGGTAATTCATTCCATTCTTTAATGGTTCTTGGAAAGAAAGAAATTGCGTAAGCGTAAATGTGCATCTGAGGTATTTGAAAAGTATTATCTTTGCTTTTCCGTAGTGTTCTACTATGTCGTGCTATCCAATACTGTTTACTATTGATGTTAAAAGTGTTTTTAGTGAGAAGAAAAAAGAACTTTAATCTAGCTATGCGCCTGCGTTCAGCGAGCGTAGGCAAGTCCAGCAAACTGAGCATTTCGGACACAGAATCTGTGCGAAAATAACGTGATAAGATAAACCTTGCTGCTCGACGTCGAACTCTTTCCAGTCTCTCAATTAACCCTGACTGATAAGGGTCCCAGATTATGCCGGAATATTCTAGCGTGGGCCGAACGTACGTTAAATAAGCTGTTAGTTTTACTGACTGTGAGACTAACTGCAATTTCCGTCACAAGAACCAAAGCTTCTTTTCCGCAGTTTCACATATTTTTATAACATGATTTGCCCAGCTTAAATTCGCGGATATATGTATGCCTAAGTATTTCAGCAAGTCAACCGTGGAAAGCACCGAAGAATTCACAGTGTAATTAAAATCGAAAATATGATTTATTTTATTCGTTATGCGCAATACAACAGTTTTGCTCTTATTTATTTTCATTTTCCATTTGTCACATCATTTTTCTATAGCCCTAAGAGCATCACTGAGTAATTGCTGATCTTCTGTGCTATCAATTTATAATAAGCAATCATCTGCGAAAAGTCGCACCGTCATACCTTCGTCAATTGCAGAGGAACTGTCATTAACATATACTAAAAATAGTACAGGACCTAACACAGACCCCTGCGGGACACCTGACGTCACCTTCAACGGCTTTGATTTAATGTGTTCCACTTCTACGTATTGGGTTCTGCCCCGGAGGTACGCGGTTATCCATTTTACTACTTTCCCGTTTATTCCCATATCAGTCAGTTTTACGATCAATTCTGGATCTAGCACTCTGTCGAATGCTTTCGACAGATCAAGACAGATGGGATCTATCTGTTTCTTATTGTTTAATGTACTGGCAAAGTCATGGATTGTTTCAAGAAGCTGTGTTGTTGTGGAATTGCGCTGCCGAAATCCGTGTTGGTTAGGAAAAAATGAGTTTGAATTTTCGATGTACGTGTAAATTGACTTGGCTACAACATGTTCTAGGAGCTTGCAGCAAACGCAGGTCAGCGATATTGGACTATAATTTTTAATTATCTGTCTATCAGTTATATCACCTATCAATTATATCTGTTATATCAATTATCTGTTAAATCAGTTATATCAACAATAAGTGCCACTATGTGAATGGAAGAGTTCTCAAGACTAAGACGGAAACATGATACTCCTGACACCATGTCGTGACAGTGTAGAAGATAGGCGGCCCGGCTTGGAGTGCTAGTGAGCCGAATGCACTTTGTGAAGACAGAGGTAACTGCTAAATCCGTCGCTCCTGTAATCGTAGTAAAAGCTTCCAGTACACGTAAAGCTGTGGTTTCTTACCATTTTTAGTTTTTTTTTTGTTTTCTCGAGCCACGTTTAAGGTTATTGATTAATGCCTATGTTTCACAGCCACACCGTATAGTCATGAGCGACGCTGTATACTGGAGAGCTTAGGGTACATCTTGACCAGCCGCAGTTCCTCAACTTGCACCAAAGTAGCAGTCTACCATTACTTTCCCATTCCGAATTATTAAACACGAAGCCTTAAGCTCAATAATTGGAACCAATAAAGATATACCATGTGGCATAACATAGAGCTTTACATATAGGATTCCAAATGACCATACGGTATATGGAGGTTATGGGCCATGTGAGTTGCCGACCACTGCAACTGAAAATCAAACCCCCAATGTCGTGCTCAGTATTAGAAAACGGTAGTCTATTTAAGTTATCCCGGTGGGTGAAATGTAACCTTACACAGTCGGGCTCTTGGTTTTCATCGCATTGCTAACATCTTACCCTTCGATCTTACCTATTAAGAGCTACAATCGAATCGTTAATAGGGGCAAGTTAAGTGGTTGTTGTTTCGACTTTTTGGGGCAAATAAAGATGACGATAGCTGTGACAGATGAGATGAAAAGTGCATGAAATACACTTTAATACCAATCACTGCAAATTTCAAGTGTCGGATATTTATTTCATTCCGCATGACGTGGTCAGAATTAACACGGAGCTTTCAACTACGGGTTTCGATCATCGAAGGTATAGTTGGAGCTCTCTGTCGTGTGCAATGATCATTTTTTTACAGAATTAAGGGTGAGGATATTAGCCATGGGACAAAACCGGCACCCTTATGCGTGAAAACGTTTTTACTGTGATGCGCACCCCTATGTATGACACAGAAGGCCGGAAATGGTTTAACTATGCTTTCACATTTTTGCTACAGCAGTATAACCAGACACTGTAGCCCTGTAGTTTTAGTGTCCTATTGCATGCAAAAGTTTCATTCTTGCGAAGAATGTCTCCGCCGCAAGTAACCTAAGTGGAAATCGCGCACCCTTGAAAAGAAAGCGCCCCAAGCACACTGATGCACCTTTTAACTTGAGGCGTTTCCCTGCGCCGACATTCTAATTCCTCGGTCGCCTATATCAGAACAATTAGAGTCAGGGTAAGAGTTAGGTTATGGGACAAAGAAGACAGCGAATTTTTTTTTCCTTTTGTGGGATGACTGAATGAAGGGCTCCAAACGGCACGCAGCTACAATAGCCAACTGTCCGGTGCCGAATTAAGTAGCTCTAAGCACCACTGTCCTTGACATTAGTGCCAGACACTTGCTTCCTTCGCTTGACTAGCGACGGAGATGTCAAAGTGCGCTACGCGCAGTCCCCACCCAAGCTGTTCGTCTTGGTCTGTCACTGTGCCCGAACACAAAAGAAGGTGCTGCGCTCACATAGGTCTATATATATTATTCCGCCCCCCATCGCTCACCCCCTCCCGCCAAAAGATAAATAAACGAGGAGAAAGAAGCAGGCACATAACCGCACAAACGGAGCTTTCACGCCAACGGCCCATCCGTTCCTTCTTCTTTCTTATACATTTTTTTTTTCTCTGCCGAACAGTTTCAAGCCTACACAGTCGGGATGGCAGCCGCTTCCGTGAAGAATCCAAGGGGCGTAGATACAGCGCCAGCCTCCGGTCTAGTTCAATGAGCAAAAAATAAACAGATACCTTGCTTTCTTTCCCGCGAAACAAAAGGGAAAAAAAATCGAAAACCGCCGAAAAATGCAACAACGACGCAGTATGATGTCATGCCTTTTTTTGTGCCACATGCTCGCTCTCGAAGATATGCAAGGTTGCCGATTGCTCTTCGTCTGGCAGGGAAATGGTTGGGCTGAGTACAACTTTTGACGAACTGAAAAAAGGGTGACTGGGGCATGCGTTGCTCTGATTGAGTAAGGAGAGTAGTGTTTTTTTTTTTTTTGTTTTAGATAGCGAGAAAAACTCAAAAGCTAACCTGTCGAAAGCAGAAAGCGGAGGTTCAATGATCCACTTACAATTAATCTATAAGTGGCTTTCGGCGTTTTCCGATAAACGTTATAATATACAAATATCGCATGCCGATAAAATTCCTATTTGTCCGAAAAGCTCCAAATCTAGGATTCTCTCTGTCTATAGTAAGGTGACCTATTTTGTTTCTTTTTCTTGATTTTGCCACATCAGCAACCAAACTTTGTATTATAATTGTACAGCTAATAACACGTTATAGTCTAACACGTTAGACTATGTTATCTTGGCAGTATGAACCAAGCTGATCTGCACAACTACACAATAAACAAGCTGCTCAATAAAGAGGTCGCTGTATGTATACGTCAATTTTAAGCGAACATTTCATCGCCATTTTCACTAAGGCGCCGAATAGTCCGCAATGGAGTAAGGCTGAAGAAAGTAATTTTCATGCACTATACCCAGCACAACGAATAAAAAATCTCAAAATTGATTTTTTTCTCTGAAAAAAAGTTACAGTGAACAATGTCCGATTTCGCTTGAAAATGTACTCAGAAAACACATTATCCTGCTTATCAAGATGAGCACTAGAATGTTCATAACGAAACGCACATGTGGTTTTTGAAGGAATTCTAGCTCAGCCTTTTGCTGGTGGTAGTTTTTAGGGTTAGAGCGAGAGGAGTTATATCATGTAGCATATATCAAGTTTATTGTATTGTTAAAAAAAGAGTGCCATGCATAAATTTACGGTATTCCTCAGCTTTCCAAGCCTGTTTCGTCGAAGAAAAAAGCCCACATCGTCGTGGTTACTTATTTACCGTATAAAGACCCGCCGCGGTATCACGGCGTCTGTGGTGTTGCACTGCTGAGCTAGAGGTCGCGGGATTGATCCCAGCAGCGGCGGCCGCATTTTGATGGGGGCGAAATGCAAACACACCCTTGTACGTAGATTTAGGTGCACATTAAAAAAAAAACAGGTTGTACAACTTAATCAGGAATCTCCCACTACGGCGTACCACGTAATCAGATGGGGGTTCTCGCACGTAAAACCCCAGAATTTATTCAATTAGTTTTTTGTTACCTTATAAAGTCAATTGCTGCACCACTTCCACATGTATCTAGTTTCATGTACTAAAGTGAATTGTTTAACTGAGGCAAAGCCTCAGTTCAGGAAAGACGAAGCCATTTTTTTTTCAAAACAAACTCAATATTCAAAGCAAGAAAAGGGAGGAAAAGAAAAGAACACTAAACAGCACCCTTCGGTACTATACGAAAGAACGAGAGAAACAAACAAGTTATACAGGAAATGCAGGAAGTTAACAAGGCTTAGTCCGGTTGGCTACCCTGCAGAGTGGAAGGGGGAAAGGGTACTGATAGTTTAGAAGGAGGGGATAAGTTCACAGTATGCAGGGAAACGCACGAAATGAAGTGTCATCGTTCAGTTTACCAGAAGCAATCAAATGGGCTGGTGCATCTCAAGAATCACAGCAGCGCTTTTGTGGCTGTGCACATCGCAGACGCACGAGGCCACGGTGCCAAGAGCTTCTCTTCGGTAAAAGGCCGGTCATATCAGTGCTCTAAAGCTCTCCGAAGGGCAAGCCTCTCATCTTCGTATGTTTGGCAGTCACGCAGGAAGTGTTTTATGTTTTTTTGTCGATGCCACATGTGTTGCAATTGGCACTGTCGCCATTCCAATTAGGAATGAGTAGGCGTTCGTGAAAGAAACTCGTAGTCGCAGGCAACATAGCAACGCTTCTGCCCTTCGAGTAAAACCGGGTAAAAGTTGTAACTTTAGATGTGGGTCCGTGCCATATAGGCTATGACGTCCTCGCTAAAGCATCAATTTGGGACACTGAGGAAGTTCGCGTACAACTTTCTGTGATTTAAGAATTGGCTTGCTTATATTCCATAGCGTTACTCCTCGCTACGAGCATTACAAACAGGGCGCCGAAAGGTGTGCTAGAGGCCCTACCATTAGATCAGCAATAAGAAGAAAAAAATGGAAACAGGCATAGAACTGTCCGAACATTTCATGCTGCCGTCCGATCCCACGCACAAAAGGGAGGAGCCTTTTATGGACACAGATCCTGTATTGTCCGAGCCCATCTCGAAAGCTATAAGGCGTGCCAACTCTTTCAGAAACAAGGAAATAACGGGAAAAAGAGCAGCCGCGTCCCGCAGCCTCATTTCAAGGCACTCCGTTTAAGGCAAGTTTGTCGTACGGAGCACGTACTAAGGCCACATTAAGGGCAGCCATCTTAGTTCTTCACCGAATGAAGACAGGCGGGAAGAGAAAAAGACAAAGAGTTCCAGACATTCACCGCAAATACGCATCCGTCCGGACGCTAGAATGTGTCGTCTTAGGTTGCGCACTATAAAACAGAAGAAAGAAAGAAAGAAAGAAAGAAGGAAAGAAGAAAGGAAAGAAGGAAGGAAGGAAGGAAGGAAGGAAGGAAGGAAGAAAAATGGGCAGCAGCGTTTTCTGCAGATAGAATGCCTAAAGCAATGGCGTACGCTTCTCTTTTCTTGCAGAAGAGAGAAGCGTAAAGCGTGAACAACAGGGAGGAAATAATACTTCCTCATGAATGTCTCCCTTCATACCACTAACGAGAAAAACATGCAACTCCGTTGAAAAGAAAAACCTCACAAGAGTGAGCTCATTCTGACGCAGAAAGGAGGGAGGGGGGGGGGGGGGGCTTTCAAAGTAAGCAACAACCATATAATGCTTCTACTTTCCCTCTGTATGATTAGCGGCCGAGCGTGATCCACCGGCATTCGGAGACAAACGTTTTAGATAATGACTTTAACTATCACAAGAAGACCCCTGTTTAACTGCGTGGAAGTTTTGTATTGCCGAACGCGGCTATATCTTCTTAGTGAATCAGATAACGCACAAGAAAAAAAAATCAAGGAACGGAAGAGAGGTTAAGAGGTTAACGAGATTGAAGTTGGATTGGCTGGCCGCCACAGAGCTAGCAAGCGAGAGAGAGAGAGAGAGGGGGGGGGGGGCATATTACAGAAAAAGCTGAAAAATACTATATTGAACCTCGTGAAAAGCAATGATAGCAATCTGGGTCAGCACTACCGGAGCTACTTTTCCTTATTCGCTGCAGCTATACTAAGTTACGAAACACCAGCGCTTTGTGTGAACCTTATTACTACCAGACTATGTCCGTGTCTCCAGACTTCATGGGTTGGATCCACAAAGCTTTTCGTTCGTAAGTGCTCTTTATCATTGGACGGCCGCCTTTACTAATATTATGTCCAACGTTTCGATCGACTGGCATTCGATCTCACGACCATTATAGATTAAAAACTTTGTTGTTAATATGGGCCCATGATTCTGGGCCTGCATTGGCAAACCGTTCTCATGCTAGGATTGTTCGCAAGAATGAATTCTAGCCAATCCTGATGCTCGAAATGATATTATTGAAGGCGCTGTGCCAATGGTCGATGAGCTAGGGAATTCACAAAGCTTTTAGTTCGTAAGTGTTTTTGCCATTGCCTGGCCGCCTTCGCTAATTATATATCCAGAGTAAGGTTTGTTCTTTCTCCTTGAAATTGGTCAAGTCTCTTCAAGGTGATAATCGGCGTTGATGAAGCAGGAGGCTGGTTGGAGGTAACAAACTTGGAGATATATTGCAGTGAAAATATTTACACAGTCAAATGCAGGGCTTGCAGAAGAACACTGATGATAAGCACAGACGCGAACAGCGCCTTACTCTTATACTTTTCCTAAGTTAGAGTCTATAGGACAACTGTCCCTACCTACGACCAACTGAGTTTCACTGTTCCACCATCAAGTGGCTATGGCCCAGACTAGCGTTGCATTGTGCGTAGTCGTATTGATCCATCAGTTTAGTGATTACAGCTTAGACTGAAAGGAATGGGTTCCATACAGCATTTAAATACTTTTCAGTAAACAAATGAAAAGGGGGCTGAAAACTGCTGGCCCGCCTCAACATTCCTCTTGCCACTGAGGGTACAATTGAATTTCCGCCCCCACTCACTGAGTTGTGTTTAACGTCTTTAGTAGAGTTATGAGACTTAAGCCAGCATCCGGCACTCTTTCTCAACATGGCTCTCTTTCTCTGTCCTATATTCCTACGCTCTTAGCAATTTCTGGCTGCATGGGTGCCTCTAATTTCTGTCTTCACGTTTCTGCGGAATATGTCCGCAGGCCCACTCTAATGAATACCAGAAGTGACACGCACCCCGGCAATTTACAAGCGCTCCATCAATGGAGCGTTTTTGTCGAAACCTACGCAGTCACTACGCTGGCTATGAGCTCTCGACGACTGGGCTGTTCTCCCTTTGGGGAATTCTTGGTACAGTGTCCACGCAGGTCACAGACCGCGTCAAAAGTCCTTGCCATTGTGGGTCTTTTAGACCTTACAAAAGGGCATGTGAAAGCATGCCCCCCCCCCCCCCCCCCTCTTTGGTCGCGGCGTCATTGCTCCGACATTCATCGGTAGGGATCTGTATGTAAGTACCCAGAATTCGAGCGCTTCACGTACAGTCAGTTATCGCGCAGAGAGAGAGCGGGAGAAAGTGCTTGTATAGTTTGTATAATTTATTTGGCGCTGTCTATTCTGCCCTTTTGAGTGGCTTAACATCCAGCATCAAGATCGGCTACAAAAATCATTGCCCAAGCACTCCGTACCGATGGTTAACCAGCAAAGCTGAAACGTGCGGCCCCGGGGTTTAGCAGTGGGGCCGCACGTTTCCCGACGCTGTATTGAAGCGTTTCTCAAGTATTCGTTACATTTTTTTGTGTGTTTCCAATTGAACGCAAGCGCCAATGGCGGGCGGATGCTGCTCACCACGACGCCACGCTAACTCGAGATATCGAACGCATGCGACAACGGCGAGCCGAGGAGGCGGCATTGCGGGCAGAGCAGCGTCAACGTGGCAATGGCATGAACGCGTTCGCCGGGGCGTTGCGCGTGCTTGGGTACGACGCAGAGAACGACGTCCCTAACGGCGCTGCCAATGGCGCGCGTGCTTGGGTGCGACGTATAGAGAACGACGTAACTGACGGCGCAGCCAACGGAGACCTTATCGAAACATGTGGTGAATGGTTTTTCGTTTCGCCTAATCATATAGAGCTTTCGCTGTAAAAATGCTCTTACGAGAGCGTTTAGTGAATACGTGCCGATAAGCTTCGTAAATACGGCCCCTGGTGCTTCATTAAGTCATTAGGGTAGCCTTTGGATGAACGCTTATGCTAGGACTAGATGACAGAGACTACTTTACAATAAAGGCGGGTTATAGCTTTAATTGATTTTCGTTTTTGTGAACTCAGTGTAGTTTATCAATACGCTGCACATTATTGTCGCTTCACGGTGTTGAAGCAGAGACAATAGTGCACCAATGCGAGATGATGTGGCTGCTTCCGTTGGAGTGGTGTTTCTTTTCACATCCAGGCTAATAGGAGGTCATATGGTAAGACATGTAGTAAGAAGAACACGTAGCCATGCCACAAAGTGCATGTTGAACACGCATAATTAAAGCGTTGTGTATTCAGTTATATTCTATGTGGGGAAGTATGCCCTTTTCTATGGACAAGTTGAGAGAGTAACGAAGAGGGTATGTTCACACGATTGCCGGGAGAATTGCAAGAACTGTTGAGACAAAGATGGAAATAACTATAAAGCCACATTTCATGGAGCAGAGTTAGCATATGTTGTGGTAAAGAAGGAGAGATAGAGAGAGTGGGGGATGGCGGCTCCTTACAGTTAAAACAAATATAAGCGCAGCTTAGTGGTTGGGCATGATTTAGAAATAATAATACTAAAGTGTAGGGCTTTACGTGCCAAAACCACGATTTCATTATGAGGCCCGCCATAGTGGGGCACTTCGAGTTAATTCTGACCACGAGTCGTTTTGTATTCCGCCCCCATTGGAATGTGGCCGCCACGGCCGGGATCGAACCCGTGACCTCGAGCCCAACAGCGCCATGCCAGAGCCACTGGGGGTGGGTGTGGTAGAGCTTGAAAGGCTATTTTCTGAGTTTAACCCTTTAAGGTCCAGTGATTCCAAATGAAATCATCAATTTCGTAGCTCAGTGGGCAACCCCGGGTTAAAAGAAAAAGGTTGTTCTTACGCTACAACTCATATTTAGCCCTTGCTTTACATATGCTGGCAAGCTGGTAGACTCAAGGAAGTGCTGTCACCTCTGAACGAAAAAATAAAAGAATCGCTTGCACTGTTCCTGCCATTAGCTGAGATCCCCTCTTCTTTTAACCGTGCAGAGGTACGACAATTATTT
This sequence comes from Dermacentor silvarum, assembly GCF_013339745.2. Taxonomy (NCBI): domain Eukaryota; kingdom Metazoa; phylum Arthropoda; class Arachnida; order Ixodida; family Ixodidae; genus Dermacentor; species Dermacentor silvarum. The sequence goes on from NC_051154.1 coordinate 115,366,877, forward strand.
TATTTTTGTCTCGAACATTTCGATTTGGACTATTAGGTGCTATGCTATCCCTTCGCAGTAAATTTATTTGGCGAAAAGTATTTGCGGGTACCGGAGATCTTTGCGAATCTTGATGATTCCAAATTGAATCATTGGGACGTAGCGGCACCGACTACTCACGCGATACATTTTCGATTGACGTTACCTCACTGACTAAATCGCGTGTTTGGTCGCGCTCAAACGGTGGTTCCATGCCGTACTTGGCCATGTTTTGGACGCGTGTTACCTGATGGATCATTATCGCGTCAGGAGCCTGTATTATTGGTGGAGCCTTGCTCAGCTTTTTGTGATTTTATGCTGTTGATATGAGCTTATGCCGTGTAGATAAACGTTTTGGGGGGAAATTCCTCCGCAATACGGAAACAATTTTTTTTTTCGGAACAGATGGCGACAATCAGCACATGCTAGTTTTATTGGAAAAAGAAAGAAATCGCGAAGCTTGTGCTCATCCCTCGAGGTGACATTAATTCGTCCGATGAAAAAGAAGCCACTGCGCAAACTATAAAAAATAAAGAATGTGCTCTTACTCCTGCATTCGGTGCAAGAAGTGTGGCACACACCTCTGCCTCAACAAAGAAAAGAATTGCTTTAGAGAATTTCATCTAAAATAGACTTTTCACGTATTGCTTGAAACGACGCATTTCAAGTCCACCAAGTCCCGCTGATTCCAATTGGAATCATTTAATAAGTTTTCATTGAAAAGTGTGTGCACAGATTATTAAATTTTTTAACTACCACGATCATGCACATCTCAAATTGTAAAGACCAATTTTTTACAATGAACAGAATAAATTTGGGCCTGAAAGGGTTAAGCTATAAAAAATGTTACGTGGTTTAATTGACCGCTCAATACATTCTGTCATCTGGCATATCTTTACTGCAGTGATATTGTTACGGGCCGCCTCCTTGCATTAAGGAAGAAGACGACGATCGCCGGGGGATGCTGCGCGTGTTCAGCCATCCCGGCCATCTCTGTCAACAGTCCCTGTTTATAAATCCTGTCCAACTTTTATCTATTTGACACCCCTTCACACATTGGTGGAAGGTGCGGGGTATTCTCGCCAGACTATCGAGCTACGAAGCGGTCGGTGCTGCGGGGCGACCACCATGGCACACCAACCGGAATCTGCTTCTGCGCCGCGGACACCGATTGTAGTAGTCCAACCCCGAGACCCTGGAGCGTTCAACGGGACCGATGGTATCGACGTTGAGGAATGGTTCACGCTATACGAACGGGTGATTCCAACCACTGGGACCTGACAGTCATGCTGGCCAATGTGGTGTTTTATCTTAGTGGAACGGCGAAGTTGTGGTATCACAATCACGAGGCTGACTTTGGGAGCGGGGATAAATTCAAACAAAAGCTTCGTGACCTGTTCGGTAAGGCCTCCACTCGAAAAATCGCTGCGAAGCAACAGCTGTCAACCCGCGCCCAAACGTACACGGAATCATATTTGTCCTACATACAGGATGTGCTGGCGCTGTGACGTAAAGCTGACAGTAACATGCCAGAGTCTGACAAGGTTGGTCACGTCCTGAAAGGGATACTGTCTCTGCTCTCTCGACTATGTGCGCATGCTCCCGCAAGCCGCCATGTATATCGCCATGGTCGCGAACCCTCCTGTCGCTGGTAGCAATTACGTGATATCCCCGGTAACAGACGTTATGCTCGCCAAGAACGTCGCCGTGCCTAACACCCTCGTGGCTCTCACCGGCAATCGCATCGCCATTCCTATTTTAAACTTAAGCGCCTCTCCTCAACTGATTCCGGCAGGCATGTCACTCGCTGCCATCACTGCTGCCCAAGACTGCGAAATTTGCCCGTTGGATCCCACCAGTTCCTCCAGTTCGTCCTTCATTTGCACCATAAGCAGTTCACCGCGCGATGTCTTTGTCGGAATGATCCCTGCTGACCTTCCTTCTGATCAAGCTACTAACCTTCGCCGCCTCCTGGAGACTTACCACGACATTTTCGACTTCGACGTTGTCCAACATCGCATCGACGCGGGGAACGCGAGCCCTATCCACCGCCGTCCCTATCGTGTCTCCCTCGCCGAACGTCGTGTGGTCCAAGGCAAAGTTGACAAAATGCTCACAAAAGGCGTCATCGAACCTTCTTCCAGTCCGTGAGCGTCCCCTGTGGTACTAGTAAAAAAGAAAGACGGCAGCTGGCGCTTTTGTGTTGACTACCGACACTTGAACAACATCACATGCAAGGACATATACCCCCTGCCCTGAATCGATGACGCCTTAGACTGCCTCCACGGCGCCACATACTTTTCCTCCATCGACCTACGCTCCGGATACTGGCAGATTACCGTTGATGCCATGGACTGCGAAAAGACTGCGTTCGTCACACCAGATGGACTTTACCAATTCAAGGTTATACCTTTTGGATTGTGTAATGCCCCTGCAACCTTCGAGCGAATGATGGATTCTCTCCTTCGGGGCTATAAGTGGTCTACGTGTTTATGCTATCTAGATGACGTGATTGTCTTTTCGCCTACTTTTGAGGACCACCTAGCCGGCCTGTCGGCCATTCTCGATGTGTTTCGACGCGCGGGCCTGCAACTTAACTCCTCTAAGTGTCGTTTCGCTCAACGTCACATCACCGTTCTCGGTCACCTTGTTAGTGCTAGCGGTGTCCAACCTGACCCCGACAAGGTGCGTGCCGTCTGAGACTTTCCTGTTCCTCGCTCAGTTAGCAATGTACGGAGCTATGTCGGCTTGTGTTCCTGCTTCCGCCGCTTTGTCAAGAATTTTGCCGACATCGCCCGGCCGCTTACTGAGCTACTCAAGAAGGACATCTCTTTTTTTTCTGGGATCGTGCACAAGCTGCCGCATTCACCACCCTGGTCAGTTTATTGACTTCACCGCCTATTTTGGCGCATTATGACCCGTCGGCTCCTACAGAAGTTCGCACCGACGCTCGTGGCCACGGCATAGGTGCAGTACTCGCCCAACGCCAGAACGACCAGGACCGTGTCATTGCCTACGCCAGCGGCCTTCTCTCGTCGTCGGAGCGGAATTATTCGTTAACTGAGCGCGAATGCCTCGCTTTGGCCTGGGCTGTGGCAAAATTCCACCTTTATTTGTACGGCCGAACGTTTTCCGTCGTCACGGACCACCATGCCCTTTGCTGGCTTTCGTCGCTGAAGGATCCTACAGGAAGGCTTGGTCGCTGGGCGTTAAGACTACAGGAGTACACCTTTGACGTGCTCTACAAATCTGGCCGAATGCACCAAGATGCTGACTGTTTATCACGCTACCCTGTCGACCCTCCCGACACCGCCGAACGTGATATCAGTTACTTCGTCATGGCTATTGCAGATCTGGCCAACATACGCGCTGAACAGCGAAGTGACGACACGTTACGATCTATGATTGGCCGCCTCCATTCTCGTAAGCCCGACCCATCGCTTTGTCTGTTTGAGCTTCACGACGATATTCTTTACCGTCGTAGTACCACTCCCGACGGCCGAAAGCTTCTGCTTCTTCTCCCCAAGCATCTTCGTGCTACTGTTCTCAAAGAACTCCACGATGCTCCGACGGCTGGCTATCTTGGCGTATCCCGCACATACGATCACGTGCGGCGCCGGTTTTTCTGGCCTGGTCTGTACCGATGTCATGAGTAAGACGCCGGCGGCGCCATAAAAGAAGACAAGGACGATGTGATCGGAGCGTTCCGAACGGCGCGAGCGCGCGAGGCGCGTGATCCGAGCTGTCATCGGGGGAGAAGCAAGGCTGAGCGAGCATTATCGACGTGGCTCCGGGCCAGGAAGGTCGCATCGCCAGCTCCGCTCTGGCGACGGGAGACTTGGGGGTCTGGCCGAGTCCGTGACGTTGGCCGTCCATGGTGTGGCCGTCGACCTCGGCAAGTTCGAGTGAGGCTCCTGGACCGGCTGCAGCCTCTCACGGCAGGACCGGGCACCCCAGAAAGGACCCCTCTTCCACAGCAGACCGGCACGTTCAATGATCCCCGGAACGCCACGTCAGCACCGGAGAAGAGAGATAGACGGAAGCAACGGGCGAGGACGTCGCTAGGCCTAACCCGTCACCTCTCCCGGCCACGTCAGCAACAGCGACCGGGTCAAACAGGCTCCGAAGATGAGCGGGTGAACGAACCGACGTCAATGCAGCAAGGTTCATGCGACGGTCGGCGAAAAGACAACCACATGGAGAAATATCCCATGAGATTCCCGCCGGGAAGAAACGAGCAACGAGAACAACAGTGACGAACTCAGAGCGTTCCATTCCAGTAGCGCCACAACAGTAGGCAGAGTTGCCAGACTTCGAGTAGAAAACGTCCAGAATTAGTGTAGGCGCAGTTAAGGACATGTTTAGTGTTTATTAGTTCCTTAGGTTGTATTTTTGTCAGCATTTATTTATTCATTGTTCAGTGCGTATTTGAGTTTTTGGTTTGAGGTTTTTGAGTTTGTGGTGTGATTAAGTATCTGCTTGCTGTGTTGCCATGCGTCTTCCCTCTCCATCTCTCATAACACCTGCACGCCCCCGAGATCAGTGACAACAAAAACACATCACAACCGATCTGTTCGACACTACGTTGCTGCGTGTGACCTTTGTCAGCGACGTAAACAGCCCTTGGGGTTGCCTGCAGGCCTTCTGCCCAGGAGCCATTCTACCGCATCGGTCTTAACCTCCTCGGTCCATTTCCTACGTCTGCTTCAGGGAACAAGTGGATCGGAGTTGCGACCGACTACGCTACGCGTTTTGCCATCACGCGAGCTTTGCAGACTAGTTGCGGAACTGACGTCGCCGATTTCCTCCTTCATGACGTCATCCTTCGTCATGGTGCCCCTCGGCAACTGCTCACAGACCAAGGCCGCTACTTCTTGTCGTAAATTGTCGATGACCTCCTTCGTTCCTGTTCTGTGGAGCACAAGCTCACTACTGCCTACCACCCGCAGACCAACGGGCTCACCGAAAGGCTAAACCGCACCTTAACCGATATGTTGTCGATGTACGTGTCTGACGATCATCGGGACTGCATGGGACAGCGCTTTGCCATAGGTCACGTTCGCGTACAACTCCTCCCGTCACGACACCGCCGGTTTTTCGCCATTTTACCACCTGTATGGGCACCACCCTACATTGCCTGTTGACACGCTACTACCTGCTGTTGTACAACATACCATAGAGTATGCCCGCTGGGCTACCGCGCGAGCCCATCTGACACGTCAGATCGCTCATGAGCGACTATCCGACTCGCAATTATGCCAAAAGGACCGTTATGACCGCAGCCACCGGCACCTCTGCTTTTCTCCGGCATCTCTTGTGCTTCTCTAGACTCCTTCTCGTCGCGTCGGTGCTCTCCGAAAAACTTTTATCGCGTTACACGGGACCTTACAAGGTTTTACGGCAACTTAGTGACGTGAACTATGAGATCACCCCACTGAACAGTTCTTCACCATCTACCCTGCCATCTCGTGACGTCGTGCACGTACCCCGACTGAAGCCGTACTTTTCCGTCACCTCCTCGTGTAATTAGTCTGCGCCGAGACGGCGCTCAGCCCGCCGGGGCGGTTAGATGTTACGGGCCGCCTCCTTGCATTAAGGAAGAAGACGACGATCGCCGGGGGACGCTGCGAGTATTCAACCATCTTGACCATCTCTGTCAACAGTCTATGTTTATAAATCCTGTCCCGCTTTTATCTATTTGACACCCCGTCACAATATCACTGCTAGAGAGAGCGAAATAAATAAAACAAAAGCAGGACAGTTAATTTGGATATATCTGATTATCCCTATCTTCTGTCCACGAAACAATGTTTGCCTGGGGACCATTTTCCTATTTGAGAGTTGACGGTGTGGAACTTTATGTGAGCTATTCATACAGTACACTCAGTGCGCTTTGTACTGCGTTCTTGAAAGCAAACGAAAAATGCACATGCAGAACCACAGCACGGGTATAATTTGCCGAAATTCAACAGGCACCTCACCAGCCTAATTAGTGTGTGTAAATGCAAGTGTACGGTGCTGCGACTCCTGGCAAGTCAGTGCACACTGAATTGCAAGTCATTCTTGCGAACAGTCTGGCTTTCCAGCTTCTGTCTCCCCCATGCGCTCAACGGCTGAGCGCGACACTCTAGATAAGTGTAGACACTCCCATGGAATGCCATTTCACCAAATAAACTTACAGCATGACGTGCACAGATTCATTGTCAGTGCTTCGGAGAGTCCGCTGTGCCTGCGGTGGTCAACCCGCCCATCGGAAAATTAGGACAGTGTCCTTTGAAATGGCAGGCGCAGCCTTGACACGTTCAACAGAGTCCTTTGGGCGGGGGGGGGGGGGGGGGCATTCTGGTTGGCTGGGCTGGGGTATGCATCAGAAGGAGACAGGCACCCCCAGCTAATCAGCATTTCAGCAGCCAGAGAAATGGACATGCCCACTAGGTGTACACTTACAGAATACCACCCCTGCACCTCCACGATGGAATTAGAGCTGATCCAGTATGAATGCCTGTGTGTTTGATGGCTTCCATCTCCCTGAGTCCAATGGACAGGCAGGTATGGTGCACGGAAAACACAAATGTGGTTCAAATGGACCCTATGGTAGTGTGGCTGGAAACTATGTGCATCTCGCACCTTCACTTGTATCCTTGGGACTTCGCGAGCAATACTCACCATCCTCGTTTCCCAACTCATGCAGATGTGAGAAAGTATTAAAGGAATAAATAAATTAAGACTTAGAGATTGACTCCAACCAAATAAGGAAATTTACTAGCCCGACGTTTCGGAACCAATTCGGCTCCTTCTTTAGGGGGTATTCTTCGGAGATGGCGGTGTGCCTCTCAGTCGCTCATGAGCGGCACACCGCCACCCTTGGCTCGATGTTCGATGGTCACAAGTGGTCCGCATGCACGAACCGCACTGTGTTTCGCACGTACACTAGATATGTTGAAGATGACTTTACACGCGTCACTTCTCCACGGCACCTGTTCTCCACTTCTCCACGCACAGAACACACCAGTACACGATCACCGACAGCAAACACTCGTGGCAGACCTCTGGGCATATCAGGAGATGTTTTTATTTTTGTGGTCTTAGCGCTCATCGTATTCTTTACGTCTGTGTGCAGCAGCGACAATCGGGTCCGTAGCTTCCTTCGTACAAATAATTCAGCAGGTGTTCGTCCCGTGAAGGTCTGAGGCGTTGTTCGATAATTGAAAACGAAGTTATCTATTCTATGTTGAAGCGTTCTATTAGTGCCCTTTTCTCCGTCCTCTAGCACCTGTTCGAGCAGTGCTCTTAAAGCGAAGCTTTTTATGTTTCACTGATTCGCCCATGAGCACCGAAAACGCACTGCAGGAAAGCCAACTTACACAATGGAACTATAGAATACGGCTGCGCATCTGCGCACACAAAAGAACAGCGCACGACATGCGTACGTAGAACACTATAGTTTACATTCGCAGTTGTACCGATAATAATAATGGGAACTGCAACGCCAATGCTACCGAGACAAACTGTATATGTCTGCATTACATTACGCGTGTCACGCAATGCATCCTCGGCCTTCACCATGGGTAGGCTGCGGGTGCAGCGCAGGGCACAAGAGGCTGCCGTACGCGAACGTAAGCGTGAGCACGATCGTGCCCGTAAAGCCGATCCCCTGTATAGGCAACAGCAGAACCTCTGACCATCTGCCACAGCAATCCCAAAGCAATACTGTGCAAATGTAGAGTCGTGCGTGAAAGTGTGAGTGTGTGCGTGTAATCAGCGGCTACATGATCTAGAATAAAGGCTATGCAACTTAACCAAATGTGTCTTCATTCAACTTCAACGTTCAAAAAATGCAATCCCAAACGAGCAATCAAATCACATATGCATCGCATCGGGTCGCTCAGCATTTTTTGGGTTCGTTGCGTGGTCGTTGGCTTTGGACTTTGATTCAGGTTGCACGGGAAAAATCTTCGCATTTTCCCATCTTTCTTTAAGAAAGGGGCTTTAATTTTTTAGTTGTCTGAACTGCGCGCTCCGCCGCACCGTTAGACTGCGGGTGGTACGGCGGCACCAGTGTGTACCGCACACCATTAGCTTGAAGGAAGCCTTTGAACTTATTGACTCGAAACTTTGGCCCGTTGTCCATCACTTCCTTCAGAGGAAGGCCATGCGCCACGAACCAAGAACGCACGACTTCAACCGTCTTCGAGGCGGTTGTTACATTCATGATCTTAATTTCCAACCATTAGGAATACGTGTCGATAGCGACAAGAAATGTCTTCCCTTTTTTTTCGGCAAAATCTAAATATACTCTTCCCGTAGATTTTGACATACTTGCCATGGAACTGTTTTACCAGCATTTACCTCACTAATGCTTTCATTCGGGTTATTCCCAAGTGTTGTTCATGCAGCTATTGTAGAAGACCATTTTGCAATGACTCCGGTATGACAACTCTGGTTGTCCATAAAACGCACCCGTTGTCTACATGTACTGAGGTCCAGCCGGCGTATACAGAATGGGTTTAGCTCCTCGGACACTGCTATGGGCCATCCATGCCAAATCATGTCATGCACAGCCCTCAGCACTCCATCGTTTTACCATGTACGACGGCACTGCACCTAACCCATAATCAAATGCATAACATGCGATCCAAATTTCGTTTTTTACATCATAGAATTGCAGCACACTCTTATCAGTCAACATTTCTTGGTATCTGCCAAATGCCTTATCACATTCACGAGACCCGTGCCACGTAGTTTCTTTTCGCAGCAAGTCGTGCAATGGCTCCAATACCAAGGCCGAATATGGCAAAAATTTCTCATAGTAGTTAATCAAACCCCAAAAAGTCCTTCAGCTGGGTCACTAGTGGGCCTTGGTGCTTTTATAATGGCTTCTACGTTTGCCGCCATTGGGTGCAAGCCATCCTTGTTGATCTCGTGCCCCAAGTTTGTGACGCGCTGCTGAAAGGAGCTGCATTTCTTAGCATTCATTTTTATGCCGTGTTCACTTCGGCGTCGCAGCACTTTTTTCACTGATTCATAGCACTGCTTGTAATACTCACCTGTGATGACTACATCATCTAAGTAGGAGGCGGTTCCCGGCATATTGTGCTGTATCTGGTCCATGACTGTCTTGAAAATAGGCGGTGCGCACAATACTCCATAAGGCAAGCGGCCGAACCTAAACAGGCCTAAGTTGGTGTTAATTGTGAGCAGTTCTTGAGCTTGTTTGTTTAGTTCACGCTGGAAGTGCGCTTTCGAGAGATCCGTGATAGAAAACACGGTTCCACCCTTCAATCCCTTCAATTTTGCGAATATATCTTCAGGTAGCGGCAAGGGATATTGATAGACCTTTATTGCTGAATTTACCGTGACGCGATAGTCGCCACATAATCACAGTTCCTGCGTGTTCTTTTTTATTGCGATAGCAATTATATGGACACTTCCACCGGATTTCTGCCGTCGGCGTCGCCGTCGCCGTGAGGTTCCGTATAGATAAAATCTTCGCCGCGCGCCGTATGCCCGAGCGGAAGCGTGCGGGGATGCACGCTGTCACGGAGAGCGAACGCACTCAATCTTCCACGCGCAAGCAAGGAAGCGGGAAGCGAGCGCCGGAGGGCGCGGGGGGGGGGGGGGGGGGGCGCATTTCTACTCTGCCAACAACCGCGCTCGTCGCTCGCTCGCACCGTCTCTTATCTCCACACGGCCCTTACCTTTATACGCTATGCATTCGCCGCTCAGTTTCCGTTGAAGCGATAGACCGCACGTACCTTCGCTGCCGCAGCTTGCTGCCAGCGTTTTGACAGTCGTTGTCTGCAGTCATTCAGTGTGATCTATTCATGTTTGTTTGTGCGTGCTCACACCACAGTTAGTAATAGTCGGGCCACATTTTCCAACGCACGCTACACATGCAATGCTGCCCGGATCGGCAGTGCAGCGCTACAGGTGTGTCCCTTCGCACGCGCTGCCCACGGGCAGCGCTGCTCATCAACACCACCGTTTCACACGCGCCTTCTCGGGGTCATCGAGTCTCTCTTCATGTTGGTCTACTTACGCCGCAGCACACCTGCTTACTTAATCAGCTCATGTTTACTACAATTCATATTGCTACCAAAGCCGCTCACCTTACTTCGTATGACATTGCTGTGTTGCTATCGCATTCATTGCTTCGCCCTTAGGGCGAAACTGTGACATTTTTTTGGAACAATCACAAGCGCGATTGCTCATGTACTGTGCCTGACCCTAAATATGACACCAGCTGTTTCTAATTTGACCAATTCTTGCTGGACTCGCTCGCGCAAAGCATATGGCACTGGTCGATCTTTCATGAATACAGGGCGCACGTCATCCTTCAATTCTATACTGCATTCGAACCCCTTAATGGTACCAAAACCCGCGTCAAACACTTCGGGAAATTTCTCAGTAAGCGATGTCTCCTTATCCAAAGCCTTTATAGACAAGACTTCAGGCCAATTTATTTTGATTTTAGAAAGCCAATCTCGGCCAAACAACATGAGCATGCTTGCCCCCTGTGCTTCTTTCACTTATCACTTATCAGAACCTCGAGTGAAACGGCGGGCATCACTTCCTTGTGGCTCGTGTGACACAAAGTGAGCAGTTTGTTGTCGCACTCATCACTCTCTACACTGTAGACAAGCTTAGGTTTGCACATTTTGGCAACATGGCCCTTTTTCGTACACTTATAACAGGTGTGTTCAGAAATCAGCAACTCAGGGATGAATGCTGTCCTCCGCATCGATGACACAATCTTTTCGTTTCTTAATACACTTCTTCTTCTTCTTTCTGGGCTTTTACGTGCCAAAACCAGTTCTGATTATGAGGCACGCCGTAGTGGAGCGCTCCGGATTAATTTTGACCACCTGGGGATCTTTAAGCTGCACTACAACGCAAGCACATGGCGTTTTTGCATTTCGCCTCCATCGAAATGCGGCCGCCGCGGTCGGGATTCGATCCCGTGACGTCGTGCTCAGCAGAGCAATGCCTTAGTTAACTGAGCCACCGCTGCGGGTTATACTAACTTACCAAGCACTACTGCAGCACCATCGGCTTAGACGCAGGTATACCCTCCACCTCATCCAAAACTAAAGAGAAACGAAGGCACCAACCACAGGTGACTTCAGAGCAAATACCTTCACCCACGGAAGCTTACTGCAACATTTCCAACTGACGCTATACAGGCACACCTGTCCACACTGCAACGTGCCAGACACCCTGGCGCACCTCCTACTGCAATGCAAGACGACCCGAGCAAGCATCACAGCGACACAACCACTAGCAGCACACGCAGACCCAAACCTCCTCACTGAAACGTGGGAGGCTGCGATCTCTAAGCCGGACCTGGTCGACCAGCGCGAACTCGTCGCCCGGGCCCGGCAGGCGATTCAGGCCAGATGGTTCCTGGAGTAAGAGACTGTAGTGAGATGATTGCGGACCGTCACGTTTGTTGACGTGCGGTGCGGTGAAGGATGGAGCCGTAGACGTTTAGGTTTGAAGATAACATATATTAGAACTAAGCACTCTGTAAAACACTATACAAACAGCACGACGCACACATCACACAGTGACTAAAGTACATATAACCCATGCATGCGAAGTCCCTACGCTACAAGGTTCTTGCTCACGTCCTCGTCGTCTTCAGTAGAAGGAGACCGTGGTGGGACGACTTGGTTGCTGAGCAAGACGTAGTGGGTCGACTTGTCGCGATGCTGGGTTAGCGGTGGCGGCGGCTCGCACGTTGAGGATTGGCATGAGATCAGACGACCAGGAACAGTACTAGCCGGGAACAGTCTCGCGGGCAGGTAGTCGCCGCACAGGTCACCAACATCCGCAGGAACGCAACTGGTCAGGAGGTTGCCCAGCGGTTCACCCGAGCAACCCTCTCGAACCCTGGCTCTTCGAACGCCGTCTCCAACGCCTCTGCTGCGCTCGTGCCTTCTACCTCTTCTTTTTTTTTTCTCCGTCGCGCCACCTCGTGCTCTCTCTCTTCTTTCCGCGACGCGCCGCACATGTAGTCAATGTCGTCGTCGTCGTCGTCGTTTCACCACACTACCCCTCACCCAAGAAAGTTGTTTATCTTTAACCAACTTTGCTCCGAGGAGTGGGCTTGCAGAAGGAGCACTGGTTTCACTAGCACGTATCGCACACACTTGAAAGTACACAGACTGTTCGCACTGTTCATACATTTCTAAAGCACACGCACACGATACACAAAAGCAGTAACCTCAACACATACATAAACAATAGTCGGTGTCATTTTGGGGACTACGAGACTCTGCTGAGGTAGTCGGCGCCAATGTTGTCACTGCCTTTGATATACTCGACAGTGAAGTCATACTCCATGACTAGCAAACTCCAGCGGAGCACTCTGTTGTATACATGCTTAGCGGAATTAATGTAGGAAAGTGGTTCGTGGTCTGTTTGCAAAACGAAACGCTTTCCGTAGAGGAACACGTGGAACTTTTGGATGGCCCATACAAGGGCGAGGCCTTCCCGTTCTATGGTGGAGTAGCGTGCCTCCCTGGTTTGTAGCTTCCGGCTTGCATATGCAACCGGGTGTAAGACCCCATGATGGCGTTGCAGGAGGACAGCTCCCAGGCTTGTTGATGAGGCGTCTGTCAGAAGTACAAATGGCTGCTCTAAATCTGGGGACCGTAGAATTGGCTCCCATGCGAGTTTGTTTGGTGCCCGCTTGCGAGTCAGGTCTGTGAGGGGTGCAGACACTTCGGAATAATTTGGCACAAAGTCTCGGTAATAACCGGTAAGGCCAAGAAATGAGCGGACCTCCTTTTTAGTGGTCGGCCTCGTGGCGGCTTCTATTTTATCGAGTGTCCCCGTCTGTGGACGTAAGGAACCATGGCCTACAATATGTCCTAGAAACTTCACAGAAGTGAATCCAACTTCACTTTTTGAGGGTTTGATGGTCAGGCCAGCGTTCTTCACTTCTCTCTGTGTCGCAGACTTGTACCGCCGGTAGAGAAGGTCATAGATGATGACGAATATAGCAGTGGTTGATCGTGTCGTTTTAGTCTTGCCAACGTCCGCGAAGCAACCACTGAGGCTCCGGTCGTCTTTTTGCATTTTCGCGAATCTTTCGGGACCAACGTCCAACGGGCTTGGCATGACTACTGGCAGCTTTGGTGATTCTTTGCCACCGGATCGTGATACAGCAGCCACATCATCATCGCAAACAGGTTCGGTGTTGTCCTTGCAATGTAGACAGCCATCAGTACGTTTTTCAGGCTTTAGCGCGGCTTCGCTTCCAGGCAACTCGAGAGAGGGGCAGACGCCGTTGATATTGCCCAACACAACGTCATGCAGTGGCCGTTCCATGCATATGACAAGTACCGTGCCCTTGTCGAACGGACAGTCGAAATCAACTTCCGCTTCTGGAAGGTGTTGAGCGGAACTGTCTAATAAATAAACAGTCCGCGGTTTCCCAGTAAGTTTCTCGGCTGGAACAAGTGCGCGTTTTACGATGACAGTGTCGCAGCCTGAATCTCTGAGAACGGTCACTGGCTGACCTTCCAGATAACCTTGCGCTGTCGGCATTCGTGCTGTTCGACGTATCGGACCGACGTGGCTTTCCGTACCCGACCCAATCTTGTCACATCGGGTGTCTTCAATGTCTGTTGAAATTTGGCACTGTTCGCGCAGGGTGCTTTCTTGCGTTGTTTGGCCACGTTCATAACTGGAACACAAAGCCTCGTTGCGGTCCTTCGTGTTCTTGGGAAAGCTCTGTGGCTTCTTCCCTTTCACATTGTTCACGGGCCTACTCCCTGCGGCTCCAGACCAGCAATCAGACGGCTTGTGGCCTCGTTTATTGCATATGAAGCAATGGGGCTTTCCTTGAGCGCTCGTTGGCTCTTTTGGCACCGTCCCGCTCTTCACATACGCGTTCTCTTCTCTGCCTCTCGCCAGGTGTGTCAGGCCTTGGGCTTCGAGATAATGATCCGCTGTTGCGGCCAAATTGCTCAAATCTTTACAGCCTCGTTCCTTCAAAAATACCGCGAGCTTCTGGTCGCATCGACGCAAAAATTGTTCCGAGACGACCCTGTCTCTCAAGGCGTCATATGTCCTTTTGGTTTTGGCCAGTTATTGCCAATGGTCAAAATAACCAAGCAGTCTGCCTGCAAATTGGCGTCCTGTTTCGCCATTTTCTGGTGTGGCCTCTCGGAACTTGATTCGGTAACCCTCTTCGGTATACCGGAACCTCTGAAGTAATGTTGACTTCAGCTTTGCAAAGTCAGTCGCATCTTCCGCAGACATGCGTCCGACAACAGTGAGAGCCTCCCCTGTTAGGCACAAACTCAGGGATAGACCCCACCTGTCACGAGGCCATCCTTGGTCAGTGGCTACTCGCTCGAACCTTTGAATATAAGCGTCGAGTTCATCCCGGGATTCATTAAAAGCTGGAATTAGCTTGTGCGGACTCCGAAAACCTTGACTGCTCGCGCTGCGTTCGTTTGGTTCAGCTGTGCCTGCTTGACTAGGTTGTTGCGACTCTTGCACGCGTAGCCTTAGCTCAAGTAACTGGCGTTCTCCGGCTTGCCGCTCTAACTCTCTGTCGTGATCCTCCTTAGCAGCTTCACGCTGTAGCGTATATCTCTCGCTTTCTCTCTCGCGTTCCTTCTCTATCCACTGCTGGAGTGCCTTTCCTGACAGTCCTAACTCTTTACCAAGACCTATCAGCTTTTCGGCATCCATATTCAACCACCGCACATAAACGAAGTGAGACTCTCAAAAGGTGTTAAAGAGAGTTTTGTCCTGTCGCGGACGCCAAAAATGTAGTGAGATGATTGCGGACCGTCACGTTTGTTGACGTGCGGTGCGGTGAAGGATGGAGCAGTAGACGTTTAGGTTTGAAGATAACATATATTAGAACTAAGCACTCTGTAAAACACTATACAAACAGCACGACGCACACATCACACAGTGACTAAAGTACATATAACCCATGCATGCGAAGTCCCTACGCTACAAGGTTCTTGCTCACGTCCTCGTCGTCTTCAGTAGAAGGAGACCGTGGTGGGACGACTTGGTTGCTGAGCAAGACGTAGTGGGTCGACTTGTCGCGATGCTGGGTTAGCGGTGGCGGCGGCTCGCACGTTGAGGATTGGCATGAGATCAGACGACCAGGAACAGTACTAGCCGGGAACAGTCTCGCGGGCAGGTAGTCGCCGCACAGGTCACCGACATCCGCAGGAACGCAACTGGTCAGGAGGTTGCCCAGCGGTTCACCCGAGCAACCCTCTCGAACCCTGGCTCTTCGAACGCCGTCTCCAACGCCTCTGCTGCGCTCGTGCCTTCTACCTCTTCTTTTTTTTTTCTCTGCCGCGCCACCTCGTGCTCTCTCTCTTCTTTCCGCGACGCGCCGCACATGTAGTCAATGTCGTCGTCGTCGTCGTTTCACCACAGGGATCCTCCCACTTTGACTGACAAGTCACTTTTTCAAATAAAGGTTTATTCATTCATTCATTCCTTTCGCTGGACACTTTGCTTTTGCGAAGCTGGACTGGGACGGCACTTTTCTCATTGGTGCTTTGCTTTTTTGTGCGATTTTCTGTTGCCAGTGGATGTCTTCTGTTTCTGAAGGTGCTCCTTTGACATTGGGTTACGGCATGTCTTTCGTGTCTTGCGTCGCCGCTTCTACGGCTATGGCTTCGCTGTACGTGTGCTCCCATGTCACTTCGTCATCTGACATTGCCAACGGCCTACACCGTACTGCCTCGGTACGTAGCCCAGCAAGAAGCCGGTCCCACAGAGCATCCGTCATAAAGGTGCTGAATTCGCATGTGGCAGCGAGTTTCTCCAATTCGACTATGAAATCTGCGATGGCCTTATGCTACTCTTGCTTTCGCTGTTGAAACCGATACCGTTCCGTGACCAGGGAGCGCTTATGAGCGTAATGCTTCTTTACAACGTCCATGACTTCGTTGAATGACGTCTTAGCTGGTGCTTTAGGCAGCAGCAAGCTCCGCAGCGTGACGTAGGCCTTCTAACCTATAGCAGTTAAGAAGACCGGGAGCTCCTTGCCTTCGGCTATGTCACTGGCCGCGGCAAATACTTCGAACCGCTCCAGTTACAGCTCAAGGTTGCCGTCATCTGGTTGGAACTCCGGTAGCTTCCCAACAGTGGTCGGCCATGCTTCAGTTCGGCCTGGTTATGGTGAGCATCCTAGAAACCCGGCGCAAATCCCATCCTCGTCGCCAGTTGTTCTAGCTTGACACTAGCAACGGGTTAGGAACATACTTTATTATCGAGGCGCACGCTGGCAGCCCTCAACTCAACAACAAGAAGAGAACTCCCAACAATACTCGGGTGCTTATATAAGCACAGGCTATATCTCGGCGCATGCGCATCTAGCAGTAGTTTGCGAGCACGCAAATATGACATACATGACTGCTGACGTTACAACAGCCACCAAGATTTTAATAAACGCTGCCGAGGGGCGCGAGGCTGTTTAATGTGATCTACTAAAAACGTAGCTCGAGTAAAACTATAAAATGTCCTCGATAACACTATAGTTAGCTGTTCCTTTGTAAAGTTAGGTGTCTTTTAAAATAATGCGTAAACACTTCTAGGCATCGAAAAAGCCAATCATTAAGCTACTTAGGAGGGTCAAAACAACATTATGCATGCACTCTCCTCTTGCCACGCATTCGACATGTGCTTTGTGCCGTTATGTCACTTGTACTGTCTCAGGAAAACGCGACTCCAACCACGTAAGTTTTATCCCTCGTAAATGCCCTAAAGCATTAAAAAAAATTTTTTTTTTCGTTCGCCTGCTACAGTTGTGCATTAAGTTCAAAGCCTTAATTCGAGCCGGTGTCATTATTTGTGCATGCGCTACCGCTTTATTTTTCGTGTAGCATTGCACGCTTCACATTGAACGGTATTGAGCTTAGGCCACTATGGACTTATTTCGGCATGACAAGTGTCACGGTGGCAGTGCCGGTATAAGGTCGGCCGATGGCAAATCTTCCTATCTTAAGCCTCGGCGCAAGAAGCATAAAGGGCTAAATCCACACTGGGTAGGAGGAACCTTGGCACACTATACATCTTCTTATGCTTAGTTCGGCGTGTGCGTAAAAAAAGCAAACAACAAACTCCCGAACTGTAGAACGAAGGAAACCAAAAGAGAGAAACAGTCCTGTAGGATTTTTTTCGATCTTTAGGAATTGCGAAGTGGTGAGGCTTGCTGCTGCAAAACTAAGACCGGGGATTAATTTCAACCACAACACGGGTTCTTTGCAGAACCTATAAACACCGTGAAAAGGAGACCTTTTCTATTTAGGGTGTAGTCAGAGCAATGGGAAGGAAGGGGGGGGGGGGAGGGTAAAGCCCCGTTGCGGAGTCCGCTTGTTGGACCTCGTCGATAAACGATCCTCAGCCACCGGCGCCTCTCAGCCGGGGATAATTGTTTCCTCGTCTGAGCGCTGCTAACGAGCTGCGACGACGATGCTTCAGAGAGTGGACCCACAGGAATTTCGCTCCTATACAAGACGAGCTTAGCGCTGCCGCCCCAGACACGGTCCTTCCCCTCGCTTTCTGTCTGATCAAGTCCTTCTGCAGCTGCTTGTTTGTTCGCACGATGCCGCCGGACAGGCTCCAACATCACCGATCGGTGCACTTAAGACGCGTGCCTTTATGGTCTTATATGTATTGTGATTGCTTTTTTATGTTATTTTTACAAACTTGCCTTGCGACTGGTGTACATAAAGGTAAGTGAACACCATCCGGTCGTGTTTACGAACAGAACATTTTGTCTTGCTTCATTAGTGCCTAAATGGCCCATCCCTGTTCGACTTTCCTGTGATGCTGAATAAAACGAGAGAAAGGTAATTCCCCACAGAAAGCCGCAGCACTCTTCTGAGAAACCATCAGAGCAGCTCTATGTGACCTGCACTTAGTTCTTTAGAGCAGGCAAATGAGATTTCGCTGCCTATACAGGCCCTGGGAATTGCACTCTGAGACCACAGCATCTTACCAGTATTGGGCAATGGTACAATCTCGGCGAGCACGGACTCTTGGTGCAGCTTGGTAACACGCGGACTTCCAAGGAGAATGTAATAACAGTCGTGTCAGCCGCCTTTTCTATCGACGCAAGAATTTAAAAAAAGGGGGGGGGTGGAAGAAAGAACAAATTCCCACAACAATGGCAATGACATTTGGCCGTCTCTGTCTCAAGTGGGCTTATTTTGCAGCCCTAATTTAAATTAAATTTCAGAATTTTACGCGTCACTTAAAACCACGACGCATGATCATATATAGCAGGATGGGAGGGGGGATGACTTTTATGAATTTCGACCACCTAGGGTTCATTAAAGCGCACTCAACATATGGCATACAAGCGTTTTTAAGCAGACTTGCTCGCCAGCTGCCGATAAGAGCTGTCGTGTTTCGATCACTCCGTGAATCTCGGCTGATAGCACCGGCTCGCAAGCTATCGCCGCACCAGCCGTTGCCGCCTCGCCTGCGTTACGACTACGGCACTGTCCCTGGTTGAAAGTTACTAGGACTAGCTGCCTAGCCACGCAGGCAAAGGAACGGTCTGCCTTGGACGAGGCTGCGGGGTCAGCCCTGGGCTCTCGTCTCCTAGACATCAACGACGACCTGGACTGACCACCGTTGGTGCCGCTCGCTTTAGAGTTGGACGCGGTACGTTCCCCAAAACAGACGCGGCGGCTCGCCGGTTGCGACTGGCGGCGGCAATGCGCCCGCGTTCTTCACATGTAACAGTACCGGCACCTGCAGCGGAGACAATGACCAAACCACCACCTTATTCCGCCTGACCAAATGGCCGTGCGAAGCGCTCGGCTGATCCGGGCTTCGGAAACACCGCCCTGCAAGCGGGAATGCCCCCCCTCGGCAGCTTACATGGGTCATGGACGCACGTGCTTCGTCAACCTCCAAGTCTTCGGACTCCACCGAACCACACTACGAACTATGGATGCATCCTTCAGTTCCATGTGTATAAGCCCGAGGTGGTACACTGCTATCGATGTTTCCGTCCCGGTCATATGCGAGCCTCGTGTCCACATCCCACAGACGCCTCTATGGAGTCGCCCGAGACACCCACATACAAATGCAGACTCTGCAAAACAGACGATGATGATATAACATCAATAGACAGAAGGCTATCAAAGCCCACCGCAGCCACCAGCGTCAACAGCGTTCAATGACACCGCATGGAAGGGACAGTGGCACTCCAACGAGAAATCAGTTCGCATTGCTGTCCCCCCCCCTCCCCCTTCGCGAAGAAGACACATTAACCTTAACACATCCGGACACCGCTAACTACGATGGCTCAGAGCACAGCGACATCGTCAAGCGGGTCAAAGCACGTGCTGAGCGTGATACGACTTTGACTAAATCGACTGACACGACTGCAGACTATATGGCGAAGCTGGATCAGCAGATAACTCAGCTCCAAAAGGAAGTAACGCGCCTGGCCCAACGAAGTGTCATTCTCGCTCAATCCGCAGGATGAAATCCGGCATGTGAAACAGACCTGTCGCGCTCTGTACCTGAATCATCTTCCGGCAGTGTATCGACACAGGCCAAGCTGATCCCGGCTGAGCTTATCCATTTTGTGGTCCACCAACTGCAAGAGCTATCAAAGGTGCTGCTGGCCAATCTATCACCGCTACAATGACCGCTCCTTCGAAAGCAACTCGGCACCATTGGGTCTTGCAGTGGAACTACCGAGGACTGGCCAATAAAGTCAATCAGTGTAGACATTTGGGCTTGTTGGTGTAACATGTTTGCAGATTTTCTTTTTGTAGTGCAAAAAACACACAGACGTACAAGAAGAGAACGAAGACACACACAGGCGCTAACTTCCAACAACGACTTATTTCCGGGAGGGACGCCACTTTTATACCCTGAATGTTTTCCTCTCGCTTCACAAGCACGTGTCTACTGACATGGTATATGATAGTCTAATATACTTGCAGACTAAGGCAAGGCAACAAAGCACATGGTAAAATGACACTACTTGCAGACTAGGCAAAGAAAACCATTATGTTTAACGCATGTGCACGAATTCCAACTCCTTCTTGGATAGTGACAGGGACGATTTGCTAACAGAAGCATCGCCGAGCTTTTCAGTGTGAGCACTTTCAATGATTATACGAGTTAATTCGCATTTGCCTCTTCCAATAATAACTGTACTCAGTGTTCGTCGAACTCACCCTGGGTGCCCAGTGCTGGTCGGGGGAGACTTCAATGCGCCTCATCAGCCGTGGGGCTACCCTTCCTCTAGTGGGAGAGGCAGTATTGTATTAGACACGTTTACTGACGCGCAGTTTGCCCTTTTGAATACCCCGGACACTTCTACTCGCCGTTGGGATCATACCAGTGCCCCACCGTACTCGCCGGACCTCTCGTGGTGGCTGGGTACGCGGGCTGTTTGCTGGGACCGAGAGCAGGACTGTTGGGGTAGTGATCACCACCCCCTGATAATCGGTGCTACGTTACCAACTGGGACTTACTCCGCAAGGAATTGAACGCTTCAATCGCGGCTACACCGTCTGACCCATTGCAGGTATTAACTACAGCGGTGGTTAATACCAGGGCTCGGTGCTGGCTCCAATACAGTTTAACATTGCCCTATTGCCCCTCGCGTGGCAACTCGCCGGTATTCCAGATACCTTCATTCTTCTGTACGTGGACGACGTGACAGTGTGGACGCTACATGCAGACCTGCAATGCCAGCAGGATGGTCTCCAGACTGCCCTGAACAAGACTTCAGACTGATGCGCCCCCATAGGACTGATACTTTCTGCCACAAAGACTGCATTCATGTCCATCACCAATAGACGAGGTCGCCGTTGCCTCCTGCAGACACCTATTTGTTTGAGCCTAAATGGCCAACCACTCAACACGGTATCAAGGATCCGTGTGCTCAGAGTCGAACTGGACGCATCCTGCTTTGCGACTACATGGGTTCGCTCCGCACGTCGGAAAAGTGATAATACCCTGCATCTTATCCGCCGCATTTCTCGAAAGACTGGGGATGCTTGTTCTCGATCGAATGGTCAGAGTTTTGGCGCGATTGATCCTTCTACCTCGGATTGTCTATCAAACTAGCTCAGTTTCAACACCTCACATTGAGAGATAAGGACCAGCTTGAAACCGCGAACCGAGAGGCCATGCGGATGATCACATGCCTTCCTCGGCTCACCCCTAATCCAACCCTCCAGGCGGAAGCGCAGCTTCCGCCTGGAGGGTTGTGTCACTGCTCTCGAGCTTGGAGGACCGGTGTCACTGCTCTCGAGTTCGTCGTTGTCTTCTTCCACAGCTGGCTCTGATGCCGCTCATTGTACAAAAAAGGCAAAGTTAATTAAGATAAAGGTAATTCAGGCACTCGAAACCACGACCATCAGTGGTATTCGAACCCTCGAACTTATGCGGGAGTCGAACCCAGGACGTTTGATGTTAAGGTGAAGTTAATTAAGGCATAGTTAAATAATATAGAGTACATTAGGGCACTCGAACCCATGACCTTTGGTGGGAGTCGCACGCTCCACCTTTGGTGGGAGTCGAACCCATGACCTTTGGTGTTAATTAGGGCGAAGTTAATTAATGCACAGTTTATTAGGGTAGCGTCAATTAATTCGCTAGAACCCAGGACGTTTGGTGTGAGAAAACAAGCAATAAAGAAGTAACAACGCATTCGAATGAGAATGTCAAGTAATGTAATGAATGTCTCTTGAGCGCGCAGGCTTACGCCTTCACCCTCTTTGGCGTATGCTAAAGTGACTTAATCTTTGTATTCGGCGTTCATCGAAATGCTGCCACCGCGGCCGGGATCAAACGTGCGACCTGGTACTCAGCAGCGCAACGCCTAGCTACATAGCTACCGCGGTGGGTCAATTAGCAGCCCTAATTTTTTTCCACTATAGGTATTTTTGCCTAGTAGTGGCTTTTCACATGGCAGGCTACGCATGCCTGGGTATATGGCAGAAATTGTGAGCGTTCTCGTCATCTGTATAGTGACCTTAAAACACACGTAGACAAGCTAGTGCAAAAAAAAAAAACGTTGTGAGAGTGAGAAAAAACAAGAGGGGAAAAGCTAACCAGATTAATTGTCCGGTTGGCTACTCTGCGCAGGGGGAGGGGGTAGCTGTTTCAGGTTATCGCGCGGAAAAAACTATAATTGAAAGCTATAAATTTTAGAAACATTTGATGAAATCGTAACTTTAACACGATGCGATGGCTACCTAAAGCAGCCAATGGCATGGGTTTTTCTTTGTATTACAGCTTAGGTTCTTGATTTCATGCACTAGGATAGTGGTATAATAATGAAAATATGTTAAAATAAAGATGTGACCGTAAGCCTGAGTGAGACTACACATCTTGTACAGAGGTTATCGACTGTCACGAAGCCTACATCACTGAAGTGTCTAGAATTATTACGAAATATTCATCTGAAGTACCAGAAAGAATGACGTTATCGAAAACTTGTGAAAGGAGCGTAAATGTTGCGGACACCGTAAGGCTAAAAGAAGTCAGTCCAAACTGTCTGAAGTAAAAGCCCCAACGGCATTCTCGTAAGCCTGTTTTTAATCTTTTTTTAATATTTACTCACGCCGCTTTTCTGCGAAAAGCGGCGTGAGTAAGGAAGCCGTTCGGTTGAGTAATAAACCAACGAGGCGTACTTCAGTGCAGTGGACAACGACAGGATGATTTAGGGGCTGGTGGTCTATAGTCACAGGATGCTTGTTGATTGCTATTGCCAGCCACCGCAGACTTCTAAGAGAATGCAATCCTCTTATCGCAATAAAGCAATCTAGAAAGTTTGCTGAACGTGTTCTCTGGCTGCTGGCAACCACGGGTGTCTGGAATGTGGCAGCGTACTGGTAATTATATCCCTCATTGACATGATGAGCCCGCGACAGCTTCAGTGATCGCAGCATGTGAAGCAGACTTTATAATCCTTAGGGCACAAAAATATAAAGTGGGCACCACGGCCAACGCACAGTTCACAAAAACGCTTCAAATTCTTGTATGCAGTGCGTATGTATTCTTTTTTTGCATTTATCGAATGTACCAGCGAAAGTCATCTTAGTTTGCCAGTGCACGGAGATTATAGTTAATTTGATACGAACTTCGGACTCGGGCCAAGAAAATGCGGGTACTAGCTATATCCACAGATAAAACCTGAAACGTTCTTGAACACCGTTCACACAAGTCGGCACGAACGGAATCATGGCGACCTTGCTTGCGTTAGATCGGCTGAAACTGGTCCGAAAGAATGGGTGGGAGGATATGGCGGCTCATAGGCACATTCCTTGCCGTTCGTATAGGACGAAGTCATCACAGCGGCAAAAGGATGTTATTAGGTCGATATCAATGGGTAACACCAATGCAAATTCAAGAGGTCACACAGCAAACTCGAGCAAACGCTGGTGCGTCACCTCTTTGTTGCCGGGAGTGCCCGCATGCATTATCAACGAGAGAATATGGTTGTTACTTGGTGATAGGAATCGTTATCATTCAAGAGTTATGTTTTTATATGGGGCATTTCACTTCGTGTCACTGTTTAATGTCGCACGTTCGACTACTGTAGTGCGCACTAAACGACCGCGCCCCACCTAATCAGGGAATCCACTTTCGTACTACCTTCGCCTTTGCGTTGACGAACCAATACTGCAACGGAATGCACCTGTCCATCCGCGCTATTGCTTCGCTTAAAGATCAGGTTGAAGGTCACGATTCAACAAAACCAAAAGAATACGGATACTTTTGGAATTTAAACTATTTCTTTTATATACTTACATGATGTCAACCGGGACCCTCTCATTTTATTATACATTTCAGCGCTGTCAACTCATCTAGTATCGTGGCTGACCACAACTATTCAAGTGGAAAAAAAATGCGACCGCAATTCTAAGCTAGCCTGAAAGGCACGCCTTCCGAGCAAAGTTGCTCTTTGGGCAGTGGATGCCGGCGCGATGGCTAACATCGCTGGACATTGAACATAAAACAAAATAAAATAAAAGGCGGGTGGGAGCGCGGCGCTGGAAATGCGCCGCGCTTCGGTGGTTTTAATCTCGTATCAAGGCAGCCTGGGGGTGATGTGCGTATAAATAGGGTCAGCTTATTTTTGCCCCTTTTCCTCGCCCTTTCGCCACCAGTCTTTTTGTGATCGGTAGGAGCTGTCGCGGGGCCACGCGTTGTTGCTTCTGCTTTCATTCGCTGCTCTCCCCTCGTTTCTTTAGCTACGCCCTGCATTCAAAGGACGCAGATTAGTCACGCAGCATGCACCTACATTCGCCTTGATGCTCCTCTCTCCTCGGAGCAACGCCGTCCGTTGACTCGGAGAAAGTGGGACACATGTGATATAAACACAAGGAAAAAATTGGGCAGAATAAAAAGGGCAAAATTAAATTCTGGCAAGGCGCTGCGAAGCAGTGATATTGGAACTCGACACGTGTTTGTTAAGTTTCTCATCATTTTGTGTTATCGTCTTACGTTGTGAATTTGCAAACTGTGTGCGTTCTTTCTTTTTTTTTCCATCGCGGTGCATCTTTTTTTCCATCCAAGGCACTAATTGGCACTAGGCTTATAAGGACGAATCTGGCGTCAACGTTCGCTCTCATTCTGAAAAGGCAGTGCGCGCGCGCGCGCGCGCGCGCGTGTGTGTGTGTCTGTGCGTGTGTGCGTGTGTGTGTGAACGTTGCACCAATAATGTCGTCTTGGCCTCGTTATCATGACGAGTAGAGGTGTGCCTTTCTTATCTATTCCCAACAAAAAATCCCACACTCGTTAGTGGCGGCGACAACGATTTATGTCGCTGCATGATTTTGAAGAATCTTCGAGCCCACACCAAGGCCCGTATTTACACAACGTTCATACTCTATAAAACTATTCGTGACAGCAGACGCCAGCCAATCGTGACGTCGAATATATCAATATCAAAGGCAGCTGACCAGTAGCAAACCGCACTTGCCAACAAAAGAGCTCTGTGAATGCGGCCACACATTCTTAAAACTCGCAATCCAGGGAATATAGCTTTGGTTTATTCTTTCTGACATCAAACCTTACAGCTGCAGCTGACGCAATGTAAAAGTCATGAATCACGATTTTACAAATCTATCTCATAGTTTGCAAGCAATATAACGATTCTTCCCCTGAGAATGCTCACCATACAGCTTCTTGCTAAAAACGTTATATAACGCCAGTAGAGATGTGCCTACTATCCGTACCTCTAATAGTAATGCTGCATGGACATCGTTGGGCGTGTTCAATATACTTCCCTTAACTATACTACTATTACCACAGACTTTCACGTTTACCAGCGTATGACACCTAAAGAACGGGGCCCGTATTCACAAAACCCTCTTACGATAGAATTGCCAGTAAGAAAAAAAATCATCTAATCCTGATGCGGGACATATTATGTGTATAATTACGTATGAAAACTTTGTGAATTCGACTCCTGACGTTAAAATTTTAGTCTGTTAACCACTTCGTTCACATGCACCTCTGGCAAGTTTCGTACTCGTTTCGCAAGTTTCGAACTCGTTTCGTTTATTAACAACATCATGAAATGAAAAACTGTGCCCAGAGAGGCGCATAGTCTTAGAAACTGCTAATCCTATAAATAATGGTGCCATTCGAAAGCAGTGTTCATAGCCGCATGTCGACGAATTTCATGCCATTCGACTATTTGTTCCGGCCGCTTAGCAATGCAGCGCACGTCACCGCGAGACAAAGCCTCCCTTCGCAAACCTTCGCAAACCGTCGCTGCCATCAATATGTTTGCTTGAGGCGTTCAGCAATGCATTTCGCGCGTTACCTGAAAAAGCTTCACGAGCCTGCGCTGCCCATTGTCGATTGCCGTTATAAATATTTAAGTAGCTCCCTAAAGACGACAAACAACTCCATCCGCGTATGAGAATTGCGCTTGACTGAGATTGCATTAAAGTGAATTCAAACTTGCACAATACCAAGGTGCGTTATATGCACATATTAACCACCCCTGCTTGAGTTGCCGATTGCGCCGACGTTTACTTTGTGCTCCATATCTCCCTCCGCATTTGTCAGCCACAGCTCTTGAGATTAGTTTGAGAGTCGTACAGGAGTGCGAAGTCCGCCTGGGGAAAATATCGCCGCGTGAGCATTACCCTGGCCACTTCTGAGGAGATGCTCAATCCGAATGGAGTTCTCGGATGCAAAATGGACTGTTGGGTTTCTTTTTAACTGTCTTCTCTTTCTTTTGAACCCGTTCGAGCGTCACCCTCCTTCCGGCTCCGAGCCAGCGCTCCGGAGATCCGTTAACCAAAATGCAAATTGCTCTTTCGTGGTGCCAAGTGATCGGCACACGGCAGATAGCAGCTTGGCGCGAACGCAATTTGCATTGCCGCAGTGAGAACGCGCCTCAGAGTATCCACACTCCTCGTACAGCGTCCGCGCGCAGCAGAATGAAGGAAGCAGCCTCGCGAAAAACTACGAATTGACGGAAAGTTAAGAAAGCTGAGCAGCCGAAATCACAGCAGCGTCTTAAGAGAAGAGCGCGCAGAAAGCTCGTGATCCGCGAATGCGCGCTCGCTGAGTAGGCACTGCCATGGGCACACTATAGGGGGGGGGGGGGGGGGGGGAAGTGCATTCAATCACGACTTCCCCGCGGCCAGTAGTTAAATTATTTTGCGGGCGACGTGTTTTGTATGTTTGTGTGTTCCAGTATTTTCTTTACTATCATCTTCGATTTTTGTTTGGAGCTCTCAATTTACAAAAGAAGACGAACAGGATTCCATATTATTATTTTCCCAATTATTCCTTATTTAGCCGGGTCGAATTTTTTTTCTCCCGCATTTCTGGGCAGAACACTTGCGAAGGAACTCCAAACGATGCGTGCTTGATGAGAAGATCGATAAACATAAAACAAGAACGAGTGGCGGCACTATCTTCGACACAATTTTCTTATCGAAAGTGAGTTGAAAAATTTAAGCGCTGTAAAGTGACCCCCCTTCCCAACCCGAAGAAGGCACCCCACTTTCTTGCAGTGCACTGGCCGATGGGAAACGAAAGGAAAGAAATAAGACGAAGTGGGATGGCACGGCAGCTAAATAGGTTGGATAGAAGAAAAAGCTAAGCTACTAAAAGGCGCATTGCAATGTTGTAGGCATTCGCCGAGGTCAGATCATACGAATTTGCGCATGAAAGCCGCTGCTCGAAAATGCGGTGCTTTCAGAGAAAGCATATGCGGGATGAAGTCATAGGCACTGCCTTACTTTGGCATTTGAGACCACAGCTGCGGTTACTTTATACCAGTCTCATGAGAGATATATGTACCCGGCCGTCAAACATACAATGGCCACCCACCCTGTCGTCGTCAATGTGTCTTCCTCTTTGTGTGTGTCCTATTTGCGGCAAAGGTCTTTCAAACAATGATTTAGCGCTGCTAACAAAAATGAGCGAGCCTTTTCATTGAATAGGGCTGAGATCTTCACTTCTTTCACTCCGGCGTATATGTACCGGGCATAGTGACGTCAATTCCTTCCTTCGAGTTTTCTGCTTATTGTCCACGCCTTTTTTAAGGCATTAGCATTAACATTGTCTAAGTGGAAAAGAAGTGTGCTTGTGAGAAGTCGACGTCGGAAGCCGGTCACGTGGTAGAGGTAGAGAGCGGATGAGAGAGCTTAGAAGAGTGTGTATGTGTGTGCGTATGGTGTACACATCTGACAGGATCTGCTCCGGACCATCGTCATTTCCCGGGACCTCAAATGGGTGCGACGTACTGCTACGACACTTCTCTCGCAGTTACCGCTGAATCGCCATTGAATATTTTTTGCATTCCTTTTTGTTCAGCTAAATCTTCCAATTCTACCTAGCTTGGCAACCTAGCCACGTATTTCCTGTTTTATTTCTTCTTTACAAATACATTTCCTTCTTGCGTAATTAAAATTAAATTAAATTATGCGGTTTAGGATGTCTTACTATAGGATGTCTCTGGTAGCCGCAGTGCTTCTTTGGGTGCCTTTGGTGCGTTAAAGCGCATGAATCAATCAATCAACTTATTTTAATCACTGTGACGTGAGAATACTGGTGGGTAGTAGGGCTGACTTATTGTGGTTCCATTGAAGTCTTCCATTGTGCTTCCATGTGTATCTCCGCCTTTTCATCGTTAAAATTTCTATTTCACCTTTTTTTCCCTTCCTGCTGCCTTATCCACGTACCAAATGCGATAGCTGGAGCTAAAGGTAAAAAAAAAGAAAAAGAAGTTTATTTTTCGTAGGTTAATCATTGATGCACCTTCAATTCTTTAAACCAAGAGACTCTTCAGATTTTCCCTGCTGATCGCAGAAGTGGCAGTTTTCTGGCATTCTCTATGAAAAAGGCCAGATCGTTTACTCGTTCAGGAATGGATTCTACAACGCAACGAGTCACGCTGTTTGCTGGTTACGCTGAACTCTGGTATTAAAGGGACAGGATTTGATTAGCACAAAATTCTCCCTAGAAGTATTGTTTGCTAGTACAGTTGTTAGGATAGCATGGCGAATGGTACAAAGATTGCTTGTTTGTGCCCGTCACGCTTCAGCGTGTAGCTTTGGTCTCATTTCAACGAAGTTGTTTTCAGAATATTTTCGACGCTTTTCAATATAATTCTAACGCGCTTCACGCCGACAATTTCTGCAGCGCTAGAATGTATCGCCCTTTGAACATTTCGGCCTTTACGGGATCATAGTTTCACTGATTCGGGAAAAATAGACCATTGGATGAAGCCATTAAGTCCCATTTCAACCTGACCATGATCGAGACAGTAGTCATAGCGCAACAAACAGAACTGCGACGGGGGACTGATTTCAGCCATCTGTAGCTCCGATGAGGCTGTATGGGAAGACAGCGTGATCGCGCCTACGTGTCGATCTTAAGCCTATTTGAGCTGCCCTTGCGTTGGCTTTGCGTGTCGTATTGTGGCCTGTTTCTAGAGCTCCCGGGAGCAAAAGCAAACACACTGAACTAGGCCATGACTATATCCGCTTAATGTGCTTTGCCGCATGGTGGCGCATTATTAGACACCACAAAGATGAGACAGAAAGCGCAGACTTCCGCGAGATCAAGTGCACCGACCACGGCAGCTGTGGAAGAGCTAAATTTCCCCTTAGAGCTGCATTTTAAACTTAAATGTTGCACTGTGGCGGTCGCACTTACAAGTCTAACATCAAAGGTGAATCGCGAGACGCGTCTCGAAGACGGCTGCACGAAGTTATGCACGTTGTAGGAACCTACTGGTATCTGTGGGAAAGATGACAGATGCGGCTGTTTGTTTGCGACCACTTGTAGGCCGGATCGGAGGTCTTATCTAACAACGCTTCTAATGCTTAGGTCGTCGTCGCCAACTCACGTCCATCTTTTCCAACTGCACGTGCCTATTTAAGCGGAGGTGATACAGCGGCGACGTCTGTGTAATAGGCCGAAAATGGTGGGGCTCCGACGAAAACCCCCGGACAAGTCCCTCATATTGGCATGTTGGCGTTAAGAAAGCCTAAGTGCGCCGTGCTACTGCGGGGGAACGGATTAAAGCGCATCAAAAGCGTCGCCAAGAAATCGTGCGTCCCGTCGAGGCCTGCTCGACGTGTGTCGAGTGAGGGTTTCGGGTCGATGGAGCGCCGCCAGATATGGAGAGAAAATTGGAGGGCGTGATTGCTGAGATTGCTGGGGGAGAGTTGGAAGTGATAGAAGAATTGTCTAAGCTTGGAGAGGTGTAGAGTAGGTGTGTCAGTCGCTTGGTGCTTTACTTCGGATTGCTATGACTCGGTCACTTTTTTTACTAAAGAGAATGAGCCGGTCAGAGAAAAAATCCTACATAGAAACATGAAAACATAAGAACCGACAGAGTTGAAAACATGAGCCTTACCAATTGCATGCTTGGCTGTTATTGTGCTGTAATACATAGATACCTGTTTATTGTGTGATTAAGGGCTTGGAAAGTCACTGATCCGTGCCATTAACCAAATTGTTTCGCGAGTTTTGAGAAGAACCGATTTTTAAGAAATCTCTTCTCGCTTCTTATCTATTCTTCGCCTTTCGCCCTCCCCAAGCGTAGGGTAGCCAACCGGGCACGTCCTTGGTTAACCTCCCTGCCTTTCCCTTTTCGTTCCTCTCTCTCTCTCTCTCTGCAAAGCTGCCCATGAGTCACATCAAGAACAACACAGTGTTCCCAGTCCTCTTTCCAGGATAGACGTTGCAAGGCAGCTTAGTCACCTGGCACGCAAGCTCTCTTTAACAGAGTGGAACACCCCACATATAAAGTGCACCAGGTTACACGAACTGATCCCTTTGGTCTAACTCCGACCTCCACCCGCGCTTCACCGACGTGAGGCATCGCTTCTCTATATACAGGCTGTGGCTGAAAGTGGCTTTCACGAAGGCGTACACTGCTTTGATTGGAATTACCGACAGTGCTGCATGCGAAGTCTGCGGCAACGAAGAAAACATCGAATATTTAATGTGTCACTGCCATCGATTTCAGTAGGAAAGACAAACATTATCTATCGCATTGCGATGACTGGACGATCGGCCGTTGTCCATGTAGGGGTACTTGAAGACCGTCCCCATCGGTTGTCGGCCCACAAAGCTCTGAAGGCACTTGTGTCTTTCTTGAGGGCGACTGGCCTATGTAAACGCCTTTGACTTGCTCAGGACCTCCATGTGCGTGCGCGAGCTCACCGCGTTCTCCCTCCCCCGTCCCCTCCTCTCTCTATCTCATCTTTCTATTCCGTCTTTCCTGACACCCAGAGTAGGGTAGCCCAACAGGCGCATTTATGGTTAACATCCCTGCCTTAAGACTTAGAGATTGACTCCAACCAAATAAGGAAATTTACTAGCCCGACGTTTCGGAACCAATTCGGCTCCTTCTTCAGGGGGTATTCTTCGGAGGTGGCGCCGCGGCACACCGCCACCCCCGAAGAATACCCCGTGAAGAAGGAGCCGAATTGGTTCTGAAACGTAGGGCTAGTAAATTTCCTTATTTGGTTGGAGTCAATCTCTAAGTCTTAATCAATTTTCCCAACCAGACAGGTAATTCTGTCGAAATGTTTAGCTTCACATCCCTGCCTACTGTCTTTCTCTCCTCTGCTTGCAATGTTGGTCCGTATATCATAATATTTTTTTTTTCATTTTGAATTATTGTTTTATCATCTGTTGCACCGAATTACCATCCCAGAGATCATGGCTGCACAAAGGTTTTTGCACAAATTACGAACGGCGATAACAACGAAAAGTTAAATTTTTAGCAAACCCAAGAAAATTGTCATAAACGTACCCATTTTTTTTTTACATTCTGTAATTTTAAGTTTTCAATATACGACACGGAATGTCTTAAGACAGTGCGCTTTTGGCGCAATAAGATACGATAATAGTGACCAAGGATACGCGAAATTAGTCGTTCATAGACCATATTTCCTTTCCTCTTTCTTTTTTTTTTTTTGCAGCTGGTGAATAGGTGAAGCTCCAATACAAACTATTATCGAAAACACGTAGTTTCCCGCTGCTTGATGCGGGTAAATCCATAACCAGTGCATAATTC
This sequence comes from Dermacentor silvarum, assembly GCF_013339745.2. Classification (NCBI taxonomy): domain Eukaryota; kingdom Metazoa; phylum Arthropoda; class Arachnida; order Ixodida; family Ixodidae; genus Dermacentor; species Dermacentor silvarum. Next base: position 115,398,438 of record NC_051154.1, read on the forward strand.
ACTTGCGCTCTGAGTGGTTCACAAATTTTTGACTTAATGTGATAAGTTATACGGATTTATTAGCTTAATATTTAGGAAAATGATTCATTTAGAACAGATGTCAGATCTTGTTCTTGTTCAAGAAGCCACAATTGTAGAGTACACAAATGTCATTGTCCAAGGATATAGAAATATTTATTATTTCTATGGCCGCCGCGTGTTTAAAGGCTAAAATAAAGTCATATAAGGCCTTACATTTGGCGCACACATTATATTAGGGCACTAGTAGCACCCTATTCCACATCTCAGAAACAATGTAAAATACCCTGTTTTTATCAGTTACGACAACGCGTTGCCTCTAAACATTATCGTGTTATGCGTTTGTATCTTCTGTCACAGAAGACGACTGCGATCAAACGCCAATGGTCTGCCGACCTCTGCACATTTCATACGGGGCTACATTTGGTGTACTATGAACAATGTATGAGTTCCCCACTCGTTGGAACGCACTCAACCCGTGCTATTCAAGAATTCAAACAGGGAGAAAATTCACAAGAAGCAAACTGTATTCCTGTTTTTTTATAATAACTAAGCTCATGTCAGCAGTACGCGAGCTCTTCCTCGAACATTTAATGACTTGTTACACAATGGAGCCGCACCGGCCCCGAAGCGGAAAACATGGAATTGGGAAGCGCGATTGGCTCAAGTTACGGTGATTAGTGTTACGCTTTGCGTGAGGTTTAGGATTGCAGCCTGTGACTTTGATTCAATCCATGCACTAATAATAATAAAAAAAATTATGTTTGCTGCGCTTGCGAGTCTTCTTTCGAAGCGAAGCGGGCGTCTCATTACGAAAGCGCTTTGGAATAGCGTGGACAGGCGAGGCAAACTTGGGAATCATGCACCGAATTCCGAAAGCTTTTTTTTTCCTTTTGCCGTTGGTAGGCCGCGTTCGCTTACGCTATTTCGTGCATCACGACTGCCTGGAATATGCTCTCACGAACAGCTTTGGCGTAAGAACGTTTTTTTTAATACCGGTCCATGAACGTCACCGATCAATCACAGCCCCGATTTGAAACAAAAAAAAACAAACAAACAGTGGAGGCGATCACAAGGGGAAGAAAGCGTCCCACTTAATGAAGCTGCCAACCTGCAAGTATACCTTGAAACGTGCTTGAGCAGCTATTTCTCCTTGCAAGCCTTCAGTTGGCCATTTTCTACCCTGCGTGAGACTGACAAAATGTTGCTACAAATACATCGGTTAATACCCCGTTGGGATGGTTATGCCAAAACCGATATAAAATTACTTGAAATTGTTCTGCGTCTTGCACAAATCATGCTAGAAGTAGGACAATACTTCTATGAACATCTCAGCAAAATGACAGTCCAGCAAGATAGATAAGCGGGCTTGTTGATTGATATTCATTATGACAATGCATTGTCGTTGCTCTGTCTTCCGTCTTTTCATTGCGCTTTAAAACGTTTTCATGAATAAATGATAGTCGCAGGTAGAAAGCCAATGTCACAATGGAAACATTTACGTCTCCGTTGTGGCACGGGTCGTACTGAAGGACTGTGGAGATTATTTAAATCCGCAGAAGCGGTCTTTAGAGCGATAGTTTATGTTTGCTTCTGCAGGTTGAGTGCACATCATTTCTCCACAGCAGCAGCAGCAGCAGCAGTAAATCGTGTCAAACACTGGTATATATGCCGGATCATAAACATTGTGCTCTATTAAGGACCGTTCAGTAGCACATGTGGAAGCATGTGACGTAGACTACCCTGCGCGCATGCAGACACGTTTACTGCTGTAAAGATCAATGAGTATGTAACTTCACATACAATTCATGTAGAGATAGTCAATGCAGCAACTGTCGCATTTACGCCATTTGTTTGAGCTGTGAACACTGTAATTTCTTGCTCCTGTGCGTTTAAATACTAAGGAACGTAGTAAGAAATTGAGAGCTCTGAATATCAGGGTAGTAACGCATTACTGCAAGAAAATCATTGTTACAGCCCCGATTGTTATTAGATATTAAGCTCGAATTCGTGGTGAAAAGCAATTGAACTGACGATGACCAGTGACTGAGAGCTTATTAAACTCTGCTGTTCTGCTCTTATTTTAAACGTGATAACATTGTTTTTTTTTTGTAGCGCCTGAGTTGACAATTTGTGTGTGTTTTCTTTTCTCTACGGCGCAGGTGGTGAAGATGCTGTTCGTGGTGGTGGCCGTGTTCGCGACTCTCTGGCTGCCATACCGGGTGCTCTTGGTTTACAACTCGTTCGCCGAGAAGCGCTACATGGAGCTGTGGTACCTCATGTTCTGCAAGACCATGATATTCATCAACAGCGCCATCAACCCTATCCTGTACAACGCCATGTCCATCAAGTTTCGGCGCGCCTTCAAGCGCATGCTCAGCTGTGGCGCCGCCCGCGGCTCTCGAGACAGCCGCGGCGGCACCGAGCGCACCGTGGCAGGAACCTACTCGAGTGTTGTGGGAGGCGGCTCAGTGCGCCTCAACCGCAGCACTTTCGTCGCGCCAGCTGGCAAGGGCAGCACGAACAAGAACGCACTGGTCGACACCAGTCACCAGCTGGTGTAAAAGGCGTCGGCACGGTCCGGCAATAGCCGCAGCGTCAGCTTCTCGGAGACTCACAACAGCCGCCGTTGGCCTGTGCTTCATTTCGAGCCCTTTCCTAAGTGGGTGTTGGCTTCAAGTTAATTGCAAACCCCACGAAAGCGATTACAGCAGAAACCACCGGCTAGAGTAAGGACAGTGACCACGAATGGATTATCTACGCAGTAATTATCAGACGAAAGAGTAGGGGCGACGCAAGAAACCGGGAAAAAGACTTGGAGTTTCTCCAGCACGAGTGTAACGTGTGCTTGTGTGCGCGCGAGTGTCTGGCTACCAACCAAGCTACAGAACGACAGGTAGTTTGAACTTTAAGGATTGCGTTGACACAGGATATACCAATCGTATGTTGCGGTTGTTTATACGCAGAATTCAGAAGAGTCCTTTACTTTGCAGTGTGTTGTTTCTTGGAAACCGTATGGAGAGCAGTCATGAAACAAGGAATGTTATTATAAGTCGAACGCTGCAAAGCGTGCCCAACGAGCGCTGAACCATGTGCGTGAGCTTTTAGCTATGTATTCATCTTCACTGCTTGCTTCTCCTTCTGCGAAATCAAATGCATCGTGTGCACAATACCCATCGTGGATGCCAAGTACGACCAACAAGCAATGTGTCGTCAATGTCACCTGCTGCACCACGTCGCATTCATCCCCCACTCCTTCATTCCAACCCCAATGTTAAAGATTGCGCTCAGGCGCAAGTTTACTGCCAAGAGGCAGACACACGCAGAGAGAGAGGACGAAGATGCATGGAGGTTGATAGAATATTGGACTATTGGCCCGGTATATGTCATGCATCCCATAGTCTGGAACATTTTTTTATATACCATTCTATACAATCACCAGATGGTAGCACCGACACATGGTCGTACATCAACCAGCTACATGATATCTGTAGCTGTCTCCGATTAGAATGGCCAAGAGGCACCGCAAGATGTGCTTGTGTGGCCGTGTATTCGAAACACCCTTCCCAAGTCATCCTTCTGAGTTGCAGATCCCCAGTGTGGACGGCGCCAGTGGCTCAGCTCTGCAAGCGATGACATTGCTCAGACTTTGCCTCGAAAACCTAGTGTCGTGCACAGACTTATTTGTTGGATGCGGGGATTGTGGGCGCATATTTGTCGCGAGTAGTCACTTCTGCTCGTCCTCATTTTGCTTTCGTGCGTTGAGGAAAAACGCCGCTTTGTGTGCAGTGTATGACAGCTACTTGTGTGCATGCTGCTCAAGATGCAGGAAATCACTAATGGAACTGCTTGTTATTCGCTTCCCGTCATTTGATTTTCCCAGGTATTGTGCACTGGGTGTTTATTAGATGGTTGTTTATTCACTGTAAGAGATACGTGTGTCATTAACCATATTAAAACATCTTTAATGCAGCGTTTTACGTGGATTCGCTAAAACTTCACATTATTGTGGTTGCTACAAGAACTTTGTCATTAAGAAGCTAGAAAAATACAAGGTCCTGCTTCCGTGTGACTGTCTATTTTACTAGGGACAGCAACCTTAATCCGGCTGAAGAAAACGCCAAAATGTAAAAAAACGTCGTGTCTGGTATTCACGCCACAGAGGTAATGCGCGCTTTTCTATGTAGCATGCTCCTATGGCACCGAAATAGTGGGCACCCCACATGAAGCAGTGCTTCGCAATCTTGAACGACAGGGTAAACCAGAATGTCCAACCGTGAGTTTAATTGCAGTGCTCCCTAATCTATTAAGGTATATTTCTTATTTTAAATGTTTCCTTTTTTTCATGTAAATAGGATGCTTCACATGGGTGCACGAAATAATATGCTGGGATCGTGTAGATTATATTTTCTACGCGTACCACGTTGTGTTTGTGAGCTGCTACGTGTTTCCCAAGGTCAGTGCTCTGTGAAAGATATCAATGACATTGTTGAACCCCTCTGTCAACTCGTCATGTGCTTTTGAACATATTCTTGATGTTGTGGCTGCGATGAGTTGATGCTGTAGATGATGCCTTCGCTGACACTGTTTCTGAGACATATTATTGGAATCAGGTGGCGTAATTACGACAGAACAAGAACTATTGACAGTGCTCACTAATAGTTTTTGCCATGTATTTACGTCTTGCATGTAGGTGCTTAGTTACCTCTTTCCGCGTGAGAGTTAAGCATATAGGTGTATACAAAGATATATAACCTGCCATTGTATCCCATGTAAATAGCAAACACTTACACATACACGCATTTCATGGTGCAAAAACAGAATAAGTAAGCTTTTAAAAGCCGTACGGTAACAACTCTGTAACTTTAGCAAAGACAATTATACTATACAGCTACATAAGTGCATGCGAATGTTTTAGAAAGTGTTTAAGGACACTAAGCAAAATTTGTGTATTGGGTAATGTTCTGACTCAGATATAACCTTCCCGACATACGTCGAGCATTTTATGAGGAATTATGGCCCATATTTGACTATCTGAGTTAATTACAAAAGCAGGGGTCCTTTTTTATGTTACGAAACTTGTTGCCCGAGATATCTCTTATCGTATAAGGAAACTCGCATAGGCCGGAAACCGTCTTTTCTAACGACTAATTTTCAGAATATCTATGACATCTTTTCCAGTGAAAGAAGCATTCAACCTAATACCTGAAAAAGTCATTGTATACGCGCCAGATGTTTTCTAGATTGTTCTGTTCGCAAGAACATAAACCTACCAAAGCTGTTATACAACTTCAAACGCAATTTTTTATCCCACTTAGTCACCAATATATTTTGTGATTCTGTATATTTATATAGGTTGCAGTCACCAACAAAAAATGCTCCAACGACATTAACTTCGTAAGTGCGAAATTGACCGGCGGAGCTTGCTGTAGAGCACAATCAAACCTATCTGACGCAACTGCTCCCGGCGATTGTCATTGAACACTTTGCTAAGTGTCGCAAAGCACTATGTAAGACATAACAGAACTTGTAATTACTTGTCGTGTACCGTATGTAGTGTTTTAGTGAAGTGTGTTTCCCTGAAAGAACCAATTTGCCATATCTGCCCACTGTCTTTGCGAAATGGCTTTTCCATCAAATTGTTTTCTCCGAGATTATAATGCAGCGTCTGGTGTAAATGTCGCACCTCAGGTGAACAGAAATTTATTCAATAATCGTTGATTAAGAACTGATGACTTCGTAAATTGTAGAATATGCTCGTGGCTGCGAAGAAAATGCGTCACAGTAGACAATGCGTGAACTTGCAGAACATTTTTCTGCCCCCGCGAACCGCAATCTTTGAGATTAACAGTAATGTATGTAAACGTAGCACATATATGTGGGGTAGTATTTTGTTTAAAGTAGATTTCCTGTATATAAAAAAAGCATTTCTTGTAGTTGTCACTGTTCTTGACAATGACATCCGAGATAAAACGTTCAAGTTTTAGTTCCTTCTGCGAGGGAACCTTAGTTCGAGAAGATCTTAGGTCATTACGAGAAGCATAAAAAGAAGGTTGTGTTTTTCTTGTTCTAGAACATTTTACGTTTAGGCAAACATTTAAATAACGGCTGCATTATCTTCGTTATCGTTAACAGCAATGAACAGCGCTCGTTGCTGTTCGCAAAAGTGGTTTCTTGCGCACCTCTAGAGGACCAAGGGAACTCAAAAACGTGCCTATTTTCAGAGTAGTATGGGCACAAAGTGTTTGAGATTAATTCCAATTATATAATCTAGTTCTATGAAATGCCAGTGGCATATAATTATTTTATCGCGATATAAATGACATAAATACACAATAAAAATGACCTGTGATTGTGAAGTCGGATGCTTGTTGGTGCAGTATTTCATCGCTAAAAAAATAACAAATCTATATGTCATCGTGTGCTGCAATTCCTGTATCCAATAGCATCTATAATATAGAATTTTTAATAAGGTTCTTTAGGAAGCGAAAAGCATCATATATGATTATTACACGGACACATAGTTATTCAATATGGGAATCAAGGTGATTTGTGGTTTTTTTCCGCGTCATAGAGAAAACTAAAGTTTTGAGTCAGTATACTTACTATCTTTGTAGTGAAATAACACGTCAAAGTGTTCTAGTCAAAAATGTGGGAAAGTATGTATAACGTGTTAACCCTTTAATGACGGCACACATAAATACCCGAAAACAGGTTTTTTTTCTATTTAAGTGTGCAAACACATCGAAAATAAGCATAATAAGCAAAAAGAAAAAAAAATCTGACCGTGCTTTCAAAAGATACGCCGCGTGTTGGTGCGCCGAACGTCTACAACCTTGTTCTATGTTTATGCTCTAAACCCACAAATGATGGTTGCTGCCTGCCATTGAGTGTTGGTTGAAGACATTTAGCCAGAAACTTCGTATTCAGTACCAAAATTCAGCAAGAAAACAAATTTTGCCGGTAGGCAACATTCGTAAACAAAGGGTTAACGTTATTCTGTTGAAAAGCGGGGAGGACGTGTGGTTGGGGGTTGTTGTAGTGTCTTGGCTGTAAAGTGATAAGAGATATAACCATTTCGTACCGTAACTTAAATCCACCTTACGCGCTCCTTTTGTCATCTATCTGTTGCCATTTACTGTTTGCTGTGTTATCTGCGCATGCTAAGTGTCAATAAAATGTGTCGTCTGCAAAGTTGTGTGTGATGTTTTGAGTGCCATCACGACAGCACTGTCACCAAATAACTGGCGTTCATACTTTGTTAAAGAATAATGGGACCATGAAACGAATGGCAATCCATCGTATGGCTTTAGCAAAAGCAAAACCGACTCTCTGTCGGCCTAATAGACTGCGTCAATTCGACTGTGTGTCTCGTTCAGGAATAGTAACATGGCAGAACACGAATGCTTGTTGGCGCTGTTTCCTGCGTTACGTTGTTTTCCTGTGGTTACGGTTTATGTATTCGACTTATACATCTTGACCCGCCATGGTGGCTCAGTTAGCTAAGGCGTTGCGCTGCTGAGCACGAGGTCGCGGGATCGAATCCCGGCTGCGGCGGCTGCATTTCGATGGAGGCGAAATGCAAAAACGCCCGTGTGCTTGCGTTGTAGTGCACGTTAAAGAACCCGAGGTTGGTAAAATTAATCCGGAGCCCTCCACAATGGCGTGCCTCATAATCAGAACTGGTTTTGGCACGTAAAACCCCAGAAAGAAGAAGGACTTGTTCATCTTGCACTTGTTCATCATTAGATGCAATGACATTCTTCGGAACATGCCAGTCGGTGGCTGGCACTCGAACAACTCAAAGGCTGAATTCACAAAGCTTTTGGTTCGTAAGTGCCGTTTGCCAATGGCCGGCCTGTTTTGCTAATATTACCTCTAACATCGCGAGTGGCTGGTATCGGCTTTGCCGAACGCTTCTAGCATAACAAGGTGTTAATGAATGCAAACCCAGATCTGCTTTATTTTCTCTGCTGGGTTCATTGAAATTGAGTGCTTACCGCTGAATACTTCGTGCAATTATAACACTTGGACATTTTCAAAACACCCCTGCTGCCTTTATTGTGAAATGTGAGGTGAAGCCACATGCAGGTGTACATGTTAATCATACGTGTGCACATAACCCAATTAAAATTGCGATGCAGTTCCGCAATAAGTGTGACAGCGCACTGTAAGCATTGCTCTTGTGTACAATATGCAATAATCTGCCGCGTGTATGCCGAGCTCATACAAAAATGTCAGTTTCGTCCAAAGGCGAAGCATTGAAAGCGATAGTAAGGCTTAGCGCTGAAGGCGTCTCATAACACTGACGGGATTAGGAGCCTCTAGCATCCGTATAATCGCAATGCACAATTTTTTTATATAGAATTAACCAGCTTTTTCCAACCTGATTAGTCGGAATGAATGCCGGATTCAGAAATACGATACCAATGGGCACATTTAATGAAATTCACCTGTGCTTTGGGATATGCCCTGCAGCCTCATTCAAAAAGATTTAAAGCCAAGCTGGTATGACGAATGGGTACGGTAGATAACTTCCATTCGAGACGCTTGTTCAAGGGCGCCCACGCAAAACATCTGTGCGAAATATCAACAGAAGTTCATGAAGAGAACGAATAAAAATGATGGGACAAATTTGGGAGATAGGGGCATGTCAAGGGTAATGTGTGGTCAAATCGAGAATATGTGTGGGGAAATTAGGGTAACGTCAGAATTTACTTAAGTTCTCAAATTAAGGGTGAAACGTATGCCTTTCAGTGCCTTTCGTCGGCCGGCTGCAGTAAAATTTCCCTACATTTGGACAAATTAACGCTTTTCTATAAACAAGGCCTAAAAATTCATATATCTATTGAAGTTTCCCTAGTGTTCGTAGCATTGAGCTATAGATACATTTGAGCAGAGTAGAAAATTTCAAAAGTTCCTCTGCAGCATTTAAAACGCTTCTTCGAAGCAGGGATTGAAATTCAAGTATGATTGTTTTAAGTAAACGGCCAAATATTTGTTTTAAGCTTTTACCATGTGTGGAAACCTGCTTAGCAGTATCCTTCTATAGAAATGATCTTTCTGCTTGAAGAAAAGTTACAGGCCTGCTCGGCACACGCAGCACAGCCACAGCGTAAGCTGGTTGAGCGGCGCAAGAGTAGCTCCAATTTCGGCACCACGTAAAACAAGGTCTTCGCGGCAAAGTGTCTTCGCCTCGATTTTGACGAGAACGATCTTAACTGTCCGCCCGGCGACGGCGAGCTGCGGTTGTAATGCTCTCTGCACAGCAGTCTGCAGAGCCCCATGATGCCTGGTTGTAGCCGTGCACGTAGCTCTACGATTCGCTTCTTGAGCAGCGGTTCGTACCTTGCGAGGAGACGCCATAACGTGTACCGAAGAGGTACCAAGAATACGTGGCGCACATCTAACATAGGGATAGCGTTGATTGCGCGCCTCGTCTGAATCGCTTCGCGTCTGAATCGCATCTCGTCGCTCGCGGTGGTTGCAGGCACGTTAACTAGATGGCGCCACCATACTGTCGGAGGCTCGGGTCGTCTGCGCCTGCGCGCCTGCCCAGGCGCGCAGGCGCAGAGGCGCAGGGCGCGTATAAAGGGAATATTTCTTCTGCCTGCCAGCAAGCGCTTGCGTGGCTCAGTGGTAAAGTATCCGACTCCCACGCAGCGGGCCTGGGTTCGATCCCGCCGGAGAGCGGGCACTTTTCTTCGGATTTCCCACGATAGCTGCTACGGGGCCGCGGCGGCGGCATCATCGCGACCAGAAACGGCTATTGCAATGAGCCCATAGCCGCTTAGGCTGTAAAATGTTAGCTAGAGAACATTAATCATAAGCAGTCGCACCTTCAAGACCTACGGCGCTACATTTGAGGCTCAATGCGGGGAGGTGGTTGTGAAGAGGGTGTAGTACAAGGGTTGAGGAAGGTATCCACAAGAACCGGTAGGGCATCCTTGCCTATGAGATATCACAGGCCATATAACAAGGAGCATGCTGTAGGCATCGCGGCCACCTTGAACCGGTAAAGTCTGCTTCACAAGAGTTTAAGTTGCGATACTGCAAGGTTTTGCATATATACCGGTTGTTCTAAATTAAGCTTTACGGAATTTTTAGAAATCGCCTGTGGCAGGTAACATAATTCTTATCGTTGAGCGGGGTTATTCGATGAGGCGGAGATTAGTAGCACGAGAAATCGAAACACATTTTCAATGAATTAACAAAAATTGACTAATTAACTTCTTAGTTAATTGCCTTACGTAAAATGTTGCAATTTACGAATTGTAGCCGGTGAGTTTGCAAGACGCTTCCACTTGAAATGTTTCAAGTGGATGCGCGAGCGCGCACCCATTTCATATTTCGCGGGCTTTTGTTTTTCTTAGAAAAAGCAACCAGGCACACTTCAGCACAAAATAAATGCTTGATTCGGAGGGTTTTTGAGGTGCCCTTTAACTTTGTAATTTACCTGTTTGGGATTCAAACAATAATTAAAAATTTCACTAATTAAAAGCAAATAATTATTAATACTTCGTGATGGAAAAAAATACTGGCTGTAAATACACACGGCTGTCGCTACTATGCAGTCGGTACGATTTCTCTAGAGCTCTTGGTATTTTTTAAAATCTTGGTCCAAGTTAACAGGGACACCCGGTATACTGTATATGGTGTTGATGAGCGCGTGCATAACTGCCGCTGCATTCCTACTATATCGGGACCTAAAGTACCGAGCTGCTACGTCAGCAGTGACACTAGCAGTCACATTTACGCTGACGTTCCGTAAGGTTAAAGGTAATTAGAGGATAAATTTGTGCTGCAGGACATTATATAGGCATAGTTGACGCCACATTTTTTCCTAGTCACTTTCTAGTGGTGGCTAAAGTGTCCTCTCGCGCTGTTAGGGACAGACACTTTCAGCGCCGCGCAACTGCACAGCGCCTCTGGCATTTTTCACAATAACGCCTCATCAAATGCAGTGGTGTCTTGCGCCTATTTAACGACAAATAAATTTTATACCAGGGTTGAAATTCTTCGCACAATCCCACTTGTAAAAGCTCATTTCCTCCCTATGCCGAGCTCTTTGCATAATTTCGTGTTTCGCACTGCTGTAGCATACAACTTTCAAAAGCGCCTTGAAGTGCAATTTTAAAAGTAGTTGCTCTTGTGTTTCTTCTGATAAGTGCGCTTCTGTAACGCCGTAGCGCTTGAGGCTAATCTCTGAACATGTCGTTCACCCGTGCAGCGCTTTACCTGTAAAGGTGAGTCGTTAAGGTAAAGTCAGTGAAGGTAATGCGTGCATTACATCAAACTACACCACCCTAAGGTCGCTATTACGCCTTCACCTGAAATTTAAATTCGCGTCCCTCTCACCCAAATATGGACGGGGGGGACGCGACTGGACGGAGGATGCGCGCCCAGCAGCTGTTCACAGGAGATCCAGGGCACTTTTCGCTATGGCCTGTCGCGGGAATGCTGTTCGTAAGTATATGTTGCCAGTATGTTTTCTTTGTTTCCTCACAAACGAGCTTTATTCCGATGAATGGCGTTTTAGCTGAAGACGGCGACAAAGTTATTTCAGCTGTTGTTCTGTTCGGGCTTGTTCTCTACGACAGTAGGTACATAATAATAATCAAAGGCAAAAACAAACTGCCTCGAATGCTTCTTAGGCAGCGTAGACGCAGACCTATCGACATGTGCAACCTGTGAATCCCTGCAGCATCATTTTTAACTAAAAACACATCGTCAAATTTGGTCAAAGTGGTTAGGAAGCATGCACGCTAGTGTCTCAAAATTGCATGTAAAATGAGAAAGCGATTACTACACTTAGATTAAGTACGGTGTTTTTTCTATGTTCTGAATGAAAACAAGCGGAAAGGCGTTGAATGAACATAGATAATACATAGTTATGCCAATTATGGCTTGCTAGCTTTTCATGGCACACTTAGTCGACGGTGCCACGAACGAAGTGGTTTTAGGGAAATGGCAGCTCCGGAAGAACTTCCGTACGCCAAATACGCACCAGAGTATAGAACTTGAAAACCGAGCCTCAAAATCAGGTGAATACTCGAACTCCGATGTTCAATGGGGCAATTATAATTCATTGTGAACCAAACAAAATTTGTTATAAGAAAATAAAATGTGGGTGGGAAGTGTTTCACTATAGCTTTTCTTTTTTTTTCAAATTGAACAAATCCTTTATGGTTGGAAAATGCAGTCGCAGAAACTGCGGGCAGAAGAGGAAGAAAAAGAGACACAAACACAGACTATCCTTGCCAACTAGCTTGCTTGCTTTTCGGTCGTTCCAAAATTTTAAGGATGCTTTTCTTATCCTGCTGCTATAACGTATACAATGGATATCAGGTTATCACTGAAAAACCTATTTAAAAAAAGGATATTCTATGCCCACTAATTTTAATAGCACCTAGGCGTATTTCCTTGCTGGGACGAGGTGTGTGGTGGAGATTAGCGTAAACAGCTTCGATTGAGATTCACAGAAAGACAAATTGTGTCCACCCAGCCGTTATTCGTGTGAGGCTCAGATGCAGCTTGCCATTAGAAGAGTTTACAGTATATCATTGCTACGAGTTCTAGAAAAAGTGCACGTTAGGCTCATATAACAAATATTCCTGGATATCGCTTGAAGCCAGGTTGAGAATGTCGACATTACGTCTTTTCATATAGTAAGCCGCAATTCCGAAAGTAAGGAAAATGCTATGCTGGTGCGAATACAAAATGTTGCTGCGCTCTCTTCATGAACTTTCTGAATTATTTTATCGAGAGAAAATTGCAAGCGCTCAATATTAGGCAGAGCAGAAATTAAAAAAAAAACGCCACAGTATTTTGCCATAGAACGACGGCAGAATGGTTCTTTCACTAATTGCGTTCATGCATATTTTAAGCCTGACAAGATTGAGCACTTTGAATTTTTAACTACGGCCGGCGAAGTCTACTCGCGCGTTTAAAGAAAAGATTAAAGTAAGGCCGTAAACCTCACTACTGAGGACGTTCTCTTCCGGCTCTTCTCGAATTGGACTGTTTTCTTTCAAACCCAAGGAAAAAAAAAGAACAGCCTGCAAAGAATTTGGTAATGATACGACACATGAGGAAAGCAGTTATAGTTGGTAACCATCCTGGCGCCACTCGCCTGTTCCGTGCTCTGAGAACGCATGGAGTTTCAAATTTCACTGTGCATTATATACTTTTGCAACATCACGTGCGTATACTGAAAGTCATCAAGCAATACTGGAAGCCAGCTCTGGCAGCAATGCGAGTTTCTTTTTTCTTTTTCTGAACACCTCAGAACGTTCGGTGTTTCTTAGGCTTTAAGTCCTTCTATCTACTCAAGGGGCTCCGTCTCGATTCAGAACGAGCTTATTTTCTGCTCCCAAACAGCTTGCACTAGGAGCAAGAGTGCGTTATGAAATTGCCGGCGTCGAAATTTCTTTCTTGGATGACCTCGACTGGTGATTAGAAAGAATGCGTGATATAATGATAGGATATAAGTGTGAATCTGAGTCGAAAAGAATTATAACATGTCGGGAACATACTGGGAGGTCCATCCGCTGACTAGGTAAGGCAACGCAGTAGATGGTTTAGTGCTGAAGCTTCAACAATGACCAGAAAGTAGAAAGCTGCGTGATAACAAAAAGAGGTGTCATGTTCATCGCATGGATAACTCGGAACTAAAATCCGGCGCGCGAATTGAGATATCTGCTATGCTTTGCATCGTGCAAAAATACCGATAACTGAAGGGTTACTGCGACGTTGCATGAATGTTTCGACACTCGTGTTTATCAAATTGGACATATCCGAGTTTTATTTTTTGTTCAAGCTCTGCCTCCATGCCCCTGCTAACGTTTTGAGCGCAGCTTGCATAAAAATGTGCAAATATAGAAGGATGCCAAATGAAGCGCAATTTTTGTACGCCTCTCTGTGTATTTGTGAGGCATGAGCTTACCTCAGAGTCAATCAGTATAAAGATGGATTCAGTGCTCCTCCTGAGGCCGCTTGCGTTCGCTACTGTTAAACTAATTAATGTCATCAAATTCTAGACGGCGATCATTACTGTGGCTGAAAAACTTCAGAGTCAGGATACTTGACACCTCACAAGCAAGATATCGGTTTGTTCCTAATTTCGCCTCAAGGGGCAGGAGGGCTGAAGTATGAGCTCAGCCACAAAAATTATAATTTACTTATTTAGCACGTAAGCTACCGATGCACCTCAACATATGCGCAGCCTTTCTGGTGAACCTTCTGCTTTGCTTTCATTTCCAAGTGAACAGTTCGCTACCTGCCGCTTTCATGAATGCACTAACCTCGATTGCTTGAGTTGCAAATCGACGAACGCGTTAGCAGTGGCACGAGCCCGTTCGCGCGGTTGCGCCGAGGGGTGCTAGCGAGCCAGCTGTGGAAGAAGATGACGATGCTCGAGCCATTGCTAATGGTGACAGCATTCGCGTACACCTCTGTTATTAAATGTGTCTGTCACGTAAGACAATGAATGGCTCATATCACCTTAAGAAATGGCTCAAACCCCCGCAAAAGCGGCCTCCTCATTACGACGACAGAAGAGAAGTGAAATTCTACGCTTGAATGATGAGTGGCAGCGGAGCTAGTTGTGGAAGAAGACGACGACGCTCAAGCCATTGCTGATGATGATACTTTTTCCGCGCGGACGCCATGGCCTACCCATAGACAGCTTCGCTGTAAAAGGATAAATAAAGTTGTTACTACTACGGTCACCCTGCAGCCGCGCCACTTCATCGCTGAGGAAGGATATTTCCTCGAGCGCCTAAAGGAGAAGGCCACGGAGGGTGGCCATGTCAGTGACCCCCTCAAAAGTGGTCCCAACGAAAGGAAAGCCCTGTGAAGGGCTCGCCGATGGGGAAGCCGTGTGTGGGTTGGTTCGCTAAGCCTGACCGCTGGCATGTTGGCGTTCTGGTACAAGTTACACGTGAAAACACTCTCACCAGACTTCAGCAGTTCGAGGTTCTCGTCAGGCCATGCAATACACTTCACGTGTGCACGTTTTTCGCAGGAAATACAGCGATGAAACTGCTGTTTGCCATAAAAAGGCTGTCAGCACAGAATACAAACGTCCGTACTAGGAGCCACTTTGCGAAGAGAGATGTTAATACTATACTACTACTACTACTACTACTACTACTACTACTACTACTACTACTACTAATAATAATAATAATAATAATAATAATAATATTAATAATAGTGCGCAGTCGCCTGTAATAACAATTGTGTTTTCTGGTACAAAAACACGCAATAACTACGGTAAACCAGCTGCTTCATTAGCGTCTATTGCCTTCTGAAATATCATACCTATTAGAATGAAACAGTCTGTTTTTACTGAAGTTATCAAAAGAGGTGTATTAGAAATACACCGCCAGCTACTCCTTGTCTCTTGAACATGTCGCACAGTTACATATATATATATATATATATATATATATATATATATATATATATATATATATATATAAGCATACCTGTAGTTTCACTAGAAGGACAAAAAGAAAAACAGTTTATGCACACACAACGAAGTTATCACCTAAAAGTCCCAACAACGCAGTTACTTAACTCCCCGTGGTAGCTCACTGGCTATGGCGTTATGCTGCTGAGCATGAGGAGGCGGGTGGGATGTCGTCCGCGGTGGCCGCAGTGTGAGGGGGGCGGAATGTAAAAGCACTCGTGTGCCCTGCGAAACTAATCTAGAGCCCTCCAACCCGATCGTGGTTTTCTCGCGTAAAACCTAAGAATTATATTTTCTAAGGTGGTCCTGAAGTTATGTGTGCTCACACCAAAGTTCGGATATATTTGTTCTTACTTCAAAAAGTGATAATTGGCTTGGGAAGGGGCCCCATCACACATAGGAATGACGCTTGCAAAAAAAAATGAAAACAAGAACGCACTAGGAGATCTCTAAGGTATCTGCAAGAAACACTTACAGAAACGGTTCGTGCATGACTATAAAGACAAAGTATGAACGCTGCTAACCTCAAGTTTACGAACGCTCTCGTACTGTCCTCTGTCGGTAGGGTTTCTCAGTGTTACGGTCGTCCGTCTATCAACTTGGCTAATTAATAGCGATAGTTCGCAGGACGTTATTCTCTCAAGCAGCCTGCAACTTTTCAACAATAATCTTAAAAAGAAAGGAAATGCCGTTGCTCCAGGGTACGAAAAAAAGAACATGCTGCGCAAGACATGGCCAACGAACATGGGACATTCGATTGACTAAATGTAAAATACAAACACGCAGAGTTCTCTATCCATACGCGCAACCGCGACGCCTTGGACACGCTCTGCACTTCGATTAACTATGCATTTCGTTTGTTGGTGTCGGTCAAAGCGTCGTTTGCAGTGCGTCCGGAAACTTATTGGCTGGCAGTCCACAGGAATTCCCACGCTAAGTAAAGCAACATGGCTGCACGTCCCGAAAATGATGGGGGTGTTTATCATACTACTTCGTATTTTTCTGAGTAATTGTTTTAAGTAACTTTCATCAGGATGCACGGAATGGATAGCTGGGTGGTGGGAGGCAGAAAAAGTATGTTGAAGGCTTCTTGAACTCTGCAAAGTGGACAATGTAGATGATAGGCACGCGTGATGGGGGAGAAATAATTTTGTGTCTGATACTGCAGCATACGGAAACCGGAAAAGTTCACTGGTTACTCGTGTTGTACCGGTTAATCACCCTATGCTTATGGAATTGAAAGATTTGTGACATTTACAAAATTAAGAAAAAAAGTTGTGGTGTTTAGAGACGCGAAATAAAAGCATACGATATCGAATAAGAAGCTTGCAGCTGACTATTCAATAAAGCAGCACTTAGCACATTGTACTTCTGGTTCTGTTCTCTTAAGCAGGAGTGGCTGTGGAGAGATTGAGGTAAAGAGTAACTCGGTTTCTACATTGCTGCAAGTTATGTAGCAAAATAAAAGAATAAAAAATAGGGCTAAAATAAACAAATGAATAAAAAATAAAATGAAACTAATACAGATAGCAACATCACAACGTACTTAAAATCAATTACTGCGAGTAGCGGTTGGCAAAACTACTTCCTAAATAGCTAGTCAACGTTGGCTTACTAATAGCTTACTAATGTTTGAATCACCACGCCTAGTGAAACTGCTTTCCAGCAGGAAAGGATGTCTGCTTATTTAGCATGTTGAATCTGTACACATAATTGTCACATGACACACGCTCATAAGGACGAGCAGGCGCGCAGCGCAGTCAACAGGTGCACCTCGCTACTGCAGGCATGAAAGTGCTAGCACAGATGCAGCCGCTCTTAATGTGCTTATCGAAGACATTTTTGTCTAAAATGTAAATAGAGGGAGATGTTGACATTGCTGGATGACGTCCTTTAGTCACATTCTTGCGATTTCGTTGAAAATCAAGAAACTGGGAGCATTACATGTTGGACACAACATGCTGGCATACACTTCCCCTAGTGTAAGAAATAACCGCTTACCTGACATAACCGCCACCCTCCGTAAACTTATTCCTGCATGCTCAGAGTCACAGTTTCCAAACTAGAACATATGTGCGGCAGCAGTTTAGGGCACGGCCATGAAATGCAATTACGATGCGGCAGCTAGTCGGAAAATATTGATTCTTTTCTATTCTTTACAAGTATGAATCGCCAATGCGACTACCATGCAATGCAAGCTCACCCTCCTGTCCCCATCATTACGTCATGAAATAGATGATCGGTTGATCCCGTTTAATAAGCTGCACATCCTTACGACTTCTTATTGCGACTCCTTCATTGCTCATACGTAGTAACCTAACACTACATCGACAGTAAACATGAAGTTGGAATGGAGTCAAGTTAACACACTGTACTTCTTCTTTTTCTAGTCCTTCTCAATCGAGACATGTTGTAGCCAGTAATATTAACACCAACCTGTAGAGGATATAGCCATGTCTAATAACGCGAAATTTTTTTTCGAAGCCGTATATAGAGAACACTGTTTGGTGGTGAAGGTGAATAAATGACAATAGAAACGTCAGAAGAGAAAACAAGCAGAAAATAAGAAACAAGCCCCTTATGTCTAGCGCAATTAATTATCGAAGAGAACGAGACAGGAAATTTTGTTCTGGAGAATCCAGAGGCTCGGCGACCTCAGCTAAAACTTTATATAACATACTATTGCTTTCTATCATGGAATAGTGCCAACACAGCAGTAGAGGAAGAGAAGAGTATAACATTGCATGCTGATTGCCCTGCCATTTGCACAAGTGTCAGCTCGCAAAATTCGCTCACTACATTCGTAGAACATTAGGCTTCTGTCCACAAGGCATACGCGCCATATATGCATATAGCAATTACATTTAGCTTGCAGCTTGGCCATACAAGATGCAGCAAGAACGCCGTAATGTTTGTTTCCAGACCATTTCGCCATCCAATCTATCCGAAACACAACGTGCCAAGTGAGGACTTAATGGGGAAGGCCAGTTACTTCATTTTACGTGAGAGCCAATTAACCACTTGATTTTGGTTTTGTCTTGCTCAGCAGCTTTTTCGTTAATTTAGTGGCGTACCTAAACGTACACGATAACGCTTGTGAAAACAAAAGTGCCATTTAACATTGCCGCCTGCATTGTCGAAGGCGTGCATTGAATACAAAAAATAAAAATAAATGAAAATATAGGGCTTCAGACTTATGGCTCGCAAGTTCCGCCTTTAGCACTAGCACGATTATTGCGCCGAGCAGCGCTGCAAAAGAAGGCGTACGCGCGTCTGGGAAAATACAGCAACGACGAGAAAATGCTAGAGCGAGGGTCGAATGCGAGAAAGCCATCAGCGCTAATGAGAGGAGTCCATTTGCTCGCTTTGCATTTTTTAGCGGCACATGGCTGACTAACCGAGAAGCGGCTCCGCCGTTTCGACCTGACCTGTCTCTATCGTGAGGGAATGCCGGCACCAAAATGCAAGCAGCAGGGAAAAACGTGAAGGTTCACCCTCCTCCATATTATCAGCACCGTTAAGGTAGGGAGGCTACACCTTCTGCAAAACTTTTCGGCTACCAAAGATATGTTTGTTTTTGCTCTTCTGTGACGTCTGAGACACCTTATCTAATTTAACTAGAGTACTATTAAAATGGACAACTACAACACCTCTATACGACAGTAATAGTAGTTGTAGTGGCAGCAGCAGCAGACGCGGTAGTAGTAACAGTAGTAGTAGTAGTAGTAGTAGTAGTAGTAGTAGTAGTAGTAGTAGTAGTAGTAGTAGTAGTAGTAGTAGTAGTAGTAGCAGTAGTGGTAGTAGTAGTAGTAGTAGTAGTAGTAGAAGTAGTAGTAGTAGTAGTAGTTGTTGTTGTTGTTGTTGTTGTAGTAGTAGTCGTAGTAGTAGTAGTAATGGTTGTGGTGGTAGGGGTGATGGTGAAACTAATAAGATACGCCGTACTATCAGCAGCAGCCGCAGTAGCCCCCTTTGCTCTTCTACACGTACGTAAATACAAGCGGACCAAAAGAAATGGCAAAAAGCAGTAAAAGAAAAAAAGTATTATAACAATTAATGATTAATGCAAGTTAACGAGCAAATAAGCGGCAGCACATGCGGAGTATTGCAGAATCTAGAGAACGCGAAATAACCACAGACAGAAGGGGTTACAATAGTCAAAGACGCACGAGTGGCATGCACGTCAGGGCATAGAAGTCAGAGTATCGGGCGGCTTTCTTAAACATGAAGTTAAATTCTGACATTTGGCATCCCAAAGCTACATGACGTGGGTGTGCTATGAGAGACACCATAGTGGCGAGCAACGGTGTAAGCGATGCGAAAGTGCAAATGACTTCAAAACTTGAGCGCGCTACAAGAACTTCCTTTGTGCAAATTGTGGAGGCCGCCAACCCGCTAGTTATCACACGTGGCCCACGCGGGTAGCAGCAATAAAGGGAAAGAAGACATTTATCTTGGGGCAAAAGGCCCCATTGAATTAGACAAGTATCACTAAGGAAAAGAAGGAGAGTTGCAAAGCCTCAGACGGCATCACAAGAACCTCAAAGCGGACACTTCTTTTTTTTGCTATTTTTTTATATAAAAAAAATTCCGCCCCATTCCACTCTGTGAAAGTGGATGCATAGCGAAGCTGTTGCCGACGTTACACAATCGCCACCACCACAAGGCCGTCGCACCATCGCGATCAATGTAACGTCTATGACCTCGTTCGCGCCCTTTCTGCTGGTGCTTCGACACCGCGGTGCACTTTCGCGGCGTCCATAAGCTTGCGCGTAATCCGCGTTCACGAAGTGATCGTCACTGCAATTTTTTAACAGTCTTGCCCTGTTGTCGATTACGGTCGCAGCACACTCTGCGTGACCGATGCTACGGATCAATTTCTCACAGTAATGTGCGTCACATAATTGCAAAGTACGACTTACGCACAGCCTGCTGACATGATAGCATCGGATTGTAAATTGAACATACTAGAAAACATATTTCTGTTACGCGGAAACTCAAAATTACACTTGGTCTGGCGACCAAAATTTTTCTTTGTCGACGCGACGGTGTACACGCGCAGCAGCAGAAAATTAGTAGCCATATACAGCTTCACTGTAATAAACAGCAGAATTGTTGTCCCCGTTTACTGGCGATGGCTACCCCTATTGGCTTGAATGATAATATAGGATAAAAAATAAGATAAATATAAATACTCGCGCACACTAAGAGTGAAAGTCTCTTTAGAGAAGTTCTAATTCACAATGAAGTCTGTCAATGGCTAATGTACACATGTTTTAAATGCAGGAATCAGACTATTACTCAGGACGCAGTAGAGTCAATCATCGTCACCAATGTCGGCGTCTTCAAAGAAACGTTGGAGTGATTTCATAGCTTTGTGATGCTATTTTGAAGGCCATGGGCTTAACACCTTGGCAAGTGAGAAATGCTGATGGGATTCATTACAACGCAGTTCTTGTTCAAGGTTCTCTCTACGTGTGGTGTGTTTGGGACAATCGAATAGTAGGTGAAGTAAATCCTCGTAGTCATGAACACACGAACACTGATTTTCCAGGTCTGAAGCTGTACTTCAGCAATCAAGGACACAGTTGTGCCACCACGCAGCAGACCAGCTAAAACAGTCAAACCATGATCTAACCACCGAACTGAGATCCCATATACGAGAAGAGACCTGAGCAACCGAAACAGAAAAAGTATGTGTCTGTACCGAAAAATCATTGATGCCTCTTGCGTGCGCAAGGGTCATTTATCGTCTGAAACTCAAGACCTGAAAGAGTAATCAAGTTGAAATCAAGTGTTTCACGAAAAACTCGCCTCGTGGGTATAACTCCTCCTCCTCCTCCTCATCATCATCATCATCATCAGCAGCAGCAGCAGCCTATATTTATGTTCACTGCAGGACGAAGGCCTCTCCCTGCGATTTCCAATTAAACCTGTCTTCGCTAGCTGATCCCAACTTGCGCCTGCGAATTTCCTAACTTCATCACTCCACCTAGTTTTCTGCCGTCCTCGACTGCGCTTCCCTTCTCTTGGTATCCATTCTGTAACTCTAATGGTCCACCAGTTATACATCCTACCAATTACATAGCCTGTCCAACTCCAGTTTTCCTCTTAATGTCAATTAGAATATCGGCTATCCCCGTTTGCTCTCTGATCCGCACCGCTCTCTTCCTGTCTCTTAACGTTAGGCCCAACATTCTTCGTTCCATCGCTCTTTGTGAAGCCTTTAACTTGTTTTCGAGCTTCTTTGTTAACCTCCAAGTTTCTGCGCCATATGTTAGCACCGATGGAATGCAATGATTGTACACTTTTCTTTTCAACGACAGTGGTATGCTCCGGGCCAGGATTTGGCAATGTCTGCCGTATGCACTACAACCCAATTTTATTCTTCGGTAAATGTCCTTATCATGATCAGGGTCCCCTGTGAGTAATTGACCTAGATCAACGTACTCCTTTGCAGACTCTAGAGGCTGACTGGCGATCCTGAATTATTGTTTCCTTGCCATGCTATTGAACATTATCTTTGTCTTCTGTATATTCATCTTCAACCCCAGTCTTACACTTTCTCGGTTAAGGTCCTCAATAATTTGTTGTAATTCGTCTCCATTGTTGCTGAATAGGACAATGTCATCTGCGAAGCGAAGGTTGCTGAGATATTCGCCGTTGATTCTAACTCCTATGCCTTCCCAGTCTAAGAGCTTGAACACTTCTTCTAAGCACGCAGCATTAGAGAGATTGTGTTTCCTTGCCTTACCCCTTTCTTGATAGGTAACTTTCTACTTTTCTTGTGGAGAACCAAGGTTGCTGTGCAATCCTTGTAGATATTTGCAAATATATTGTACTCCTGTACTCCTTGGTTACGTAATGCCTCTATGACTTCTGGTATCTATACTGAATCAAATGATGCTTTTTCATAATCCATGAGAGCCATTGTACTTGATTGTACTCCGCAGATTTCTCTATTACCTGATTGATGACATGGATTTGATCCATCGTAGAATATCCCTTTCTGAAGCCAGCCTGTTCTCTTGATTGACTGAAGATAAGTGTTGCCCTGATTCTATAGGAAATTGCGCTGCTAAGCACGAGATCGCAGGATCGAATCCCGGTCACGGCGGCCGCATTTCGAAGGAGGCGAAATGCAAAATCGCATTTGTGCTTGTGTTGTAGTGCGCGTTAAAGAACCCCAGGTGGTCAAAATTAATCCGGAGCCCTCCACTAAGGCGTGCCTCATAATCAGAAATGGTTTTGGCACGTGCAACCCCAGGAAGAAGAATATTATATTGAAAATTATCTTGGAGAATTTTTTATACAATACTGAAAGCAAGCTAATTGGTCTATAATTCTTCAATTCTTTAACGTCTCCCGTCTTATGGATTAGTATAACGTTGGCATTCTTCCAGCTCTCTGGTATACTTGAAGTCGTGAGACACTGGGGATAAAGGGCTGCAAGCTTTTCAAGCATGATATCTCCTCCATCTTTGATAAAATTTACGGTTATTCCATCTTCTCTAGCAGCTTTTCCCCTGGTAATGTCTTGCAAGGCCCTTCTAACTTCATCACTAGTTATAGAAGGAGCCACTGTATCGTGTTCATCACTACTTCGAATGAAAGAAGCTTGGCTGCTCAGGGCACTGTACAGGTCGGTATAGAATTCTTCCGCTGTTTCTACTATGTCTTCATAATTGCTGATGATATTATCCTGCTTATCTTTAAGTGAATACATCTTTCCTTGTCCTATGCCAAGTTTTCTTCTAACGGATATAATAACTCATATCCAAAAGTAAAATGGGCGCCGGTCACAAACATTAATAATAAAAAGCCGTTCCGGCAACCTACGGAAGCCTTGTTCACAATCCAGATTCCGATTGTGAACAAGGCTCCCGTACTGGTGCCGGAACATCTTGTTATTATATATGTTTGTGGTAGGCATCCATTTTACATGTGACTACGAGTAATCAAGTTACACAATCTGACGTCCGTACTCATTTTCGGTTGCTTTGTTTTCCACCACATGTACCCTGCATAACAAAGCAATTTCGTTGAGAGGAAGCACCACTTCTATGTCGAATAAGGACTGCACCTCCTTGCACACCAGCAAGGTTATTTACGACGGGGTGTGTCGATTCTCCTAACTTTACTGCATGCGATGAGACTGGAGACAGTAACACTTTCGGTGGTCTGGTCCAAAATACCGAAATGAAATAGGCGCTCATCTTGAGCACCTGCAAAAGAAGGACCTTCCGCATGTGTTCCAGCAACACCTTGAGTTCCTAGAAGAACCAGTGAAAGCACGTAAAGAAGCTTCACGCCTTCTTGCTTTCCTAAGAGAGGCTTGGCTTGGTTTAATGGACTTGTGGGGACCAACCGCAGTAACATTGCAAGATACGCTAAGGCGGAACGGTTTCCGGCCTCGATCGCGAGGCTACGCCTACCCGTTACAACAGACTATCCACAACGCCGGAGTAGAGGACTCCGGAATATTAATGTGAAAGCATCATATGCTCTATTAGGCGAAAATCCGGCGTCGTCAGCGTCACCACTGAGCGACGGGTACCGAAAATGGCCGATGGCGCAAAGAGTAAACACATGTAAAATGCCCGGATTGACGTCAAGTTTTTCTGGGAGGTTCTTGTAATCAAAATAAATCAATGGCTTTGAAACGAAGTTTTGGTAAATTTGGTCTGGGTGGGAATCGAACCCGTGCCTCCAGGGTGCGAGACGAACATGCTTCCCTGACGCCACGGTGGGTCCACATTCCTGGATAACTAAATGTGTGCCTAGTGCATGCGTCATTGCACACGCCACGTCGAAAGGTGTGGCTTAGTCATGTGGCGTTGCAACCGCTTAGGCACGTGGCAGTGCAGCCAATGGGGAGGGAGGAAGTGGAGGTGTCACGTTATGAGTGCCTAAAATGAGTGTACAAAAAAATAATGTACATTTGAACGCTTCTGAGCAGTCGTTCGAGTTATCAACTCCTCGCGGGCAAGCGAGCGGGTTAAGACGCTTGGTGGTTTTGATTTGGCATTACCGAGGCGCAGCTGTAGAACACGGGCGAGAGCTTTCACCGACAAGGAACGCGCGGAAAAAGACCATTTCACCAAAAGGACCATAATGCCATAATGCTCTCGCATTTTCACACGTATGCAGCCTTAAGTGTCTCTAGGGTTCTTAGGTATCCACCTAAGGCTCTTTAACGTCAACCTAAATTTAACTATGGGACAGTTGCATTCAATCGCCTTGGAATGCGCACGGTGGGTTCGGGAATCCAATCTACAAAATGCACCTTTCACACGAAATATTTAGGATTACATGATGGTTATGTATGTATAAGTATATTGACTAGTTTTGAATAGTTCGGGCAGCCATAATGGCCCGGTCTGGCTGCCAGTGGGCGAAATGTAGTTCTTTCACCGCATGTGTATGTAGCAGCACCTATTCGAGATTTTAACAAAACAGACGCCCCACCCGTGTCATCTGGTGGTTGAAATCGACCTGCTATAAGAGCATTACTCTAGGTAAAGTAAATAACATGCACAGTTTGTAACGAGGATCCCTTGCATCACTAGTTTCCTTTCGCCAAAAAGACATTAATATATCATGGAAACAACTTGTACCCATGAAGTGTCATGGTATATATCTCGGCAGCTTTAAAACCAGTTAGTTGACGTCGGCGACAGCTGGTGGCACGGCGCCAACACTTACATACAGCGGTAAAATAAGCTCGCATGTGTCTTTCTTCCTGCCTGTGTTCACGATGTGCTCACCTCCTGTCAGGGAACTTGAAATTATTTTGATGTCAGCAATATTTTAGTGCTCCAACCACGCAATATCACTTGTCCCACTGTAGCAAGTATATTTGATCACATGGCATCAATAATCAAAGTTAGTCCGGCAGAAGTGCAAACAGCATTTTCCAGGATCCTGTTGCTCAGGCAAACGAGTGAATTGGCTTCGACATCTTTCTGTTGAGCCGCTATGACACTGCTCTTCGTGATACTTCTTTTCCACAAGCTAAGCGAGAAATCGTCACTACAACGGGACCACATAATACAAAACAACAATTGGCTCTGCAGACAGTTCATAGATCCAGTCGACTGAGCATGCTGAACTGGTTTAATCGAGCACCGGAGTCACCAACGGCAGCAGTATTTTTGTTTTACCGTTAAAAATAATAACCCTGATTTCGAACGTACTCTTTCGGAAACTGAAGCCCGAAATGAAATTTATGTGCGAGGTTCGCGTTATAACCTGGCAGTCGTAAACTTTAAAAAATTTTAATTTGTCGGCATAAATGTGCACGTCCTTATTATTGCAACTTCTATGCCACTTAAAACTTTCCCAGTCTTAAACGCCTTCTCCTTGCTTTTTCCATACCACCGCTGTTCCGAACACGTAATGCTTTTCAGGAGAACATCAGAAAATCCCCTCCTTGACTCAAACGAAAAGTTTCCTAACAAAAGCCCACAAAACGCAATTTTCTGTACAACAAGTTATTGCAAACACCCAGAAGGCAAGTGTCTCGGTTTCGACGATGGTGATATATAAGCAACTTTCTGGCCCTCCCCTTCATATTATTCTGTGCAAAAATACGCTTTGTTATCTAACTTAGGTGCCTCTTTTGGTGTCATCGGTGAAGTAATGTACTTCCGTGAAAACAGCCTTTTTTCGAGAATTCTCACCGGAGCACGTCAGGAATTTCATTGCGTTACCGCAGTCCTTCATGAAAAAAAGCGAACTCGACCACCAAGAGACATAAACATGGGCTAATAAGACGAGAGGCAGCACATACTCTGAATACTTTTGCGGTGTCGGGCGGCAGCTTAAGTGCGATGTCTCGTCTCCTTTGGCTCTTAGATATTGTGGTTGTGTAGAGGCGGAATAATATAGGACGACTTTTGCTCGCCAAACGAATTTCGCAATTGCTTACGTTTTTTTTTTTCTCTCGCAAAACATTACAGTTATGTTCAGAAAATGTGGTTGATAGGGGGCTGAACGACAGTGCCTGAATCGAGCATGCTTTTAGAAGTCTTTTGTCATGAGTGCTTCGTGGTTTACTTAGAAAGCGAAGAATCACTGAGACCGCAACTAAAGTTTCTCATTTACTTTCCTCTTTGGAAAGAGAAGAAAAAATGAATAGGGGTGCGGATAAGCGAAAATTCGGAGTGATATTTGCGAAGGCGTGCAGCCGCAGAAAAAAGGAAGGCCAGGGACTCACGCCAAACATTGTCAAGTTGCGTAAGCCTTCTGCTATTCTTGGACACAAATCAAGGAATACGAGAGAGAGAGAGAGAGAGAGAGAGGGGGGAACAAAGATGAGAGAAAGTGGAACCAAGTTGCACCGGGTTTGCTACCCAACACTTGAAGAGATGGAAATACGAAGAAAAGCAAAGAAGAAAGGGGTAAGAAAGGGTGCGAGGGGATATAGAACAGCTTTCACTGTGCATTCAAAGGGGGTTGCAGAGCCCCGTCTTTCTTTGAAAAAGTTCAGCAGGGTTCTCGTGACTTTCTGAGCGGATGGTGGTCA
Organism: Dermacentor silvarum; assembly: GCF_013339745.2. NCBI lineage: Eukaryota > Metazoa > Arthropoda > Arachnida > Ixodida > Ixodidae > Dermacentor > Dermacentor silvarum. The sequence continues at coordinate 115,425,455 of NC_051154.1, forward strand.
AATTTTTAGTCCTAAAAACTTTTCTTTTGTGAACGCAAAGGACACATGAAAAGGCTATCGTTCCTCATAAAAGAAAAGTAATGGAAGAAGGCCCCTTGACTTTTCATTACACCTTCAACTACCGTCTGGTTTATCTCGATGCGACGCAACTGTACTGTATCGCTTGTGGCTGGGAGTCAATTTTACAAACGCCATCTCTATTTGCACCGACACAATGGAGACTGCGGCGTGAAACTTTTGTGATTGGGGAAAAGACCATAACGGTGGTATGAACGCACACAGAACACTTGTAGTGGACATTCGCAATGACGCCAAGGTCTCATCCTCAGGGACGCTCAGCGCCAACACCGCTTTTATATTCTTGTATTTGCGGTAGCCGCCTGCTGTGGAAATAACCGTAAATAAAATACAGTGAGTCAACCAACGATAGCGCTGCTGATATCTCTCAAGTCTACAGGCCTTAGCGAAACTGTGAATATACTTATTGTGTATATGCACGTCTGTGGTTGCATATGTGTTGTTTGTGTGTTTATGAGATAACTGTGTATGCCATAATTGTCACCCAGTACCTGGAGTAGTCGAGGTCGCGCAGTCGCGTGACCTCGCGCAGGAGGTCGTGCGACGCGCAGGAGGACGCTCAGGAGGTCGCGCGTCGAGGTCGCGCAGGAGCGCAGTCGAGGTCAGTCAGAAAACCAGATGGGATGATGAAGTTAGGAAATTTGCAGACGCAAGTTGGAATACGCTAGCGCAAGACAGGGGTAATTGGATATCGCAGAGAGAGGCCTTCGTCCTACAGTGGACATAAAATATAGGCTGATGATGATGATGATGACCTGGAGTAGCATGGCAGGCAATCATCCACGCTAACATATCCAGCTTATGATTAAACTTTGTATCTCTCTCTCTCTCTCTCTCAATGCATTGTGACATTTATTTACTCGAAATCTAACTTTTATGTGAATGTGCTGAGTTCGCTTAAACTATGTTCAGTTAGTTGCTTATATCTCCTTCACGCATATTATCCGCGATCCAAAGAAAATAACCAGAAAGTGCACAATAATGTGTGCCGCAATGTGGTATATGCCCATCGCTGTACATTGGTCAAATCAGAAATCAGGGCTCTAACATGCATCTTGTCCATTCGCAGAGAAAAAAAAAAAAAAACTTATGCGGAGCGCTGCCGCGATACCTGGCAAAATATAGCGCGCAGTAGGTCTTCCAGAGTGGCATGTAGGCTAAAATGATCTGGCTAATGACTCTGCTCTTCAATAAAGAGCTTTCTCTAATTTCTCTCCACTGCTTCGGGCGGTGTCGGGTGCAGTAAACATTCGCAGAAGCACGTAAGTAATATCCCTTATTCTAAAAGAAAAAGAAGTGTGAGTTGCCTTCATTGTGGAAGTGGCGCTGCCCATTGATGGAGAAGTACAAAGACACGGCACTTTCTTCATCGTCTTACCTATCCTGCCTTTCCGTTCTTACCACAGGCTCCGTACAAATTCTTTCATCGCGGTGCTGCTTTACTGTAACGAGTGGACGTGACAGCGCCATTACGTTATTAATCTGCCGGGCGCTCAAGTCGCGGTGTTCACATGGTGAAAATCCTGAATGGAATCTGAATACGAATGTTCGAGATAAACGGCCTTCGAATATAGAATCGAATATGAAATATTTCCCCTTTCTAAACATGGACATAATGAGGTTCGGTGGAGTGCATCTGATAAAAAGGCTTATATTTACATTCTTTGATACATATGATACTGTTAACAAGTGGACGTCTGGTCAACTGTAGAGCTCGCGAATGAGAAAATAAAAAGCCAAAGGTGATTGTATCTGTTGCACCACGATATTGACAGTAAAGTAAAAAAAAGGAAGCGCACTTTTCCAGATGCACGCAGAGTGCTGCGTTCATTCATTCAGCCGAGTTTAATACTACACCACCGCACATCATTTCAAGGAAACGCTGAAATGGTGAGACTGGCGTTAAACAACAAATTGATTTTCCTAAATACAGAGAACAGATGAATAGGCTGTATAACAGTCAGGCATCCTTATTCAATGCGTCGATCTTTCTCCCTGTAGACTCCAATAAGTGTTGTTACCTCCAATATTCCAACAGAAATGAAATTTGACCATTTAAAATAGTGAATTCTCCGATCGCATACGAATCAAATAGCAAAGACGCATTCTATTCATATTCTAAGCTTTGCATTTCGCGCACATGTACTTTTAAACACTTCACTCGTGTCGCTAATTTACGCCTGGCACGAGATCCGTATCCACGAAGTTGCCACCGGCCTGGTGGAGGGTACGGATCCTTTGACGATGGATGTCGGGTCATCAGCCGGCTACGCCGACAGAGGCTGCATTACTGCAACCTGAGGGTCTCGTTAGTTGACGTGCTTGAGCAGTTGATGCCGTGCTCGTGTGCAAAGTCTGCTGTCCCGCTGTCGACGAGCTAATGCAACTAATGTTTCTGGGATGTGTTGCGATTCTCAGCCGGCTATCTTGCTGCCCCAAGTAGTCCGGCTGGTGACGAGCATATGCTGGCAGCTTTGCGTTGCTGACCGCGCATGAGAACGGTTACGAGCAGCTACAGACGTCCAACGACTTCCCACGGAACTGTGCAGATGACAAAGTGGAGACGTCATCGTCATCCTCCCACGACCTGGTCAAACTCTATCAGTGGGCCTTCGGTGCCGACCAGAACTAAGGCGTGTATTACACACGCTCATTGCGTCTTGCGGACATGCTACAGAACAGTTATCGTTAGAAATTTTGAGTAGTAGTCGAACCAGGAATGGCGCTTTAAGCCAACTGTTATGAGCAGGTTCTCGTTTCAAAGCAGGTCTCTGAGGCAGAGCCTCAGAGGACCGAATCAAAGGATGTAGCTGTTGGTTTCAAAGAGCAGAAAGAGACATTTAATACACACGTTATGAAGGCAAGTAGGCGAAATGAATTGAAGAGCAGAGGAAATGAATAGAAAGGAAGGCACAAGTAAAATCCAAGTTAGACAACACACAGAGCTAGGGCTAGGCATAGGTGACAGCGCGCGTAATAGTTCGATGTGGAAGGATGGTGGTAAGGCTACGAAAGAAGGGCGTTCGTCTCGCCAACTGGATGACGGGCTGGTCGACGACTGCGTAGAGCGCCCGATCGCATCGGCTCCGGCTCGCGGAGGGGAGAGGGGCAGTTGGCGGCTCGTGAAGAGCGAGGCGGCGTTCTCGCCAGGAAGCTGGGCGCAAACTCGGGCCCGTAGCCCGACAGCTCGACCGCTGCCTACAGACGCTGGAGCTCGCCGGTCTCAAGTAGCAGTCTGCGACCGAGTGGAGTGGTGACGCCTGCGAACTGGCTGGCTGGAGGCCCAGGTCAGGCGAAGTCCGTGTGGCTCGGGTCCGAAACCCGACAGCCTGTCTTCGTCTCCCGGCCCGGTGGTTGACCCTCGCCCGGCGTTGCTTCTTGAACGCCCCTTCTCTTCGGCCACTGCCTCGTTTTTCTTCCCTCTGGTCCGTGTCTTACTTTTGGATTGGTTATCTTCGGGCTCCGTGGGCATCGGTCATTGGCCCTCGTGAGTGCCTTGATCCTTTCCAATTGGATAGCGCTTGGTTTGTTTGCTTTTCTTTGTGCCGCGGCGCCTCGTGCTTGACGCTCTTTGTCGTCGTCGTCGTCTGGCGCTCACCATGTTCACTTTCAAACGCGCACAATTCCCTAAACTTTGTCTTCGCGCACTACCACACACCACACTAACGTATCGACAAGGGGCGTTGTCTTCGTCAGGGCAGCAACTGCTTTCCTTAGCAGCTTTTTTATGTGCGCGTAGCTGACTCTCCCCAACCCTCAATGGGGGAGGAGATGGAGAATATGCCGGGGCGGTGTATTGCGTAGGTGACGCCTAAAAAAAAGAAAGAAAGAAAGAAAGAAAGAAAGGGGGGGGAGTGTTGTAGACGGACCGGAAATGACATGCTGATGGACAAAGGGAAATTTGGAATTATGAGTGTAAAGGCAAACAATGGGGGTACTGTTTTGGGGTGCTTCTATCGAGGAGTGGAGATAATAACCGGAACCAAGAAATAATTTACGGAGATAGGTAGGTGCGGCTAATCCAGTGTGTCTTGTTATCTAAGAAAGCTTGCAGCAACTCTTAAACTAATCTCTCTGGAATTTGAAAGGGGTGGGGAGAGTTGGGGAGCAATGGTACGGATTAAGAGTACAAATAATCACCAAAACATGCAAGCCCGTTAACTGACCGACGGCGTCTCCCGTAGACGCTGCTACTAGATTTTGTTAAATTAAAGCAACTTGCGTTGACATGTGCCCGGTTAAACTATGATTTTTTTTTTTGTATTTAAGTGGTGAAATACTAATATCTCTCCGAAAGCTCACTTTTTTACTGTGCTTTAGCTTCACTTATACACTCGGAATTGACCGAGCGTATTAGGTTCCCGGTAAATTCCACACCGCCCACACTTAGTCCGGTTCTGTGCAAACGGCTTTGTTCACGTTTTGGGGGGGGGGGGGGGACCGCGTGTGGGTCATATTTTTTCGCCAACGCGGCCGTGCTGGCACCTGAGGCTGGTCTGGGGGAAGAAACGCACGCTCTCCTTCCCTAGCTCGGCCGCGGCGCAGCGCGGTCTCGGTCACGTCACCATAAGGAGCGCCGCCAGCGGGAAGCGTGCGTGCTTGTCCCAAAGTGAATGTTGCGTCCTGCCGTTCTCTTCGCCATTTGAATACGATGAATCCAAATGAAGCGCACGCTGAGGGTGGGGGAGGCCAGAGCACGCGCTTGTATTGGTCGCCATCGTCGTCATACAGTCGTCATCACCCTTTGTCGCCACGCCATCGCCATCACGCTGTTGTAGAATCGTAATTATTTGAGAAACGTCATCTCACTCTTAAAGGGGCATTCCTTGTTCAACTCCTCCTCCATCATTTAAGTTTCCATCTTCCTTTGAACTTCTGTCTAGTTATTGCTAGAGTGTCATGCCTGCGAATAGTCTTTAATTATATCGTGTACGTATGTTGTACTTTAGTAAATCAAGTGACGTCCACGTCTTGATCTGATAAAAACGTTTTCCACGTGTCTCCGGTATCGTCTCTCTGTGTTCGAGTCAGACCAATACATCTGGATAAGTAGCTGACAGCGCCGTCGCGTTTTGCAGCCGTAGTGTTCTTTGCTGCATCATGAATGCCTCTAAGAACCGTGCAAGACTTAGTGCTCGTAAAATTCCGCCAGCTTTACCATCATGGCTCGCAGATGGGCAGAACTGCATTTTTACTTTATTTATTTATGTATTTATAAACTTGTCACAAATCGTTTTGATAACGTTGCGAAGGACACAGGCGGACAGCGGCGGACATGGAAGCGAGTGGAGGATCGAACACTCAATTGGCTATCGCTATATAAAAAAACAGGATAAAGGTGCACGAAACTGCACACAGTGGCTTGTGTGAGTTTGCAGTAGTGGCGTGGTGCACAGTTCATGCCGCCATGCACACAATGATGACAGTGAAGTCTATGACATTACGACGAAGACAAATTCTACCGAAGATTCTACCGAGGGATGTAGTGCCACTATGCGCCGTCTCAAATATGGTGTTAACACGTGCACTAGCAGGGTAAAAGACTCTCATGTGAGATAGAAGTAGTCCGTACTGTATTAAACCAAAGCAAAGAAGGCAGTGAGAGAAGCAAAAGTTAGAGCTGTGATCTGTTGGTCGTTGTTTGAAGATCCAGTTTCAGACTATATAAATATCATCGACTATGTTCATTCCGACTTGGAATCACAAGTATAAAAAAAGAAACTTCCGCCTCCATTTCACCCTGTGAAAGTGGAGGTACAGCGAAGCTGTTGCCGACGTTACGCAAGCGCCACCACCACAAGGCGTCGCACCGTCGATATCAATGTAGCGTCCACGACCTCGTTCGCGCCCTTTCTGCTGGTGCTTCGACGCCGCGGTGCACGTTCGCGGCGTCCACACGCTTGCGCGTAACCCGCGTTCACGAAGTGAACGTCACTGTAATGTTTTAACAGTCTTGCCCTGATGTCGATTACGGTCCCAGCACACTCTGCGCGACCGATGCAACGGACATAGCGCCCACTCATCAAGGACATATAGATTGTGTGCCGGTGTACCGGCGTGCAGAATATATCCTCATCCTAGGAGACCCTCTGCCCCTGGCGCAAGTGCATAATTGAACTAATTGAATTTATTAAAGTAAAGTGCATCACAAAATTTGTAAAGCACGACTTACATACAACCTGCAGACGTGATAGCATCAGAGAGTAATTTTAACATAAGAGAAAACATAATTCTGTAATGCGGAAACTCAACATTACACTAGCTCTGGAGACGAAAATTTTTCTTTGTTACACGCACGGACGCTGAAAATTTGCCGGGGTAAAGAAACTCGTTTTGTCCTTGATTTGTAGAATATATAGTAACGCAAGAGCGAACATCCCCTCGGCAACCTGCCCGAAACTTGCCTGTGAATTGCTCATGTTGGCTCAGCGAGTGCACCTGGAAGCTTGCTCATCCAACATGTCCGCTGGAGTCTCCTCATCTGGCAAGAAGAGGCAACATTAGCAGTCCACAAAAAACTCATTTCTCGGTGGACATTCATGTAAAATTTAGGTATTGTACATGTGACATGTAATTTCCGACAGATACGATAGAGGGGCCCACGTGCTGCTTTAATTACAGAGCACTGATGAAAGTTCACGATATAAACGTGAGTATCATAACCCCGGATGTCCCAGAGCCGGACTCTCAAAATAAAGCTTGAGGAGCGAGCGATATATATATATATATATATATATATATATATATATATATATATATATATAGGGCCGAACTTGGCCGAAGAGCAGGTTCAGCGTAGAGGTGGAGTGTTCGACAAAGTTTAGGCAAGCTCTAAGCGCATGTAATTTTTTTTTTGTGCGCTTTCCTTGGTTGGGTCTAGCTGAGCACACTAAAGGCTACCATGTAATTTTCAGATTAAGTGACCTTTCGAACTAAAAGTTCGCGCGATACCAAGATTCCTCATGATGCATTTAAGAAATAACATTAGAGGAGCGGGTAATTCATTTTTCTTTTTATTTCTTCTCAAGTATCCTAGAAAGGCATTTTTATCCGTTACCTCCAACCACTGCCACTGGATAAAAAGACACTGTGTGCCTTTTTCTAGCATTTTGCATAAGTTTATGGACATTACATTGGTAATACTGTAGATCAACAAAACACATTTAAAACTTGTGATTCAGTCGATTGCGGTGAGCTATACCTTTTAAGCCGTTCTTCTTTCGCGCTGCAAGTAAATCCCACAAAATTATCAAAAAATGGAAAATGCCGACGCGACAAGACGCATGAGCTCCACGAGGGAATCTTATTTTATGCATAGATTTGGATAAAATGTGCAAAGAAATCAATGATAATACACGGTGGATAACAAGCTTCCGGTGAGCAATAAAGAGGGATGGGATGGATACGCGTTCTTTTTGCAGAAATATTGAAATGGGCTGCCGCTTGCCATTTCTTAGCCATTTGTTTAAGGGGTGAGAGAAAAAGGCAAACAAATTCACATATTCTTTTGCTCCTGTCGCTCAGGCGGCTATTTGAATTGATTTATGGCCCCAGCCTGAAATCTCCGTAAGCTAACGTGGTGTCAGGAGTGCGGGCAAATACAATGAAAACGCCCGTTTGCCCACTCGACTTTTTAGCAGGCCTAGCTGTCTGGATTTGGAAACACAAAACCACGTACGCATATAAGCATATAAGCATACATTTTATTTTATTTGCCCAGCACCTAAGCCGCAAAAGTTGGCGGAATGAGTGATGCCCGCATGCATGTGCAATGGTTTCCCTCTGTATTCCTTCCTATCAATACCTGCCTCCCCATTCTCCATTCGGGCTAATTAACTCTTGTACCTTCTCCCTCAGGGGCCGACTCCCGTCTTCTCAAGTTCCCTCTAAGGTGTAAATTTCTGCACCTTTCTCGGTTTAGCTTCTTTTCCGTCGCGTCCTATGTAACCTAGCCACCATTGCACAAACTTCTCTCCCGACCCACCTTTTGCGGTGTCGGTTTGAGTTCGGTGTGAGTGTCGGTTTGAGATTTGAGTTCATGTATTTACCACATACATAGAGTTTCACATAAGTAGTTGGGACGAGGGAAAGAAAAAGCTGCAATTTAAACAGCTTGACTAGCCCCAAGTCCCCGGTTTGCTATGGCAGCATGGCCAGTAAAAGAAAAGCACATTTCAACGTCAGTGTCAAATGCGAATACACATGATATACAGAGAAAACATATTTTACAAAGTGACATTTAACTAAGAACATATTTAACACAGCATGCTTAAAACAGAAGTGTTAGAGAGTGTGCGAACATTTTCATAGAACATGTTGAACTTATTTAATGTCTTCAGCAAGTAATAACTCAATGTTTGAAAGCCATAGTTTGTGCACGGCCATGGCACATACCACTGTTCCGAGTGTCGGTTTAGGCACGAAGAAGGTATTAGTTGCAAGTTAACTACACTGTGTATATAACCGCGATTTTTTACAGTATCAGATCTAAAGGAAAGTAATGAAGTGTATTCATATACCACGTTTATTTTAAATAAATTATGTTTAACGAATAGTTCTGAAGTGTGTGCATTAATGGGTAGGTTTACCACAGAACGTAGGGTATTATTTTGTACGATAAGAATATTATTTATGAATTGCTTTGTTCTGTTACACCAAATTAGGTTACAATAGGGCCGATGGGATGAGAAGAGTGCCTTAAATATCGAAAGCTTTTGAGGAACTGGCAATACACGCTGACATTTTCTCAGTACGCCTAAGACCTTGCAAAGTTTGTTTTGTAAAAGTTCCGTATGGTGAGCCCATTTCATATATTCGTGAAAAATAACGCCTAAAGATTTTGCTGTAGAAGAAATATCAATTTTATTATTATTCAACGTAAGATTATAAGAATGAGTGAGCTCATAAAGTGGGGATTTGGAGCGAGAAGGAACAGCTTTAGTTTTGGAGCAGTTAATTTGTAAAGAATTTCTAAGTGTCCAGGTGAATATTTTTTTTCAATGTTATGTTAGCTTGATTCACGAGATGATGCATATTTGTTCTGGAAAAGAAAAGACTTGTATCATCAGCACAGATTATGTATTGGGCTGAAGGGTCAACATTTACAATATCATTAATAAATGATGGTTGATTGGTGATGATGATAATTACTGCAGCGTGCTTACGATTATAAAATAATAATAATAACCAATGAGTGCTTTATTTACTGTGAAATCAAAACAATCAAAAGGTCTGAGTGCTGGGGCACGCTTACACTAAAAAAACAATCAATAAAAAGAACAGTGCTGTAAAGTAGAGTGTACATACAACAAGGCGCAAAAACAATACATAAGAAAAAAGAGAAGGGCAGTCGAACGCTATGTGAAACTATAACACAACAACGAAAATCTCGGAAAAGAACAATGTCAGCGAGTTATGAAAAATATCAAGATCATGAAAGTGGGCGTTATAAACAATCTGTATTTTGTGGGTGGTTGAGTGATGGTGATAACAGGCGGCGACATTGAAAGGTCTATGTTCTCTGGTGACCTTGCGCGGAATACAAAACATGATGCAACGAAGGAGTTCGGGGCAGGTGAGGATAACGTAAAGGCGTTTGAAAAGAAACAGAAGGTCAGCGCGACTACGTCAGCAGCGAAGTAAGCGAAATGACAATGATCCAACAGTGCTAGAGCAAGGTCTACTGTCCATGTGAGCAAAGCGATAATGCTATTCGCATAGCACCATTTTTTTGGACCTAATCTATAATGTCATTGTTTGATTTAGCGACGTCATTCCAGACGACCAATGCGTATTCGAGTTGAACAAGATAGATCGTCGTGTACGACTCGCGGAACGGTGTAGGAGAATTGAATTTCCTCGATAGTCTGCAAGCAGAGGCGAGAGAGCGCATACCCCGCATTTGTTTTAAACAATTATGGGGTTTTAGGTGCGAATACCATCATTTGATTATGACGCACCGTAGTGGGGTACTCCGGATTAACTTCGACCACCTGGGGTTCTTTAACGTGCACCTAAATCTAAGTACACGGGTGTTTTCTGCCTTTCGCCCCCATCGAAATGCGGCCGCCGTGGCCGGGATTTTATCCCTTGAACTTGTGCTTAGCAGCCCAACACCATAATCACTAAGCAACCATGGCTGGTTTAGTGTGAGCAGACAAGTGTTAAGTTGTATCAGAAAGTACACTGAGATAATTGATCTCACAGAACTTGCACAATGGTACAGGATCTACAGAATAAGAAAAAGAAATTCTTGCTGCTTTGCGTTTGAAAGTCATGACTTTGGTATTAGCAGAATTCAAGGTGAAGTTATTACCTTTGCGCCATTCAAAATAAGAAAACAGGTCCAACTGGAAGATGCGCCAGACATCAACATCATGAATTTCCTTTGAAGTCTTGATGTCATCGGCCTATAGAAGGAAAGAAGAATTCCGAATAGTAGAAACAACGTTATAAATAACAATTTTAAAAAGTAGTGGTACTAATACTGATTTTTGAGGGACGCTGCTATTTGCCTTGTAAAAATAAGACATTTGGTCATTGACGTTAACACAACTTGATCTATCATAAAGATAACTGCGCAAGATATTAACAACTGACAAGCCAACACCGAAGTGCGTAAGCTTGATCAGAAGCAGTGAGTGGCTGGCTGACTACATCAAAAGCTTTGCTGAGGTCACAGTAAATGGTGTGAAGTTACCACCTTTGAAGTACTGGCGCAGAGATCTGTGTCATGAAACTTGCGAGGTTTGTGATAGTGGAGCGGCCGGTGAGAAATCCGTGTGGATTCGGAATAAATGAATTCTTCAGAGTAAAAGACAACATGTTATGAAGAGCAAGCTCAAAAACATTAAACGTGGTACAGAGAAGAGAAATCGGGCGATAATTCGAGACATCGATTTTACAGTCGCACCTAAATAACAAAAAACACGAGCAGATTTCCAGACGTAAGGAAAAGTGGAAGCATTCAGAGAGTTATTAAATATAGATGTCAATACTGTGGCAGATATACTACCGTAAGTTTCTGGAATTGTGGAGGGAATGCCATCAGAGCCGCAGGATAGGGAAGGCTCCCCTGGATGCGTGCATGTCCACAGGCACATTAACCATCCCACTAGCCAAATATGGGTTCCGGATTTGTCGTGTTCCCTTCGACACCAACTCAGGTCTCCAGGCCTGTTGAAGTGTCACTTGAGCATTCGCGGATCCTTCCCTGAAACTAGAGTTATACCGCAAAGTTTCTCCCGCCACGATTCAACATTGTAGGGTCGTTTGTGGCTGATAGTTTCCTTCCAAAAGCTTACACACTACTCATTGGAATAGGTGACAAATCTTCAAGTAATATTTATAGATGTGAACCATCTGTCAAAGTCTTCTTTTCATATGGCCCTGCTAAGACTGACCAGTGCCTTCTGCTGTTACGCAAGTTAGATCAGTTCGAGTCGAGAACGCTGTGGTGCACAAAGATACTTGTACAGGTGCCACAAACGTTGCTATACCTGATAGAGCAACAGGTGCATGATTGCGTTCTTGAAGTCACCTGATTTCAGGAACCCCCTATACAAATGATGTGCAGCAGCTCCATATGTGTGCTTAGTTCTCCATCTCTTCTCTATCTTTTCTTTCTCTCTTTTAGCCCTTAATCCTCTTCCCCATGTGTAAGATACGGGGCAAACCGGACGGGTGAATGGTTGACATCCTGGTATCGCTCCTTTTATCACTATCCTTCTGTGCGTTAATGCGGACGCAGGGATTTTACTGGAAATTTCTAAAATATAGAGACGAGAGGGCAGAAGCCCTTTTAAGAATAAACTGAAAAAATTCTTAAGTTATATTGCGGTTCCAAGTGTATCAGCCCTCTTCGAATTCCCAACAGCAATAAATCACATACGTATACAAAGGCACATCAGTTGAGGCTACTATTGTGCCTTGAATATCAGCATCAAAACGTCACGGGCATTTCGCCACCGCGTCTTTCCTAGTTACAATACAAACACGTAGCACAACGAACCCTGTAGTAAAACAAATATACACAGAGAAACCTTTAGTTGTTCAATGGATGAACTTAATACGAAAGTGCGCGCTGTCAATGTACGTATATCAAGCACAACAAGGAATTCATTTACAAGAATTAAAGAAAAGCTGCGCAGAGCAGGTTTGTGATTCAAATAGGCGGTCGTTTCTTTCGAAACGCATGAAAGGGGCTCTTGATATTTTTAGGTATATTACAATGGATATTTAGCTACAACTACAGTATCGGATTGCAACACGCCTATTACAGAGGAGAAGGCCATTAAAGTTGAGACCGAAGAAACCAAGAGTCTCGAATTACAGCTGCCGTGGAACAGACAAAAACTGCGCTTGTTATAAAACAATAGTGCTAAAAGCCAGCATAGGGGCACCGCGCACTCGCGTGCATTTACCACTATGGTTTTAACAGCCTCAGGCTGTCCTGTTCTGAAATTATGCCTTTCTTATTTACCCACATATTTATGTGTATGGGCATAGGCTGAAATATTGGGACCCAAGGCAATTCCTGAAACAATTCAATGCTAAGAAAGTTCTCCTGCAGTTATTTTATTGCGTTGCCACATAAGCCCATTCAATGTAATCCATGAAAGCCCCCTACGACATTTTTTTTTGCACGGCAAGAGCTGCATACTGAATAATTTTATTTTGGCTGAAGCCTCAAAAGACATCATATATATTTCACCCGTGTGCGTGAGTGCCTTTTGCAACCTATTTGTAGATATGGTTTTGCAATGGTGGATATTCCGTAGGCACCACCTGAAGCATGTTTTCCTGATTACGTAAAAAAACTAACCAAATATTTTGTATTGCGTCCTTACAGTCAACAACTAACCTTAAGCCTTGGCACTGAATCCGCATCACCAAATAGCGACGCTCTGTCAATTCTTGTAACTGAAAACACATATTTATTTACTCCTCGGTTGGATCTATTCGGTTGGATCTATCGAGGAGTAGATCTCGGTTGGATATATGCTTCCTTGTTAGGATGCATATATTGCAGATTCCGGGGGAATTTTGATTCTGGTTAACCGGAAAGGAATGGGGATCTTTAACAGTGATGGAGCACTTTATTTTTTTATGTACAAATTCACTACCCTATTTCTATGTACTTTTACACTTCAACTTTTACACTTCAGTTGTCAGTTAGATCTGCACCCTCTTTTTGGTCAGTTTTGTCTACATAAGCAATAATAGTATTAATATTACAGATAAATAAAAATAATAGTAATAACTATAAGGATTCATTTACTTTGCCCAAGAACAACCCTAAGATCTCGCTGCAGGCGCACACATGCATCAAAAACCGAAAACAAATAAACAAACAAAAACCCGAAGAGGAATGTAAGCAAAAAAAAACACAATGAATAAAAAAATCATTTCGCAAAGAAGAGAATACATACAACAAAGCACAATGTAAAAACAAAAGAAAACGCAAGAGAACGGCAGTTGAACATTGTATGAAACTACGACACAACGCAAAGCTCGAAAAAAAAAACTGTCAGCGAGTTATGAAAAATATTCAGAACATTAAAACAAGCGTTATCAAGTCTCATTATTCAGTGGACGGTTGAGTGTTGGTGATGATAGGCAGGTACATGGAAAGGTCTATGATCTCTGGTAATCTCGCGCGGCATACGAAACATGATACAACTGGGAGTTTGGGGCTCGTGAGGATACCATGAAGGCGTTTGAAAAGAAACACAAGGTCAGCGCGATTGCGTCGGCAGAGAAGTAAGGGCAATTAGAATACTCCAACAGTTCAAGAGCAAGGTCCAATGTCCGTGTTAGCAAGTCGGTCGAGATATATGCTTAATAGCTTTTTCTGAACCCGATCTATAATTTCACTGTTGGTTCGGAAAATGCTATTTCCAGACGACCAACTCGTATTCGAGTTGAGGAAGCCATATTGCTGTGGACAACTTGCAGAACGGTGTAGGAGAATTGAATTACTTCAATAGTCTGCAAACAGACCTAAGAGAGCACATGTCCCGCATTGCAACGCGTTTAGTGTGAGTATAAAAATGTAAGGTTGTATCAAAAAGTAAATCGAGATCGTTGTCTTCACAGACCTTACACAGTGGTACAGAATCTACAGAATACGAAGAAATGCTTGTTGTTTTGCGTTTGAAAGTCATGACTTTGGCGTTAGCAGAATTCAAGGTAAAGTTATTACCTTAGCACCAATCAAAAAAAGAAAACAGGTCAGACTGCAGGATGCGACAGTAATCAACGTCACTAATTTCTTTTAAAATCTTGCTGTCATCGGCATATAGAAGGAAAGAGCAATTCCGAATATCAGAAACAACGTTATAAATAACAATTTTTAAAAGGAGTGGTCCTAATACGATCCTTGAGGGCGCCGCTAGTTGCCGTGTAAAAACAGGACGTTTGACCATTGACGTCAACATAACATGATCAATCACGAAGATAACTGCGCAAGAGATTGACAATTAACGAGCCAACACCCAAGTGCGTAAGCTTGATGAGAAGTAGTGAGTGGCTGACTACATCAAAAGCTTTGCTGACGTGTCAAGTGTCGTCAGCTTGCCCCATTTGAAGAACCAGCGCGGAGATCTGTGTCATGAAACTTGCGAGATTTGTGGTAGTGAATCGGCTGGTGAGAAATCCATGCTTATTCGGAATGGTGCAGCAGGGAACTGAAGGACATAAAGTTCAACAGCAGGCTGCATTTCTTCTCTGTGTAGTAGTAGTAATAATATTTATAATAATAATAATAATAATAATAATAATAATAATAATAATAATAATAATAATAATAATAATAATAATAATACTCAACCACGTTTACTTAACGTGCCGAGAAACAATCCTAAGGTCCGAGTGCTGGAGCATGGTAAAAAAATTAAAATTCAAATACAAAATACAGGAGGAAAAATGAAAAGGAAATGACAAATATGTACGAATAGTTTACAATAACCAAAAGCCAATATGAATTCACTACAGAAAGACGTAGAAAAAATTAAGTGTAGCTTGCACTGGAGATGCAATGCTTAAGAGACAGTGGAGCTGATGAGCACCTAGCTAGTCCTGGCCTTTGGGCTAGCCTGAGCACTACCAAGTCATCCCCAGCATTTTCCGGAATGTATTGATTATTTGTCGATTATCTATAAGCTATTGATCGGCTATCGATGACTGACTAGGCTTAAGTAGTTCCAACCATGCTTAGCTAGACTTAGCCAGGCTGAGCCGCTAGTTCACATGGGTATGTGCCATTGCGCTTGAACCCTTTCTGCGCTACCGCCAGGATAGGCCCACATTTTCTGTTCGCGCTTGACACATTACGCTGTTAAAACACGAACAATGACTGAAGGTCGATACAAATGAATTAATCAGTCCAGCCTTTAGATTATGTGCCCAGAAAATACCATAGCTTTGAATACTGGCGCACAGGTAATGTAAGAACAACACAGTGTATACATCTTTCAAAAAAGAATACAAAGCAAAAGAAAAAAATACATGTACAAAAAATCTATTTGGGCATAATATTGGCGCACAACAAAGGACATGGAAAGTTCATAAAACAAGCTCTTATCTATTGGCAAAGTAATTAGGGTGAACCGAAATTGACAGATGATTAGTGACCCAATAAAAGAAAACTGTACAGCTACGTAAGGGAAAGTGAATAAAGAAAGGAGAAACAATTATTGTAAAATACATGCAAATGCAATTCACCAAGGACATAAAATGTACAAAAAAAAGCCCCTCAAACATTAGACAGGTCACCAGGCAAGCTGAAAATGCACTAAATTACAGCGCGATAGAAAAATACGAAACTGTGACAGAACAATACGCGATAAAGCACACGACAATACAAAGCTGTGTACAGAAGGACGAAAGCGACCGATATCAATATCAGCGAAATAGCTGTTATACACATTTTGAATTTTATACGCAGCAGAATGTTTTTTGTGACAAGCAGGAACGAGGAATGGTCGGTGTTCCCTTATGGCTTTCTGCGGAATCCGAAACGCGACAGAATTCAGTAGCTCAGCGCATTTCAGGTTTCCGTGAAGGAGCCTATACAAAACCGGAAGGTCTGCATGAATACGTCGACAGGTAAGGGACGGTATAGTGAGGGTAAAGTACAAGCGCTACAAGATTAACCATTGCTAGTGCAATAACGATAGCGGTAAATTGCTACGAACTTTTTATGGACTTTTTCTAGTCGATCACTGTAAGATTTGGAAGTTACATTCCACACCACCGATGCCTATTCAAGTTGGGGTTGACATATAGCCTGATATACAGCATTATGAAAGTAGTGGAAGATTTGAATTCGCGTGAGAGGTGGCAAACAGGACCTAGAGAGCAGAAACTACGCATAGCAATGCGTCCAGTATGAGAGGAAAACCTTAACGAGTATATCGAGATCACTGACCTCAGCAACCCTACTCAGCAGAAAAGAATCCACAGAATACGAAAACCACATACTTTCGGTTTTCCGAGTAAAGGTCACAGCTTTGATCTTAGAAGCGTTGAGGCTGATACGATTACTTTTGCACTATTCTGCAAACAATAAGAGGTGAGACTGAACAATTCCACAGTCTTAAATAGTGCGAAAATCTTTGAAAATATTGATGTCATCGGCATATTGAAGAAAGGACGATCTTCCAGATGACAGAAGAAACATCGTTGATAAATACCAAGAACAGAAGGGGTCCTAATACGGAGCCTTGCGCGACACCGCTAGTGGCCTTGTAGAAAAAAGATGGCTGTTCATTGACACTAACATAGCAGGACCTCTCCAGCAGATAGCTGCGAAGGAGAGAAACAACTGAAGCAGCAACACCATGACGCGTAAGCTTTACAAGAAGCATTGGCTGAGGTCGAAGTACACGGCGTCCACATGCCCCATCTGAATACTGGTGCAGAGGTGTGTGTCATGAAGCTCACAAGATTGGTGTCTGTTGAGCGACCAGAGAAAAATCCCTTTTGGTTAGGAGTTAACACGCTCGATATTTTTGGATGTGTCAATAATAATAATAATAATAATAATAATAATAATAATAATAATAATAATAATAATAATAATATAATCATCATCATGAAAATCTTGGTGGTGATATAGGGCAGGGTTTTCACAATGCTTCACAAGTCCCGAGTGTTTGACATAGAAGTAAAGCTGTAAAAGCTGTAAAGTTCTAAAATGTAAAACATATTGCACCAGTGCAGATGCTAAGATAAAGCAAAGTACTAATGTACCTATCAATAAAAGTAGTGATGCTGGCAGCCGAATTTCGCGCAATGGATCGAGAAATTGACTAAACAGCAGCACAGATTTGAGATTTCGTGTACCATATAGCACTCATGCAAATTATGCGCCTTTTGTGTCAGGTTCCTGAATTTTGTACAGAGGTTGTAATAATTTCTTTACTACGACTGTTAGTAGTCGCTACCTGATGAATGTATTTTGCACGAGGAGCATCTTTCTGCTAGGTTTTGTTTTTCAAGAACAAATTGAGTGATTTAACAACATGACAAAGGAGTGATAATGCGGCGTTATCAAAGCTACTAGTCAGGATCATAAAATGCTTGTGGTTTATAACAATATCATTTCACATATGCTTCAGTTACATGAATTCCGTTAATGAAACAAAAAGAAAAAACTCGCAGTTTCGCCCGAAAGGCGAAGCATCAATTGCGATAGCATATAGGTAGACAGCTATACGAAGTACGGATAGTAGTTTTATCGGCCGTATAAAGTTGTAAATATTCGCTTACTAGCTAAATGAACAAGCATGGTGTCACGCGCGCACAGGTAAATATGGACACATTTCGCTCGATGACCACGGAAACTAGTCAAAACGCTGGAGTGAGAAAGCGCGCCAGCAGCAGCGGGCAAATTGCCCTTCGCGCTGTCTTTCGTCTAGCTTTAACGCGAACGTCGACAGCACAGAGCATACGAAGCTACCGGCACTCGGCACGGGCACTTTCTACCCATTGCAGATCGTTGTGAAGATGAATCCACGCGGGCGAACACTTCGGCTACATAGCCGATCGTTTTCAAGTCCGGTGCCTGCACGGCAGCTCCGTCAGCAGCAGCCGCCAGAGCAGAACCCGCCCCCCCCCCCCTGCCACCGTCTTCGTCGCCGCCTCCCCGTGCCTCGTGCCTCTCGCGAGCGCGAGATTAAGCTGCGGTTGCCGGCTCACCCTAGCACGCTGAAACATACACACACTCGCAGACACAGCGTACGGTGCGCGGTGATGGTTTTATCGCTGTTGGACATTTACGGAACCTCACGACCACGCCGACGGTGACGGCAAAAATTCGCTTGGAGCGTCCATATAATTCCTATCGCAATAAAAGTACAGCGCTCACAATAAGTATTGCATGGATGTATTGAACAATTTTATTGAGAGCCCTGCGAAGTTAATCCGGGGCGGGCCTCAGCCCCGGCCTAGGCTTCGGCCGCGAGCCCTTGGGCTCGGGCGGCTTCCTCGGCTCGCTGGACAGCCCAGAGTTGGTCTTGTAATGCGGGGTTGAGCAGAGCCGCCTCCCAGAGCGCCCTGCGGTTTGAGACGGCCACCTCGTGGTTTGTGTGTATTTCGTCGTTTAAACTCGAGCGTTCCTAAAGCATGTGTCACAGGGTTGCCCTGTCATAGCAGGCCCTACATTTATCTGTCGAATAAAGATCTGGGTAACGCAGACGAACGATCACTCGATTTGGCTACGTTTGTGTTGGCAGTTGTCTATATATGGAACAAATAATTATTAATTACAGAACTAACTTTCTGCCCGCTGACCGACTGTAGTTTTTATGCGACTTTTAATTCAACATTCAGAGAGCTAACGCGAAAATTTCATAAAATATCTAACGTTTGATATAAAAATATTCATCCGAACTGGAAAAACTTGAATTCGGCCTCTGGGCCAGTACTTACTTACAAAAGATAATGCGGTAAAATTGTCCGTAAGAACAAATTCTAGCCATTCTTAATGCTGGCCATAATATTAGTGCAGACAGCCGGTCAATGGCAAATAGCACTTGTGAACGAAAAGCTTTGTGAATTCGGCGCCTGCAGACCGACGTTATACTAGCACCCAGTGTAGGGATTTCTGGCACGTAACTCCATCTGCTGTTGTGCGATGTATTGCTTTCCTGGAATGTTAAAGTACGGTGCTTTATTAACAAGGACATTATAAAAGGAGCGAACGTTGAGTGAAGGGGGGAGACAGGTTGCCCCGCGGCCGAGGTGGCGCATAGGAAGCAATGGTGTAAATGCGCTTAAAAGACGAGGGCGGTAGGCGAAGACGAGGCAAACATTTTTTTTTGTCATATCCAATAGTATTTAGATCAGTGTCGAAGCGAAACATTTTTTGTCTTTTAAGCGCATTTACACCATCGTCATGTCAAACCAACTCGCCCAACTATGTTTATACTCAGAGGAAGCAGTTGCAGCACTTCGGGTGAAGGCTGCCATGGCGGTGTGGTCCTGCTTTTTATATTTTCTGGATGTATGTTAACTGCCTCATTCCTAATGGGGCTATTTGACCTTGTTATCCAAATAAATATTTTGTTTCATGTCTGCCTTATGTCCGGAACCCACGTACTTATAAAGCAGAATTGCTGCACAGTATACAGAGTGTCCTAGCTGACGTTAGCGATAGTTATAAACTAATCGAGTGTGCTATAGGCAGATGCAACACACAAAACACATTATTGGCTACTCTATAGCGCAAATCACACTTTACTGCATTTTCTGGAGTTCGACAATTTGTCAAGTACAATTACTGAACTTCGCAATTCTTCAATTTAAAGAAAGACTTCTACTAATAAGTAAGCAGTGGAGCGTGTTAGAAAATGTCCTATCGAATATTATTTAGATCAGAGTGCTGAAGCGAAACAGTTTTTGTTCCGTGTTTCCTTCCGGTTCAACTCCGGAGCGATAAAATAAGGCTTTAACCCCGTTTCAATCGATATATGTTCATTTGAATGCCTTTTATTAATCATGATTACACCCAAAAACACCATATTTTTTAAAAATACAATACTCGATTGTGCTCCTGAGCTGCATGAAAAGGCTAATAAATGTAGTACGCTTGGTGTTCTTCATTCCGCAAGTATTGTTGGCACAAAAATCACATTACGGAAGCACACTTCAGAATAAATTCGCCATTACTATCACACCAACTTCACTTTACATACTAGTATGATTAAAAGCAAATGCCCAACTAGTGGGCGCTTCCTCATTTTAGTGATTATACATGGTGTTTTTGTTTTAGACCACACAAAATGTTTAAATGTTGCCTGGACGAAATAGCGTAACTCTAGTCATTGAACTGGATTGCTCGAAGAGGCGGGAATCACTTGTAGAAGAAGCTATAATTCGTAGTCTACTTTTAAGCAAAATTTCTGTAGTTACCAATATATATTCACTTTGAATGAATTATGAGGATTAGCTGGATGGGGCACTTAGCTGTATGGCGGTAGCCTGAGCGAGACCCCGAGCGACGCGCCTGGCGCACTAGCGCTGCAAATGGGCGCCGAGGGACAACGTTGTGTTTCACGATGTTTCTCCTCCACGTACAGGCGTGCAAATTCATACCGCGGCAAATGCGTTCCATCAAAATGGCCGTGATGCACTAGTCGCACAGGTGCCGACGTGCACCTAATTTAAGAGATCAGTCGTAAATTAAAATTATCTTAAACCTACATTTGGTCAATGCTATGCACTGTTGGTATAACCATTATCTGATGGGAGAGTAGCGGAAGCACAAGCGCATCCCTGTCGCCAAAATGAATTCGTATATGACAAACGAGGTGGGAGTAATTTCGTTATCTGTGTCGCGTGTGCCGCTAAACGAGTAGAAAGGCTCTCGCTGAACACCTTTCGGAATGGAGTGCAAGAAAGACTGGGATACGGCGGCAGTTTTTCTTGATGACGTGCACTTCCTGCAAGGCTGCTTCGGCGCTGATGCTGCGTGAAATTTTGTCATACTATTCGGCATCACTTTCGCCCCCCCCCCCCCTTCACGTGCTAAAATTTTAGCACCCCGTAATTTTCTCCGCACACATCATACTTTCCTCTCGAACTTGTAGTCAATAAGAGCAGCTTGAGGAGCCTACTCGTAGCCATCATCTGTTTGTTTCACTCGCGCGGAAAACTCGTGCGACCGTCCATTAAAATTCCATCAAGCATCGCATGGGAATGCTTCGGCCATTTCATTTCGCTCTTGATCGATACTCTATCTACTAATGCAAGTTGATGGCAGCAACGAAAGGGCAATCTAGCCGGCGAGGCCGAGAACACTTTGCTGTGCTAAAGCCATGGCTCCGCACAGTGTTCATCGCTTCCGACGTGCGTAAGATGAGCTCGCTAAATGTGCTAATGACTTGGTCTTAGAGTTTCATCTTAATATTTAAGAGCACAATTGTTTCTGTCCTGGACATGTAGAAGTGAATGCGGGTGCTTATAATTTATTTAATACATCTTTCGCAAAGAACCCCTATGACTAACTGGAGCTTTTTGAAGATTCTCGCTTATGGAATATATGTTAAAATTTATGACACAATTTCAAGCCACATAGAAAATAATAGTGCACAATTATCACCATCAACGTACGAAAACAAAAGATGCCGGTAAAATGATCTTTTTTGATGAGCCGTTCATTGGAAGAGGATTAGAAGAAAGGGGGCATGAAATTCTGTGCACTCCTTGTAATCATCACCCCTTCTTTAAAAGGCGCCTTGTGCAACAATCTAGCCCTAACTTTAGCTCTGCAACTAAAGTACCAGAATTATTATGAATTTCGATCACTCTGCACACTATACACAGGCAACAATCATTTCGTTTCCTATAATACCTAATGAAATTGGCGTATTTATATGAATAACAGTGTCTGAGCAGGGTGCTTTAGGCCACTGTTGTTGGGTGCTCTCGCCTTCTTCAGACTCTTTCGCATTTAGTGAAACGCTGGTACTGGGAAATTATCGAATCTGTTCCCTATGTACGAATACACAACGTCTCGATGATGGAGGGGAAAAAAAAGGAAAACAGCAACTCAAGAGAGGAGGCCGAATCGCTGTGGAGTGCTTCCACCGACCGTAACGATAAACGGAGAGGAAAGGCTTCTCAGATTTCCAGCAGCAAATGAAGCGTATTCTGCGCAATCTTGCAAGGAGTTTCGTTTTCACGCGAGTTAAGAGGCTCGGAGCTAGCAACGTGGTACGGCAGTAGCGATTAGATGAGGTTTGCCCGATAAATTACTTACAAGACGTTGGATCACAGGAAAGTGTGGTTTACTCTTTCTGCTCTTTAGGTGCGTAAGCAATTTTAGGAAAATCCTCTTGCAAGTATAACGAGTTTCTATATGGGACGCCTATAATCTTAGATGAGAAGGAAGGGAACCAAGGGGCCCGATTTTTAATAATCATGTTGACACATGTACTTGTTCATCTTTTACCGGTGACCGCTTTTCACCGGCTAACAAATGTTAGACGTTATCGCTCGGCGCAGGACGTGCCTGCATGTATCGGAATTTTCTCGAACGTTATCGATGCTTCTATCTGTTGTCTGGGGTCACCGACGCTTACGTAATCTGATTGTATGAGTGACGCGTATTGCGTAGTAACTTTTTGGAAGACACGCGGGCACCAGGGATTACTCTGGAACCTTCGATGACTCATGTATAAAAGCCGACACGTTTCGCCGCTGATCAGTTTTATCGACGACCAACGACTGTGCTCGCCGATCTTGTAAAGTGAGATACTTTCCTTGCTGGGCGCAGGATCGCCCAATAAAGAATCAGCCTCGTGATTCACAGTTTCAGTACTGTTTTCTTCACGTCACTACTAGTGACAATATCATAAGAAGCCAACAAATAACGACACCAAGGAGAACATAGGCGAAATTACTTGTACTAAGTGAATGAAAGAAATGATAGACTGATAAATGAAAAAATGAAATGATGGTGGGGCAACGATACCACGCTGCCAGATGTCGGCTTGTTCCCCACCTGCGGCAAGTTGTTTTTTCATCCATTTTCATTTCAATTGATTTATCATTTCTTTAATTCAATTAGTAAGTACAAGTAAGTTCCCCTATGTTTTCCTTGGTGTCATTATTTGTTGGCTTCATACGAGTGTATTTTTGGAACAACTCAAATGTCACACCTCAATTGTGAAACCATTTAATAAATCATGCGGTCGTACGTTAATAGTTCTGTGTGCTTTGGAGACACCTAAGGGTCGGCT
Source organism: Dermacentor silvarum (assembly GCF_013339745.2). NCBI lineage: Eukaryota > Metazoa > Arthropoda > Arachnida > Ixodida > Ixodidae > Dermacentor > Dermacentor silvarum. The sequence goes on from NC_051154.1 coordinate 115,448,779, forward strand.
GTATTATTAAAGGTGCTATAAAAGGATTTATTGTTTTATTACAGAAATCAAACATGCGCTGAATCACCCTACATCTCGTGTTTCAATACGCGTGCATTTGAGCACTTCTCGAATACAGGGATACGGCAAAGCCGACAACAAGGCTATGCACGTGCTCGACCTGGTGGAGAACAAAACACACGTGCTTGAATTTCCATTGTTTTCAGTCGTACGCCTGCAGAACACCGTTTTCTGTCTGCTAGAAAAATCGATCGCACCTCATTGGGCGTCATGAGTGCTGGAACAGAGGAAAATACTTCCGATTCTGCAATACCCTTCTGACAAGTTCACGTAACATCATTGTGTTCTGCCAGAATGATATTGTCGAAAGCATTCATGAAAAAGGCCGAATAAAGTAATTTTTAGGTGTCTTGTTTAGACATCCGCAGAAATAATGAATTATTCATGGTGACATTGGAGTTGGGCAACTGTTAATGAACTAATTTTCTGAGTGCTTCTTTGGCGGCCATCCAAAGTTTTGCTGACCAGGAGAACGCGCTTGCAGAAACCATGAGAGGGGCCACATTTGGACTTGCTGTTGTTCCTGTGAAAGAAAGGCAACCCATATTAGCCACTTTCTTCAATATGTGTAGACATTGCACATAGGCCACAATACTTAAACGACACTGCCCATAGCAGACTACTGCAAACAGTAACCCTATATCCATTCTAGAATGTCTATAGAATAAAAGACTGTGAATCTCAGGCGCGGCGATTATTTAACTACCATGGGAATGATGGTTAGTACATTGACTGCTGTGCTCTTCGTGCTTGTAGCTTGAGACGTTCTTCTGTTTCAGACGCCTCTGTTTGTTATATGCTTTTTATGCCTTCAAGACATACATAATCCTGTAAATTGTGGCTTCTATAACCCAATATATCTAGTTAAAATTGGTCCGTTAAATTGCAGTCAAAAAAGCCTTTTCAGACCTTAAGCACGAAACTCACACAAATTCATGTGTAGTAACCATCATACCCACGTTGGCTGACACTCCGTACCTGCAGCTCCCATCGACAATAGTTATTTATAATTAATTTATGTGGTTTTACGTGCCAAACCACGATCTGATTATGAGGCACGCTGTAGTGGGGCACTCCGGAAATTTGGACCACCTGGGGTTCCTTAACGTGCACCTAAATCTAAGCACACGGGTGTTTTCGCATTTCGCCCCCATCTAAATGCGGCCGCCGTGGCCGGGATTCAATCCCGAGACGTCGTGCTCAGCAGCCCAGCACCATAGCCTCTTAGCAACCATGGCGGGTCCCATCAACAACAGCGTCAAAGTTCTCTCTATTAATTTTTGTAGAAAACTCGATGGCCGTAAACAACGTTTAGCTAACTGGTCATTGCTATGAGGCTGACACTGACGTCGAGGCCGTGCATTGACGTACCGAAACCGTGCTCACGTGGTTAGACGTCATTTGCAGCGAAGCACGTAGAGACGCGGCCAACATTTTTTTCTATTATATTATTATTGTGATAGGACTTATGTCAACACTACAGGCAAATTTTCCCTGTCGCCTTCGCCATGTTGTTCCCTATAGAGTCCAAGTTCGATAAAACTGCACACCGCGCGCGGTTAGAAGGATGATGCATTGATGCGCGCCGTCATCCCGCAATTGGAAATCACGCAATTAGGCGCACTAGTTGAGGAGAGCGCACGTCTCCTCTTTTAGCCCAGCTGTGTCTGCGAATGTCTGTCCGCGCGACTGAACGCACATGCGGCCCGCGCACCGTATCTTTCAGGTAACCTGTGGCGGGTGCAAATGAAATAAGAAGGCCGGTGGCTTCGTGTGCGCTGCCTTCCGGCGCACTTGGCGTTGGAGATCACGTAACCTGAAGTCTCGAAAACACGGTGAAGCGAGAGACAGCAGGAATCGTATCCCCGTTGCTACCCCTCTTAATCACGCCCGAGTTGTGACAGCGAATGCTCGAGGTGATCGAGTGACATCTGTTTATGTTAGCCTGTGCGTGCATGACAGCACACTCTTTAATTTAGTTGGTAAGCGAATGCTTACTTCGATTTGTATGGCCGATAAAACTTCGAACCTTACTTCGTGTAGTTGTCTGATAGATTGATATCGCTATCAATACTTCGCCTTTTGAGCGAAACTGCGACTTTCTTCTCCAGTCTTCAAGTAGATTGGCGTGGTGTCTCTTTCAGAAGGAAATTTCTAGCCAGCGTCTGTTTCTTGCTTAGTGCACGTGCTTATATTTCCGATAAATAATTAACATTAATAATAAAATTCAACGATCAGCGTCCTTTTTCGCTCATATCAAACTGCGATACAGGTTTGTTCAGTTCCAGAGAAGGGGGCATTTTTTGCTTAGAACGACCCATGTCTCTAGGGCTTGTTAACAGTGAAGATTCTCTCATGCACTCCCGTTACGAAGGCTTCGCTTGCATGCAAAATATTGCTAGTGACCCGCTGACTATTTCTAAGGCACCATTCCTTGCAAGATACGTCTCTTTTCGGTAGCAAGCGCTCTCTGATGGGATACTCTCCATCCGAGCGTTATTGCCAAAACAGTATCAGGCTAACAGAAAAGGGCAAAAACAAGCTACAACACAAGAAAATATCGTGGTGCGCGTTCGTGCTGGAGTTCATTTGCAATAAGAATAGTGTATCCTCCGAAGTACTTTTTACAAAGATATTGCATTAGTCGCCGTGGTAGTTTACTGGCTATGGCAATGCGCTGCTGAGCTCAAGGTCGTGGGTTTGATCCCGGCCGTGGCGGCCGCATTTCAGCGGCGAAATGCAAAAACGCATGTGCAATTTAGACTAAGTGGACGGTAAGAAACCCAATGTGGTCAAAATTAAATTCGGAGTCCACTACGGATTGCTTCATAATCAGATCGTGGTTTTGGCACGTGTCACCTAAGAATTCAATTAAAATGGCTATTGTGTCGTAATACCCGAAGCGACAACTTTGTGCGCGGGTCATTAAATCGTCGGCTTCCTTGTATTCAATAAATCTTTTAGCCCCAAAGGAGGCAATTTAATTAGCTCAGCACCTACGAAGCGTATAAATTGCGTAAAGATAAAGAGGGAGGGAGGGGGAGGGCAATGCCATTGCGGCGCTTTTGAATCACCGTGGTGATAGTGGCAACTCAAATTTTGCCGCACATCAAAACTGTCCTTGTTGCTGCGCCACGCTGCAGTCGGAAAGCGTATAGTTTGCTCTGGGAGCTACTAGATGGCACCACTATGCCGTGAAGGTTGCCTCGATGATCTTGACTCCCTCGAGAGGGAGCATGTAGAGATTTCCTAGTGGTATCCTGGCGGTTTCCTGCTCACAAATTCTTAACAACGTTGACATTCGTTTTTTTAGCAAAGTGTTTGGCTCATCAACGCATTGGGAGGGGGGGGGGGGTGAAAAGTATCCGCTCACACTACACATTGACCGGTTCACTCAAACGACTAAATAGTCGTATTACGATATTATTATCGTAATATTATACACATATTAGCCATAATTGTTGAAGTTGACCATCTGAAGACATCACTGTGGGCTATGAAAGACGCCACAAAGAAGGACTCCTAAGTAATATTGAACTTTGGTATACAAGTTTTTTATTTCGCGTTTATGTTTATGTACGGAACGTTTCCAAGTTGAAATTGAAATTCAGTCACCGCGGGTGGGATGCGATGCCGATTTAATATGTAATTACCGATAATTTATGACGTTTGCCGAACGAATAATATGTCTCCTAAAATGAAGCTGTGAGATCTACAGCCACTATTTTAAGGTTTATTTAGTCTTCGCTAGAGAACCTGGTGCATCTTAGTGGGACGCGGAACTATATACCTCTCATTCTACAACTGCCTAGACTTTACGTTGTCACCGTCCCTTTTGTATTGTATTATGCATGAAGTTCTTCTTTTCGTGCCGTTGTTAGTCTCACTTAGACTGAAGCCCTTGCTTTTTATTTTACTTCTTCGAACGGACTTTCCTAACACAGTTCATTTGCCCGAGTTGCGTGGTGGCTCTCGGTTTGACAACCGGAGAAATGAAACAAAGCGCTGGGTCTAAACAAAACGCCGCCAAACCAATAGATAAATCAGTTGTACCCACAAGTTCCTTTTCAGTTAGCACGCAGGGAGTACGGAACCTTTTGTTAAATCTGGAGACGAAAAAGGGAACGGGACCCGATAACATACAAAATATCTTCTTGCGGAGATATGCAGAATGGATATCTAAATACTTGTGCACAATTTTTAACAAATCAGAATCCTGCACTGTCCCCTGCGAGGGGAAGACGCTGAAATCGTCCTAGTGCATAAATCCGGAAGTAAGTCCGACGTCTCAAATTATAGGCCGATCTCCCTAACTTCTACAGCATGCAAGCTTTTAGAGCATATAGTACTGAAACAGATAACCACATACTTGGAAGAACATTGCATATATTGTCCCCATACCAGCATGGCTTTCGAAGAGGGCACTCAACAGTTACCCAACCAGCGGAATTACTGCACGACATATCGCTAACTTTTGGAACCAGAAACAAACCGATTTGATACTGTTGGATTTTTCAAAGGCGTTCTACCGCGTGTCCCACAAAAATTGACTTTAAAACTTATTCATGCCTTCGGTGACAGTCCTATTGTTCACTGGATCCAGCAATATCTATCTGATCGATTACAATTCGTACAAGTTCATGATGTATCGTCCTCATTAGAACCCGTCACATCAGGTGTGCTCCAGGGTAGCGTCCTGGCGCCTGTGCTATTCCTTCTGTACAATAATGATTTGCCGTCCATATGCAATGTTAAATTTCGACTATTTGCAGATTATTGCATATTGTACCACGAAATTAACTCACCAGCTGACCAGGAGACACTTAATGACGCATTACAGTGCGTTCATAAATGGTGCGAGGACTGGCAAATGAACATTAATATTCAGAAATCTGGAGTGCTCACGATAACTCGGAAGAAAGAAACAACTGATTACAACTATGCTACTAATAAGAACGCGTGATTCCAAGGGTTGACAAGCACAAATATTGGTGTATAATTCACACGATCTCAGGTTTGAAGCTCACGTAGGCAACATCACGTCATCTGCATTAAAAAAGCTTTTTTTTTTCTTAGACGCCGACTCCACTCCGCGCCACCTAAAACGAAACTGCTAGCCTATATACTACACTGGTTCAGCCAATCCTAGGATATGCCATAATTGCTTCGCTTCCTCACAATAAAAAACTTTTATCACAACTAGAAGTTGTTCCACGTAAGGCAATAAGGTTTGTATTAAACAAATACACACCAACTGATTCGCCAGCAGAGATGATAAATAAAGCCGGTTTACTAACAATTGAAAATAAAGCGAAACTGACCCCCCCAAGACAGTTTTTGTTCCAATGTCTCAATGGCGACAGTAAAATTGATTCATATAAGTTCATTTGTTTAACCACCACCAGACCATCCCAACGTAAGCACTCCCGAACGCTGAACGAATTCTCAACCAACTCAAACTGTTTTAAATATTCATATTTTCCACTTGTAACGAGGGAATAGAATAAATTAGACAAAGAAATCACTAACACTGAGTCATTAAACAGTTTTGTATCCATTTTAGAAAAAGTACTGCTAGCATCTCACTTACATTAACTACTGTTACTTTTTCCCCTAAAAAATAATCTCTTAGTATGTCATCTCTGTTAAACTGCCAGTTGTACTAATGCCTACGCAGAGTACTTGTTTTATGTATGGCGATTTTATTTGTTCTGATGATGTGCCCGCCTGCTATGATCTCGTAAGAGATTGCCAGTATTCTAAATAAATAATGTCCATTCTAAAGAGCAATATCATAATCATCATCAGCCTATATTCATGTCCACTGCAGGACTAAGGCATCGATCTCCAATTACCCCTGTCTAGCGCTAGCTGATTCGAACTTGTGCCTGCTAATTTCCCAACTTCATCACCCCACCTAGTTTTCTGCCGTCCTCGACTGCACTTCCGTTCTCTTCGTATCCATTCTGTAACTCTAATGGTCCACCGGTTATCCATTCTACGCATTACATGGCCTGCCCAGCTTCATTTTTTTCCTCTTAATGTCAACTAGAATATAGGATATCCCCGTTTGCTCTCTGATCCACACCGCTCTCCTTCCTGCCTCTTATGTTAGGCCTAATATTTTTCGTTCCATCGCTGTTGGTGCGGGGATCTTAACTTGTTCACGAGCTTCTTTGTTAACCTCCAAGTTACTGCCCCATATGTTAGCACCGGTAGAATTCAATGATTGTACACTTTTCTTTTCAATGACAGTGGTAAGCTCCCAGTCAGGATTTGGCAATGCTTGCCGTATGCACTCCAACCCAATTTTATTCTTCTGTAAGGTTCTTTCCCATGATCAGTGTCCCCTGTGAGTAATTGACCTAGATAAACGTACTCCTTTGCAGACTCTAGAGGCTGACTGGTGATCCTGAATTCTTGTTCCTTTTCCATGCTATTGAACATTATCTTTGTCTTCTGCATATTCATCTTCAACCCCCCTCTTAGACTTTCTCAGTTAAGGTCCTCAATCATTTGTTGTAATTCGTCTCCATTGTTGCAGAATAGGGCAATGTCATCTGCAAACCGGAGGTTGCTGAGATATTCGCCGTTGATCCTCAGTCCTAAGCCTCCCCAGTCTCAGAGCTTCAATACTTCTAAGCATGCAGTGAATAGCATTGGAGAGATTGTGTCTCCTTGCCTGACCCTTTTCTTGATAGCTAGCTTTCTACTTTTCTTGTGGAGAAGCAAGGTAGCGGTGGAATCCTTGCAGATATTTGCCAAGATATTCACGTATGCCTCCTGTACTCCTTGATTACGCAATGCCTCTATGACTGCTGGTATCTAAACTGAATCAAATGCTTTTTGTTAATCTATGAAAGCTATAGAGAGGTTGATTGTACTCCGCAGATTTCTCTATTACCTAATTTATGACACGGATATGATCCATCGTAGAACATCCCTTCCTGAAGCCAGCCTGTTCTCTTGGTTGGCTGAAGTCAAGTGTTGCCCTGATTCTATTGGAAATTATCTTGGTGAGTATGTTGTACAACAATGAAAGCAAGCTAATGGGCCTAAAGTTCTTCAAATATCTAACGTCTCCCTTCTTATGAATTAGTATAATGTTGGCGTTCTTCCAGCTCTCTGGTACACTTGAAGTCGTGAGGCATTGCGTATAAACAGCCGCAAGTTTTTCAAGCATATCTCCTCTATCTTTGATTAAATGGACTGTTATTCCATCTTTTCCAGCAGCTTTTCTCCTGGTCATGTCTTGCAAAGCCCTTCTAACTTCATTGCTAGTTATAGAAGGAGCCTCTGTATCATGTTCATCACTACTTCGAATGAAATTAGCTTGGCTGCTCTGGTAACTGTACAGGTCAGTATACAATTTTTTCGGGACTTTTACTATGTCATCAAAATTTCTGATGATATTACCCTGCTTATCTTTCAGTGCATACATCTTGCCTTGTCCTATGCCAAGTTTTCTTTTCACTGACTTTAAGCTGCGTCGATATTTTACTGCTTCCTCAGTCTTTTCCACGTTATAATTTCGAATATCCCTTACTTTATTCTTGTTGATCAGTTTTGACAGTTCAGCGAATTCTATCTGATCTCTCGAGTTTGACCCTTTCATGTATTGCCATCTCTTTATTAGGTCCTTTGTTACTATACGGGAGAGCTTACCTACTGGTTGCCTTGGTGCCTTACCTGCCACATCATTTGCTGCTTCTGAGATCAGCCTAGTTACGGTCTCATTCATTACCTCTATGTTGTCTTCCTGTTCCTGTTCTGAAGCTGCATATTTGTTTGTGAGCACCAGCCTGAATTGGTGTGCTTTTACCCTTACTGTGTCTAGGTTGGCCTGTTTCTTTTTGACTAATTTCACTCTTTCTCTCTTCAAATTGAGAGAAATCCCAGACCTCACTAACCTCTGGTCACTGCATTTTACCCTTGCTAACACTTCTACACCCTGCTCTACGCTGCGATCGGCAGATAGTATGAAATCTATTTCATTCCTTGTTTTTCCATTAGGGCTTTTCCAAGTCCACATCCTGTTGCTGCGCTTCCTGAAGAAGGTATTCATTATTCGGAGCCTATTCTTTTCCGCGAATTCCACTAACATATTCCCTCTCGTGTTCCTAGAATCGATGCCATAGTTGCCAATTGCTTGCTCACCAGCCTGCTTTTTCCCCACTTTTTCATTGAAGTCGCCCATGACCACAGTATACTTAGTTTTCACCTTACTCATTGCGAATTCAACATCTTCATAAAACTGTTCTATTTCTTCATCATCGTGACTGGAGGTTGGGGTGTAGGCTCGTACTACCTTCATTCTATACCTGTTATGCAGCTTTATTACGAGACTGCTACCCTCTCTATAATGCTGTAGAATTCATCAATGTTGCTGGCTATGTCCTTATGGATTAAAAATCCTACCCCGAATTCTCTCTTATCTGGAAGACCTCTAGCTGAGGACATGGCCGTTAGTCAGCACTGTGTCAGCCTCACCACTTCTTCTAACCTCACTGAGGCCAATAATATCCCACGCAATGCCTGATAATTCCTCAAATACCTTGCTAATTATAGTTGAATATATGTTTTGATTTCTCTTGCATGTAATATGTCCGCCTCTCTGGATATTCCAGCTCAACGACTAAAATTGTGTTATCTATAACAAGAAAATCTCTAAAATTTCGTAAAAGTTAATAATGATCACCGCGTAGACCGGCAGGACACAAAACGCACATGTTCCGGTGACCTTCCAAGAATAGTCACCCAACGCGCCAGAGCACATGGTGGAGGCAGCCAAGCTTTACCGCCGGTCAACCGGCGGTTTCCAAGGAGCTGTCCCCTTTTCGTCCACTTGGCCCGTTCACAAGTGCTCAGAAAAAAAAAACTGCAAATAACCCTTATCAAGCCAGATAAATGCCTAGTTGTGGACTCGGAAAGAGTGAATAGGCCGGAAAGATCATGGAATGTTTAGAGAGCAGGCACTCACAATAAAAAGGACGAATGCACTTTCCTCTTTCGCCGCACCCTTAACCTTAAGTTCAGGAAATGTGCTTGTCATACGCCCAAACCTAATTTTCTTAATGGTAATGGGGCTAGGACTATAAATAACCAGTTTGCTCTTTCCGAAATATTAATTCGTTGTCGTGACATTTCTGTATTTTTTTTCTTTCATGCAGAAGGAAAGAATGGGAGCATAATTTTCTTATAACCAGTTTCAATGTGCGAATATTTTGCGATGGTTTGCATGCAATCGATCATTGTAATTCATAATTACCGCAGAGCCCATTTGCTAAGCAGTTAAAACTTGTCTGTGAGAGATTCTCGTCATGATTATAAGTGATTTTACCTTTTAGCGCTCAGTGCAAAGCTGTTTTCCTTTATTTTTTTAACACTGCACATATGAGGTATCCTGCAAATGCGTTCATAATTGCGCGCTACGAACACAGAAAAGTATGAATATAAACTTTCATTCTGCAATGCTAACTTTAAGTCATCAAGAAGCTCTACTCAGTGTTCGAAAATAAATTTTTATTGCGACACCAGAGAAACAATATTAATCTTGGCGGGAGCACTGAGAATATAGAGGAAAATGCGCCTTGTTTTGGTGTTTCATATCAGAATAAGAAATTCTTCGGTCTTCATATGATCGCAAGTAGTTTCCTCAGATTTCAAAGTTCCTGGCAAGGACGACCAGCCCGCGTTTGTCATATGTAGGGTGCTGATGCTCATGTACGGTGTTTTTTGAGCAACTATGGCAAGGAGGAGGGGGGGGGGGGATTAAATATTTTTTCACTTTCATTAGGTTAAATTTTTTTCTTCTAAATTTCCTTTTAGGCCCAAATCTCAATTACCCGGTATAATTTCAGTATGAATGCTTCACAAATGGTCTTCATACTTTAAACAAAGATGTGTTAATTCGAAGCGAACATCTCGTTAAGCCAATGCAGGACAATTAATTTTACCAGCTCTCCATCGCACCGAATGAGAATTTGTGGCCGCATGCTCTGGTGCTCTTCTCCGGTTGTTTGTTCTACAATAAGTTGACAGGCGTTTCGGACTCTCCTAAACCGCTGGGAAGGCTGGCGCTCTAATTAACGTCGAGTGCGCCAGTGTCATATCACAAAATGTAAGTATTCACTACGGCAGTATCCAGAAAGTTCTTGCTAAAAAGTGTGTGTGGTTGACAGAAAATTCAGCAGATATATTTACGGTGAGGTATGCAGAAAGCTTTTTTCGCTTGGTATATGGTATGCTGAGTGCGTGCAATAGTGGGCACTCAGTGCAACTGAATGTATCCGTCCCTTGCTAAACAGATTCCACGACTTCACAGAACTATCCGCCGCGGGAAGTACAGATGCTACAAGGCATCGGAGCGTTGACTATAAAACCATGGACGGCCGTAAGAATAACACACCGGCTCACGCTATCCGTGCAGTATGCCACCATGAAATAAGAAGACACTCGCTCTCAGACCAGAGAATACAAAATTCCTTGTTTTTTAGAGTGCGAAGTTTTTCGCTGTGTTTAAGTCTGTCAAAGCTTGTTGCAAAGATTATATTATGGAGGTACGCATGCCTTCTCTTCACATGAGATTCCGCATGGTTACGATTCAAAGCTATATACTGTTCTTCAAAGTTTATGAGTTTCCTCCCATGGACGTACACACCGTGCAGTTGTTCGTCAGCTAAATAATAATAATAATAATAATAATAATAATAATAATAATAATATTATTATTATTATTATTATTATTATTATTATTATTATTATTATTATTATTATTATTATTATTATTATTATTATTATTATTATTATTATTATTATTATTATTATTATTATTATTATTATTATTTGGTTTGTACACATATACACACAAAGACACGAGGGAAAGAGGGGGAGAGCAAGCTGACAACTGCCACCAAGAGGGGCACAACGCCTGTCTACTCTTTCAGAAGGGGGGAATAGAAGAAATGAAAAATAAAAGGAAAGAAAACAGGAAATAAAGAAATGACGGAGACACAGACAGAACAAAACAACACTAATAATGTCAATAAACGGGAGGCCAAGGCAGTATCGTTCACAAAATGTTAGCAGCGCTCGATGGGCATGGTCACGTCGAGCAGTGCAACCCCTTGGAAACAGACAATCGTCATTTAAATACATTTTGAAAGTGTTCGCTGAAACACCTTGTATATACAGTTACAGGGTTGTAGCTCAGTGCCCAGGGTAACACCCCATCTACTGACTCCGAGACACTTCAACCTCCTCTTCACCTCCCAGCGTCATTTTGTCCACAGCGACACAAACTCGTACGTGACATTATCTTGACTTTTTTTCAGTCCAAGCGCAACGAAAGAGTCAGGGTGCATAGCTGCATGATGGGTGAATAATCACGACCGTGGTGCTTGCGAGGAAAGGTTATTTTTCGTGCAACCGCGATTGGCGTGAAGAGCTAAGAATTTTCTACCGGGATAATTTTCTCATTTTCAGGCTCTCTTCCCGTTGAATGGTAAATGCAGAGGTGTCCAATGTCTATCGAAGTACGCTCGCGGCTTTGCAAGTACACGCCCTTTCAGAACGATCGCGAATGCAACTTTAGCTCCTGTAGAGAAGCGTGAACGAATACGAATCTTTATGGAAAGTTCGAAGTCTAACAATTGTGTTTTTTGTTTCCCGAGAATCCGCGTAAGTTTAAACACAATGAAAGCAGAACCTGTGCCGACGCCTTTCCCAACGCGATTGCCATAGAGTGAATGGGCGGAATCTGAGAGAAGTTTCTGCACACTGTAATTTCATTTTCATCCTTACACTTTTACGGAATCGCGGGCTAAATAGAAGTATATAGGACACGCTATGTTATAAAATTACAATGAAACTTGAATTTTGTTTGCATAATGGCAGCATTCCCTACTCTATCACAATTTCAGAACAATGAACTACTGAAATATTAACCGCGTATGACAGTGTGAGAAACGAGCGTTGAGAACATTTCTTGAGGGAAGATTCAGCGTAATTTATACAGTATCAAACAATCTCTGCAACACAGCTGCATCATGCACATTATGCATGTATGCGTGCATACGCTTACGCGGCCTGTAGAGTGTCCCCACTAGGAGCACCAAATGCAACGCACGCTCAGCCCGTTAACAGCCTACAGAGGCAGCTACAGAGGAGATTATTGGGAGTGTATCTTTAATATTCACAATATATTTGGTGAACAGTCTGTAACAGTTGACGCCCAGTTTGTTCTGAAACTGCCCGGAACACAAATAGAGATAAGTAACTCGAATGCATGGCCATATTTATCCTTTTTTTTTCTGGCTTGAGAGCGTGTCAATGTATCGCGGAAAGCATGGTTATGTATCATGAAATTAACTGCTTTCGCATATTTTTCTCTTACGTGCGTGCTCCATGGTAGAAATCTATTGTCACATAGTAGTGGCGGTGAAGACAACAGTCGCAAAACTGTGGATAACGAAACGGACTTCTTATTGGGCGAACCTGTGCCTACAAAAGCAAGTTGCACTTGTAGTACAACGACAGCGGCGAACAAGGTCCGCTATCGTCGAAATCTGATCAGCGGCGAAACGCGTCGGCTTTTATACGTGAGTCATCGAAGGTTCCAGATTAATCCCTCGTGTCCGCGTGTCTTCCAGAAAGTTCTAGACAATTCGCGTCGCTCATACTATCAGGGGTGCTATTTAAGTAACAATGCCTTTTCGCGCGACGTCACCGCTTCTGCAAATGGTGTATACGTAGCACGATGTTTTTTGAATAGTCCGATCAACAGCTCTCTCCGTTGGGTGGATTAAAGTCCCAAGATTTTCTGGTCTTTTTTTTTTTTTTAGAAAGCAAAAAAAATATATCTAGGGACTTTAGGGCGGATGTGTCTTTCGTGGTCTCTTCTCTTTTTCCGGGGCCTCTATAGCAAATTTGTTTTGTGAGAAGACATTTAATAAAAGCGCACGTCCATCCTTTGTAAAGCAAATTTGTTTTGCAACCTTACAACGTGAAAGCGGCCGTTGCATAAAGAAAATCGAACGCAAGTGCTCCTATTTTTGAAGCCGTAGCCACATATTTGTCGAATGTACATCCAATCCATGCCATTGAGCCCATGCAAAATGGTGGTCTCTGTTGGAGCCGAGCAGCTGACTGTCGCATCACCGTGCGTTTACGCTAGTCCGTAATGTTCCACAAGTGATTTCGGCCCACGACTGTGTACTTTCTTCTGAGAAGAAATTCAGACGTGGCTTCCGGGAAACGTGAGATAGAAGAAAGAGGTGAGTAAATATTCTCGTGTAGTGCTTGCATTGTTGTGTGGTTTTCGCTGCATGTATTGAATGACGTGTGATCCTTTCTTTTTTTAGGAAGAGCCAACAAGAATTATTCATTGCAGTGCAGAACATAGTGTATCGAGAACTGTCAAGACACCGCCACGACAGAATAATAGTTTCGTCAAAGTGATCGCAGCGACGGCAACCCTTCCTCGGTCAGGCGCCTCTGCACTGACGGTTCCGTTCCGAGAAAGAAGCTGCTAGAACGGTAAATCTGAGTAGCGACGTTAAGTTCTTTTACATTAATGGTATAAAAAGGTAAAACAGAATAATCAAATCGAAGTGAGTGTTTTATGCACGCGATAAGTTCAGACAAAATGTTTGCCTTACTGTGCTGCGGTCGGGCTGAAATTCTCGTTTTTAGAAAGGCTTCAAAATGTCGGCGAAATGCCCACGCGTGTCGTACGAACAGGCCGCTATTCTGTTTCACTTCATCGAGCAGCATCCATACCTGCTTCTACTAAGTTCTCGCCACGTACGGGTGCTGCTCAAAAAAACGAGCTGGGGGAGGAGGTAGAGCCCTTCTAAATGAACAGCGGTAAAGACAAGCCGCTGGTGCAGTCACTGGGCCAGCATGTGCTGACCTCTGTATTAATTGTATCGATCAGTAAACAAGCGTAGTGCTGTGATGTACATTTACAAATTTACAGGCAGTACTGTGATGATCATTTCTTGTACACATTTGCAGGATATAACTGGCAATATCTAGGCACTTATGTCGCTAAAAGAAAAAAAGTCAAGTTCAAGTAGCCATGTAATGCATTTTGATGGGCCACAAATATATGTTCGGTGTCTCAATATAGAGTGACAATAGCATTATTGCAGTAACTCCAAAGCCTGCGAATGCAGACCAATACAACAACATACCAAGGCCTTGTTGCTCAGCTTCTGTAAGTAAATTTTATTTATTTTCTTGCAAACAGCACCATAAGGCACAGATGGCTGGCCTGCGGCAGCTGACAGAGGAAGTGCGCAGCCTGTGGGACATACAGCAGCAGTGCCTCGAGGAGGAGCGGCGGTCTCAGGGGACGAATTAACACCCCCCGCAGCTGTTGCTGGCTGCACTTGCTCATGGTGCAAGCCAAGCCCTTCACCCATTTCAGGCCCCTCATTAAATGTAAAGAAGCATAGGCAAGGAATTTTTCATCACATTTTTAATCGCTTTAAAAAATTCACTGATGTAATAATGATGATATGAAGTCAGACTATTGCTGGTTTGCAACAAACAATTGCTTATGTCACCCTTTAATGCAACCACAAATAGCATAGCAGCATGATTTCATGCTTGAATTGATACTGCAGCAATAGGCGTGTCCACGCCATCAGGCTCACCTGCACAAGTGCCAGTAAGCCTGGTGGTGCGAGCATTCTGACTGTGGCATTTAAATTTCCAGGCGCCTGATTCCTGTCATGTCAATGTGCGCATGAGGCCACACCACAATTTCATCCTGTCTCACCAAATAGTGGCGATCACTTCTTGAGAGGCGGGAGAATTCGGACCTTAATATAACATTGAAAGCAACCTATGAACACACACACTCAAAAATGTGATGAGAATCCCTTGCCTACACTCTCCTTCATTTCATTTGTATATTTGTGACTATCAAAGTATGACATTTTTTTTTGTAACTCCACGACAGCATGTTCCTTCAAATGTGGTGATGTGCTTACACATCTGGCTGTGATAAATATGGTTCTGTTGGTGCGTGATAATTTATGCACCTGTACATTCTTTTCTGGTACAGTTTAACCTGGGTGCTATTTCTGTGTAACTATGGTTTGCACAGTAGTTTTATGAAACAATGTGTGCCGTTACTTGTGATATTTTAGATGCAAGTGCAAGGGGATATGACATTTATACAAGGTGATGTGATATATGCTGCATGTCTCTACTACTGCAGCCTGATGATTTTCACGGTTCTTTAATGTAATTGCTATTGCATGTGATGTGTGCATAAACATGTTTTACTTTAAAAAAGGGCTGTAGGTTGAAGAATAAAGAAAGTTGCAGTTTTGTTTAATGCGTTTATTTACATGTCACTGCTACATTTGCAGTGCTAGCTTGCACTATAAAAATATTACTGTGTAACATTTCAGTTATTGACTCTACTGTTATAAGTGAGGGCACTTGGCTGAAATCTACGTGAACACACTTCACGGCAGTCGCACCGCTTGACATGTTGGATGACCAGTTGACAGCATTTTCAGGAAATTTTGCGGTTGTTGCGAGAGAAAAGGGTGCAGGACCTAGAAGGTGTGCGTGTAACAGCACATTCGATGGAGCAGAAGGTGTGATGTACACTGTGCATTTTGGCTTTTGTGAGCTTCACTGCCCGAGTAGAAAGCGAGGAGACGAACACTAATGTCCTTCATTACATAAAGGGAGCGGAGAACTGTCAGGGATACCAGCAAGAAAAAAGGCTACAAAACAAAACTGCACGCTGCATCCATAGCACACCGGGCATCTACATGACGACAGCAGCAGCAAGCAAATGTCAAACACACTTTTAGAAGCCACTTAATTTTAGTTTGCTTTCAATCTTATAGGTTACCGTGCACTATATAGTCTGTTTTACTTATTATAAATGTAAGATCTACATAACCCTCGACTACACAACTTTTACATTTCTCTACAAATCGTTAATGTTTTTCATTACGTAGACATCAACTACAACTGAGCATGGAAAATATTTTGTCAGCAATTTTACAGTATTAAATGCACAATGCAATTATTTCGTATCTGTTAGACCACCACATCTTGCTGACACTACAACAGCGTGTATGCACCTAGCGATGCTCACAATGCTTTTGACGTCGCAAATGCAGCAACACAGTCCTCAAGTAATGCATGTGCTGCGCACGGGTTGTGTCGAACATGCCGATTACACTGTCTCGGACAGCCCGCCCTCTCAGATAATTCAATGGAGACCCGCTGTTTCGGGGCACACCATGTGGTATGGGGTCGCCGTTGTTATCGAGCTCGCTACTACTGCTGGTGCTGCTGTCATCACTTTCATCATCGTCGTGTTTGTCACCCTCAGACAGCCGAAGGTTGTGTGTGCAACACAGCACATGCAGCGACAATGTTGGCCGCACGTTCTGGCTCGTAGAGGAGGGTGCGGTACCGCTGCAGACAGCGGAAACGGCTCATCAAGAGCCCAATACACCTCTCCACTATGGAACGCAAGGTGGCATGTGCTGTGTTGTACTTCCCCTCGGCTGTTTGCATAGGAGGATGGCCGGG
Organism: Dermacentor silvarum; assembly: GCF_013339745.2. NCBI lineage: Eukaryota > Metazoa > Arthropoda > Arachnida > Ixodida > Ixodidae > Dermacentor > Dermacentor silvarum. The sequence continues at coordinate 115,465,411 of NC_051154.1, forward strand.
AACCGGGCTCAGGAGCCACGGATCGAAGGGGTAGCCGCTGTCACCTTCATTAAAATAGAAATGGTGCACTGAGTACTGCTCTGACGAGAGGCAAGTTGACAACTGAGGAAAGTTACAGCATCATTCAACAAAGGTTGGGTTCAGACGTAGCAGACCTCACACTGTCGTGAGTCCCACATAAGAGCACGAGTTGGGCATGTACACCCCGACACAAACTCTTAACCAAATTACAAGCGTACTACTCGGTGCCCCCCTGAAGATGAAGAAATAAACACTTACTGGTGCGACTAATGATAAAGTAGTAGCACTAATACGTGTTGCTTTCTTCTGCTCCTGGCAGGTACTTGGTAGCATGCTTGTAACTTAACACCTTTAAAATTGTCAGTGCTAGCACTAATTGGTTTGATTTTTTCTACTTAAGCAGGCACTTGTGTGCATGTTATTTAGTTATAACTTTGTGTTGAGGCGGACATGACGTTCTATTCGCTAATGAAGTGTGATTGCGACAAAAAATGTTTTGTCTTACCGATGAAGTATACACCTGGGCTCGCGATGCGCCCCGCCTGGAACCGCCGGCGCAGCCATCTCGTCCGCCAGACGAATGAGTCGTGATCTGACCCCGGTCGCATGGGATACACGGTCAGGATCCTCATGTCCGCGTCGCAGATCTGCGGAAAATGTGAACGGATAAAGTCCGCGTTCACAAGTGCAACACAACTGTCAAAAGAATGAGCAGCACTAGAGAACATGACGTATACTTACGAACATGCAGTTTTCGGCGTAGTAGCCCTTCCGAGACATGAACGCAGTATTGCGCTCACCCTTGGATGCGATAATAGCAATGAGGCCTCCGTCCGTGCATCCGATCACGCCGGGAATAGCGCCGCGCCGAAGGAAACCCTCCTTCACGGCGGCCTTTTCTTCTGACGTCTTCGGAAATTGGTCACACTTGTTGCGGACCCCTGCGTTTACGACAGCCTCGGCCACGCGTCGCACGCACTCGCTCCCGGTCGACTGCGACACCCGCCGGATCGTCTCCTCGCTCCCTACAGACGCTTGCTCCCGGTGGGAAAGAAGCGCAGCGCGCACAACACCTTCCGCTCCACCGACAGTCCCGTCGCTCGCTCCGCTTCTAGTTCCCCCGCCAGTTCCTCGCGCAACAACCGCACCGTTTCTTTCGAGAGAGGAAAATGCCGTCGAAAATGGTCATCCGGCATGTCAAACGCGTCGTATGGCTCTCCGTGTCCGCGTCGGCGACGGCGAACAGCCACCGCAGGGGGCAGCCATTTTTTATGCGTTCTGAAACGACCCTACCTCCGGCGGTGCTAAAAAACTATGACTTTTGCTGCGCATAATGAGTACGTCAACGTCATTTTGACGTAGCGGGTTTCCGCGGGCTCCTGACGTCGCGTGATTGACAGACAACATGGGCGCGGCCCGGCCATTTTCGACCAATGGCAGCCGGGTGACGACGACAGAAGTCATCGGCGAAAGTAATAGAATTGCTACAAAATAGCACCCCAGATTACATGAGCGTCGGTGACCACAGACGACGGATAGAAGCATCGATAACGTTCAAGAAGCTTCCGATGCAGGCGCGACCTGTGCGAGCGATAATGTTTAACATTTGTTAGCCGGTGGAAAGCGGCCACCGGTGAAAGATAAACATGTATACCTGACACTATTATAAGTGTGATTTCACTTGGGAATAGGACAGTCGTGACATATTTCCGCACCATACATCTGCCGAAAAATGGTACTGTAGTATAGTAGTGCCACGGTTGATGGCAAGAATGTTACTCGACTGCAGCTTATCATAATTAAACTGTCCGGGCCATTTTTATGGAGTTGTGTTTAGAACGAACAAAATCGCGAGAACGCTAACTCGAAACCAGTTCTTTTGAAGCAAGTCGTCGTTTACAGAGAGACAGAAAAAAAAGGTAGAAAAAATTACACCATCTTCCCTTAGGGGAACCCTGAGTAGTATGCGAAGCAGCCATGGGGTCGACTCAAGTTCCCATTAGTTTTTGCGTTGACGTTTCCTTTCGGCTTCGCGAGCCCGAAGTTCGGGATCGGCCTGTCGCCGCTGCTGTTTCGTGGCAGCGGCTCGAGCCCTCTTCTCCGCGGCGCTGTCCACGGCGCTGACACTGGCGTTGAGGCTGGCGCTGTCCGTGGCACTCATCGCGGCGTTGACATAGCGAGTGACATAGCCCCGACCATAAGCTGCTTCGCATCTAAAGAAAGGGCACGTAGGTCAACCGGACGACGCAAGCCCGGTTTCCTATCCTACGCAGAGGCAAGGTGGTTAATGCATGAAAACAAAGAAAGCAATAAAGGACAGAAAACATTAAAGGTGTCACTTCGCCCACAGATACAGATAAAAACTGCAGTCGCTCAGTGATGTTCTCTACTACAGCAATCGCAGTAATGCATGCATCAATTTCTCCATGGGTTGCAACGCATGCGTTCACGTACCAATTTGTCGCCTAGAGTGATCTGGATTCTGGGTGATCTAACGTGGTGCGGTGTAGAAGATACTAATCGTCCTAGAGAGGACAGATGTCTAGGAGAGGTTCGATACACTTCTCTGACCTGCTTGTATAAAGTGTAAACACGGGGAATGCGGGAGATGGAAATTCAAGATAATGAGCAACACGAGAACAAGGTACTAAGAGCAGAAGCCAACGTTTCGACAAGTGAACTTGTCTTTTTGAAGGCGACATATGCGTTCCTCAGCACAGTATATGTAGGTACGGTTCCATATAGTCATCCTGACCCGTCGTCCAGGCCCATTCCACAAAAAGAGGAACCTACAATGACACGTCAACCGGCAAACACACGTCGCTGCCTCAAATTCCTCCACCGACTATCAGTAGCGCATTATCTTTCTTTTCAATTCTACAACCTCGCCGCTAACACACTCTTGCTCGTTACCTCGCCCACCCGCCTTACCATCTCTCTCCTTTAGAAGAACTGTAGCCATATTTACTTATAGGGTTGTTCGTTTTCCGGTAAAACCCGATTTTACCCGATTTTTACACCCCGAACATAATTCAGGAGAATCGGGTTAAACCCGATTTCTCTCCGAATTCAAAAACCAGATACCACGCTTTTATTTTATTTTTTTATTATTTTTTTATACTCGGTGCACACGCACTAGCTACCCTGCCTCAGGATACGAAGTTAGATCCTGTTGGCTTAAGTGAACTCCAGTAACCTATAGTTCGTTTCACAAGGTGCGTGCATCATAGTGGACGCTACACGGCTCTCTACCAACCACTCAACGAGCGCGCTTAACTCTGAGTTGTAACGCACCGTGACATTCTATGGCATGTTGCGCATGCAGATGATAATGTATGTTAACAAGGATGTGCAAAATCGATTACCAGCTTGTCATGAATGAAATGTATATTTATTCACGAAAATAAACTAGACGTTATCAATGCTCTTTACTGTCATTATTACTTATAAATTTCCAAAGAAACGCCAAACTTCGGAACATGTACTAGAAAACCCTGATGTCACCCCCATTAGCAGCTTGAAACAGAATTCGAAAGTGATGATATTCGAAATCATTCGAAAGTGATGAAATTCGTTCTATATAACGCTCCGGCCACGTTTTAGTGCATGATGGACTTCCGTCTTCGCGGTTTCAAATGGCCCACATGCTTCTGCTACTTGGACGACGTTATAGTGTTCTCCCCAACATTCGCGACGCACCTCGAGTGCCTTTCAGCAGTCCTGGACGTTTTTCGCCCAGCTGGTCTGAAACTCAACGCATCAACGTGCCACGCTGGCCGTCACCAGATTACTGTGGTAGGACATCTCGTTGATGCGAACGGACTGCAACCGTGCCCAGGAAGACGCCATGCTATTACGCACTTCCCTGTTCCGAAGTGTGTTAAGGATGTGCGCAGCTTCATCAGCCTTTGTTCGTACTTCCGCCGCTTCGTGAAAACTTTCGCGGCCATAAAATGACCGCTAACCAAGCTTTTGAAGGAAGACGCCCCTTTCAATTGGGGTGATAACGAGGTCTCTGCATTCTTGCATCTAATTGACCTTGTCTACCGCAAATCGTTCTGGCCCCGTTTTGATCCGTCTGCATCTACCGAAGTCCGTACTGATGCCAGCGGCCACGGAATCGGCACAGTACTAGCACAACGTGTTATCGCTTATGCCAACAGGCTCCTCTCAACCTCCGAGCACAACTATTCCATCATCGAGCGTGAGTGTCTGGCCCTAGTTTGGGCGGTTGCGAAGTTCCGCCCATACTTATATGGCCTAACCTTCTCAGTCGTCACAGACCATCACGCGCTTTCCTGGTTGAGGTCACTGAAAGATCCTACAGTAGACTTGGTCGCTGGGCGTTACGCCTGCAAGAGCATTCGTATTATGTCATATACAAGCCTGGCCGTCTCCACAAGGACGCTGACTGCCTTTCTCGCTACCCGGTCGCCGAGTCTGACGATGCCGACCTTAGCACCGGCAACGTCATTTTCTCTGTGTCTGCCTTTGCTAACATCGCAGATGAGCTGTACCGGGACCTATCGCTGCCAGCACTCATCGAGCGTCTGCATGCTTCAGGTATACCCACGCCTCTGTTCGCCGACATATCCTCCAGGGCGGCATTCTGCACCGAAGGAACTTCCTCCCTGGCGTATCTTATTTTCTTCTTGTCGTGCCCAAACATCTATGATGGACTGTGCTCTTTGAGCTCCATGATGCGCCCACTGCCGGATACCTTGGGGTATCTCGCACGTACGGCCGCGTCCGCTGCCGCTTCTATTGGCCCGGTCTCGCTCGCTCCGTCCAACAATATATGTTGCTGCCGGCAATTCCGGCCACCGTCGGAAATAAAGTCCCTATATAAGAAAAGTACCGCCATCCTTTGATAAACGCCGCTTCTCTCTCTCCTGTATCTCCGATTGGACGATGATAGCTCGCGCTTTTCACTTCTTTATATCTTGTTTTTTTTTCGCCTCAGAGCCATGTTGAATGTCCTCTGCGCAGCCGCAGTCGCCGGCGGCGGCGGCGGCACGCGCCCGGCCTGAAAGCTTGAACGTAGACTTTCTAGGTGCGCCACCGTCGACTTGGCTTTCGCAAGCGAAAAGTGAAGAAAAAAGCAAGCGCTTTAGGAGAGGAGGTGGCGTAGGAAAGAGTAGATGGCGGTACTTTTCTTATATAGGGACTATAGTCGGAAAACGCCTCACGTGCTACCTGCTGGTCATCTCCAGCCGATCACTGTCCCTGCGGAACCGTTCTTCCGTATTGGATTAGATATCTCCTCAGCCTCTTTCCGGCGTCATCCTATGGGTACAAATGGGTAGCCGTTGCAACTGATTACGCCACCCGATAGGCCATCACACGGGCTCAGTTGAGCCACTGACGTTGCAAACTTTCCCTTGCGCATGACATTATCTTATTTCGTGGAGCGCCGCGACAGCTGCTTACTGACAGTGGTCGTAACTTCCTGTCAAAAGTTATCGCCGACATTGTGCTTTCCTGCTCCACTCAACACAAGCTGATCCACTTGTACCATCCTCAAACCAACGGACTTACGGAGGGCACGAACCATGCCCTCACATATATGCTGTCTAGAGTGTACTAACAATGGTATTCTAGTACACTCTAATGCTGTCCATGTACGTTTCGAAAGACCACCATGACTGGAACATTGCCGTTCCTTACATCACATTTGCCTATAATTTTGCTCATCACGACACCGCCGGAGTTTCTCCATTTTATCTATTGTACGGTCGCGCACCGATCTTGCCCCTTCCATGGCACTTCCTCCTCCTGCGAATTCAACAAGCGAGAATGCGTGCGAAGCAACCGCCCTGGCTGACTATGCACGCCAGCTTGCTCGTACACCACTGATGGCCTCGCAAACCACTCAGCAGCGTGTGTACAACGCCCACCAACGTGAGCCACGGTTTTCGCCTGGTGCGCTCAGGCTCATATGGCGACCCTCTCGTCATGTCGGAGTTTCAGAGAAGATGCTCTCCCAATACACGGGGCCCTACCGCGTGCTGCGCCATGTGACGCCAGTGGCCTACGAAATTGCTCGCGTCAGTTCTACCTCACCCTCTACACTGGCCACCAGTGACGTCGTGCCCATCAGTAGGCTCAAAGCCTATTACACTGCTTCCGAGCTCGCCTTTAGTTGCTCCGGGACGGCGCTTTTGCCGCCGGTGGTAGTGCTACGGACCAGTATTTACGATGACGAAGAGGCTAGTGGTGTGAAGACGACGACGACGATTGGAGGCTATAGCGCGGGCTGCTGACTTTTCGCCAAGTGAAGCGTATTCATTAGTAAATATACTTGTATATAGCTTCTTGTCTGCGTCTTCCCACGTAACAATATTTAGCCATGTCACATACAATTAATTGCTTATCCGATATGTAGTATACTTGCAGATATTATTAATTGAATATTTAAAGCGGGGCGGTTTTCTCGAGAACTCAAGCATGCCAAAGTTACCCCAGTTTTTAAAAAGGATGATCACTAATTATTAACACAATACCACCAATCCGTGTACTGCCATTCTTCAGTAAAATAATCGCGAAAATAACTGTCAATCGCCTAAGAGATTACCTTAATTAATTTATTATTCTTACCCATAATCATTTCGGTTTTCGATCAGGATATTCTACAGATCTCGCTGCAATATTTCTCACAGATTGCCTAAAAAAGGCTTTTGATGATGGTAGCTTTGCTGACCTTATGTTTACAGAGTTAACAGTATTGTATGCCTTTGACACTATTAATCGCCAGATCCTCTTAAACTAGAATCAATGGGAATATCTGGTCCTGCCTTGCTACTAATCCGCAGCTACTTCCTTAACAGAAAAGCAAGTTGTCAGCGTTTCCGGTACTTACTCAAAGCAAAACACGACTAAAATACGGAATTGGTAACACAAGGGTTCATTTTGGGCCCACTTTTGTTCTTAATTTATATTAACGATCTACCTAATCACACACTGTAATTGCTTGATATGTCGTGACGGTACTACAATATTTAACCCTGACAAAAGTATAAACTGCCAAGTAGATACACTTAGTGCGGACCTTTTTAACATATCTCACTAGTGTAAACTACACAGACAAGAGTTTAATTAAACTAACACTAAATTTATTGTCTTGACATCGCATCAATGATCTTTAGTTCCCGTTCCTTCCATTTCCTTGCCACCGTACTCCATCCAGGTTAGCGATGATTGCATGTATTTGGGCGTCAGACTCGATAGAAACTTAAAATTTCGTTACCACAATTCAGACGTATGAAAGTGGGCAAGTTTGCACTCGGTTGTGCAAAGCTTAGGCACAGCGAAAGTGTCAATCCTTAAGTCTTACTGGCTGGTACTGCTAAGTATTAACTTAGTTGCTGCTAGGTCTTAACTTGGCTTAACTTATATACGCATGTAGGGAACGTATTCTCGAGCGATCATTTTCGGAGGTACCTTCCCTTTCACGACATTTTGCGTGACTAGCGCTGGACGCGTCGGCGCCTACGAGCGACAGCGTTCCTGGCATGCCACAAACTCAGGCAGGCAGGCAGGAGCCGTGTCTGTGTCGGGCGAAGCGAGCGCGCACCTGCGCCGACGGTTACTAGGCAACGCGAGGTGACGTCATCGCTGCGGGCGGCGTTGGCAGCAGCTCTGTGCGTTGCCTCGTTGGTACTGCTACAATTTTTTTCTCTCTCTATCTCGCTCTTATTTTCTCTTTCGCTCTCCCGAGCATTGCGCGCGCAGCGCGGATGCTCTCCTTCTCTCTCCTTAAAGTCCCCTGTCAAGGCAACATGTGCACGGAACGGAGAGGAGGCGAGGCACACACCGCTCCACGAGGTGGTTGCTAGGCAAAGCTGTGACGTCTTAGCTCGGCGAGGTTTTGCGACAACAGGCGCCACTTTTTACGGTCAGGTAGAACAGCTTCGCTGTTAACAGATGATTTCCTATGGTATACGAATCCTCAATTGAGCTCATTCCTTTTTTTCCCGTCCCATTCTCTTATCATTGTATTATGTATTCATTAATTCATTCACACAACAATGGCTGTATAATTGCATGGGGTAATACATACAGTACTCATCTTGCGCCACTACAAATCTTGCAGCACACAGCAATCAATATAATAACATTTAGCTGATACTACACCAACGCCAAACACTTATTACAAGGCGTTGATATCCTTACAATGTACCACATAATTAAATATAATCTATGTATATGGTTACTTAAGCATATCAACAATCAATTCCCCTTCTATTTCATTCCGTCTTTTTCACTAAACAACACCAACTGAACAAAGTTTGCTCTTAACAAAAACTTCATATGGCCCGAAGTCCGAAACTGTTCATTTCAGCGTCCTTTCTATTATTGAACTCATTATTACTTTGTTTAAAATTAATGGCACTACGATCTTTTATTACAGAACTCAGGAAGTTCCTTTTGAATCTATCTAGTCCTAGGAGGAGGAATAAACTTTATTTAGGGAAATGAGCAGACGCTAAAATCGTCCGAGGTGGGCGGCGTCCCTAGTCCAGGATGCCGTGGGCCTGAGCCGATATCTTGGCCCTGCTGACCAGGCGATGCTGGTCTTCAGGGCTCGAGTTTGTCAGCTGGGCCTCCCACTGCTCGGCGGTTGGTCCGGTGATGGGTGGTGTCGTTGGGTTTTGTTGACATTCCCATACCATGTGATAGAGGGTATTGGGCGCAGAGCATAAGGCGCATTTGTGAGTATAGCTCGTAGGATACATGGCGTGTAGCAGGGTGCCGTGCGGGAATGTGCCGGTCTGTAGTTTGCGGAAGATCACTGCCTCTTCTCTTGTTAGCTTGGGATACGGGGGTGGGTAGATCCTCCTGCCCAGTCTGTAATGACTCAGGATATCGGAGTATCTTTTGGGGACACTATCATGTTGGTCTGCCGGTGCTCGTGAACCCGGTGGGATAGCCCGGAGAATGTGATCTCTGGCAGCAGCGTTAGCCGCTTCATTACCCGCCAGGAACTCGTGTCCCGGGGCCCAGACAATGTACAGTTCTTGAAAATTGTCTAGTTTTTCGAGGATGCTCAGGGCTTGTTTCGAAATGCGGCCCTTTTGGTAATTTCTGCATTCTGTTTGTGAGTCCGTGATGACTGTGATGTGATCTTCCTCTCGCTTGCCCGTAGTGGCTGCCAGGGCTATCGCCGTTTCTTCCGCGCAGTCGATGTCTTAAGTGCTTACCGAGGCTGCTGCTACCTCTTGTCCTTGGCCGTTGATCACGCTGATAGCGTGGGTCGCTCTGTTCTTGTACTTTGCCGCGTCTGTGTATCTGACTTTTCCTTGTTTTGATCCTTCATAGGCCTTACGTAGTGCTTGCACTCTCGCTCGCCTCCTTTCTCTGTTGTATTCAGGGTGCATGTTTCTCGGGATGCTGACCACCGTGATCTTCTCCCTCAGGGGCAGAGGAACCCCCTGTTTTCTGGACTCATATTCGACTGAGTAGCCCAGTCTTATTAGGGTGTCCCTGCCCATGCTGGTGAGCTTGAGTCGCTCTATCTGGCTCGTCTTGTGGGCCTCTGCTAGTTCCTCCCAAGTATTGTGGATGCCCAGGCTGAGTAGCTTCTCCGTCGACGTTGCCGGTGGAAGCCCCAGTGCCAGCTTGTAGGTCTTTCGTATTAGGGTGTTCAATTTGTCTCTCCCGCTGTTATTGAGACCGAGGTACGGGGTGCCGTAAGTGATTCTGCTGATTATCAGGGCTTCTATCAATCTGATTGTGTCCTGCTCTTTCAGGCCGTGCTTTTTGTTAGGCACTCTTCGCACCAAGTGCGCTACTTGGGTAACTGTCGCTTGCAGCTTTTTAATGGCGGCGATACCGGCACCGTCCTTCTGGAAAGTGAGGCCCAGAATACGGAGTACGTTCACCTTGGGTATGTTGACTCCATGTAGGGCCAATGTTGGGTCCGGTGTCTCCTGCGGAGGCCGCCCTCTTGTCCTCCTTTTGAGGATCAGGAGCTCTGACTTTTCCGGCGCGCATGAAATACCGCAGCGGTGTAGATAATGCTCGGTCCTGTCGATGGCTTCCTGCAGGGCGTCTTGTTGTTCGCCCACCGATCCCGTGCACGTCCATATGGTCAGGTCGTCTGCATATATTGCGTGACGGATACCCCTGATGTTCACCAAGAGGTTCGGCAATCCCCTCATCGCTATATTGAACAGCAACGGGGAGATCACCGACCCCTGGGGGGTTCCTTTGGGCGGTATTTGGAACTTCTCGGTCCTGAGGTTCCCCAGGCCTATGGTCGCCGTTCTACCCATCAGTAAGTCCCGAACGTATTTGTATGTCCGCCGTCCGCAGTTGGTATGCGGTACGCTGTTTAGCACTGCTTCGTGTGAGACGTTGTCGAAGGCTCTCTTCACGTCGAGTGCCAGGATGGCACTCTTGTGGCGTGTGCTGAGGCCATCGATGACTTCTTCTTTTAGCTGAAGTAGAATGTCCTGGGGGGAGAGGTTTGGTCGGAAACCGAACATAGTATTCGGCAGGTGCCCCCCTTCTTCCAGGTAGGGCGAGAGTCGATTGGGGATAAATTGTGAACCGAGAGTCGATTGTGGACCGATTGTGGACCAATGCGGGCGAGAGTCGATTGTGGACCGATTATCTAGTCCTAGATAATTTTCGTGTATGCGGCATAATGTATGCAGATGCATTCTCATCGGTAAATGCTATAGTTCATTATATATTACGTTTATTATTCACGTGTGAAATGGTTAAAGTATGCCGATGTTCTGTTCAATTTATTCATATTTTGATACGTTGGTGATTAAACTTGTGTGATTGTTTTGATTCGTGTTCTAGTACGTTTTTATAATTGCTGCCTTTCTAATTAGTTTTTATAACTTCTTTTTACTGTCGTTGCTACAACTCAGTTTACTTTTTTTTCGTGAATACCGTGAGCGGGAGATCCTAATTCATTCTCCGACTGAGGGACCTCCTCGTAAATCTTGCATTTTGTAACAACTTTATATATAGTGAGTGAGTGAGTGAACTTCATTCAGTCCACAATAGACGCGAGTAAACTCGACGCCACCTGGCTAGGTCCACTCGGGGACCATCAGGTGAAACCTGACGGCCCTCTCGCGGGCCCTCTAGACTGCCAGGATTTGAGAGGTCTGGTCCTGGGCCTTAATTACCGTCATCATATAGTAATAAAATTTCATTCTGACTACGCGGTATGTCCAGCGTGGAGATACAGGTCAGCGCGCATACTCGTAGGACTGAACCGTCACTGTCAAAGACAGGAACAGTCAAGCTGTCTTTAGCCGCATATAATACCGAAGTCATTGGGAACCTAGTGATACCTTCACGAAATGCGATAAATATGTTTGTGTGGCACATTTGAGGTCAGTCAAAATGCAATGACAATTGGTTAAAACGATGCCATTATTAGGATTTCTTTAGATATCATTACAACTGGATGGTCATATTAGCCAGGAAAAAGCAAGCGATGAGCCAGTGCACGCCTCGAAATAACTTCCGAGTCTCTTTACTCGGTATTGAATGAGCTGAGAAATTGCGTAGTTTCAAAATAAAATATAAAAGAAAAGTTTAAAAAGCTGCACTGACGTCTCCCTGAGAATACGCGGATTCTTCCAGGAGGAAGCTTTGGATCCCATCAATATTCACTCGGAAATTGGTTTTACGAAACGAACGCAGAGCCCGTGCTCGTTCAGATATCCATTTAGTCTGGGGATCGAACAATGTGAACTGTAGGGGCAGAACTTTCATGTGCATCCGTGATTGCGAAAAGACCGATGTCACTGCCAGTTGCGTAACGCCACCACTGCCACGGTGACCTGTGGTAGTTGCCGTCCTTCTACTGCATTGGCGCAGGTATTCAAAACTCGAAATTCATCGAGTCTTTTTCATCATTTTTAAGGCTGATTTAATCGGTGCATCGTGGCAGTATACGATTATATTTATCCGCTGCATGCCTCGCTGATACATACATTAAAAGTGCAAAAAAGATAACCTTGACTTTTTAGGTTCCTCGGAAAGACAACGGCTGGGCACGGGAAAGGTTATAGAACAATGACGGAGCCGTGAACCCAAATACGGATAAATTACTTATATCTAGGTATAATTACTTTCTTGGCGGCTCCCAGTGCGTCTTGCAAAGAGAGAGGCACAATAAAGGAGGAATGCAGGGATGTTAACCAGATTGGGAAATACTGTTTACCTTACTCCAGGCAACTGGAGAGGGGGAGCTAAAGGAAGAGCGAGACAGGGAGCGTACACACACGATCACCTCTGGTCACGATCACCGCATACTATCGCAGCACAGGGTCACGTACAGCACAACGAATACCAATTCAAGCTACAGCCGCTCGTGAAGATCTATTGTCCATAAAAACTGCAGCAGTGCTGTCGTCGCCTTTCACTGTGATGGCTTCTGAGGCCGGCAATCCAAAATGGTTCGCTCTGACAATGGTGTTTGACCAAAGTGAGCTAGCGTAGTTGCGAGCGATCGTCTCCGTACGCTGTTGCGAGGGCAGTCGCATAGAAACGTGTTGAAATCAACACATGTGGCGCTGTTGGCCATATAGAGCAAAAAGTAAAAGACTTCGTAGAAGCCACTCCTAGCCATAGCCGAAAAAAATTGGGTTACCTAGCGGCGGCAGAGTCCAGTTGGGATGCGAAGGCGCAGCAATGAGTCCAGGTACATGGTGCAGCCGGTTGTTTTGAAAACATGGGGTGTTCGACATGGTGTTATCTTGAGCAGGCACTCGCAGTTTTCTAGCGGCATCTGACCTTGAATGGTTCTTGGCGAATGTATAGATAAGTTCTCTAATCTAGAACAGTTCGCATTGTCCGCGCTGCAGGGCTCATAACAAAGACTTCAGTGCCGCCTTTGAGCCACTGAATGCCGATAATCATCGAGGTGATTCTTGACTGGCGAGACGAAGTACAACGTGAATGGCTTTGCTTCAACCTCCGTGACCGTCGATGTCATCGGTTGGCATATTCATCTCGTAAAATGAAGCTTATGGTGACGAGGAGTGGAACTTGGCATTGATGCATTCGTGTCACGGTGGATGTGGTTTCGGTGATGTCCTATCAGCAAAAATTCGAGCGCGCACAGTTCCGAAACTGCTCCATTGCGTTCTGTCTTTCCCCGGTTATACTGCATTTGTAATAATTCCTTAATTCAGAATCCAAAACACACACTTGGGGCTACTCCACGTTTGGAAGCCGGCTACAGAGCGATTGCACGTCGCACTTCCATGCAATTACCCATAAGAGGTGTTTGAATAAGTTATTTCTCGTTCGTACTCTGATTGAGGCTGATGGCACTTGCTGCTTTTGATGAGTCACCTGTATAGCGGAGTCAAGGGTATAAAAACTGTGACTACTCTGACAAACAAATATTTAAAAAATTCGTCCTAGTGTATTAGTGAAGCGTACAATTATTTTAAGCATTTCCTCATCTTCAACAGCGATAGGAGGATATGAGTAAACCTAACAAAGGTCCCGCGAGGTCGGTGCAAGTAAACAAACCCGACATTAAATTTTAATATTACATTTGATTGGTCGTTTTCCGAGCCCGCCCTTAGTATAAACCACGAGCCTAACGGGTTGACGAAGTCGGAATAACTCTACCGAAGACCTTTGTCCAGATAATAGACATTGATTGTTGTTTTACACGACCATCAGAGCGCTATCAGGTCGTGCCGAAGCGACCAGCCGCCTATGCAATAAGGTGTATACAGTTTCCAACGTGCGCGTATTGTTTGTGATACCTACAACTGTAAAAACATATTCCTTCAGGTAAAATACCAGAATAGGCCGAGAGCCAAAAGATGTGCAACAGCGAGTTTCGCATGAAAGGTGCAAATTAACAAATTTAAGCTCCAAATGCATACCGCTCCCATTGACAAAACTGCTTTTTTGACAACTGGCCAAAATTAAGTCGCAGAATAATCACTTCTACGTGGGGTCCACCACTCAGTGCACAAAACAAGGTTTAGCAAAGGGGCGAAGTGAATATAACTATCGAGCAGGGTCATACTGCTGTGTTCCCATGGACTACACGTAAGACGACGGCCAGGGAACTTTCGGAAAACCGCGCATGCGCAGGCGTAGTGACATTGGTCTAGTAAGGAGCACGATACCACCGGTAATTGACACTCGGCGAAAGCTAACATGGCCTACTTTTACATGTATTCACAATGAAATCTCCATGCCTGGCTGTTTCCTTATGTCATTCCTCTGGCTGCTTATAGAAATTCCTGGTTTCCGGTGATAGCACTGAGCAGTAACTTCTGAGGCCGTGAAAGTAAACATGGAAAAGTCCAGAAATTTCTTATGAGCGATGATGTTACAACCGAATTATAACATTTTACAAATTCCAATAAATTTACGGCAAGTTTTATTAATGATAGTTTTAAGTTAACTTCCAAATTGAGACCAGTTACACAGTTGAAGTACGCACAAGCACTTATAACAAATTGACTGAAGTAGTACGCAATACACCCCGGGGTAGTGTGCAGACTGTACGCTTCGTCGCCCTTATGAACAGCCACGTGAGCTCGCCTCGTTGTTAATATTTTTGCCCTGTTATCGTGTGTACTCAACACAGTCACTGCTATCACTGTGTGCCATGAAAGCATAATTAAGGGGTTTCTTAATGGGTGCGATAAAGCATTTTACGTCTTGCATCACGATGATATAATTTTCATTTGGACGGGATCACACAAGGATATCCAAGTAATGTTAATTCAATGCACATCATTCGGCAGTCATACGAAAAAATGTCAAGGTTGGACAAGACATAGTTAAAACACGCGAAAGCAGACTTTTTTGCGTGAGCGAAAATTGGAGTCAAATTAACCAACAAACATGATTACGGCAATATGAGAAACAGACCTTAATAACCTCACACGAATCTTCAACAAACAGCCACCTCGACTTTATTGGCTTCGAATAGTTTTATTACACCAAGAAAACAAAAAGCACGCGGAAATCATGAAATCACTGGCATTAAAACTTTAGTGGTGACTATACTATATAGTCGCATCAATGTAGTAAAATAAGCGCTGGTTTGTTACAGCGCCATGTCGCACGCAAAATACAGGCTTTGCTCATTTGATTAAATTAAATTGTTTTCATTCACAAGTAATGGTCACATTTTAGAACGGGTGAACAGAAGGGGGGTGGGGCTGGAGAAGGCATCATATTTCAGTATCGCACAAGAAAAATACCTTGCAATACCCAGAACCGAAAGAGATAGTAACTCAGTTGCTTGAACGCAGACAAAAATTGCAGGGAAGCATTTTTTTCCCGCGAAGTGTTTAACTGCTTGTTTTGTTGCACACGAACTCGACCTTACATGAACAAAACACTATACATTTCCAAATTTTATGTTCCAATGAAGGTAAGCGATGCGCCCAGACATAGTCAAACGGGTGCAAAGATAAGTGCATCCTTACGGATGCAACATGGAGTAGCAAAGAAGAGACACGCTCCTGCGGCCATCCTAAATTCTCAGCTTTTCGTAACATTTTCCATTCCTCTCTCTCTCTCTCTCTCTATACATTCCTCGTAATTTTATCGTTCACATCAAAGAATAAGGGAAACATGCAGATGTGTTCCTACAAAAGTACAAATGTTCCAAAAACACACCATAAATGTAAATTTGTATTCAACTACTACTAGACGCACTTTTTGGCTCTTCTTCGAGGGTGCATGCATTCTACCCCTTCCCGAGTTCAATTTTCATAACAAAGTGCACAGAGATGGTGTGTTAGGAGGAACCTGAAGCCCAGCTTTCCTAAACGAGTACCGCCTGTGCTTCTGCAGAAAACGACAGAATATCACTCCAACGAAAAAAAAGAAGAAATAAGCCATTTTTGTAAAAAAAAAAACATGACTAAAAATGGACACAACAACTGCATGCGTGAATAACGTTTCATCCACATTTTCTTATTTTTTTTTTGCAGAGGTGGGGGGGTCCCAAATATTGGCTTTCATTCGGGATGTATCAACGTGCTTTATGAACGCATAGTTCTGCGTTTGATTGTTTTCATGGCAACGCTTTCGTGAAAAAATATTTTTAGCTATCTGCAAACACTGCAAATGTCTGCACACGTCGCTTCCACTTCCACCTTTTACGGTTGAAGAACGCCGAGGTATACCCTCGGCGCTCTTTGGCCATACCCTAGTCTTTGCGCCAGTAAACACTATACATCATCAAAAGTTACACCAAGACAACAAATCCGTGTGGCGGAGCAAATAAGCTGATAGTAGCTGTTTAGCCTTTTATAGAAATCGTTTAACGTATTTTGGGGCAACCCTTGCTGCCGAAATAAACTGATATGGGAGGCACGGTCATCAGTGCGACACCAGTTGCTGCATTCATACCAATAACAATCTCCCGGAAAAAAACTACGCTTGGGGCAAGTACCTTGTCACCATCACTTTAACGTCGCACAGCATTTATAATTCACTTCTTAGAGCGAATCGCCATTAGTGACGCCCTCCGCGCCAAAGTTGTCCAGTATTTTTTTTTTTGTCCACAAACATGTCCGCAACAAGAAATAGTGATCCTCATGCTGTTTTGACGACGATGACCTTCTGGGGAAAGCAAACTCAAGCTTCAGTTTTCGGGACTGTCGCGCTCCTATAGTGGCATCCGGGGGTCTCCAAGTGAGTCTTGGAAGAAAGAAAAAAAAAAAGGAAAATGGGTGGTAGTTCATGGGGGAAAACACCGCAGCAGACGAGGACACGGCATGCGTCACAGCATATTTGGGCTGGAAGAAATACTTCCGACAAAAGTTTTCATTCTCAATTGAAGACAAGAAAAAAAAAAGATTTTTGCACCCTTTCCCGGCTATATCGGGTGCTTGTTTTGCGCTAGTAGAACGCTTTTGAAACATTACTGGTGTCCTAACAGCCAGGGCGACTTCATCACGGTTTCGCTTAATCCGTTACTTCTCGCGGCTCTTATTGACGCATGAGCTGCAATAAATGTAAACTTCTTGTGCACCTGTTTGCGGTATTTATGCTAGGCTGCGTACAACCATTATCACGCTTACGCGATCGAAACTATATATATATATATATATATATATATATATATATATATATATATATACATAAAGACGACGATTCACGCGAGCAATTGGTTGCATCGAAGGGTGTGACGCTGCGCACCTGACCGCTTTCTTCATGTGCGCATTAACACAGTGGTTTGGCGTGCGAAAACTTGTTGGATTGTGTGATGCAGTTACAGTTGCACCACATTAATTTGCATTTAGGTGGTCTTACTACTAGTCTGAGGCGCTCATAGGTGGGCAGACGTATTGTACTTATATTTTCATTGCTTTCTGGAATAGAGTCGTCGAGTGCACGATGGGTGATATGTGGTGCGTAGAATTGCTTAATTTCACCTTATAATAAAGGCGAGTGCCACTGTGGCAAGCTTTGAACGCCCACAAAACAGGGAGCTCGCTTAGCTGCGCAGACCTCACCGTATTTTAATCGTGGCCTTAAACCATGGCCTGTCTCAGCGTGCCGCAAATTGTTGCAGTGTCCTTCAGCACAGACTCCTGGCATCTTGTGCAGCAAACTGCTTCCGCTTTTGGCACAAGGACTTTGAAATCACTACTAATTTTTTTTAATGTTGTAGCGTTGACCTTTCGAGGGTCACGAGAAAGCGTCTGCAATGTTCGATTGGCGAAGATAAAATCTTTACGGCCGCTCATCTTCGTTGTTCAAGTCTTTACAGATGTAGCGGTGTTTCACGTTGTTACTCTATTTCTGGCAGGATTTAAGTTGAATTGAAATGTAGAAATAACGAAGTAGAGGGAAATGAAAATAAACAAAGAGATAACTTGCCGCAGGCGAACCCCCATCTTGTAGAGAACATTACGCGTACGGTGCTTCACGATTAAAACTACCGTGGTGGCCAATCTACCCTCCACGTTTTCGGGAATGTGTGTATGTGTATATTAGTGAAAGAAAACAAAACCATAAACTGGATGATGTGCAGCAGCCATTTAAATTATGGCCAGGAGCTCAGTTCATGTGCCCATCAAGCTTTAGCGAGTCGTGGGACTTGTTTGCTGAGCCTGATAAGAGCTAATAAAACGTTACATTGAGGTTCTTGATTTCTGTTCAGTTGTGAATTATTTATGAACCGATCCTTTCTTGTCTCTCCAGCGAATAACGCATCGCAATTGTCGCCTGAACGCACCTGTTTAGTTTTACTTTACGGGTCCACGGAACAGCTGGTCTGTAGCCTTTAAATAATACACAGGCATGAAAGCAAGGTATTACGGAACAACAAACTTAGTGGAAGGCTAATTTTTAATGAACTAATAAGTAAGGGAGAGAGTGATTTATTCGCAATAAATTGGAAATATTGGCAACTATTGCGTCACCGGATTCTCCTCAAGCGAAATTGTTCGATGATCATATGATTATATCATCAGGTGATGTGAAAAAAAGTTGCGGCAATGAAGCCCAATTAGTAAACCTGCCTAAATGGTTAACATATGAAAAACAGCCACAAAGTGGCCACATTCATCACTTTCTGCAAAACACTCTCGAATAACCAATTCAATCGAATAATACAGACGAAATAAATAAGCACACAAGGACCTACTATGTATTCATAGAGATAATATACTGTAATTTTCCGTATGGAAGGTTGTTATAAAGCATTCAGAGCTGATCGTTTTAATAATGCGTTATCCCATGACACAAGAAACCTAGTAAGTAAAATTGGTTTTTGCGATGACCCGTTATGTAAACACAATCTATTTTAGATGGTAGCAGGTCACTTGACCAGAACGTGATCTCAATGCTTCTATGCAAGACGGCTAAAATGTGAACAATCTCCAAAGCAAGACGGCGGAAGCCAACGCATGCAGTTGAATCTGCGCCGCGACCATAGGCATGGTCACTGGCTTCCATGCTGCGTGAAATCCACCAGGAAAGGTGCATCACATCCCCAAAGCTGTGTTTAGATACTCGCGATTTATTCTCGGAAGACCGCCGGTAACCGCCACGTGAGGGAGCGACGCTAGCGCTCTCCACTAAAGAAGTAATTTGGATGCCCAATTCTGTATAGGCATGCTGAAATATCGGGATTCATAAAAAAAACACTCATTTATGAACAGCCGTTAAAGCAGCACAATGTGCCAATACTCTCCAGACGTATACCAGCCTAGAGAACAATTTTTAGTAAAGAAGGCACCACCACCGGTATCGAACGTTAAACTTTCACCTAACAAGAGTCACAAAAAGCCAGTCAAGTGCTCCACGGCCACAGTGACAAAACAAGCTCCCTAAAAGGAGTAATGCCTCACGCAGCACCCATTATGGTTCGCGCAATAGTGCACGAATGCAGGTACTGCAAGAGCCCGTAGCCTGCGAATACTGCATGGAGCGTTTTTTTTTGTTTTGTTGCGAATGAGAAGGTACGTGCGGAATACATTGTTCCCGCCGCCGACGAGACAGCACCCGTACAAAGGAAAGGCCCAAAGTGGTCTGCTCCCCACTTTAGAAAAAGTTTCGTATGTGTTAGAACATTACATTTTGTGTAACAGTGACGAACAGCAACCGATATCCTAACGGACAAGACTGAACCATTCAGGCAGAGGGTGCGCTCCAAGCACTTTATTCGGCAATGTCTTGCAGAAATCTTGAAGAACTTATAATATATATATATAGATTCCTTGAGGCTAATTCTTTAAACTGCACCTCACCTTGTGTGAGTACATCACCCTCCTAACCCTCCCCCCACCCTCCTTATGCAGCCACAATAAACCTAATTTGGAGAAGTGGGAGAAGCCTTCCAGAAGAAACAAGGAATAAGTGGAAGAAGCCTTCGAAACAATTAGAAGGCTCATTCCCCTTATTGCTTGTTTCTTCATTTGTTTATTTATTTAAGTATTTATTTACAGACTTGTTTATTTTGACTTAGATAAATGATTTCGGCTATTCATCCAATCAGAACAGTTGTCTAAAACCACGTGGACAAAAGTTCTTTGTACTCGAAAGTTAAGCGCTGCAGCCGGCAAGGAGTAATTTCGAGAGGCGCATCAAAGCAGCGTATATTACACTGCCTAACAACAACAACAACAACAACAACAGAAAAAAAAATAACGCAGGTTCATGAGACTGCCTATGTAAGGCTTTTGTCGCATACGTACACCATGAAGCAAACTCGATCTAGCTATCGCCTACATAAATCAATACCTATGTACAAAATTCATTCCACACTCGGTTAATTCTGCACACTTCGCCCGTATTTCCAAAAGCTGGTATGTCCATGAGATCAGTGTGACTTAAATATTTACAATGCTAACATGATAATTCGATCGCTCGCTCGCTCACTGTGACGTCAAGTTTACCCGCAAAATGGATCCACTTGAGCATCGTCCGCATGACATCGCGCTTAACAACGTGGAAGGTCTGAATAGGTTAACGAAAATATAGCAGGCCACTCTCAGATTCGGCCTGTCAGATTCATATTAGTGAACACAGCACAGGCTCAGAAACTGGGCAGCCGATTTACAGATCGCCCCGCGTTAGCCTCGAGCTCACACGCACGGCACCAGTATTGTCTATATAAGCGAGATGAGCAGTGTCACAGTGGCAGGAAAGACCGCACCCCAGACCACAATGGAAAACAGGCACCGTTGCGGTCTCTTGAAGGCGCACTAGATGAACTTTGTTCTAAAGCAAAGTTAGAACAGCTCTCAACCACTGCAAACGCTACAGCTTTAAAGCAAGTTGAGACATGCTGGCTGAGAGGCTGTTTTCCCAGGAGGTTTGTTTAAAAGAAAAGGGCGTTGGACCCAACGGTCCATCGAGCGCAATGGTTCGTAATAGCTTTGCATTGGCTGCAGGGCAGTTCAAGCAAGAAGTCTGAAGTGCTGTTGAGTGAAGCGACCATAGCTCGTCTTGTAGCCGACGGCTGCTTTCACTTTCTGTACTGCGGAAGTCACTCACATCCACGGCGCTACACAGACGCTTGATTTCGAAGAATGTCCACATTCACACCACTGTTACATCACAGATAGTTTGTTTGAGGCGTCGCTCAGTAGGCAGACACGCATTAATGGCGCTCGACGTCAGGAGGCAGCTCCACGGTTTCGGCCTCGTCGGCTGTTTGTCACTTGACCTCTTGAAGGCTGCTGGGAACCATGAGAGAGTGAGAGGAAGAGCCAAGATTGGTTTAGAGACATGGTTTAGAGCCAAGATTTACCGCTCAGTACAAACTACACAGGTTTTAAGCAATGACAATTTAAGTGTAGAATGACTTTCGTGCCCAGTAAATGTCAGCCGACCCATGACTGTTTTTTCTTAGGAGAAATCTTGGTGCTCTCTGTACTTAATCACATTTGATAAATCAACATGACCCCCGGCTTGCCGTGGTGCTACACGTAAGAAATAATGTTCTGTGTTTACGATAGCGATGCTGTAAGTCAAAAATTGAAGAAAAGAAGGAGCATAGAGTATATTTCCAAGGCTTTCTATTTTTTCCATTAGACTCGTCATGTTCATTATGTTAAAATTTTATGGCAATCATCTGAATATTTTAGCTTACGTTGACACAAGCATTGAAGTGATGGTTTGTCATACAAGGTTGGGGCTAGGATAGAGGCGGGTAAGAATATAATAAATTGTCAGGAAAAAAACATGGCAGACCTGGCGAATCATGTCGAAGACACCGAGACGCTGTCAGTTATTGATCAAGCAATATCCAGATAAAGCACCTAGGTATCGAATAATTCTAATTACTATACTCTACTGTTTTCTTTTATTCTTGTATATGTTTTCTGCTGCTCTTCAAAGGAGAGTAAGCATTAGCTTCTGAAACAGATCCGAACGCATTCTCTGAGCACACTCGATTATAATAGTTCCCTTTCTTGCAATGACAATAAATATGCCAGTCTAGCAGCAAATCAATAACATTAAATGTCAACATCATTTCGAATAAAGGACAATAAGTATTCTAGTGTGGTAGGTCTATGGTATAAAATCGCTACACTCGGCAAGCTGGCTTTGCACTGTGAGAAGAAAGGAAGTGTTAATCGCATTTTTTTTCTGGAAGCGACTACTGGACCAACACTTTCTACATTGACTGTACTTTACTCGACGGTGTTCCGTTTACTTTGCGCCTTATCGATGGCGCACTCTGTCGCACTCACGGGTAGAAATACTCTGAGTAGAGTTAGATGTATATATACTGGAATGAAACGTAAGTACTTAACACTGATGCTTACATCTACAACACCGACCTAAATCCGTAAATAAAATACGAAGCTCGCCAGACTGTATTTTTGGTTTCAAAGCAGGTTTTCGATTTGTTTCTTTAACATAGTGAGGTGGGTAGCGATGGATATTTACATCTGACAGCTCATATTCCTGAAAATTCCTTAGCATCACCGAAGGCACAACCTAATACCACACAGCTGGATAGCAGATGGCACAGCAAGTACTTTATTGCGCGCGTTTGTTTTAGAGTGAACAAAATCTAGCAGGTATGCGTCCCTTATTTAGCACAATAAACTTGTTGTTGGACCCACCGTCACATGGTATAATAAGACCAGGATGCGAAGAAAACAAGACCTTTCAGGCGCCACATTTGCCGGTTGCCTAAGAATACACAAGCTCGTCTACCTTTTCTACAAACATTATATTTACATTCGGTACTGTATTATGTCAACATTTCTTCTACTTTATGGGGAAATGGTTCCGTATAAGACTTATAACGCAGCAACGTAATAATGGAAATATGAATTTTTAGTCCTACATTGCGACTCGAAACCATTAGAGCAATTTATTATAAATGAGCTGTTCCCCCAAGGTGTGCACGATCCTATAGTTGTGCATACTTCTGGAAACACCTGGGACCGCGAGTTCATTAAGATTTTTGTTCATAAGTGTCGTTTTACTATTTGTCGGCCGCCTTCTCTAATATGCCGAACATCCCGATCAACTGGAATCAGCTCTTCGGCAGCAATCAGCAATCTACGCTGCAAGCATTTTTTGTGTATACTGGCTCAGTTCAGTTCCGTCATCACGTATGCTTTCTGTCCGCATTTTTGTTAATGAGTGACTTCATGTATACAAAGACAGAGTTGTATGGACAGCGTGTCAGTGACTTGGCAAAGTTGAAAGCTTGTGATTGTTTGGAGTTGCAATCATTCCACACTACTAGTGTGAAACTGATAAAGGTTACTGTTAGGCCAGTAGGGAAGCAATCGTAACGTTCTTTTTTTTCAGCCAGTAGTAGAAAAGGCAGATCAATACGCGGACTTCAACATGTGAGAGAATGGAGAAACAGCAACGCATCCACCCGTCGGACATGGCTTTGCGCAGGGTCCCATCTTGCTGTACACAAAGGGCTGCGTGATACAAGGCCGAGGAAGAAAGGAAAACGCAAGACAATCTACAGTGTCTGACTTGTTCTTTCTAGACGTGGTTGTATTTTCGTCGTCAGCCTTTCATCGTGCAGCCTGTCTACAGTGTAAAAATGAACCAACAAGCCCAAATCAAACTTTAAATTCCCTCTTACTCTGGTCCACTGCCGTGCTCTGGTGAAGCATCAGTCATTTTAAAACAGCGCCAAAAAACACGGACAAGGGAGAACACGGGACGAGCGCTGTCCGTGTTTGTGTTTGTGTCTGTGTTCTCTCTTGTCCGTGTTTTTGGCGCTGTTATAAAATGAATGATTCATACCAACTAGCTCGCACCCAAACCCATCTGAGAAGCATCACCGTTTTTAGAGTGTCCTTGTGAATGAGCTGCAGAATCGCACTTTCGAATTGTTGCTGGTTCCGCAAACCAATAAGTGAAGTACCAAAAGGAAACAAATGCGTCACTTACTATATTTCTGGTGGTCGCCTTCGGCGGCCTGGAAAAGATGCGAAAAAAAGACAGTCAAGCATCAAGGTTTCCCATTTGCAGGACCACTTACTCAAATACTTAAAGCACACTGCAACAGTGCGCAAAATTTTTGCTGCAAACATGCAATAAGCAGCCATTAATGGAACCTAAATGTGGAGAGGTTTTCTTTTTTCCTTAAAGCCGTGAAAATAAATGCTAGCAGAATTCTCTGGTCGTTGGAAATGAAACCTCGTGAAATTCAGACAAGGATTATGTGTAAGTGTGGAGGTGCTTTTGCTGCCGAGAGTTACATCTAGAAGGGTCCAGACGCGTTTAAATATGGCCGTACAGTGTCACCTTCATTGACGTTTGGCGCTTCACCCCTACAATCACTCATGAGAAAGAATCGCGTCAGCGCAATTAATAATCACAACAAACACACTACTTTGGTAGATTTTGACACAAACTTTTACATAATAATCTCTTCGACACGTTTGATTTCCATGTAATGCGTAATTAGGAGAAATGCTCACTGTGGGTGCACTAACGTGCAGCTGGCGATGCGGGGCCACACATCTTAGTGTATTTAGTGTGGCGAACGTGCGGACTTGAAACAAAACTACTTAGGCAATATCTAAATTCGTTCAATATCGTTTACACATGCCCCAAGTTTTCGAGCTGGTTCTATTATTACTGAAATAAAAGGCAAAGTAGGAGTCCTTGATGCTGTGCGATAACAACGGCTTCTCTTTTTCATTGTGATTCCGATGTGTATCAGCCATTGACAAACGTTTTCAAGAAACAAGTCAAGAGGTCAGAAAGGAAGCAGTGTGCAGCTGGCTGAAAACGTATAGCCACGACCATTCCTCTAGAGTGACAGATATTATAATAATAATTTATAATAATAATTTATTTCTGCCTCAAGAAATACAGACAGGGGAGCTGCAGAAAATGCTGTCCTAAACAGCTTGACTCGACCGCAGCCCCGAAATATAAAGCAGCAGCGACAGGCAATCTCATCGCACACGTACGTGACGGCTTCATGTTAAAAAGAAAGATTAAGAAATAAGAAAAATTACAATATAGCAAAAACATAAGAAGACCAAACAAAATATTATCTGCACTTACATGTGCACAAACCAAATTACTTCGTCAGAAGCGTGATTACACATTTATAAGACAATGCTCAAATATCATGCACAAAATGACAGCACAAATGACAAGAATAATGGACACCAATATAGATAGAACAAAGAAAACATCCTATATTACCTTACCTATACCTAAAGATTACTCAGAGGTACATTCTTTTACATACAAATTGCACATGGAACGTATATCTCGTTGGGTACAGGTAAAGAAGTTGATGTTAGCAGATTCGTACGCGTTGAGAAGGGAAGGTAGTGTGTGTTGGAGGCACTCTTTCCCCGTATTGATGCGTGCTGTTGGCACCAACCAGATTTCGGCGTGTCTGAAAGGGCCTCATTTTATTTTCTTGTAAGTTTGCTAGATGCCGAATGTGAGATATTATTTTTTTTTGTTTCTACTTTAAAACGAACGCTGAGCCGATACTGATACAAATCAAAGATTTTGATTATACTAGTTTCAAGAAAAAAATGTTTGGTGGTTGTTCTATAATTTGCGTTAAAGACATTCCGAGGACACTTTTTTGCAAAATTTAAATTTTCTGTAGACAGGACGGTGTTGCAGTGCCCCATACCAGCTGGCAATAGTTAATGTGGGTTTCTTTGGTTATTATCGGTTCCTTTGCCTGGCTCCGGCGACGTTTGGAGGCTTTCTGTAGTCGGCACCACATCATGCGCCCTATCTGGAACACGAAATATCCAAAACAGGAAATGGGCCAGAAAATGCCCTGCGCGCTGTTAACACACCGTGTGTTGATCGCTGATGATTACTGCAGTGTAACCGACGTATGATAGCGAAACCAGAAATTCAAAGTGTGTATGTGTGCGTGTGTGTGTGTGTGTGTGCGTGCGTGCGTGCGTGCGTGCGGAAATTCGCGAGCTGACTGGTGAACAGTGGGGAAACGTACGGCAAAAACATTTTGTTTATCCTTGGATCCTCAAGTACGAGTATATGGCTTGATACATTAAAGTTGCCATTCAGTGTCCAATTTGCACAAAAAAGAGAATGCGTATACGCGTGCACACAAAAGGAGAAATGACGAAAACATGTGTGTGTCAGCGATCCTCCACTGCTTGTGTTTCATTTGAAGGTCAGGTGTTTTAGAGGCACTTTTCTATACATTTATACGCCTACCCAACGACGATACCCATCTGTCCATCCGTTTGTGAAGTAAGACGAATCGCTTTAAAAGAAATAAATAAAAAACAGAATAAATTCGAAAGGAAACGTTGGCGGCGGTGTGTTTCGCAATTATGACCGCACGCTGAGAAGCCGAGTGCCTTACCCACTGAACTAAACACTTTTATTTTCTTTATTGGCGACTTCGACATTTAAAGTCACGGGTTACAAGGCATAAAACGTGTCGCCCACACTTTGAGCTAAAGAAACTGGGCTAAACACCCACACTTGAACAAAGTGAATGTATCTGAATTATAAAAAAGCATTGTACCGGCGGTACAAAACAAATGGCTGAGGAGAACAGTTTCTATGAAGGTTTTGTTGAAAGATTTCGTGATGGTGGAATAAAAGCTATCTCTTGGACCACATGTAGAGCTGACTTGGAGCATTGTTGACATAAGGAAAATTCCGATTTTCTGAAAATTTAATGGCAAACATGCCACATCCCCGACGCGTTTCGGTGGTCCCGGGATGCACCTTTCAATGGGACGTTCGTTCACCGATCGAACTGCCACCGATCTCTAAGGGCTCAAGCGCTTCACATCGCGCAGGTTGATAAGGACCAATAAGGGTTGATAAGGGTCGGATCAAGTCCGGTAAGGTTGCTAAGGTCCGATAAGGGTTGATAAAGGCCAGATAATGTGCGATAAGGTTGATAACAACCGATGAAGGTCGATAAGGGTATATACTGGTCAGATACCGTTTGATAACATTCATAAACACACCGGGCTACGTGGAGATGAGCAAGGGGCACAATGTTTACGCATGGTTAGACAAATTCCAGAGGAGTTTCGGAGTGAATTTTTTCCATAAGACGCGAATGCCTATACCTTAACTGTACGAAACGACCCCTGCTTTCTTATATGTGAAACATTTTCCTTCGGAAGCTGTCCTTTCACTACAAAAAATTTCTCTAAAATGTGAGATTTTCTGGTCACCTCCATTGTTCCAAGTTAGCCTGTGCTTGATAAAATAAGTTCGGTCTGAAAAACTAAGGGTATATCACTGAGTGCGCGAATTATTGCGATGAGTCCGTTGAGTCCGATGGTCCAGTGGTTCCACTGAGTCCGAGAGTCCGATGGTCCGTTACCCATGTTATTTCATATTCTGGAAATGAAAGGATTTTTCGCACCAACCACAGCCGTTTCTCACTCGCTGCGGTCAGAAGTACTTGTTTATGTCTACTGTGTCCACTGCGTTTATGTCTGCGGTGTTTATGCCCACTGTTCATGCTATTCTATGCTTGAGTGTCTTCTTGGCAGAACGCTTCTATCTGTGTTCTCTGGTTTCTGGCGAACTCTTCGGAATTTCCTGGTGCCTCGGCTCCCTGTTTTGTGGCCATGGACGCATTGCCAGAATTCATCACGGCCGTCCCTCGCGAGGAAGAGAAGAAGCTTGCTCAGCGACACCGAGGACACTGAGCTGTACTCCGTGTCGGGTGAAGACTCATCGGATGACAGCTTCATCTCTGTCCCCGCTAAAAGAGGGCCAAAAGGAGGAATGTCAATGTGAATGCATCAACGCAAGCGAGCACGGCGACTCTGGAGTCAAGGCCTGAACGCTGGCCTCACGCCATCGTCTTCGTGCCCGAGGAATCGTCAAGCAACCTCCGATTGCTGAATAGGCAAGCACACTTTTCCTGGAAAGGGGCGTACCGAATTAAATTAAGGACATCCGGATAAATACGCGAAAAAATGCCTTCACAGTCCATGTATTAAACGGGAGTGCGCTGGAAAAAAATGCAACAAATCACGGAACTAGGAGGCATCAAACTGCGTTCCTATATCCCGATGGACAATGCATCCACAGCAGGTGTAATCTATGACACTGATGTCACCATTACCAACGTAGACTTGCCTATCCTCACCAAGCCAGCAAGTGAGGGTGTTGTCATCACGCATGTGAGCCGCCTTGGAACCACGCTCTGTGTCAAACTGATTTTTAAAGGAGATTGCATATTATCTCACATCAAAGTCGGTCACTTCCAACACCCGGTTCAGCCATTCGTACAAAAGCCTCTTCAATGCCATGAGTGCTTTAGGCTTGGACATGTTAAGGGGGTCTGTCCATACTCGTTACTGTGTCCCCGGTGCGCTGCCACACTTGCCGGGCTACGGTCCTGAAGTGCGGCAACTGTAATGGTTGTCATGCTGCCTCCTCTAAGGACTGCCCTCGCATCAAGAAAGAGCTCGCAGTTATCAAGCAAATGGTTCGGGACAATTCGTCACACACGGAGGCTGCTGAAACGATCCGGCGTCGGCGTCGGGGCCACCGAACGTCCTCAAAGAAGGCAGAGACACGAAGGGAGAGTGGCCCTTCGACTGTAGCACCCACATTTTCCAGTCACGACACAAAGGGCTGAACAGCACAAGAAAGTCAGCTGAGAGGAATCTTTCTCCAGAAGAATGGCCTGTGCTTCCGAGCCAGCAACTTCATAAAGGACCACAGATTGTCAAGCCCAATCGGGAGCCTACTCCTGCCGCTGATGACACGCCCAAAGGAGATCGCCAAGTTATCTCAATG
Organism: Dermacentor silvarum; assembly: GCF_013339745.2. Classification (NCBI taxonomy): domain Eukaryota; kingdom Metazoa; phylum Arthropoda; class Arachnida; order Ixodida; family Ixodidae; genus Dermacentor; species Dermacentor silvarum. The sequence continues at coordinate 115,494,136 of NC_051154.1, forward strand.
CTGCGTCCCCTCATAGATGTCATTCGAGTGATGTTGTCGAACGCTGGGACCACGTCTGCTCGAAGTGCAATTAAAGTACTGGACGCCTTAAGCCGAGTGCTTGAAACTCTCGAATAGAGACATAGCCAACCATCACCCATCCTTTCGAGAAGAAGTCAAGGCAGCGTCAATCACCCAGTGGAACACAAGAGGTCTGAAATTGCACCTTTCAGACTTTCGTTAGTTCAGATATACTAATATGTTCCCAATAATTGTGATATGTGAGCCTAACGTAACAAAGCCAGCCACATTATCGGGATATGAAGCTGCTATGTCCACGACAACTGGCGCATGCCGCAAAGTAATCGATTTTATTAGTCGTGAACTCAACTACGTTCGCCAACCGATTCCGCCTCATGATGACAATCAATATGTTTGCCTAACAGTTAAAAAGGGCAAAGTCATATTTACACTTGTAGGCGTTTATATATCGCATCAGGTAAGTTTGATTCGAAGAGATTGACAAACATCTTGGCGGTGTGTCCTGCTCCATGGGTCATTATCGGAGATTTTAATGCGCACCATATGGCATGGGGAAGCTCAAGGACAAATGCAAGAGGACAAAGACTAGCAAACTTCGTCTGCAACCACGGCCTTCCGCTACTGAATGATGGTCTCCCAACGTTCCTACAGGGCGTGAATTATGGCAGCTGTCTTGACCTGGCTTTCGTATCCAGCTCTTTTCACAAGATGTGTTAAGTGGTTTTTGGATATCAAAACGGGAGTGATAACATTCTCACGTACCTTACCATAAAAGGGATGTCCAGGTCCTTCTAACGGAACACCACTCGATTAATTAACTGGGCTACTTTTAACTCTGCCATGAAAGATGCTTGCCGAGAGTACTTGTCCTCTGGATTAGAGGAAACAATGAAGTGTGCAATGCGAGACGCCACGCGCAGGGTCACAGTTTCATCTAATCACACGGAGTTGGAGGTAGAGTTGGAGTGGCTTCGTGCACTCCGTCGTCGTGCGCAGCGGTGATACTGGCGTACAAAATTCATCGATGACCTTAGAATAGCCAGACGACTACAAAAGAAAATTCAGCGTCGCACGGATAGACTGGCATCTTAACGTTGGACAATGTTTTGCCAGTCACTAGACCCCCGGAAGCCACTTTCCCACATCTGAAGAACCGTACGTGGTCTGCGTTTACCCGAACAACGCTTTACATTCAAAGTGCTGGCGCTCTTCCAGAGTCGGCTGGATGTTGCTGAAGACTTTTGTGCAAGGATCGCTGGTCAAGCAACTGGTCCAGGCTTTAAAGCCCCCAATGACATCCCTGCTTCGCGTGACTGCCGCATGAATCTTCCTCTCCGAATGGAGGAACTTGAGGCGGCCCTTGCTCAAGCAGGTTCTTCAACCCCTGGACCAGAAGGAATATCGTACCATGCCATGTGCAACCTCAGTGAATTCACCCGGAGAGAACTGTTAGATCTCAGCAACGTATCCTGACAAGATGGTACGGTTCCCAAAAAATGGAAGAGAAGCCGCAGGGCCCCTCTCCTGAAGCATGGCAAGTCTCCGCTTGGCCTCACCTCATACTGCCCAATAGCGCGAGCCAGCTGTGTGGGAAGGAAAATGAAAAGAAATGAACCTTGCCCACTTGGATTGGCACACTGAAAACTACAACATGTTCCCAAATTGCACAGCTGCTTTTGCACCAATAGATTGTATATTGATTGCATCGATAGAGAGTGTTGTTCATCTCGCTACGTATGTGCAGCATCAAAGGTCCTGTAAAAGATAATCTGCAGCTTTGTTCGTTCATGTCAAGGGGGCATACGATAACGTATCTCACGAGGCCATTCTCGCTGCTCTTGATTTGGTTGGCCTTGGGGGTCGAGTTTTTCAATAGATTTCTAATTATCTATTTCTGAGATCATTCTTTGTGTGCACCGGAGATGGCCAAACCACATGACATACACCTACCGAGGAGTTCCACAAGGCGGAGTACTAAGCCCACCCTATTCAACCTCACGCTCATTGGTCTCGTTGAAAATGTACCAGCAGCGATCAAGATATCAATGTACGCAGACGACATATGTGTATGGACTTGAGGTGTGACACGTCCTCAAATACGGGCAAGACATCGAAAGGCTGCTATTCTGACAGCTGTATACCTCCACAACCAAGGTTTTGAAATATCGTCAATCATATGTGCACTGGCAGCATTCACTCGGAAACCAGTGACACCCTATGCCATCTCTATAAATGGACAAGTCATTTCTCATGAGAAGACTCACATATTTCTAGGCATAATCATTGACAGAGATCTCTCATGGTGCCCCCACGTGACCTACTTGAAACAGCGCCTGACAGCAATTTCTCAGCTTTTCAAGTTTCTGGGCGGAAAGACGGGGAATATCAGCGCATGCGATGTTGGAATTGAACAGGGCTCTTTTTCTGGGCTTTCTGAGATACAGTTTGCCCATACTGACCAACACTTGCAGGAGAAATCGTGCTCTACAACCTTTCCCTTTCCCTCAAGAACCACTTATCATCATCATCACAGGCTATTCAAGCTCGGGCTCTTATAGTTTGCCTTGGTTCGCGTAAATGCGCATCAACAATGGCGACTATAACAATTGTCCAAGACCAACCCATAAATACACATTGGAGTGGAAGTGTTGAGAGTGCACATTAGGCACGTGGCCCGGGCCCGTTCCCATCATCTGGCAACACTACCGTCAGGAAGGCCACAGGCATCATTTTGTGCTACGATTTTGGATTTACACTCGCCTTCCATCAGGCTTCACCCCCGCAACTAAGCCATCGATTCCTCCATGATGTTTGGATCAACCTGTAGTGCACCTCATCATACCAGTAATCAGAAAAAAATCTGAGCTGTCATCACCTAAACTTAAACTAACTCTGCTCCTTTTGCACTAGAGGTACGCCGACCACGTACATATTTATACTGATGGATCGGCAACTCTCCAGTGTTCCTCTGGGGCCGTGATTTTTCCAGCGAAAGCCACCATCAGTGTAAAGACGTGTCACCCAAATATATCGACGGCTGCGGAACTTGCAGCTCCTCGTCAGCCAAGAACAACCTCGAAGATGGTCGAAGAAGTGACTCGAAGGCAGCACTGCAGTCTTTGCTATCAGCCCTGCGAAGTGGGCCACACGAACAACTGATATTCGAGATCAGAGAGCTAATCCATACTTTCCATACTAATCCATACCAAGGCAGCGGTCAGACCTGCGACGCGGCAGAGGGTGCAAAGAATCTCTGGGTCCGACAGGCCGCCACTGGAAACTGAACCTGGCCACGTTCAATACGCGCACCCTATCGAGTGAGGCTAGCTTAGCAGGGCTACTTGAAAAATTATCATGTGTTGCCTGGGATATAATTGGCCTTAGTGAGGTTAGAAGAACTGGTGAGGCTTATACAGTGCTGACTAATGGCCACGTCCTCTGCTACAGATGTCTTCCAGATAAGAGAGAGAGTTCGGAGTAGGATTTCTTGTCCTTAAGGACATAGCGGGCAACATTGATGAATTCTACAACATTAATGAGAGGGTAGCAGTCATCGTAATAAAGCTGAATATGAGGTATAGAATGAAGGTAGTACAAGCCAACGCTTCAACCTCCAGTCACGGTGATGAAGAAATAGAACAGTTTTATGAACATGTTGAATAAGCAATGAGAAACGTGCAAACTCAGTATACTGTAGTCAGGGGCGACTTCAATGCAAAAGTGGGGGAAAAAGCAGGCTGGTGAGCAAGCAATTGGCAACTATGGCATCGATTCTAGGAATGCAAGAGGAGAGATGTTGGTGGAATTCGCGGAAAGGAATAGGCTCCGAATAATGAATACATTCTTCAGGAAGCGCACCAACAGGAAGTGGACCTGGAAAAGCCCTAATGGAGAAACAAGGAATGAAATAGATTTCATACTCTCTGCCGATCCAAGCATAGTGCAGAATGTAGAAGTGTTAGCAAGGGTAAAATGCAGTGACCAGAGGTAAGTGAGGCCTGGGATTTCTCTCAATTTGAAGAGAGAAAGAATGAAATTGGTCAAAAAGAAACAGGCCAACCCGGACACAGTAAGGGTAAAAGCACACCAATTCAGGCTGGTGCTCACAAACAAATATGCAGCTTTAGAACAGGAAGAGGAAGACAACATTGAGGTAATGAATGAGACCGTAACTAGGCTGATCTCAGAAGCAGCAATTGAAGTGGCAGGTAAGGCACCAAGGCAACCAGTAGGTAAGCTCTCCCTAGGAACAAAGGACCTAATAAAGATACGGCAAAACGTGAAAGTGTCAAACTCGAGAGATCAGATAGAATTCGCTGAACTGTCGAAACTGATCAACAAGAAGAAAATAAGGGATATCTGAAATTATAACGTGGAAAAGATTGCGGAGGCAGGGAGATATAGACGCACCATGAAATCAGTGTGAAGAAAACTTGGAATAGGACAAAGCAAAATGTATGCACTGAAAGATAAGCAGGGTACCATCATCAGCAATTTCGATGACATAGTAAAAGCAGCGGAAGAATTCTATACTGTCCAGTACAGTCCCAGAGCAACCATGCCACTTTCATTCGAAGTAGTGATGAACCAGATACAGAGGCTTCTTCGATAACTAACGATGAAGTAAGAAGGGCCTTCAAAGACATGACCTGGGGAAAAGCTGCTTGAGAATATAGAATAACTGTCGATTTAATCAAAGATAGAGGAGATATCATGCTGGAAAAGCTTGCGGCCCTTTATACCCAATGCCTCACTACTTCATGTGTACCAGAAAGCTGGAAGAATGCTAACATTATACTCATCTATAAGAAGGGAGACGTTAAAGAATTGAGAAATTATAGACTCATCAGCTTGCTTTCAGTATTGTATAAAATATTCACCAAGATAATTACCAATAGAATCAGGGCAACACTTGACTTCAGCCAACCAAGAGAACAGGCTGGCTTCAGGAAGGGATGTTCTACGATGGATCATATCCATGTCATAAATGAGGTAACAGAGAAATCGGCGGAGTACAATCAACCTCTCTATATGGCTTTCATAGATTATGAAAAAGCATTTGATGCAGTAGAGATAGCAGCAGTCATAGAGAGATTACATACCCAAGGAGTACACGATGCATACGTCAATATATTGGCAAGTATCTACAAGGATTGCACAACAACCTTGGTTCTCGACAAGAAAAGTAGAAATATACCTATCAAGAAAGGGGTCCGGCAAGGAGACACAATATCACCAATGCTATTCCCTGCATGCTTAGAAGAAATATTTAAGCTCTTAGACTGGGAAGGCTTAGGAGTGAGGATCAACGGCGAATATCTCAGCAACCTTCGGTTTGCAGATGACATTGTCCTATTCAGCAATAATAGGGACGATTTACAGCAAATGATTGGGTACCTTAACCGAGAGAGTATAAGAGTGGGGTTGAAGATGAATATGCAGAAGACAAAGATAATGTTCAATAGCATGGCAAGGTAGCAAGAATTCAGGATAGCCAGTCAGCCTCTAGAGGCTGTAAAGGAGTACGTTTATCTAGGTCAATTACTCACAGGGGACCCTGATCATGATAAGGACATTTACCGAAGAATAAAATTGGGTTGTAGTGCATATGGCAGACATTGCCAAATCCTGACTGGGAGCATACCACTGTCGTTGAAAAGAAAAGTGTACAATCATTGCATTCCATCGGTGCTAACATATGGCGCAGAAACTTGGAGGTTAACAAGGAAGCTCGAAAACAAGTTAAAGACCTCACAAAGAGCGATGGAACGAAGAATGTTAAGCCTAACGTTAAAAGACAGGAAGAGAGCGCTGTGAATCACAGAGCAAACAGGGATAACCGATATTCTAGTTTATATTAGGCGGAAAAATGGAGCCGGGCAGGTCATGTAATGCATAGGATGGATAGCCGGTGGACCATCAGACTTACAGAATGGATACCAAGAGAAGGGAAGTGCAATCGAGGTCGACAGAAAACCAGGGGGGGGGGGGGGGGGGTGATGAAGTTAGGAAATTTGCAGGCGCATGTTGGACTCAGCTAGCGCAAGACAGGGGTAATTGGAGATCACAAGGAGAGGCCTTCGTCCTGCAGTGGACATAAATATAGGCTGATGATGATCCAAACCTTCGCTGAGGAAGGACATTGCGTGACATTTCAGTGGCTTCCAAGTCACTGCGGCGTCACTGGGGCAATGAGCGCGCCGATAACGCCGCTCAGTCGGCTCTTAAAGGCGACAAAGAAGAGTCGATACCGTTATGAAGAACAGATGCCGCTAGAAAACTTCGAATGCTCACCCGCGGTATAACGTTCTCCATGTGGAACACACCAGGTTTTCAATGCAACCGACTGTACCACCTAGACCATTCTCTTAGCCTTCACATCCCAGCTGGTCTCTGCCGACGCGAAGCTACCCTGCTTTATCGAATATGGATGGGAGTAGCCTTTACGAACTCTTTTACTTTCCGAATTGGATGGGCCGACGACTCCTCGAGTGATGACATGTGGTAGCGAGGAGTCTCTTCAACGCCTTGTCCGTGACTGTCCTTGCTACAATTTACAGAGATCATGGCTCGCAATCACGATATCGCGCTTGGACCAAAGACCTTCAAGCGAGGAAACGATTTTAGAATGCCGCCATCACAAGGCATCGCAGAGGAAGGCAACGAGAGCACTGTTGCAGTTTTTAAAGACTACAGAATTGGAAAAGCGGCTGTAGCCTGAACTGATGTTTACAGTGCTTCAAGTGCTACTGTGCTGTGCAGTGATTGTATGCGGGTACAGTGAATGAATGTGATTGTGTATCTATGCTTCCATTCTTTCTCTATCGCTACTTTTCTGTCCCTTTACCTGCACCACCCCTCTCTCCCCAGCGTAGGGTAGCAAACCGGACCTTCCCCTTATGGTTAACCTCCCATCCTTTCCCATTTCTTCTGTCTGTCTCTCTGTGCTTAAAATCGGATATCTTGTCGGGGTTAAAAGTTAACCAAGGATTGGTTGATCGGTTGGCTTTGTGAGCCCGCAGTAAAAACACAAATGAGGCAGTGCAAGGTGACAAGGGTAGGGCCTCTTTTGAAGTCAGAGAAGCACGGTGAAAAACTGGTTTTGAAGAAAGACTCAGGAACATGGATGAAAATAAATGGGCGGCTAAAGCGCACAATCATCTGTACCTGAAAAACGGGGACACAGAATAAATGAAGATGTCAAGAAAAGTTGCCAACCAAGTATAGGGTAATTGAAAGTGTAAATAGACAACCAGGAGTCATCAGAAAGAAAGGGAGAGAAACACAGACAGTGAATTGGATGCAAAGAATGGAAACAAAAAAAAATGTGGGCAGTTTGCGCTAGTGGTGCGAGGCTGGGTCACAGTGGAGCTAGTTCCGGCTTTTGGTTAGTGTTTCTAGGTTTTGCTAAGTTTTGCGATGTTATACATGGCTTCTTGTGAAGCTTCGCCGAACGGAACCAATTACTGGCAGCGCCGAGCATTCAGTCGGCAGCGTTCGTTGTCTCTGGCCCGAAACTCGGGATCCTCGGCTCGGCGCGATGGGCAGGATCGGCTCTCCTTCGTCGATCGTAGTCCCACTGAGCCGTGCGCCGAGCTTCCTGGTAGGCGGCTTCTTCCTCAGGAGTCTTGCCTTTCTTCGGTCCCCCCATGGTAGCTGTGCCCGCGTGTTCACTAGACGAGAGAGGCGACACGTCTGCCGGCGCGCCAGCTGGTCAGAGCTTTCTAGCATATCAGTGACCTCACTGCTAAGCGAACACTTGCTTCTCCTCGGCTGGCGAGAGGGAAGGCGAAGCGTGCGCGTACCGCGGCGAGACTCCTACCTGTTACCTGTTGGTAGAAACGTGGTTTGAGTTTGTAGGCGAGGTATATTGGGCTGATTTAGGTTGTAGGATGTGTGTGTTAGGGTCGCGACGAGACCGTCTGAAGCAGAAGGATGAGCTAACGAAGCAGGTCGGGAAGCTAAAAAACTCACTCAAGTACGAGCCAGAAGCAGCGGAAGGTAGTAGAAGTTAAGCTAGCAATATTAGAAAAGAAGCTGTGGGCCACCTTTCTACCAAGCAATGGTGAACGCTTCGATGCGGGCACCACGAAGAAGGCTGGTTCCGAAGCGGAAAAATGGCAGGAAGCCGATACAGCCCCGCCTGAAAGCAGTTACGCGCACGTTGGTGATGGTCATGAAAGGGCTACCATTAGAGGGGTGGCAATTGAAATCGGTAACAAAGAGAAAGGTGATGAATTTCAAAGCCACTCCTCGTCTGCTATATGCAGAGCAGAAGACGTGAGAAGAATGACTGCAGATAAAACAAACAGGCCGTCATGTCCACACTCATTATTCGGACTGTATTGTGCGTTATATGGTCAAGAATGCTTCGGCACAACCTCGGCGAACACATCGTACGGCTAGTCAATCATGGAAGTGCATGCGAAGACTGTCCGCATTCTTCTTCCGGGAAAGCGAACGTGACATTACGGTTCTCGGATTGCCTTGACGAAGTAAACAGCAGCAGGCCAGGGCAGCGCCGCCTGATTGTCCTGGACTGCTTACCCTGCTGCTTACCGCTACAGACTGATTTTTTCTGGCCTGCGTGTTTAGATCATATTACTCCTTCGTGTGAGGAGAAATACTTTGATCAACTTTTTTCGTTATTACACATCGATCTTATTCCAATCAGGTAGCGTTACCTCACTTGAAGAACGAAACAAATTGATTATTTCGATTATGTATTCCGATTAACCCTTTAACCGCCAATTTAACTTCCAAAGAACGTACCGAAATCACCAATTTTTTTAAGTAGTCATAATTTTTTTCGTGCAATTCGGACTCTGAAGATATATGTTACATCATTGATTTATGTTCAGAATTAGCAGAGAGATCAAAAAAGAAAAAAAAACTGCTGTTGAAGGCGGCTGTCCCTCAATGCATGCCGGAAAATGGGTCAGAATGCACATAATGTCATTTTCCTCTGTGGGCTGCCGCAAGATTCCGGGCACTGAAGAGAAGGGAAACCGCGGAGGCGCAGGCGGTGGGTTATCGGTGTTCACGCGCTGCCACACACGTGCACTGCTGAGTGAGTCACCGTCGTCGTCATCGCCGTGGCTCTCGTCGTCATCTGAAGCAATATTCAGGCTAAATACAACGTCCGAGTCACTGTCGGACACAAATTCCATGTCGTCACTGACGCTGCTTTCTGTACTGCTTCAAGAAGCAACTATTTTTCTTGGAGCATTGCCGCCACCGGAATTCTTCTTGCGCAGCCCCATTATGAAACGACTGTTGTCGGGCTTAAGACACGCACGAAAGGCACGAAATGCAGTTTTTCATAGACAACTACCACCATCTAGGATTGTAAATTGCAAGCAAAGCATTTGACAACCGTGATACGTCTTTGGCGGCGGAAGCAGCGGGAAATCGGGCGGGCGAGTGTGACTCATCGTTGGCGATATTGGTACAAACTCGTGTGACGAGTACAGCTCGGGGTTGCATGGCGGCTAAAGTGTTAAATAACAGCCCCAGTGTTTGCGTGTAACATGAGTAGGGATGTATAAATCGGTCATTTCAATACGCACACGTTCTCTCCAGTAAGTAAAGTCTACAAACTCTGTAAACATTGTACTCATTTCCGTGCTTCTATACATCAACAAAAAAATAGCGCAAAATGTCGGTGTTATTCTGTTATTCACAAAAAAAATATGAAAGAAGCATTTCGAGAACAGCGTCAAGAAATTCAGGTGGTATAAGTATACGTACGGTAATACTGCTTCCTCAGTCGAAGACCGATTAATACGGCGACAGGGAGTATCACTAGCAGGCCTGCAGAAAGAGCACACGCCAGGGTCACGAGCAGCGGACAGCAGCCCCTTTGCTCCTGACTGGCGTCGTCTTCATCCGGAAGCTGTTCCTCCTTCTGGTTGGCGTCTGGCAGAATGGGGCGCTGCTTTGTTCGCCTCTCTTGAGCTGAAACAAGTCAGAAAGGGAAGTGTCCATATAACGGTCGATAGTTCACGCAGCGTTCTACTCCTGAATGTTTGGACTTCTGCGCGCACTACAAAGAGGGAATAAAAGAAGACGGATATCTCAGCGCAGTCAGCCCGATATGTAAAAGCAAATATACTATGGATTCACCAGGAATTACTATCGGGTTTTCTCGAAAGTAGGAACGCCATTTTTCATTTATAATGGCAGATAGATTTTCATTGCGGAATACTTGGTACATAAAAGCGTTTTTCCAAGCATGAGAGAAGCCCGCGAATACGTACGCGACAGGCTGCACGCAGCACTTTTCGTGTATTTTTGCGCGCGCGCGCGCGCGCGCGCGTGTGTGTGTGTGTGTGTTTCAAACTGTATACATCATAATCATGTAACAGAACCTGGAGTAGCATGTCAGGCGCACGGCGAGGCTAACATCTCCAGCGTATCATTAACGCTTGTTTCTCTCTCCGTTCGTGAGGAAGTCTTGAACGTAAGCGAATGTCCTACATCCGCACCGGGTTGTTTCCAGTACTTCTAGAGTGGTGTGGTGCGACATGTCGAATGCTTCCTTGATGTCTAGTGTGAGAAGGATGCAATCTTCTCTTGCTCCTGGTGGGTCGAGAACTTCGTGTGGCCGAAACCTGAACACGGAGCTCGGGAATAGCCCGCTTGGAACGATCTCCAAGCTCATACGTATGTGCACGACCCTCTCAAATAGTTTCCCGAGACAGGATGATAGTGAGATCAGCCGAATGTTGTTGATGGCCCTATTTTTGCCCGATTTTGGGATGAGAATGATTTTGCCTTTTTTCTACATACTGCCGGTAGGGTGCCTCCCTCCCGCCATACCTGAGTGTTCAAGAGTTCTGTGAGAACTGCCAGGGCCTCGTCACTGATGTTGCGGATCATTGCGTTGGTAATTTGGTCTGACCCCGGTGCTGTATTTTTCCGGAAGGAGAGCGTTGATTCGTAGACTTCCACCCTGGTGATGCGAGCGTCGAGTTCTGTGATTTTGATTCCTCGGTACCCTGTGGGGTGAGTGGGTATTGTCGCGTGGTCTCCGATATACGAGTATAGTACCGATGAGCTTCTCTGTCGTGCACTACAACGCATCGAGAAACAAAGTGAAGTCGTCTGCACATACAATCGTTATAACGTTTAAAATATGAATATACATCATCATTGTGATGGAGAAAAAGTGAATGAAATTATCGTTATTATGTGTTTGGTCACTAATTTGTAGCAAACATTGTGTCCGCCAAAGCACATAAACCACTTGTGAAAGCAGATATTGCGATAGCTAGCATAGCGTTTCTATTAAAATTACCGTTATATAAACTTTGAAGACGCTGTATATGTAAAGTGCGCTAATCTATTAGCAGGGCGTGTGTAGGAGGGGCTCGACCCCCTCATCCCCCTTTCCACCGAGGTTTTCCGGAGATGGCTCTGGTCACCCCGGGCGATGCTGAAGGTTACCCCCCGTGCCCCTCCCGAGCCCCGCAGCCCAATATGTTATTGCTAGACTTCTGCCACCCACATCAGAGATCTCTTTTAAGATGTCCTTTACTTTTCCCTTGGTAAATTTTCCGATTGACCAAAACCTTGTTATAATGTTGTTGGTGCGGACGTGCTCAGCTTTTTATTAGTTCATATATTCACTTAATTTCGGTCAATGCCGGCAACATGAGGTAAAAGCATATTAAAGATATTCTAAAGAGAAAAGTGATTATAGCTGTGTTATTAAAGGGCAACTCCGTCCATTTTTTGACCATGTCAAGCTAATAAATTATTTAGGTTCCCGAGAGCCTCCTGTCACGCACCTGATAGGAGAATTGTTCCGCAAATTCGAAAATAATTTAATAAGCAAAAAAGCGCAAAAACGAAACCGAAACCTGGCCAAGCAGCCGAGCGAACCTCTGCGCGTGACGTCACGAGTGTACCTCCGGCGGGGAAGGCGCGCAACGCATGCCGGTCTCGCCGGCGGGGCGAACGAAACCGGCGAAGAGCAGACGCTCAGCTTATTCGTGACCGCGCCGGACCTTCGGGGACCTTCGGGGACCTTCGGGTGACATTGTAAGCTGCGCCACCTATTCGGATCTGTCAAGCAGTGACAGTTATGATTAAGACGAACTCAATAGCTACAAATCGCCGTCCTCCACCACTACAGCCAGCACCCATGCGCAACATATCGCGCTGGAACATAAAGACCAAAGGTAGCCCTAACCACTGATATACGTGCTGCTTGCTATTTTAGGTGTTTTACCCCTCTCGGTGAACCGCTTCGCATGCTCACTGTGAGATGTGGAGCATGACTTTCCGCATTTGTATCCCACAAGAACGCCGCTGACAGTCCAAAGCACCGACCGGTGCATTTGTTTACATCGGCAGGTACAGCGACCACTCGTACGTTGTTCGTTTGAGATAGCCGCTCATCGGTGACATCCAAAAATGTCAGAACATATCAAAGCACGCATATTTTGTGCATGTAAGCACCGTTACGTCACTCTGGGTCGCGCTGATACGTGCGACCCCACACCTTCGGAAACAGCGAGCGGGAGACCGTAGAAGGGAAGCGTTGTGCAGCCTGCTTATCATTCTTCGTATTCTCTTCATGCACACAATTAGTGTTCCGTAAAGTAGACATAGATTAGGGCATTGCGCGTATGATCGTTCATTTAGAGAATGCATAGTTTTCTCGTGGAAACGCCGATGTCATGAAGTATGACATCGTTGGCAGCTGAACGAGACGGTTGTTTACGCATGCTGTATCGAAGGGGCCTCCGCTTGCTGCCCATTTGGGATACGAGGCAAACAGTGCACCTGGTAAGCTAAATAATCAGTCAGCGTAGCAATAGGTAATAATACACCCATGGATGTGCGGAGTCGCATTTCATTTAGGGAAGCGCCGGCGAGTGCGACTGGCCGCATTCGAGAGCGGCAACGTATACGGATGTTGATTGCGCGTCGTGTTGTCGCTTCTAGCTTCTAGCTTCCGTATGGTCAAAACTGAACTACAGAAGCAGCTTTCCTCATCCTAATAGCTTAATTAGCTTCATATCAGTCGGTCCGGTCCGCCAGCAACAGACGTACGAACTCGACCACTGTGATAGGCCTAACCTCGGCTGAACGCGATCGGCATCGGCTCAAACTGTGTTTGCGGATGGGGAGGGCTGAAGTTCGCGCAGCCAACAACGTAACACCGCTTGCCACCCCGCCTCACTTGCCCGTCCATAGGCAATGCAACTTCTCGCGACTGCAACATCTCACACCAAGCGCTAGCTCACGATCGTCGACTCCTGCACGCTCTCGTCGCTGTCGTCTACATGATCCCGGCATGCTCCGCGTGGACCATTCCTGACGTCATACACAATGTGGCCTGTAACTGAGAAGGAGGTAAGGTAGGGTGCTCGAGGCAATAAATTAAATTAATTTGTAAAAAATCCGTGAAACTCTCGAGCCTGCTTTTTTTAGGACATGGCGGAGGTATTCAGAGGAACAGACCCAGCGAATTTCCTCGACATCCGTTGACATCGAAAAATCGCCGGAGTTGCCCTTTAAGTTACCCTTCCACAATACTAAAAATCCACTCTTGCCGCAAGAAGGTGCTTGGTAAGTCAGAGGAGACCCGAAAAACAAACGGTGGTGTAATGAGGAAGAAGTGCGCCATGCAGAGCTCCGCAGCCGGATCGCCAGCGCTACGCAAGTGTGGCTCGGGCTAGACGTTGTTCCTGCTGTGACTGGCTAAGACTACCTTGTTGCGTCTTCCAGTCGGCCTCACTCGTGTCGTCCACAGCCATGTCAGACTTCTTTGTCATAATTGGTGGAGGTTTGCTGGCTCTCCTGTAATCCTGGAATTGTGCAGCCGGACTCTTCCTGCCATCATGACCACCGACAGCACCACGAGCTCACCCCCACCTGCTCCCCAGTGCTCTGGCACACTCCGTCAGCGGGACCCTCCCATCTTCAGCGGCACTGACGATCACGACGTTGATGACTGGCTCTCATCTTAAGAACGTGTCAGTGTGAACAACAAATAGGATGACATCATGAAATTAACCACAGTCCCTTTTTACCTCCCCGAATTCTCCACTTGTGGTTTCGGAACCACGAAAGCGAAGTCCCAAGCTGGACTGTGTTCAAGACAAAGCTCAGCGAGGTCTTCGGCCGCCCTGTTGTTCCAAAGCTTCGTGCCGAACAGCGTCTGCAGTCGCGCCCTCAGCAGCCTGGTGAGACCTTTACCAGTTACAGCGAAGATGTCATCGATCTCTGCAAACGCGTCGATGCATCCATGACTGAGGGCAATAAAATCAAGCATATACTGAAGGGCATCGACGAGGACACCTTTCAGAGGCTGATTTTAAAGAGCCTCTCTACTTTTGCCCAAGTTATTGAACTATGCCAAAGCTATGACGAGCTCCGCCGTCAACGCCTCCTCACCCGCCGTCCTATTCCCCATCAGGAATCGTTGTCCGGCTTGACCTCTGCTTTTCAAGATCCCACCCTCCTCTCGCAGATCGAGGCTTCCGTCCGGGAAGAAGTTGCTCGCCAGCTCTCCCTTATCTCCAACCCACCAGAATCAAGTTCGTCCTTTAGTTCAACCCTACGACACGTTATACAAGAACAAGTGTCCGAGGTCCTTCCACAGGAGCGGGTGCCTCAAGTCACCGCCCCATTGACTTACGGTGACGCTGTCACACGACCATGACCACCGACGTTCCGAGATCCGCCTCCGATGCCTAGCCCTGTTTTTACCTCCACGCCGCCACGACCTCCATAATTGTACATTCCCCGCCAGTAATAGCGGTGTCGAAGTCTTTCGTAGGTCTTGAAGACTCCCGCGTGGCCACACTGAGGGTCGACGTGGAACGAGGAGCAAATCTCTGACCTCCACTCCATCGAGTAATTAATCCCTGGCCCACAGCGGACAATCGGCCTATCTGCTATTCGTGTGGTCTTCCCGGACACGTTGCACGCCTGTGCCGCCGCCGTCCACTTCATCCACGTGGCGACCCACGCACAGCTGCGTACGACCACCGTTGTCTTACGCTGCAGACCGCGAATTACAATTTCCCCGCCCAAGCCTTCGACCAGTTTCTGATCGCCGTTCTCGCTCTCGCCGTCGTCGCTCGCTCTCCTCGATGCGTCGACGTCCATCTCCCGCTGACACGGAAAACTAGGTGGCATAGTTACCGCGGCAAGAACTGCGTCATCGTCGCATCATCGTCGTCATCGTCGACCTGCGTCAACCTGCGTCGCCGAGGCCGCGAAACTGTGCACGTAGATCGCCTCTAGCCGTATCACGAGCCCTTCGTCCTCACGATGCCTCAGGCCTTCTGTGTTGCTCCGTCTTCAGCGAGGGGGGAAGATGTAATGAAAAAGAAGTGTGCCGTGCAGAGTTCCGCAGCCGGGTCGCCAGCGTTACGCAAGTGGGGTTCGGGCTAGACGTTGTTCCTGCTGTGACTGGCTGAGCCTACGCTCTTGCGTCATCCAGTCGGCGTCATTTGTGACGTCCACAGCCGTGTCGGACTTTGTCATAGTGGACATAAAATCTGAAATTCCCGCAGAATCTCCCCTCCACGTCATCTATTTTGGCACCATTGGCTGGGCCTAGTTAAATTTTTATCGATAAAACGAATACATTGTATTACAAAAAAAAAACACTGAGCTTAGGAAGCTTCAAGAACTTTTACTGAACCTGAATGGCCTATATGTAAATGTATGCTTCACGTCACCCTGTGATACTGGCATAGGGGTTCCGATGCGCAATTTGAAAATGAAACTTAGACCGTCATTTTCTCTTCTAATAATCAACCTGTGACCGAAAAATCAAGGAGTGTAGAGTTCTTCAAGAACAATTTATCCATCGAAACTTATTCAAGTGTTTCTCTTTAGTGTCCCTTTAAAGCAGAATTTAGCAAACTAACCTACATTTCTAATGGCATGAAAGGCTTCTAGCTAGAGAATAAAATTTTTCAAAGTGTTCACATTGCTACCAACATTGCACTGCAAGCTCTCACAATGAAGCTGTTCGTGCGACTAGAAATGCTCTAAAACGTTATATGCCTGTTTTTAACGGTGTCTTGGGAGAACTAGATTATTCACAGAATTTATATTTAGAGCTCAAGACCTACTGATGGGCTGGTTAATTCATGACTCAGTTTTTAGCAGCGTACTTCAAAAAAGCATGGACATCGAAAAAAAATGAGGGCAGAAATAAAGCGCTCAATATTTTCCGCAGTTCATTTTTGTGTCCGTTTTGTGTCCGTTCATTTTTGTGTTCGTTTTTGTGTTTTGGTTGTTTTTGTGTCATTTTTGTTGAAGGGCCCTGCTTATAAACCCGTTTCACCGGTTAGTTCACTCACTATACACACATAGCGCTATACACTGATAGACGCGTCTCCTTCGCGGCGGCTGGATTCTCCGCAGTGGGTGCGTTCCGATAAGTTAAGAATGTAAAAACGCTCCTGTACTTAGAAATTGGTGCACATTCGAGAACATCACAAGGTCAAAATGAATCTGGAGCCCCTGCACTACCCCGTCCCTCGTAACCCACTGTGCAGTTTGAAGACGCTCAACCTCATATTTTTTTTAACCTACTAAATGTGCCGCTTGACAGAGAAAGCTCTTCATTGATTTATTGCTGTTCGCGTACACACTTGAGTAAGGCTGCTTCCTATAGTTTTATTGGAAATTGGAATTCTCACTCGATCGTTGCACTAAAATATGATACACTCGCAGTGTTTTCTGTTCACATTAGAGAAGCATCGAAGAAAAGATGTACCACTCGTTAACGGCGTTCTGCTAGCTATGATTTACTGCATCGGGACTGTCCTCTCAGGTACCATTCGTCCTTGTTTCTTTGCGCGGCAAGCGCGGAACAATAACCGTCATCTAACGCACAGAAAGGTGTTGCTGTAGCGTGAGAAATATTTGGCAGGCGGGAAAAAAATGGGACGGAATTGCTCGTCGGGCCACCCCCGGAAAAATAAAAAAGTTTCCGCCTATGTTGCCAGCAGCGTTCATCATTATAATTTATTTTCTCTTAATGAGCACTTCCGGGGTGTTACATTAGGGGCGACAAACATCACGAATTACAAGATACAGTAATGGTCACACTCTGGTGGTACTGGGTGTCAAAAGAAGCTTGAACGCATGAACCTAAACTTCAGAAACCCTACTAGCTCGTCGGTAATGGCAGCAGAAGCCGTTCAAATCACCGAAATTCGATCTTCTTGGAGCATGTACTTTAGGGGGACTAGACATGGAAGCCCCCATTCCATGTCTAGGCCCCACTTCCGTATGCTTTACTTCTTTGCTGCCATCACGCCTTGAGCAGTTTGTGAATGTCAGCTTTTAAGAAACCTAGAGATGGTTCCATCGATAATACCAAAGTCTTATGGCATCAAAGGCGCTTCGTCGTGATGAGGCAGGAAGCGAGTGCTACACACGGTGGTATTACGTCAGCGCAAATTGCTTGTCGTGCCAACAGAGCCTGTGCGACGGGGGCGTTTGACACGCACCAACGTTGACAGAGAGCTGAAAATGCTATGGTATATCGGGGCCCCACATCTTCACATATCGTCGCGCTAGCATTGCAAATGCTACGCTGAAATTTCTGTGAATTACATATAGCAGCTCCATCGTTCCAGTGATATAAAAATTTTGTAGGGAGACGTAAATTCTGTGAAATTAAGCTAGTTTTAATACGCGCACAAAAAATTTAGCGGCAACTCAAAAAATGAGAAAACATGCGAGATCAAGACATTCCCGAGGAACCTATTTGCTAACATTTTTTATTGTGTTTGTGTGTGTTTGTGATACTCGAAATTAGTGCTGTCTTTTATAAATTTATTACTACCTTCCTTTATAGCAACAATATCGACTCTGGCTGCCTTGAGGTAGCATAAAGGAGTTGTCTACTCCTAAATTCACGTACAACGTAACTTCTGCGGTTGAAACGATGTTCCGCATGCGCCTTCATGCATGGCCGGGAGTAGCACTGGCTAACATTACCTGGGATGTACTTTTTGAACATTCGCATAAAAAAATCATCAATGTATTGAGGTCGTTACCAGCTGCATCATGTGTGAACACCGCTGGTTTTTGCGGCTACTGGGCAGTGTCCTCACAACAAATATCAAACTGTAGACGCATCTGAAGGACTTGCTCAACTATAGCTTACGTGGTGGAAACTATGAGGAGTTCCACGTCACCGGCGATGCTGGTGTAGTTGTTTACAGAAATTTAACTTCTTTCTCGTGTAGCAAGCGGAGTTGTTTCCTTCAAGTGTTATATATATATATATATATATATATATATATATATATATGCGTGTGCGTGCGATTCGGAAAAAAACGTAACATGTGGTAACGCATGCGGCAGCGGGCGCACTTATTTTTTTTAGATTGCCAGAGCGACCATCCTCAAAAAAAAAAAATAGAAAAGCCGCTAGAAGCCAATGCGCCATGTAGCGCGCCATGTAGCACGCCTCTGCAGGTGGTCGCACACAGCACCCACGGATCATTTTTTGTTACGCCCATTGCATCAGAAGAAGAGAGCAACTCGGCTTGACCATACGGAGTACACTCTAAATGAAGCTTACGGAACCAAGTATGCCGGAAAAACCAACATGCTTTATTACGAGACGCGGAACACGCATGGGTTTCCCCAGGAATTGAGATTAGGGGGCTTCTAAATTTCTAAGGAGGGGGTGGGGCTGAGGGTACAGGAGAAGCGGTAATAATTTTAATGTCATTGATGTGTCGCGTAGGACTAGCAACGTTTACGACTACACCACTGAAGACAAAGATTCCGAACAGTTAACTTACACAAGGACTAAAGTCGTATTTATGAACGCACAAATCTAAAGAACAAGGATTACATAAAATGTGCCCGATTCATAAACATCAAGAAGTGGAATGCATGCTCGACACTGTACTCACACGCAGACGGTGTATGTCGGAGCTTTGATATCAGCCACGACGACTAGCATGAAACTGACACATTTAGATATGAATTTACGGCTGCTACACACAATTCGATGAATATGTACTAGCGCAGATACTTCGCACTTACCGATGGTTCACTCAATAACTATACCAGTAAAAGAAATATAAACCAAGATGTGAGCATCGATGTACTTCCTACTAATGGTGTGGAAGGCGAGGTTTCTTTCAACACAAGCCAGCTACAGACGATGTGTCCATTCGCGTACACGATTTCATCCCGCGCTATTAAACGAAATTCTCCGTCGTATGCAAAAAGAAATCTTTACGAATTAAGGGGTTGCCTTCCGAAACACAAAGGGGTATAAGTCACTGGGCACACGTTAACACCCTCGGCATTTCAACGTTCACATTTACCTCTTCCACTACTGCCAGGGGCTGCCGAAGCCTCGGGCAGAGTTTGAGCCCTGAGTGCGGCGAGCTGGCTGCGCCCTCTGGGGCTGTCGGCAAACACGAGCAGCTCGAGCGGCGAGTCCGGTGCCAGGCCGCGCAGCCAGAGGGAGCGCCTACCCGACTGAGTTCTGCTCCAGGAGGCACTGCTGCTGGCGCGGCTTGTGTTGGCACCTCCTGCCGTGCCCGACAGAGGGCGCCGTAGCTCCAGGGTCAGCTGTGGCTCCTCTTCGCCTGCATCGCCATCCACTGGTGAGGAGAGCAGAGACACTAATTAGCCGCTGCGCACGTGGTGCAACGCGCGCTCACCGAGATTGGTGAAAGGGAAGCCCTACACTACTTTCTCAAGCATCAAAGGATTCGGAAGTTTCTCAAACAATGCAAGTGCGCTTCGCTGGACGAATGCTTCTCTGGCGCATCAGTGATTTGGAGCGCTGAGATAAGGTCATTGTTATGCTACTAAGGGATGCGCGGGCTGTTTCAAGTGAGTAGTGTAATATTCGGCTAATTGAAGAAGTTCTGAAGCAGCCACATTCTGCTGTCATCGCTCCGAGTAGGGCGATCGCTCCTTTCCAACGATTGTGGCAATCTTTAGAGCTGCTAGAGCGTGGTCTATTATGTATACAGATATACACGAGGCGCGCAGACAAAGGAAAGCGTAATATCTTGTACAAATACCGATAAAGAACCTTTGGAGCTCTTTGAGCACAGAGAACTGTAACGGACTTGATATAACGTTTGCCAGAGCAGGCATTGTTCGCATACAGTAGGCTGTCGTAAGACTCAAACAGCTTTTTTTTTTTTTCGCTTAAATGGTTAATAAGCTAGTGCACAATGAAAAGGACAACAACAACCATATGCGTCCAAAACTTCCGTGACAGCACAATCGCGCACCGCGATTCGGCACCAAGGACAATTAAAATAGGACGAGAGGTAAAGCGACAAGAATTAAGCCAGCCAAAAGTGAAATGTCATCCGGTAATTTTCACCAAAGTTTATGATTGTTTGTATTCAGTTTGCTAAGCAATATTGTATTTTTCGCCGAGATCCTGGCTGTTCTCATGTGGGCGAAAATACATGAGGCCATGTGGCATAGCTCTTCAAATTGGGTGATTTTAACGCCCCAAATTCACAAATGTATATGTAACACGCCTCAACTGCGAGCTCCAGGTAAATTTTCAGCTATTCCGTTACTTAAATATAGCTTAGTATGGTGGACTGTTGCGCTATTCGGTCATATGACCAGCTTTCAGGATATTAATGATTTGCTAACTTGCATCGGTGGCCCTTCAGTGCATTTTACGCATAAAAACTGAGTTTCCTTAACAGATCAAAGTGCTTTAATTTTCGTGACATTCTTCGTGCCTGTCCACATTACAACACTGTTTATCACGCTTGAACCATCGAAATCGTTGATATGATTGTTACTGCAGTTCTGACTTTTTCACCTGACCACTTCTCTGCTGGTCTTAAGCGCATACGCGTGTTAGGCCGCGCATGCCTGCCTCTGCTACTCCCGAGGAAGCTTCTAATAAAACCACAGTTTTAAGTGAGCGTTGGTCCTGCCCGCTTTGCCTCTCTTGTTTTCCTGCATTTCTTTCCGCCGTGTTCACAATGTTCACGGTACTTAAATATTCACCAAAATCTGGTGGCATCAGCATTCTGCTAATATTGGAAAGCGGTCAACATGACTAGGGCAAAGAAAACCCGCGACATTGACTTGAAAGCCCAACTACGGACGCACTCAAGAAAATATCCGTTGGCATAACAGCGCTTTCTACATATTACATCAGATAACTCCTTCGCAAGGTGTCATAGCATAACAGATCTCCGCTGTAGAAAAAATTGCACTTTCGCCCAAAAGGCGAAGCAGCGATTGCGATAGCAAATTAGTAGACAGCTATAGGAAGCAAGGATATTAGTTTTATGGGCCATATAAACTTGCAAACATTCGCTTAGCAGCTAAATTAACAAGCACCGTGTACGCGCGCACAGGTAGAAACAAGAACACATCTCGTTAGATGAACGCGGAAACTTGCTGTCAAAACGCTGGAGGGTGGAAGCGCGGCTGGAGCAGCGAGCGAATTGGCCTTCGTGCTGTCTCTCGCTTCAACGCGAACTAAGCGTCGAAAGCACAGCGCATACGAAGCTACCGGCAGTCGGCGTACTTTCTCATCGCAGATCGCTTTGAAGATGAGGCCCGCGCGGGTGCGCACTTTGTCCACGACGCAGATCGCTTTAGAGATACGGATCCCGCGCGGCCGTGTCGTAAGCAGCAGCCGCCGGTGTAGAACCCCCCCCCCGTGCCTTGCGCATGACAGAAGACGGCGCGCTTCCGCCCCACCTTCTTCCCTCGCGCGCGCGAGATTGAGGCGTGATGATCGGCTGACCCTCGTAACATTTCACTCGTACATAGAGCGTACTGCGCGCGGCGACGATGGTATGTGTTTGCACTTTATACCGAACATCACGACGACGGCGACGGCAGAAGTGCGCTTGGATTGTCCATATAATAGATATCATAATAAAAAATAATAAATTAATACATTTCTTTCGAGGCACGTTTGGTAAGTCGCACTCATTATTATTCATTTTTCCGAGGATACTTTGGAACAACTTTGAGTTTTAGGAACGTTCTGCAAGTTTAGGAACGTTCTGTAAAAGATAAATTTCGAGTTAATTTCATGTTGGCGTTCAGAAAAACGTGACAGCTGAACGCTTGAGAAAGGATAGCGTCAGTGGTTTTTCTTCGCAGAGATATGTAGATAGTTCACGTGAGTTTCCGTTAAACTAAGACTTTATTTTCGGATTTCGCGAGTTATGAAAAAAAAAAAATAGCGCTGTATCAGGTTAGATACCGGTTATTCTGCAGTCTACTTCAGCTGATTTTTAGAAATCGCCGGATGGTTGTTGCCACACGCCCGTGGAGAGTACCGTGCTTTAGAAACGGACTGCGAGGATCGTTTTTGATAATGGTATACTCTACACCTTTCATTTCTCTTCGACGTATTATGTAAGGGTATGTCTACGGCTGTGCGTGTCTCTCACGAGTATTTAGAAGACGGCAGCATTTGAGTTTCATTTAGTGCGTGGAAGTACTTATAAATAAGCGCGAATCTGCTAGTAGGCTTGGACGCGTAATTTGCGTTTTTTTTTTTTCGTGGGTCGCACGCAAGAGTTTTGACCGCAAAGTGAGAGCGAGTGTGATAGTACTTCCGTGAAGTCCACGAGGCTCTCAGTGGCACTATTGCGTGCGTTAATAACGGATGTAGAGTACGAACAGACAGTTCATGGCGTTTGTGCCGCATATGATAGTTCAATGACCATTTATTTAGGGTCTTCCTGCAGTGAAGTTGGAGCATCGGTGTGGTATACCTAGATGTGTAATGTTCTGTACAATTTCTATATATATATATATATATATATATATTTATTTATTTATTTATTTATTTTTTAAAGCAAGCTGACGGTCGTAAGTCCGAATTCTCCACCAGTCCACTACATTTTCAGGCATGGAACGGCACCTGATATCGGCAAAAAAAAATCGACGAGGGCTACTGGGGCTATACTAGTGTAGCGGCAGCAGCATCTGCGTCGCATGATAATTACGTAGACGCTCGCGTCTGCACGAGGCACGAGCGGCTGGCACGCACCTGCACGGGCTAGCGTTCCGAACGAGATAACGAATGCTACGCTAAGTGATCGATTGTTGGTTTTTCCTCTCGCGCGAGAGCCCGCGACTTTATCGGTCTACGTGGTTGCTCGTCGCCACAGTCGCCAAAATCCGCTGTATTTTCCTGGTTGCAGACGTGCGTCGTGCAGCCATTGGATCAGACTTCTTGCAAAACTATGGACTCCTTGTCGACGTTTAACGACGCCGTCTCACCGACTCCGTGACCCAGCTATCCGTTCTCGGCGTCTCATCATCAGACACATCGCCGATCGGGCCTATTTTTGCCATGTTGGACGAACCTTTCGCCACGCTCCTACGCGAGTTTCCCACTTTGACGCGCCTGCCGGACTGGACGCAACCGGTGCAACATGACGTGTGCTATCACGTCACCTCCGGCCCACCACTCTTTTTCCGACCCCGGCATTTGTCCCCGGAGAAACTCAATATCGCTCGCGCGGAGTTCGAACACATGCTGCAACTTGGCATCATCCGCCCTTCCTCCAGTAATTGGGAATTACCACTTCACATGGTGCCTAAGAAGACGGGAGACTGGCGCCCATGTGGTGATTACCGGGCACTAAACAACGTTACAGTTCCTGATCGCTACCCTCTCCCGAACATTCAGGATTTCACGGTAGCGTTGCACGGGGCGACGATCTTTCTAAGATCGATCTCGTTCGCGCCTATCATCAACTACCGGTCACTGAAGAAGACATTCCCCAGACCACCATCATCACACCCTTCGGTCTTTTTGAATTTCTCTGCATGCCTTTCGGCTTATGGAACGCGGGCCAATCCTTTCAGCTTTTAATCGATTCCGTCACCCGAGGCCTGCCTTTCGTTTTTGCATACATTGACGACCTTCTCATTGCAAGCTCTTCCGCAGAAGTACATCTTCACCACTTGCTGTTGTTGTTTTCACGCCTTGCCAGTAACGGAATTGTCATCAACGCCGCCAAGAGCGAATTCGGTCAAACCAAACTCGAGTTCCTCGGTCATATCGTCGACGCTAACGGCATTCGACCACTGCCGTCCAAGATTCGCGTCATCGAAGACCTTTCCCGACCGACCACACTCACCAAGCTTCGCCAATTTCTCGGATTCGTCAATTTCTATCGCTGATTAATTCCCGATTGCGCACAAATTATGGCTCCGTTAGACGCTTTGCTGGTAAACAACCGTAAGCAAGCGTTTCAGTGGACTGACGAGGCCACCGACGCTTTTACAAGAGTCAAGTCTGCCCTCGCCGACGCCACGCTGCTCAGACACCCAAAGCCAGACGCGCCCACTGCCATCATGACCGACGCTCCAAACACCACCGTTGGTGCCGTTCTGCAGCAATTCATCGACAATGCGTGGCATCCACTCGCCTTTTTCTCCAAGAAACTGAAGCCTGCGCAGTCCCACTACAGCGTGTTCGGCCGTGAATTACTCGCAGTTTACCTGGCTATCAAACATTTTAGCCATTTCCTCGAAGGCCGCGCATTTACTGTCTTGACCGACCACAAGCCCCTAGTGCACGCAATGAACCGTTCGGCGTCCTGTTACTCGCCCCGCGAGAGTCGACACCTTTCCTACATCTCCGAGTTTGCAACAACGTTCCGCCACATCAAGGGCACCGACAACGTTCCAGCCGACGTTCTGAGTCGTGTCAATGCCGTTTGCACGTTGACGTCGGAGTCTTTCATCATCGATGTTGACTTACTCGCCAGTCAACAGCGTGACGACACCGAACTTCGTACACTCCGGAATTCGTCAACGTCCCTCCAATTGGAGGACGTCGTTATGACTCCAGATGGTACGTCCGTCATCTGCGACACTTTTTCCGGCACACCTAGACCATACATTTCGGCATCCCTTCGCAGACGTCTATTCGAAACCGTGCACAACCTGTCGCATCCTGGCATACGCGCGACACAGAAGCTCCTTTCCATTCGTTTCGTTTGGCCTCGGCTAAACGCGCAAGTTCGCGATTGGGTTCGCTGCTGTTTGTCGTGTCAACACTCCAAGATCCAGCGTCACCCTATTCCGCCTGCCAAGCCTTTTCTTCCACCGGATGCTCGTTTTGACACCGTACACCTGGACCTCGTCGGCCCTCTCGCACCTTCGAAAGGTTACTGCTACCTGCTGGCATGCATCGACCGCTATACACAGTGGCCAGAAGCTACACCTATATCTGAAATCTCAGCGCCCACTGTTGCAGCAGCGTTCGTGTCTACATGGATTGCAAGGTTCGGCTGCCCATCCACAATAATCACCGATCGCGGTCCGCAGTTTGACTCTGCACTCTTGAACGAGCTACTCAAACTACTCAGAACGACATGTTTTTGCACGACTGCTTACCACCCACAGTATAATGGACTTGTTTAACGTTTTCACAGGCATCTCAAGGCATCCCTTATGGCGCATGAATCGCCGCAGAAGTAGGTTCTGTATTTGCCTCTTGTCTTACTTGGCATCAGAGCCGCACTCAAGAGCGACCTAGGTTGCTCCAGAGCTGAGCTCGTCTACGGCACTCACCTACGACTTCCATACAATTTCTTTGTCGCCACCAGCAAAACACCTATGCCATCGCCGGCCGACTACGTTTCCCAACTGCAAGCTTTCTTCAGCCAGATGCACCCCGTGCCTACTCGTTCGCAAGAAGCAAGGTCTCCGTAGGTTTCTCAAGCACTCAACTGTGCTACCCACGTTTTCGTGCGTAACTGTGCCGTGCGGAAGCCTTTGCAGCCACACTATACTCCGGGCCATATTGTGTTCTCCAGCGTCGTCCAACGACTTTTGTCCTGAACGTGAACGGCCAATCGCACACAATTGCCCTGGAACGTCTCAAACCCGCCTACATTGAAGCACCCGCGCCATCGGCCCCACCAATGTGCGACGCAACCCTGCTGCATCCATCGCCGCCGCCTCCGTCCGTCACAGCCAACACCAACGCCAAGACACGCCGCGTCACTAGTCAAGGTGCAACCAAATTAGGAAGGCCCCATAAGCTTCAACAAAATCACTCCCTCACCAGAACCAGAATTGGCCTCCCTGGTACATTATTCGGCCGCTACCTCCAAAATGACTCCTCCAATTTACCCATGGCCCTCAGTCCCCAGCGGCTGCGGAGCACCTGACCAAGGCGGCGGTCAGACCTGCTACACGGCAGAGGGTGCTAAGAATCTCTGGGTCCGGACAGACTGCCAATGGAAACTGAACCTGGCAACGTTCAGCACGCGCACCCTATCGAGTGAGGCTAGCTTAGCAGGGCTATTTGAAGAATTATCAGGTATTGCCTCGAATATTATTGGCCTTAGTGAGGTGAGAAGAACTGGTGAGGCTTATACAGTGCAGACTAATGGCCACGTCCTATGCTACAGAGGTCTTCCAGAAAGGAGAGAATTCGAAGTAGGATTTCTAGTCCATAAGGACATAGCGGGACACATTGATGAATTCTACAGCATTAATGAGAGAGGAACAGTTGTCGTAATAAAGCTGAATAGGAGATATAGAATGAAGGTTGTACAAGCCTACGCCCCAATCTCCAGTCACGATGATGAAGAAATAGAACAGTTTTATGAAGATGTCGAATTAGCAATGAGAAAGATGCAAACTCAGTATACTGTAGTCATGGGCGACTTCAACGCAAAAGTGGGGAAAAAAGCAGGCTGGCGAGCAAGCAATTGGCAACTACGGCATCGATACTAGGAACACTAGAGGAGAGATGTTGGTGGAATTTGTGGAAAGGAATATGATATGACCTAGTGGCCACAAGCAAGAACACCATTATTCACAAAGCGCATACATTTTATAGGCAGTTGTGACGTCACACATTAGATAGCATCGGCGCAGTTGCATGCGCGGCACGTTATCACAGAATAGGCTCCGAATAATGAATACCTTCTTCAGGAAGCGCAGAAACAGAAAGTGGATCTGGAAAAGCCCTAATGAAGAAACAAGGAATGAAATTGATTTGATACTCTCTGCCGATCCCAGCATAGTGCAGAATGTAGAAGGGTTAGGTAGGGTAAAGTGCAGTGACCATAGGTTACTGGAGTCTAGGATTTCTCTCAATTTGAAGCGAGAAATAATAAAGTTAGTCAGGAAGAAACAGGCCAACCTAGACGCAGGAAAGGTAAAAGCAGACAAATTCAGGCTGGTGCTCGCAAACAAATATGCAGATTTAGAACAGGAAGATAAAGACAACATAGAGGTAATTAATCAAACCGTAACTAGGTTGACCTCAGAAGCAGCAATTGAAGTGGGAGGTAAGGCACCAAGGCAACAAGTAGC
The DNA here is from genome assembly GCF_013339745.2 of Dermacentor silvarum. Lineage (NCBI taxonomy): Eukaryota > Metazoa > Arthropoda > Arachnida > Ixodida > Ixodidae > Dermacentor > Dermacentor silvarum. The sequence continues at coordinate 115,521,475 of NC_051154.1, forward strand.
TAACTGCTCCCAAGGAACAAAGGACCTAATAAAGAAACGGCAAAACATGAAAGTGTGAAACTCGAGAGGTCGTATAGAATTTGCGGAACTGTCGAAACTGATCAACAAGAAGAAAGTAAGGGATATACGAAATTATAACGTTGAAAAGATTGAGGAAGCAGTAAACTATGGACGCAGCACGAAATCAGTGAGAAGGAAACTAGGCATAGGACAAGGCAAAATGTATGCACTGAAAGGTAAGCAGGGTAATATAATCAGCAAGTTCCATGACATAGTAAAAGCAGCGGAGAATTTTATACTGACCTGTACAGTTCCCAGAGCAGCCAAGCTACTTTCATTCGAAGTAGTCATGAACAGGATGCAGAGGGCCCTTCTATAACTAGCGATGAAGTTCGAAGGGCCTTGAAAGACATGACCAGGGGAACGGCTGCTGAAGAGGATGGAATAACAGTCGATTTAATCAAGGGTGGGGGTGATATCATGCTTGAAAAGCTTGCGGCTCTTTATACGGCCTTACGACTTCAAGTGTACCAGAAAGCTGGAAGAACGACAACATTATACTCATCCACAAGAAGGGAAACGTTAAAGAATTGAAGAATTCTAGACCCATTAGGTTGCTCTCAGTATTGTATAAAATATTCACCAAGGTAATTTCAAATAGAATCAGGGCAACTCTTGACTTCAGGGAACCAAGAGAACAAGCTGGCTTCAGGAAGCGATATTCTACGATGGATCATATCCATGTCATCAACCAGGTAATAGAGAAATCTGCGGAGTACAATCAACCTCTCAATACGGCTTTCATAGATTATGAAAAAACATTTGATTCTGTAGATATACCAGTAGTCATAGAGGCATTACGTAACCAAGGAGTATAGGATGCATACGTGAATATATTGGCAAATATCTACAAGGACTGCACAGAAACCTTGGTTCTCCACAAGAAAAGTAGAAAGTTACCTATCAAGAAAGGGGTCAGGCAAGGAGACACAATCTCTCTAATGCTATTGACTGCATGCTTAGAAGTATTCAAGACTGGAAAGGCTTAGGAGTGAGAATCAATGGTGAATATCTCAGCAACCTTCGGTTTGCAGATGACATTGTCCTATTCAGCAACAATGGAGACGAATTACACCAAATGATTGAGTACCTTAAACAAGAAAGTGTAACAGTGGGGTTGAAGATTAATATGCAGAAGACAAAGGTAATGTTCAATAGCCTGGCAAGGGAACGAGAATTCAGGATCGCCACTCAGCCTCTAGAGTCTGTAAAGGAGTACGTTTATCTAGGTCAATTACTCACATGGGACCCTGATCATGAGAAAGAAATTTACAGAAGAATAAAATTGGGTTGGAGTGCATACGGCGGGCATTAACAAATCCTGACTGGTAGATTACCACTGTCGTTGAAAAGAAAAGTGTACAATCATTGCATTCTATTGGTGCTAACATATGGGTCAGAAACTTGAAGGTTAACAAAGAAGCTCGAGAACAAGTGAAGGACTGCACAAAGAGCGATGGAACGAGAAATGTTAGGCCTAACGTTAAGAGACAGGAAGAGAGCGGTGTGGATCAGAAAACAAACGGGGATAACCGATATTCTAGTTGACATTAGGTGGAAAAAGTGGAGCTGGGCAGGCCATGTAAGGCGTAGGATGGATAACCGGTGGACCATTAAAGTTACAGAATGGATACCATGAGAATTGAAGCACAGTCGAGGGTGGCAGAAAACTAGGTGGAGTGATAAAGTTAGGAAATTCGCAGGCGCAACTTGGAATCAGCTAGAGCAAAACAGGGGTAATTGGAGATTGCAGGGAGAGGCCTTCGTCCTGCAGTGGACATAAATATAGGCTGCTGCTGCTGATGATGATGATGACATTATTGTTATGACCTGTGAACGTAAAGTAAAATACGGGACATGTAGCCCCTGCGAAGAAAACACACCAGGAAATTTCATCTAAGCAGGCTTCGCCAGAGGAAGAATAAGATATTTATCTACGGCACTGCATTCTGCAAAAAAGCTTGCTCGTGAAATGTCAGACAAATTTAGACAAAAGCAGCATTCTCTTCTTCTTTACTTCACGATCGTCTGCAATACGAGAATGCAACACAGAAAAGCACGCACCCAAAGAAGTGGCTATGATAGTTTGTTAAAGGTGTGTTGCTGCCACGCAGATCATAGCAAAAACGATCACCAGCAGGAATCGTTGTGGCACTCACAGAATTAAGTAATTATTTCATTTGCTTCATTTCCGGAAGCAATGTTCAGGTTCGCGACAACTTAGCATTTGAAATGTAACAGCCAACAAGAGACCCACATATGCCAGACGATCTGAACTAGTAATCCACTAGGTTCTCTCTCGTATGATAGATCACTTAAGTGCCACTAGTTATTCTGAGCTGAATGCGCTCCTAGTAATCCACTAGGTTCTCCCTCGTATGATAGATCACTTAAGTGCCAGAAGTTATTCTGAGCTGAGTGCGCTCCTTGGCGCTCCTTCTCAGAATTGCGTTCCTTTCCTGCGGTTTCTACATATTACAGCAGCAAACTCTTTCGCAAAAGAGCTGCAACGAAAGATGGAGAGCATGCTCGGACAGAAATCCACTTAAGTAACACTCCTGCTACTTCGCAGTTACTTTGGTTCTCCAACGGTTATTTTGCCGCTTCTCCCGCCACCAGGCGGGAGACGTAAGCTGGATTTCGCGCTCTCAGCCGCAGTACGTGTCGCAAGAGCTCCTCCGTGAGCAGCGTCTCTGCGCCTGCCTAGATACCGCCTGTCTAGATACCGGTTTCGGTGGCGGGCGACAGACGCACAGCGCTTGGGACGCATTTGCCAACGAAACGTTGCTCCACTTGTGGCCCTATAGCGACGATGCCTATGGCGATAATGTTAAAGCAGTGATTAAAACACCGTTTTGGTCACGTGTGAACGAGCGAGCGCCAGTGCGTTTCGTATGTGCGTGTGTGCACGTGGGCGTACGTTTGCGTGCCTACATCACACCAGTATTTAGAAACGTCACGTCTTGACGGCCTGCTTCTTTAGTGCTTGAGACTTGCTAGAGTGGGTTGGATCACGCTTCAATCTCACTTTTTGTTTGTTACAGGCACGGCTATTTCAACTGTCTTCTTCTTGTGATAGCAATAATATTTACCAGCTTGCTATGTCACCAAGTCTGACACACTTTAAATCGCCGGCCGTCTCATCCACTTTAATTCCTCAGCGTTCCGCGGCATGTCACGACGGAGACAGTGCTTTGCGAGGAAGCGATCTCGCAACCGCTGCAACCGCTGTTGTCGTTGTGCGAGAAAGGTTATAAAATTTTGCTTATTCGAAAGATGAGGGCTCTGGAACATAGTGTTTTTCTTAATTAATAACAAAAACGTGCAAATATTTACCCGCAGCGAGGTGTGTTTACCAAGTTTTACAGGGAGAAACGCACAGCTTCGCTGACACACGGTTTTCATCGGGTCTCTTGCAACCGCCGACACGTTACCTTTAGCTTTTTCAATGACAGTTAAAAGTTGTTTTTGTCAAAACACCGAACGTCTTACTTTTTTTACTTCATTTTCAGTTATATTACTTCTTAGCGGCAGTTGGAACCTTTAGATTTCACCAACAGTAACTGAAACATATGCCCACGTTATTAAAAAAGTAATACAATAAAAAAAAGGAAAGACACAAGAAAGAACAAAGTGTATTTCAGGTCCATCCGTCATACTGCCGTTGACGCCCATAATGCGCTTTGTACTACCTCGCAAAGCAAGTGTAAGGCCCCCGCAGTGATTCGTGTACATTTTAATACGAAACTATCGCAAATAAATATCAGGTGTGAGCACATACTACATTGCTTCCTTTTTTTTTACTTGGAACAATTTTTTTTTCAAAGCCCACCAACTTTAGATTACGTCACTTACACGTCCATTCCGTCGCTACAAATAATTGAGTGTCATCGAGGGCAGAAGAAGAGGCACGTCGGCAGACAAAAAAAAAAAAAAAAAAAACTGAAAAAAAAACGAGAAGTATAACTGGTGGTAAAATGTATGTGCGGTGTTGTAAGCAAACGTGCCAAACAAAATTATGACATCCCAATCTGTCTAATCAGGCTTGATGTACATGGTGATCCTCTCGGTTAGTGTGTGGTGAAATCTCTCGGTCACGCGGTTGGTCTGACAGCGGTAAGTGGAAGTCATTTTGTCAACTGTGGTGGAGGCATCAATAACTTTAGTAAGTGTGTTTGAAATAAAGGTCTTGCCGCGGTCACTAGGGATGATCCGGGGAGCGCCATGGCGTAACTAATTATTGCGCAGAAAGGAATCGGCGACTTCCGAGGACCTGCCGGAATGCATGGGAGCTGTCTCAGCATACGGTTCAGCTGGTGGATGGCTGATACAATCGAACGGTTGCTGTTTGAAGTGAGAGGGCCATGTTACGCATGGCGAAATTGGATGTGTGGATATCCGGAGTGGGGATACTGCTCGTGGAGATCGTGTCAGTTTATTATTCTTTATTATTCTTTAAATACAGTGAATGGGTTACTGCTAATATACTGACGAGGGTCCCAAAGTAAAGTACTGCAACGGGAGCCTCGGTTAATAATAATATTGTAAAGATGTATGAAAGAAGAGCAAGCTAAGCAAAACATACAAAAACAATCGCGCAATATACGAAATAGAAAAATATCAGCAAAACAATTGTCAGTATAGAATCCTATAGTGTATAATAATACTGCCAATACATAAATATGGCAAATGTAGTGTAATCAATGATGTAAAGTTAATTATGCAAGTAAAAAAGCGTAAGGGCACGATTAAATGCATGAAAGGATGAAGATTTAATGGTAGTGGGTAAAGGCATTCCATAGCTTTATAGCCGCGAATGACGATGTCATTTTTCCATAATTATAATGAACCATAGGTAGTAGAAAATTGGAGTTACGTGCAGACCTGGTATGATTATTATAATGAGATTCCTGGAATCAATGAATTCATATGAAAGCTGTTTATTAAGTAATTTATAGAACATAATTGTGAGGTGATAATTGAACAAGCTCGTCACAAGGAGGATGTCGTTTTATCGAAGAAACAGATAAGCATTCACAAAAAAACCACTGTTAGTGATAATGCTTATTGCTTGATTCTGTAAGTGATGAATAGATGAGATATGACAGTAATATGTATTTCCCCAGGAAACAATGCCGCAATTCATGTGACTGTGAACGAAAGCAAAGTCACATGCTAATAACGCGTCTTTGGCAAAATATGCTCTTAATTTGATTAATGCTCTAATACCGAAGGAACACTTTTGCTTAATGAAGGCAATGTCTTGCAAAATCTTTAGGTTAGAATCTAATTTGATGCCAAAAAATGATACACAGTCTGAGACGGGAATGTGATGGCTATCTAGAGTTATCTCAGACATGCTGGGTAGTATTCTTTGGCTTGATCTGAAAATCATGAATTGAGTTTTCGTAGGATGAATTAATAAATGATTGGAAGAACACCACGCCACAATCTGTTAAAGCTCATTGTTTAGCTTAAAGATTAAGTTTGTTAAAGATTTGTTACGCAAGGACATGGTTGTATCGTCTGCGTATAGTACGCAATGTGCAGATTTAAGACACGTGCGTAAATCATGAATATAAATGGAGAATAGTAAGGGACCTAGTATGGAGCCCTGTGGTACACCTTGATTAATAACTTTCGTATATATCAGAGTAAGGACCTCGTAAAAAAACCATTGGTTCTATATCATGCAAACAACTTTTTAAGAGTTTGAGTACTAGACCGGTAATTCTCAGAGATTCTAGCTTAGTAAAAAGTATGTTATGATTAATCGTATCAAAAACTTTAGATAACTCCAAAAATAACAAACCAATGAAGTTACCAGTACCTATCGAGTGACGTTTGTAGTCGGTTAGGGATATTAAAGCTAAGTTAGTTGAACTGCCTGCGCGAAAACTAAATTCAGAACTTTTTTAAGTAAATATTTAGGCGCCTAAAAAATTACTTCTCAACAACTTTACAAATCGACGAGAGAATAGAAATAGGACAATAGTTAAACACATCCGTTTTAAGCCCTTTTAAGTGAACTTGGAAAAATACTACATATAAAAATATGAATAATTATAATACAAAGTATATTAGAAATACGTGGTGCAACAAGTTTTATATGAAATATGAAAAAGTTATCTAAGCCAGGGCTAGTATTCTTCAGAACCACGGAGCATACCTTATCTGCAGTTATACGGGGAAGAGAAAAAAGGATTGATTGCAGCAATGAATGGGATAAGTAGAAGTCATCTGACGACTGCTGTATATGTTATAGAAGTAGTCACTGAAAGAACTTGCTATGCTAGAAGAATCAGTAAGGGTTTTATTGTTCTAATTTATTTTATCGGCAACTATCAGTAAATTAGCAATTTTAAATTATCAGCAGTTTTATCAGCAAGAGATTGTCAAGAACATAATTCTGGGTGACATCAAGTCGATCACTATTCACGACGAGGCAGTGTGCGCGAGGCTCGATCTTTCATCAGAATATTACCTAAGCGATGACATCCTGGGCGATAACCCATCCATGGCTTCCGAGGCATCGCTGGCACGTCTGGAGAAATACGTGCGTGTGAAGGCCCAAACGGATCCAGTGACCAAGGAGTTTCTGAAGCAGTTCAGCGTGGTGCTTTTGATAGAGGCAGCGCTGCAAGAGCAGGAGTGCATCGCGGCCTTTGCCCACGAGAACATTTCCCTCATCGTGGTCGATACCCGGGGCCTAGCTGAGCAGATATTCTGCGGCTTTGGTGAGAACTTTAAAGTACTCTAACGGAGAGCAGCCGCTATCAATATTGATTGCTTCCATCACCAAGGGCAAGGAAGGCGCAGTTACTTGCCTGGACGAGATGTGGCTTGGTTTCGAAAATAGAGACTACGTCACATTTTCCGAAGTCAAGGGCATGACCATGATCAACAACTGCCCGCCGATGAAAGTCAAGATTCTCAGTCTGTACACATGCTCCGTGGGCGATGCAGTGCAGTTCAGTGATTACAATATAGGAGGCATGGTAACGCAAGTCAAAGGCCATAAAATTGAAATCTGATTGAAAAGACGAGCGTTACTGGCCCTCAAAAGATTTCTAGGAGCGAGAGATATTCTCGGAAACTCAAGTAGAATAGAGTATTCATCTGTCATGAGCTCATTCTATGTGTTTAATTCACTCTATTGATTAATTTGACCCGTTCATTCAATGCCTGGATTCACCTGACTTCGTGTGAATCTATTTCGTGTTTTCTTATGTGCCCTCAGTACGTATGTCGCCCCAGACACCCTCAGAAATCATCTTCGACACATTTCCCTGACTCCATTTTCAACGCCTTGCTTCTTTCTCAGAAAGTAGACCAGAAGCAACGTTTTCGGTCATTGTAGCCTCCCACCGATCCTCTCTTCCACCTGATTTAAAGCCTGCAGCAAGATAACCTTGTCCTCTGTGGTGTCTCCGGCAGCGTCAAGTGCGGGTTTCCATTCCAGGAGTTGGAAAGAAGTCTGACTTGCCACCTTGTGCCCTGAATCAAGCCGTTCTGCATCTACTGCATGATTCCTAATCCAATCGAGATCACACTTATACAGATGACTCTTCGACTCTACCCAATTCTACTGGTGCGATAGTTATTCCGTAGATGTCAATCTGCAAAAAGTTCAGATCAGCCACGTCACAACATCGACAGGGTCCGAACTTGCCGCCCTCTGTAGCGCATTGCTTTATGTGCATATACAGCCACCAAATCAATGGATTATATTCTGTGACTCAAAGGCACCCCTGAAATCACTCTTATCAGCCCTGCGTCGCAGTCCACATGAACAATTTGTAGCAGACGTACAATTAGACTACCATCAAGCGGTGGACACAGGGCGCAACATTGTATTTCAGTGGCTGCCTGGGCACTGCAACATTACTCACAATCAAAGTGCCGGCAAAGCTGCCCGTGAGGCACATGGTGAATGTGAAAGAACATCGATAATATTGTCGAGAAAGGATGTAGCACGGTACCTCAGTGGTGTTGTCCATATTATTGCTCAAAGAAAAAGTCACAGTTTCGCCCAAAAGGCCAAGCATCAATTGCGATAGCAAATTTACTAGTAGAGTATACGGAGTAAAGATAGTAGTTTTATGGGCTGCATAAACTTGGACACTTTCGCTTACTAACTGAATTAACAAGCATGGTGTCAGCACACTGAAGCACACATGAATAAATCACACTCGATGACCGCAGGCAAGTACTGTCATAACGCTGCCGTGAGCAAGCGCGGCTGGAGCAGGGACCGAAGGTTCGTGTGGTCTATCGCTTCAACGGAAACTGAGCGACCGAAAACACAGCGCATACAAAGGTCAGAGCGGTGTGGAGATCGCTTGCCAGATACGGTGCGCGCTACAGCCCTCAGCTGCGCAAAGTAAAAGTGCACAGTAGGCAGTTCCTGGCAGAGTAAAAGCCGCGCAACCTCCGTCCTGCGCTGCCTAGGCTTCCCGCTTACCTCCTTTCGTGTAGGAGATTGAGTCGCCAGTTCCCCTTGCGCCCGGTCGCAAAATACGCATTTAGTGCCGCAGCTACGTCGCCTCCCCTCCCTCCCATCCCCCATGGCCTTTCTCATGACCGGAGACATCGTGTTTGCTCTCCGCCGTGCGTTCGATCTCCGTGAAAGCGCGCGGCGGTGAGTTTATTGCCGTTGAACTTTATGTGGTACCTAACGGCGATGACGGCGACGGCGATGGCGGGAATGCGCTTGGAGTGTCGATATAATTGCTATCGCAATAAAAGGGGATACACCGGAGTTCACCAACCAGCGCCCATATGCCATGGACTCCCATGTGAGATTGCAACTTTTACTCGGTTTTAACCGACGGGAAGCAACGTTACAGTGCCGCCTGCGAATAGGAGTTTCTGTCATAAACGCCAACTCATTCTAATTGGAATGGTGGACAGTGCCAGTTTCCAGACCACATAATGGTCACAGTGCCGCAAGTGCCACATCACATAAGGCCACGTACCAGACCACATAATCAGAAAATTCAAATCTTTCAAAGAGTCGATGGCTCAGCCAGTCTTCGCCGTGCCAGACTTGGCTAAAATGGACCGTCCTGCAGCAGCTTCACCTGGATTCTTCATGCATTTTAGCTGTCACACTCGCGTCTTTCTCGGCCTTGGAACAGGTACAATACGGCGAAAGTTCGCCAAATGGCCAAGACAAAAAACGTTACGCTAGCCACACCGTTGGAATGTTTGTAGATGAGCAACTGACCACGACGCCGTCCTACGTATCTGGCGGCTCCATGTGTTACATGCAGGCGGTGATCTGGAACATCGTAGCACAGGAAGTGACGACAGCGTGCAGGGGAATGTTTGGAACAATCCAGCAGTGTTTCTATTTCGATGCTTTCATGTGCCCGCAAGGTGTAGATGGAAACAGGTGGCAACGCAATTAAGGAGATGCATTACGCTACGACCATCCATGTTTTCGATGATGATCCGCGGGACTAACCGATGGCTAAGAACTTCTTTGTAACTGGCGTTGCTGCGACCTTCTCAGTAACTTCGCTACGATAGGCATTGGGGGGAGCGGCGGCCTGATTCACGTGACAGACATGGATGCAATCGAATGGTACAATCTCATCCGGCAGTTCCTGTTTCGACCCGAAGAAGTCGGCAGTGTGCAGTCGACCATGGCAATGGCAGCTTCTAATTAAACGAACCACGACGTTAAATCGCATTCCACGAGGAGAGCGTGGTTGTGGTAACAGAGCACGTGTAAACGACAACTTCTTCAATTCTCTGGATGGTGTGGCCAACGCGCTGCATAATGTTGACGCCCCCCAGTACATGGACAGCAACTGCGTGCACTACGGTAAGACGCTGCTCGAGTGCGGAACCATGGGCACTAAAGGAGACGTCCCGGTGGTGGGGCCGCACAAGACCGAATCCTACTCGTCCTCCAAGAATCCACCCGAGAAGAAAATACCTGTGTGCCTCTTCCCCAACATCAAGCACAGCTTGGTCCTATAAGGTCCTATAAACGTTGCCACTCCACCAGAAAGTGGAGTTGCTGGAAGAAATGAAGGTTCTGGTCGACGACCGAGGGAGAGTTTTAGAAGACTGCGTCGTTTTCGGTTCACTACCCTCGCAGGAGCAGTACAACAACTAGATGCAACGGCTTCGCAACTTTCTCGAGAAATACTCCGCAAACTCTGGGGTCTCTGTCCGGTCTGGCCAGAAACAATACCCCGCACCTTCAACACTTCAGATGTAGCTTTTTATTATAGAATCTTCCAAAACGAGGACGCCGGCCCACCCAATGTTGATGATATGCATAGATAAAAATGAACGAAGTTGCGAACGGTGCATTACTGCTTTCAACTCACGCCATTAGGCACGCGCGACCGCGAAGCGCTGCTCGCGGCCCAACACACGTGTGAGGTAGAATGGCGTAAAATAAAGATGAGAGGCCTGCCTCGTCCCTGCTGCTGAAGTGACTACGCGTATTGTAAGACGGGAGTTTGGCAAAGGGAGAATCGACATCAGCTCGCGGAAAGAGGGAAGCGCGAAGACCGCTTCCTTTTACGCCACCCAGGGGTTGGACAGGGAGTCATGCTTTTTAGCGGTACCTCGTGCATATTGAGACGAACTGAACGAATAATTCGACGCAATTATTTCGATCAACAAATCCATTCTGAAAGGTAAACAACTCGGAGATGGATTTTTCTACGGATTCTGTTATACAAAACAATGTAAGCATATGCCCTAATGTTTGTAATTGAGAAGATAATTGATACAATAATTTTAACTAATAAATGAATTGCTTGAGTTGTTGCAAATAATATCTGCCTTGACAGGTAATTCATCTGCAGTGGCGTTTTGTGAATATCTTGTAGGCTCCATTCTTATTTTTTGTGGAAAGTGTTCGAAATAAAAAGAAAACACTGTATTGAACCTGTCGATCAGCAATAAATTAGCATAAGCGAAGTGTTTCCTTTTTAATCCACAAAGTAGGAACAGTAAACGCTGGTTTGCCTATACTCGGACATGAAGTAGGCTACGGGGCTCTCTAGCTAATCACGAAGAATAAAGTAGTCAATTCTGCAATGCGCACGGAATGCAAAAACGTTCTTGTACCTAAATTTCGGCGCACGTTAAGGAAACTGCAGTTCCTCGTCAAAGGGTTTCTCATCATACTTTTGTAGTTTTGGGACGGTAACTTCCCTCATTTCATTGAATTAGTTTAGGAGTTATATTAAGTTCTGAATATTTGGAATAGAATCACATTGTTCGGGCAAGGAGGTGCATTTTATTCTCTGCGCAAGCATGCCTCAGTGTTTCTCGTTACTTAGCTTGCGCTATGTTCAAATCAAACGCTAGCAGCTATTCTCTTCCGTTTCAGGTTTCTTCACTTGTTTGAACGAAATTGAGCAAACTGCATTGTAGATTTTATCACTCAACATAGGCGCGTTCACTAGGTATTTATTGCTATATAAAATGAGAGAACAAGAACTTTCTACTGCGCGTGCACTTGTAATATGTTCTTAATAAAATAATACAAACGCGGCGATATTCCTCGTGCTCATATAGATTTTTCTCATATAAGTATCTATTCCACGCTATATGACAGAACCCTTTTCACTTGCGTCTTTTTCTTCTTCGAACATTTGCCTTCTCCAGGCAATAGCTTGTATTTCAGACACGGGCATCAGACTGCCCGCGAATCGCATACTACGTTGCACTTTCCCCCATCGATTTACCACGCCCACTGTATTCCCCTCCCAAAAAATATTCCGCTATTGCGTGACGAAAAGCAGGAAAGGAGCGCACTCCATATCCAGAAGGGTGCGAACCACGTAGGCGGAAAGTTCATGGCAATCCAGCAAAAGAATTTCGCGTGTCTGGGTCAAATGTGGGGCAGATGTAACGACGCTATACACCAGCTAAATGTTGCCGTTGCTCTTGCTTGCTCTGCCTGTTATTCTCTCCCTTTAAAAAAAGAGCGTTGCTTTTTAGTCGGGGCTTGTCTATATTCAGAAACTTGTTATTCGTGCAGCTTTTTTCAGGAACCTCATAGTCCTGCTCTTCGAGTGAACACTTTTGCTCAAATATCCGGTTTTCAGAATTTTTTCTGTGAATTTTAGTCAAATGGTGATGTTTATAGAATGAATTCGTTATCTATTAAGTAGTTGTTACATTATCTCGCTCTGTTTCTTTTGTATATCCGCAGTTAGATTCGGCCGTACTCTCTACGGGTAGCAGGAGTCAGACACCGTGCAACCTGTTACGTCACATTAGCGAAATATTGTTCAGTAGATTGGTACGGCCTTCGAGATAATCTCAGTATCTACCCTTTGCCAAAATTATTCTCACATCCTAATGCGACACTAGCGACGCGCTTTGAAAGCTGCCCACGCTTGCGCAGTCATCCTAAAATCGAAAGAAAGCCGCATTCTCCACATAAAGGGTTATTTGCGAATAATACATGTTTTCAAGAAAGCTGCCCCTTTCACTCTGTTCACGTGCTCGTGTCAACAGAAAACATTGTTATAATAACGCTGTGACTCGTCACAAGTAGAGAGATGGAGAGAAAGAGAAATAAAGGCACGGAGGTTAACTAGGTTGCAGATGGTTTGCTAAACTACACTAGAAAAGTCGGAAGCGGGAAGAAAAGAAAAAAAATGAAAAGCTTACAAGTACATAAGTCGTATGAGATGTTATTCAACCTCGGCCCTCTCGAGACTGAAACCGGCTCTGATTCAGCCGACTCTGATTCAACCGATGGAACGCATTGCGGCGTAGCGTCCAGATTGCGCTCCGCTTTCTATAAGCTCTGATATTATAGATCGAGTACCCAGCTGTGAGCTAGTTGAGCATCCACACACGCTTTTTTTTCTAACAGCGCCAAAATGTTAAAGTAATTAAAGTCATGACTTTTGGGGAAGCCCAGAGTTGCGCATGTAAGTTGCGGCTAAGCCGCATCGTGTTTTATAACACCGTGGGTTTGAATTAGTATACCCCATGGCTTGTGAATGTTTATGTCGGAGCGCGGCGCTTACGTAAGTCCCCCCGCAGCAGTCGTAAACTCCAGTAAGGTGTGCAGCGTGTGCAGTCACGTTTCCTGGGGCGCTACTTTGGCCACGTAACGTAAACAGAGAGCGACGTAATAGCCCTCTTTGCCCTCGTCGAGTTCGCTTCCCGCGGGTAGTTCGCTTGTGGATATGTAACCTTGACCAACTGAACAAATGTTTCTCTTCCGCACTACGATACTGTGTTCTCGATCTAAAGAAACGGTTATCTGCATAAACTTAGAGCAAAACTTTGGGCTAAAACAACGGTTACCTTACGTTTACCATTTGGGTGTCCAGACTGGAAGTATGTGTGCGTGTTCGCGCGCGCGCGTGCGTGTGTTTAAGTAACGAACTCTGAGTGCGCTGTTCGGTGTAAGTGGCTATCGTCTTTAGCACATTTCTTTATATCGAAGCTCTTCTCTAATCTTAAAGATACTGTACAGTCAATCTTTCACTCTACGTGAGGGCCTCAATTGAGGTGAATGTTTGTTCAAATTAGTCTGTAATCGACTATTATCTTTAGAGAGGTTGCCTTGGTGACAAAAGTAAATGGGGCCGAATTCGAAAAGAGTTTGATTCATAATTGCTCATTGCCGCCGGTCGGCGGCCTCCGCTAATCTCATGTCCAACATCCGCATTGGCTGGAATTCGCTGTTACGAAAATTCTAACTTAAGAGCTTTTTGTGAATACGACCTAAGTTCCTCATAGAATTCCCTCGCTGTCAAAAGTGTTACGGAATTGATTTGAACTTCAAAATAGATTCAGTGCGCATTCCATCCAGCCGCAAGAAACGCTTACAAAGAGTGCACGTATGCACGCTGACGTGGTACACGTAGGTGCTTCTTATCTGTCTGTGTTTCTTTTCGCTGGCTATACAAAAACACAAGGAAAAAAAAAACCTTGCACTCGGCCCCGCAACGCTTGAAACAGCGAAGCTAGGCGATCGTAGCCCAGCATCTTCCAGAAGTGCGCGCGAACTTTTCATCTTATTACTCAGGATGATGATAATTTATTTTCGCGCGTCTCGGACTTACGGCCGTCACTGCGCGTTGCATAGCGCAGCTTGCAACACCGACACCGCGTTCCAGGAGACCCGCTTCGTGAATGCGTCTCTCTGTCTCTCTCTCTCTCTCTCTCTCGCTCTCATAGCGCGCAAAACCTCTTCAACTCGCAGAGCATGAGCTTACGAACGCGCCAGCTATGAACGAAGACGACGACGCTCGAATGCAATCATATGGTTCGCATAAATGTATGTTTTGCAAGCGCCGCCGTATAGCCTAGTGGTTACGACGCTCGCTTTGGGACCAGGGGTACGCGGGCTCAAATCCCGCCTCGGCAAGAAAGTTTGTTTTATTTTCTTCTTCAGTAGTTTCTTGATACGCACCACCAATTATGGCTGGCTTAAGCAGCTTCGCTGTTGAAAAATACGACACGTACAGTGACCTCGTGTCCCAGAGCACGTTGCCACAGGTGTTTTTCCTACCTCTACCTCCATACAGACCCGGTTACACCTCAATAATTCACGCCATAAAGAATGCGATGTATTCTTTCCTGTACACACAGCGCCACAGAAAGAAAAATTCAATTGTAAACAAAAATCTGTTGCACTCCTCCTGTATTTCTATCACTCTTATCTTTATTTTACACAATACGGGAGATTTTACAAAGAAGTGTAAACAAGAAGATGCACCCTGCATATCTTTCGGCTCTCTTGTTTTCATTCTAGCATAATATCCTTTTCTTAACAAACAAGGAGCTCCACTCGGCCCATTGTGATAACCAGTGGCGTGAGAGACAGCCGGTGCAACACTACGAAGTTTGCTTCATGGCAATTAGCTTTAAAGTCGTCTTCTAACCTACCTAAAATTTGTTCCTGCGAAAGGCACCTTTTTGCTGTTTTTGTTTTCAAACCATATCACCCTATGCATCATCATAATTAGCTGAGACTGCAGTGCAGCATTGCTGTATTTTCTTTGTCGCATACCGAGTATGATCCGCGTAAGCTTACAATATCAAGTGACACGTGAACACATGTAACAGGCACGTCTCCAACGCACACGAACGCAAACTATTCTAGCTTCGGTCAGTGTCCCTGAGGACAAACAGAAGCCCTCTTGTCACTCTCTGAAAGTAGCGTTTATGAAACGGCGCTTCCCGCACAACCCGCAGCTCACCGCGCAACGCACGGCGTGAAATGAATACAAACCAAATCAGGCCGCTCGGTTGCACTGGCGGAAGATGTCGAACGGCGCCAAGCGTGCATTCTGTGGCGCAAGAAACCGTCTTTCAAAACGTTGGTTTACCAATCAATGAATGGCTGATTAATTTCGCGCTCGTCGACCAAACGCGAGCGTACATTTTCGCCTCTGAACAAAGCCTATAATCCGAGTTGGTCGTCACTTCGCAAATGCTGTGCAGGCCCATTATTGTAAGCGGCTACTCGAGCGGCTGAAACTAGTCAAATGTTAAGTGAAAGCACCAGGCATCGGGTTCCATAGGAAGCTGAGAAAGGAGCTAAAATAAGGCGACCTCGGACTTGTATGGCTACGGCAAAATTAGCTCTCCGCGAAAACGTTGTACGCCCAGCGCTGAAAGCGCGTGAGTGCTGGAACAATTGTGAAACAATGAAGGTGCCCCTCGCTCGGAAATTCGCCAAATAACGCCCATCGTAAGCTGTGATTGTAGTCTTGTATCAGAACAAAAACGTTCTAGGTCAGTGCTCCTAAAGAAACTCCGTACAGAAGGCTTTATTGGCGCTACACTGTTTACGGTGTTCTGCGGACGTTCGTGATAGACTTTAAGAGCACTGCCTGCTACCGCGCTTTAGTGTACGCCGTTACGTTTTTCTATGCTCGTCTCCCTTTCTGTCTGTCTCCCCTGCTACTCTCTGTCTCTTTTATCCCCTTCGTCCCGTGCAGGGTAGCCAACTATAACTACATCTGGTTAACATTCCTGCCTTGCTATGCTTCCTTTCTCTCTCTCTCTGCTGAAGCATTAACTAGTCTTTGTAATTGTATTTCACTGTATTTCACCAGTTGCATTTAGTTGAATGTTGTATGTTTCATGATTACTTCACATAACATGACCATGTCTCTACGTTTCATTTTTCTCATGTATCCTCGCCCTTTATGTTATACTCAAACGGGGGCTTTTGAGGGTTAATAAATAATGATCATGGTGGCTACAACGGTGATTAACTCGCCTAATTTTTTGCTTGTGGTTGCTTTAAATGTTTGAGCATAGTTTTTCCCTCGCTTATAGTGGCCGTTGAATGTCGTTTTGACGTGGGAACGATGAACGTGACGGTTCTTTTCTTTATCATTGGGGGATAGGAGAGTAGGGGAGCCGTGAGCAGGAAATGTTCACTTCCACAATATTTCGCTGAACTACCGACACGTTTGCAAAACTTGCAAGTGCAGTCGGCCTCGACAGCTGTTCAATCCACACTTCGACTAGGTTATTGCGAAATGTCTAGCTCCAGGCACTTCCTCTTGTCACGATTCACAACGTTTCGTTATTAAGAAATTTGGTATAATAATTCGCAGCATTGAAAGAAGCCTGCTTAATGTAACAGTTGGCGTACATACTGGGCAACCCGTAGAACTGTCATATCACCATTCGGCGCTTACTGGTGAGATAGGTTTTGATTGGCGTAGAGCACAATGTAGACTGTAAGAAAGTACATTTGTGCGCCGCATTTCATCAGAACTTATATTGATGAATAGCTCGTTGGGAAAGTTGTAAAGATTCACGATTATATTATTAGACTTCATTCGCGGCAGCCACCGCAAATTGAGGTAGGGGGAGGACATACCTTGGGTCGCACTTAAAGACAGTACCTACACACTTTGAAGTTCAATGCCATGGGCACACTTTTGTTCTAGTCTCTACATAAAATATTCTAAATCCATACCCTAGTGCAGTTGACGTGCAAAATATAGTATAGTGAAGTGAAGTTGCGTAATTTCTACTAAGTCGAGCCCGGATACATCGAACCTACATATAACGAATTATTGTGTATAACGAACAACAGTAAAATCCCCGTGAAAACTTGTGTATAAAATTTTGATTTTATATATTGAAATACCTATATATCGAACTTTTTTGTGATCCCCTTCAGATTTGATGTGTCCGGGTTTGACTGTAAAATGCACGAGACCTGTCAAATCGGCCAAAGCCGCATTGGCTGCTGTTTTCTCGAGGGACCTAAATGCACAATGCCATCATGAGATTCATGATCACGTATTGATAATTAACAGCAGCTAAATGGGACTAAAAAGGTAATTAAAAAATAGAATAAATCACTTTGAACAGAGTCTGACCTATTCCAATGAGCTCACGTACGAGTAGCACTTTTTCTCGATGTTTTTAGGTCCTCATTGCGTAATCTTCTTGCTGGATTGGCGATCAACCGAAGATTTACTTCACACTGGAACGCTCAATATTTACGAGAACGAATGCTTGCATTTATTGCTTTTTTTCTTCTATGCCATAGTCGCAGTCGACTTGTTTAAAATCGTTCTTACTGCCAATTCGTAAACGGTCGTGGCACGAACTTCTTTTTCCCTTTTTCTCCTGGAATCAGTAACTTCCTATATGTACCTGACGCAATGAAAAGAGCAAAAGTTGTGCTCCAAGTATATCCACAATAGCATTCAGATGGTCCTGCTTCTTGCCGTCGCCTCCTACTTCATGCCCTCACTTCTGAGCCCTGTAATTGGGGTGCCCTAACTCATTAAACTCGGCTTACCTTAGGCTCGCTCTAATTGCCTTTCCCGCCTTTCCTGAGCATGTTCTAATTGTGCACAGTCCTAGGAAAACATCTGCTGCCACCCACGCCCGACACACTTGCGGCCAGTAATAGCGAGCACTTCAGTACGAGGGTATTACCGGGGAGACTTCGATCGTTCCGGGGATTCGAGACTACGACGCAGAGTTCTTCCTCCACGCTTGTAGCCGTTGATATAGAGAGCTCCATTATGGGATTAGTCGCGAACATGGCCAAAGGCAGGCGTACCTGCTTACGTCCTAATGAAAAACATTGTGTCTTTTTCTTTTACCTGACCATGACACCACTTGTAGACCTCCGAAGCACTGAGCGTCCGTGAATGGGTCTTTCTTTCGATACCAATCATGATCACGAGGGCTTCACTTGCTCGCAGTCATGCCTGCTTCACGATCGCAGCTGTGGTCAATCAACAAGAACATCCACATGGCAGTTCTCCTTGCTGGCGTTGTAGTTGAGATTAACACTACGAGAGGCACTAAGCAAGAAATTATAGTGCTCAGGCATAAAAAGTTTGATCAAATTTCAGACAATTTAACTCAAGACTTTCTACCCGATTCTTTGACGATCCCCCTCTACCCACTCTCCAAAGTCGGAATGTGCCACTGCTCCTGACGCCAACAACAAGGACGTCGCAAGTTTGGAAGTTAACGAGCATTTTCTAGTGTGGGAGCCTTTGCGACTATAAAGTCTTCACGGCAATTTCAAGCCACCATGGTCGAGGCACGGGGAAACCCGGAATCAGCCGTTCCGCCGGTGTCCTTTCAATGACGCAATAGCAGTCGACGAGTACCCAAGTCACAGTGAGAACAATCAGGCCAGTTTTGTTCTTGAATAATGCGCCAACGGTGCAGCAGAGAATAGTCGCTTAAAGGTTGCTTCCATCGCTCTCTCTTTTTATTTTCTCGCCATTTCTTTGCATTTTGGCCCACCCAGTTGCCGCATCAACAAGCGCTGCTACCACGGCCATGGATCATTCACATGAGTCGCAAATTTCGGCATAAAAGGCGGTCTGGAATCAAGTGACAACACCATCAAGAGAGTCGCGATTGAATCGCGGCTTCGAGATTGAATAGCGGGGTGGGTGACAAGAAAAAATAATAATGCGCGCTTTAACGTCTTACATCGTACATCTTGCGGGGCAAACTTACTGTTAGAATAATTCGGGTTTAAAGGGGTCCTGAAGCACCCCTCGGGCTTGGTGAAATAACATAGGCCTGCGGCTAGCATATGCTGCTGTGAACATCTCAGCCAAGTTTTGCTGTCGTACGCGGTGCGTGGAGCTGGCAAGCGGAGCGCGAAAACACCTTTCCCTCCAACGCTCTCTTTTCAACAGAAGCCATGATCCTCACTCTTTTCTGTGCATTTTATTTCGTAATAAAGCGGATTCCCATGCACGGCTACTATTGGTAGCTGAGGTCGGCTATGTAGCGTAGATACCGGCGCCACCGTGGCATGCCGCCACGAGTCCACTGGCTAAGCGCACTGCGACTCGCTGAGGACAACCGCGTTTGGCTTACGTTTTGCGCGTCGTAGGCACCAAAATCGGAAATCGTGGCGTCTACGTTACCATCCAAAATGAAATTTGAACTGCGGGCCACGGTGACATTTCGAAGTCGCAGCGTTGTGGCCACGCCCCACTCCGCCGTAGCCTTCACAGAGCAAGGCATTGAAGAAGGAACGGGAGCACAGCGGAGGCCGTGTTTGATCGCCAGTAACTCCGCTTCAGCTGAATGCATTGAAGTACTTTTTGCGGCAAAGTATTTCTGAAATAGCCTATTTTCGCTTCAAATTCCTTTCTCCACTTTGATAAAATGCGGTTCAGGGCCCCTTTAAAGCTACGAGTAACCATAGTTGTCAATTTGTATGGAATACCTTCATACCGTATTTGTGTTAGAGTGAACTATGTAAAACGATTACTGTTAGAAGGCGTCTTGCAGTTGCCCTCATTTATATGACAGGATTGAGTTGTGCAGTTACTTCCTTTTGCACCGGAAAACCTTTCCAAGTGAAGTTGTCGCAACAAATCGCACCAATCGCAACGAATCTTCTCGTCCTCTCATAAGAGCATGCCATATGATTTGAGCAAAGCGTTCGATTTCGTGTGTCACAAGTTCATCGCGAATGTAAAAGGCCTCATTGGACGCGGATGCATTATAGGTAGGGTCAGAATTTTTTTTTATTTCAGCAATCACAGTTCGTCTTGCACGATCCCACATCGCCACAACCAGTTTCCATCACTTCTAGAGTCACGCAAGGTTCGCTCTTATGTTCCTTGCTATTTTTAATTTATATTAATGACTTCCCCACCACCATGAAATGCAACCGAAAGCTCGTTTTACAGTGACGCTGTTTACCTTGAACCCCAGAATACATCCCCAGCATGCGTTTCCGGGAGGGGGGGGGGTCCCCTGTGCGGGCGGCTTACGTCCGTATCACGGTGCGTAGGCAGGAATGGAGATGGATAGAGGAGAGGGGGGGAAGAGTGTGGCGACGGCACTGCAGCAATGGAGACGGGTACGGGAGAGGGCAAAGAGTGTGGCGACGGTGCTGCAGCAATGGAGACGGGTACGGGAGAGGGCAGAGTTTGGCGACGGTGCTGCAGCAATGGAGACGGGTACGGGAGAGGGCAAAGAGTGTGGCGACGGCGCTGCAGCAATGGAGACGGG
Organism: Dermacentor silvarum; assembly: GCF_013339745.2. Classification (NCBI taxonomy): domain Eukaryota; kingdom Metazoa; phylum Arthropoda; class Arachnida; order Ixodida; family Ixodidae; genus Dermacentor; species Dermacentor silvarum. The sequence continues at coordinate 115,542,022 of NC_051154.1, forward strand.
TACGGGAGAGGGCAAAGAGTGTGGCGACTGGCGCTGCAGCAATGGAGACGGGTACGGGAGAGGGGAAGAGTGTGGCGACGGCGCTGCAGCAATGGAGACGGGTACGGGAGAGGGCAAAGAGTGTGGCGACGGCGCTGCAGCAATGGAGACGGGTACGGGAGAGGGCTAAGAGTGTGGCGACGGCGCTGCAGCAATGGAGACGGGTACGGGAGAGGGCAAAGAGTGTGGGCGACGGTGCTTCAGCAATAGGAGACGGGTACGGGAGAAGGCAGAGTTTGGCGACGGTGCTGCAGCAATGGAGACGGGTAAGGGAGAGGGCAAAGAGTGTGGCGACGGCGCTGCAGCAATGGAGACGGGTACGGGAGAGGGCAAAGAGTGTGGCGACGGCGCTGCAGCAATGGAGACGGGTACGGGAGAGGGCAAAGAGTGTGGCGACGGCGCTGCAGCAATGGAGACGGGTACGGGAGAGGGCAAAGAGTGTGGCGACGGCGCTGCAGCAATGGAGACGGGTACGGGAGAGGGCAAAGAGTGTGGCGACGGCGCTGCAGCAATGGAGACGGGTACGGGAGAGGGCAAAGAGTGGTGGCGACGGCGCTGCAGCAATGGAGACGGGTACGGGAGAGGGCAAAGAGTGTGGCGACGGCGCTGCAGCAATGGAGACGGGTACGGGAGAGGGCAAAGAGTGTGGCGACGGCGCTGCAGCAATGGGAGACGGGTACGGGAGAGGGCAAAGAGTGTGGCGACGGCGCTGCAGCAATGGAGACGGGTACGGGAGAGCGCAAAGAGTGTGGAGACGGCGCTGCAGCAATGGAGACGGGTACGGGAGAGGGCAAAGAGTGTGGCGACGGCGCTGCAGCAATGGAGACGGGTACGGGAGAGGGCAAAGAGTGTGGCGACGGCGCTGCAGCAATGGAGACGGGTACGGGGAGAGGGCAAAGAGTGTGGCGACGGGCGCTGCAGCAATGGAGACGGGTACGGGAGAGGGCAAAGAGTGTGGCGACGGCGCTTCAGCAATGGGGACGGGTACGGGAGAGCGCATAGAGTGTGGAGACGGCGCTGCAGCAATGGAGACGGGTACGGGAGAGGGCAAAGAGTGTGGCGACGGCGCTGCAGCAATGGAGACGGGTACGGGAGAGGGCAAAGAGTGTGGCGACGGCGCTGCAGCAATGGAGACGGGTACGGGAGAGGGCAAAGAGTGTGGCGACGGCGCTTCAGCAATGGAGACGGGTACGGGAGAGGGCAAAGAGTGTGGCGACGGCGCTGCAGCAATGGAGACGGGTACGGGAGAGGGCAAAGAGTGTGGTGGCGGCGCTGCAGCAATGGTCACGGGTACGGGAGAGGGGAAGAGTGTGGCGACGGCACTGCAGCAATGGAGACGGGTACGAGAGAGGGCAAAGAGTGTGGCGACGGCGCTGCAGCAATGCAGACGGGTACGGGAGAGGGCAAAGAGTGTGGCGACGGCGCTGCAGCAATGGAGACGGGTACGGGAGAGGGCAAAGAGTGTGGCGACGGCGCTGCAGCAATGGAGACAGGTACGGGAGAGGGAAAGAGTGTGGCGATGGCGCTCCAGCAATAGAGACGGGTACGGGAGAGGGGAAGAGTGTGGCGAAGGCACTGCAGCAATGGAGAAGGGTACGGGAGAGGGTGAAGAGTGTGGCGATGGCACTACAGCAATGGTCACGGGCACGGGAAAGGGGATAGAGTATGGCGACGGCACTGCAGCAATGGAGACGGGTACGGGAGAGGGCAAAGAGTGTGGCGATGGCACTACAGCAATGGTCACGGGTACGGGAGAGGGGAAAGAGTGTGGCGACGGCACTGCAGTAATGGAGATGGGTACGGAAAAGGGGAAAGAGTGTGGTGGCGGCGCTGCAGCAATGGTCACGGGTACGGGAGAGGGGAAGAGTGTGGCGACGGCACTGCAGCAATGGAGATTGGTACGGAAAAGGGGAAAGAGTGTGGCGACGGCACTGCAGCAATGGAGATGGGTACGGAAAAGGGGAAAGAGTGTGGTGGCGGCGCTGCAGCAATGGTCACGGGTACGGGAGAGGGGAAGAGTGTGGCGACGGCACTGCAGCAATGGAGACGGGTACGAGAGAGGGCAAAGAGTGTGGCGACGGCGCTGCAGCAATGCAGACGGGTACGGGAGAGGGCAAAGAGTGTGGCGACGGCGCTGCAGCAATGGAGACGGGTACGGGAGAGGGCAAAGAGTGTGGCGACGGCGCTGCAGCAATGGAGACGGGTACGGGAGAGGGCAAAGAGTGTGGCGACGGCGCTGCAGCAATGGAGACGGGTACGGGAGAGGGCAAAGGGTGTGGCGACGGCGCTGCAGCAATGGAGACGGGTACGGGAGAGGGCAAAGAGTGTGGCGACGGCGCTGCAGCAATGGAGACGGGTACGGGAGAGGGCAAAGAGTGTGGCGACGGCGCTGCAGCAATGGAGACGGGTACGGGAGAGGGCAAAGAGTGTGGCGACGGCGCTGCAGCAATGGAGACGGGTACGGGAGAGGGCAAAGAGTGGCGACGGCGCTGCAGCAATGGAGACGGGTACGGGAGAGGGGAAGAGTGGCGAAGGCACTGCAGCAATGGAGAAGGGTACGGGAGAGGGTGAAGAGTGTGGCGATGGCACTACAGCAATGGTCACGGGTACGGGAGAGGGGAAGAGTGTGGCGACGGCACTGCAGCAATGGAGACGGGTACGAGAGAGGGCAAAGAGTGTGGCGACGGCGCTGCAGCAATGCAGACGGGTACGGGAGAGGGCAAAGAGTGTGGCGACGGCGCTCCAGCAATAGAGACGTGTACGGGAGAGGGGGAGAGTGTGGCGACGCCACTGCAGCAATGGAGACGGGTACGGGAGAGGGCAAAGAGTGTGGCGACGGCGCTGCAGCAATGGAGACGGGTACGGGAGAGGGCAAAGAGTGTGGCGACGGCGCTGCAGCAATGGAGACGGGTACGGGAGAGGGCAAAGAGTGTGGCGACGGCGCTTCAGCAATGGAGACGGGTACGGGAGAGGGCAAAGAGTATGGCGACGGCACTGCAGCAATGGAGACGGGTACGGGAGAGGGCAAAGAGTGGCGACGGCGCTGCAGCAATGGAGACGGGTACGGGAGAGGGGAAGAGTGGCGAAGGCACTGCAGCAATGGAGAAGGGTACGGGAGAGGGTGAAGAGTGTGGCGATGGCACTACAGCAATGGTCACGGGCACGGGAGAGGGGAAGAGTGTGGCGACGGCACTGCAGCAATGGAGACGGGTACGGGAGAGGGCAAAGAGTGTGGCGACGGCGCTGCAGCAATGCAGACGGGTACGGGAGAGGGCAAAGAGTGTGGCGACGGCGCTCCAGCAATAGAGACGGGTACGGGAGAGGGGAAGAGTGTGGCGACGGCACTGCAGCAATGGAGACGGGTACGGGAGAGGGCAAAGAGTGTGGCGACGGCGCTGCAGCAATGGAGACGGGTACGGGAGAGGGCAAAGAGTGTGGCGACGGCGCTGCAGCAATGGAGACGGGTACGGGAGAGGGCAAAGAGTGTGGCGACGGCGCTGCAGCAATGGAGACAGGTACGGGAGAGGGAAAGAGTGTGGCGATGGCGCTCCAGCAATAGAGACGGGTACGGGAGAGGGGAAGAGTGTGGCGAAGGCACTGCAGCAATGGAGAAGGGTACGGGAGAGGGTGAAGAGTGTGGCGATGGCACTACAGCAATGGTCACGGGCACGGGAAAGGGGATAGAGTATGGCGACGGCACTGCAGCAATGGAGACGGGTACGGGAGAGGGCAAAGAGTGTGGCGATGGCACTACAGCAATGGTCACGGGTACGGGAGAGGGGAAAGAGTGTGGCGACGGCACTGCAGCAATGGAGATGGGTACGGAAAAGGGGAAAGAGTGTGGTGGCGGCGCTGCAGCAATGGTCACGGGTACGGGAGAGGGGAAAGAGTGTGGTGGCTGCGCTGCAGCAGTGGAGCCTGGTAGGAGCAAAGGGGGAAAAAGTGTGGTGACGACGCCTGTGCACGTGGCCTGCGCTTCTGTTGTTAGAGCATCCCGCGCATTGGTGCGCCGGCACGGCTGCAGCAGCGGTTGCGGCAGATGCATAGGAGGTGACCACGACGGCGCTTGTGTCGGCGTAGTGTGGTGCCGTATCAAAAAAATGTATGATTTTATAATGTATTGAGTCCATGTATGTAGCCTAAAGAATTTCGCTGGTAATCTGTCCCCATATGAATATTGCGGCCCCACAAATTTTTCATAATTTTTAAAGAAATAAAATGTTACGAAGGCCCACCTCACCCTAAATAAATTCCTTAGTCTGATCATTCGCCATCTGCTGGTGCAACAAATGGCAAATGTCCCTTAAAACTAACAAGTCGGTAACACCCCCCCCCCTTTCCCATGACAGTCCCAACAAAGAAGAGTACTTCAGATTTTACTTATTTTCGTAATGAAAATGCGCCCATTGAATTCAGCAACAGGAGTTTCTTGGACTAACCTTAGCATCTGACCTGATGTGGAGCAAAACATATTCCCAACATCACATTCACCACTACTTGTAAGCTGCTCTTCCTTAAAGGTCCCTCGGGTCTGCTCATAATGCTATTAAACTTCTGTGTTATAAAACCTTTGTTAGATGATAATAGAATACGCTCACACGGTTAGGTTTCCCCGCGCAGCGACTAACGCAATAGAACTGGTAGGAGTTCAGAGAAAGTATATACGGTGTATTCATAATAAATATAAACGTATGAACACTCCCACCGAACTCTGCATCGTCTGGGCTGGCCACACTGTCTGTCAGAGGAAATCAAACTCGATTAAAATGTGTCCATATAAGCTGCTGCACAACCGCTTTAATATACGGGGTGATCATTTTTAAGTTTCGCGAAATATTTAAAGATCACATGTGGCAGATACCATAATTCTTGTCCTTGAGCTGGAATATTCGAAAAGGCGGACATTAGTGGCACGAGAAATGCAAATACACATTAAACTAATTACCAAACATTCACTAATTAACTTCTTCATTAATTATTTTAAGGCACATGTTGAATTTTACGCAATGTAGCCGGTGAGCTTGCAAGACGTATCCGTTGAAGTGAATCTCCAGGATGACAGCAGTTTCCAGATATTATTTCCCAAAGTGGAAAAAGTAAATCGAACAACAGTGCATTTTCGCGCAAGTTTGATGGCGCATATCACCAAACTGGAGTTTTTCTGGAAATCCATTCCAAGTGTATAAACCTTGCCAACTCACCGGCTACAATTCGTAAATTGCAATTTGTACTTTAAATAATTAAAATAATTAGGTCTAATTAAAATGTAATTAGTTTATTTTTTAGTTAGTTTACCATGTGCATCAACTGCTCGTGCAAGTATTGTCGGCCTCTCTGAATAATCCAGCTAAAAGATTTCAATTATTTTATTGGCAACAGGCGATTTTTAAACATTGAGGAAATCTTAAAAATGATCACCTCGTAGATTCCTCAGGTCTACGTCACGGTTATCCCGTCATAAACATAATAAAACATCAATGTAATACTCTTGCATGACTGAAACATTCAAATATATAATTTTCCTATGGAGGTTAGGGAGTGGAATGGCCTTGATTCATCAATAGCCAACATCAATTCACGGCCAACATTTAGCTAACATCTGCGTGCCAAAACCATGACATGATTATGAGGCACGCGCTAGTGAGGGACTCCGTATTAATTTTCACCACCTGGGGATCTTTAACATGCCCCCAATGCACGGCACCACCGGAGTTTTTTAATATTCTCTTAATCGAAATGCGGCCGCCGTTGCCGGGATTCGATCCCGCAACCTCGTGCTTAGCAGCGTAACGCAGAAGCCCCTATGCCACCACGGCGGGTGCTAGAAAAAGAAAAAGCAAAACAAGTACTAACTGCTTTTACAATGTTTTGTCCACTAGTACATTTGTTTTTCTTACTGTACTTAAAAATGTGTAATTATTTTCTTGAGTTGTATTATATTGTGTAGGCTGTACTGTAAAGCACCTATCACTTTTTTTTTTGTAGCTGAGTGCATTATGCTTTCTTTTTTAGCGGACGTACTTTTCAACTATGTATAATTATTATATGACGTTTTCGTGTTTCATATGGGTGTGTATATTATGCATTTTTCAGTATTTACCTTATTTTTTTAAAGGCGCTGCATCAAGTTATACATTCACGTTGTATATTATGTCCACCTTTTATGGTCTTGATAAAGAGACTAGCCGTGTTGAAAATTTTTAAAAAAGTCAGAAATTAGGAATATTCCGGTTGTACCCAATCCGAAAGAAAGGCAGAAGGAACAAACGGACAACTGATGAATGCATAAGCAGAGCTAATTGCTCGCCTTTGTCTGCCGAAATACGCATCGCGCTCGGCCAATGCGAACCAAACGCCGATCAAAGTGGCAATGTCTCCCTCATCAGAGAAGCCATTTCCAATGCGACAGGCTTGATTCTTTGTTATATTCTTTTAGCATGAAGAATTATCTACTACCACAGGAGAAGTCGGCGCTCCTAATACGATTCGAACATACGTGGAAGCTACACCAGTCGACCACCCGTAGCCGAAATATGCGCGCCCACATTAATAATTGACAATGCCTAATACATGCATTTGTTTTATTTTGTAGAACAGAAACACCCTCGGGACATTTTAGTATCTATTTCGGAAAGAAATATATAAATAAAGAATGTTTAAAAATTAAACTAAAAGAACGACGATGCAATATCTCGCAATTCTAAACACTGGGGAAGACTGCGCAGTTCTTGCTAGCCATTCTCCAACTTTTAAGAAAAATGAAAGGTTACACTTCTTTCAGAAATTTAAATTCACGTTTTTCTTTTCCTCACACTTAAGATTACAATAGTCTTTCGCCTGAGCTTTCCTACACTCAGGAAAGGAAATTGTTTACGATTTGCCTTCTTTTTCTTTTGAATGTGAAAGAAAAGCCTTGCACGAACATACGGGACCAAACCTCGCAGGAGCTGTGGTTGCCCTAAATAAGTAAAAAAGAAAAAAGAAAGAAAAGAAAAGACGCCAGTGGCGGAATGACGCTCGACGATGAACGTCGTAGGCGCATTCCTTGTATGAAGGACAACAGCTAGGGTTGAAGACCACACACGTCAAAACCACGCTCGCCGATATTCTTGCGGAGCGGGCCCTTGAGTACCACTGTCACTCATCTATCCAAACATTGCGGATTGCGAACGAGAAGCAAAATAAAAGAAAATACGAATTGTCTGCTACTGGACTTCCTATGCGCTGCGTGGAGAAAAGCTCCTCCTCTGATCGGATGTGTTGTAATCGCGGGTGAACAAAGCAACGCATGCAACGGCTATTTCACGCGCAAAAAAGGGTCACGACCTTCAGCTGTAGCCGTGTTCACGTACAGGCCAATATGGCTTGAAATAATAGTTGTTGCACGGTGACGAACACGTTAGCCAAGTAAATTACAGGGGCAGGGGTGAAGTTTTCTTTAATTGAACAAACGTTTAGTTCAACCTGAATATAATTTCTTTGTTATATTCACTATAAAACGAAACGAAAATGAAAGTGCAGCAAGAGACTACATATCACCGCTGCAATCCGAACCCACAGCCTCCTTATGGTTCCCACACACCATGATGATTTCGTGGGAAGGGCTTGAAGGCTGAATTTGACATCTCCTCTTAAAAAGGCATAATTATCAATGGCTGTATAGTTGTACGTTCAATTCCCTGGCATATCGCCCATGATTCTGATGTTTCCCAAAATCAACTAAATTGCAGCTGATTTTGCTCTACAGGCTACAGAAGACACACATGCCACACATGTGGCATACCAAAAGGGTGTCTCGATTTTTCACTGACATTGAATTGAAACCTAGAATATAAGAAATAAGCGTTCGTATGAAAATTCGGAACTATGAACGCCGGTGTTGACGAGGTGCCTGCAGACGAGCTATCGACGTAAATTTGGGCGTCATTTTTGCAACGCTTTTACACTTGCGCAAAAGTTCATCTGCATCGAGGCTAAAGTATAGTCGGCCCCCTAAAATTTTCGGTGAGTCCTCCAGATAGGGTGCTGGTTTCATGTAAAAATGCGAGACTATGCCACAAAATTCACGACTGAGATAGAACTATCATGTCCTAAAAAAAAAAGTACTTATCACACGGAGCTCAATACGTACGGACATCGAGGGACTGGGTTAGCACCATGCAGCGGATATAATGCCTTTGAATTTCTTACCATTTATCGATGGCTCCCTTGCTTTTGAGCCAATGAAGTGGATGCGTTTGGGTCGAGAAAAACTCGGACATAGACGAAGGGCTGTTCTGGCCACCGAATCTTTTGCATCTCTTCGCTAGTACTTGTCGCAATAACATTTCTCGTACTAGCGGGGCTCAAAGATATTAGTCAAAGAAAATGAAATCCACAGAGAAGCCACTAGAATTGCTCGGCGTCGACAATGTTGTCGCCGATGGTTTTTCAGAGAGACAATGATTGCTATGAAGACCACTTTTACTTCCATTGCATTGCCAACATTACCAGCGCTATGTGCAGGCGTCGTTCTGGGCATGTCAGGGACAAAAGCCGCAAGGATGACTGCTCGAAGGAATGGCACGGATATTCATCAATTGCCAAGGGGTCGCAGCGTGCTGCCCCTCTGCTTTGACACAGCATTCCTGCTGAGTAGGTGAAAGTTGCAGATCTGCAAGTTATATTCGTATTGCAGTCATTAATGGACGTTATACGTCTTCCCGTAAACAACGAATACACTCTGTCGGCGAAAAGTGTTATGCATGAAAAGCGGCCTCGTCGATTGCTAAGTGCACGAGAGGGTGCCCTCCCTTCCTTGGAACAGCTGGCCTTTGTGAACGACTATGCACTTCGGTGTGTTTTTGATTTTGGGGGCTGTGCTGTACTCTCTTTGATGGCGTTGCACTTTCTATCCTTCTTTGCCTTAAATCCTACTCTTTTCCATGCTTTCCCAGTGAATGACAGCAAACCATAGAGCACATTCCCACGTGTTTAACCTACCTGCTTTCTCTGTTTACATTTTTCACTGTGATATTAAAATCGCATCTGCGACTTCGTAAACCAAAACCACCACCACTTAAGCAAAACCTCTCGGGTGCCGTTTGAAACAACACTCTCCACGAGAAGCTATACGTTAACGGAATACGAAACGATCAATATTGCCATGCTCGGGGAGCTCACCAATGCTCACCGTGTATAAGAAGCAATAGTGGCGAAGGCGTCTGTTTTCTACGTGTTTTCTGCAGTGTTCATTTCAACTTTGTGTTTGAGCTCATGCTCCAACAGCCTGAAAGATGTCTAGACCGCTCCTCTTCGAATTTTGTAAGCAGATCTCACAGTGGCCTCTCTAGCGGATTCAGTTAACCTTTGAAGTATAAAAAAAGGCTACAGGCAAACGCTGCGCTCTTTACTCTAGCAAGGACCATCCTATAGAGGCTCTATTACCAAATGGTATGTCTAATGTCCTTTTACTGCCATCTAATTGCTCGAAGCACCAATAGCTCAAGCGCAGAGGGGCACGGCCTAAATCTCAGCAAATGCGTATGTCAAATGTCGAAGTTAGAATGACGACGATGGAACGAACGCGACGGCATCATGACCATGGTGTGACAACGAATGCCCGACTACACCTGCATGACAACGACGCAATAACGACGAATGGCATGACAACGGACGGGGACAATGTGTTGGAAACAACTGTATTACGATAATAGCGTCACACCGACTGTAAAATGAAGCGTGTATGACGACAATGGCGTGACAATGAATGACAGTGACAATGATGGCATGAGGAGAGTCGCATGACAAACCTGCAATTACGACAATGCAACAATCCCAACGGCATCACGATCACTAGCGCATGCCTAGTGAGCCAAGCTGGTACACAATTTGGGTCACTGGGTCGGCGTAGAAGGCTTGACGACAACATGACGAGGGTCAGATCACGAAGCTAGAATGACGACTATGGAACGACCTCGACGACAGCACGACCTCGAACACGCACCTACTGGTCCAAGCTGGTCGACAACTTGGGCCACTGGGTCGGCGTAAGCGGATATATATATATATATATATATATATATATATATATATATATATATATACATTTATAGATAGATATATCGATAGCCTCAAAATTGAATAATTAGACGAATAATCCTAATCGCATTAAAATGATCATACCATTGTTCGACATCTAGGCATACAGGGTTACCAATGTGTGAGTTGTCTACTAAGACTTCCAGCGGGATCGGAAAGCTCAGTTCTATAGATTATCAGGTTTCTCGAACATAAAATCCCACAATTCATTTTTAATATTTTTATTGATTATTGTTTTCAAACAAAACTTACATGATTACAAAATTTCGTAGCAGTGTTTCGCAAATTTTCTTCTTTTTTTTTAGGGGGAGGGGGTGAGCCGATTTCACTTTCTCTTGTGTTTAGACAATACGTGACTTTGCCTGTGCTTCTGGTGGAGCTATGTACTGCTGAGCTGTAAAGCTGGACACTAGTTCTGTTAAAAAATAGTAGAATACAGGAATAAAATAACCGTTGTCTATAATTTAACAATGTTACAGCTACATTATAGTTTGAAACCCGCGCAATGACTCCGGCCAGATTGGGCAGGTATATTTTGGCGAGATTTCTGCAGTATCGGTGGGATAATGCCAAGATAATTCTGTATGAAATGCATTTATTATAGCAGTGGACAACTGATATGCTAAGAAAGACTAAATTCGCAACTTGGAATACGAATCGAATATTCACCGGAATTCAATTCGCATTCGATTCTAGCAATTTGTCGAACATTCGTTTATTCTGAAGAAAAAAAGAGAAAAAAATTTCACCGACGATTACGATACTCCCTAATTCGAAATTTGAGCGCAGCTGTATACGTGCTTTCATTTCGCAATATATTGGCTGGCGCGGACAATCTGTCTCGTGCGGCGCGTTGCAAACGGAGCGAAGTGTAGTGCGATGGCCTCGCTAATCGGGAGATCGCGAGAGGAAGCGCATGGGTGACGCGTGGGCAAGTTTCATAGCAGCCGCCGCAGACAACCTCCGCTCATGCAGCGCTTTGTTTCCAAACAGACGACACGCGCCACTCTGGTGCCATCTCGTGGTCATCGCCGCAAAGCCCCTCGTGCGTGGCACTACGCTTTTTTTCTCACCTTTTCGCGATACCCTCCTCCGCTTTCCGCCTCATGGTTCCGCTGCACCCTCCTCCTCGCGCTCTCTTCGCTCTCGACGCTTTTTGCATGTCCCGCTGCGCTCCGCGTTCACTCTCATCCTTCGCTGTGCTCGTTCGCTCTGCTACACTGAGGCTGATATGCCAGAGAAAGCTGTAGCTTCCATTTTCTGACCGCAACCTCCTAAATTGAAGGGGCATCTCGAACGTTTGTGACTTTTAAGAAAACCCGGTGGGTCCTGTATACCCTGAATACTAAAAAAAAAGAACGATAACCAAGAACGCGGATTTGGAAACAAGGCTGACTACCATGGCGCTGTATCTTTGTTGAAGAGGTGGCTCGATGAAAGTCACTACGATATATTTGATGACCCTAAACGCTTAATGTATTTTCTTTCATTGAGCAACGCTTTATCAGGCGACAGGGCTATACCAGGCTTCCTTTATCAAACATGGTTTGCTTCATCAGTCCGTTTCCGGCTCTCGGAAAACAAAACCTTATCTAGAAAAAATAAAAGGGAACTTCACCATCGAATTCCGGCCATTGTAACGCTATCTCTTCAAACTCGCCCAGGACGTGGGCACCCGAAGCAGCCTATATGTCACTCACTGCAGGCATGGTGAACACCAAGGCAAAATTATTGTTAAGTAGCACAGTTTAGCACAACTCGATAAGAAGAATATATGCACATCCCACGCCCTCTGGGAATAGACGCAAGCGAAGCGTTTAGTGTTGTTTGTGTTCATTATTTTGTATGCCGTTTCTATTAGGCGGTGATTTCGACGGCATACGACAGTGGTGATGTGGCAGTTAAATGTTACCTTGCGTGCACCACTTGTGTTTCTCTAAATAGCACACAGAGCGCGCAGCGAGACGTGTTTGCTCGAGGCGTTGTTGTGCGCCATTGTCCGTAGTATGCGAGACCGTTAGCAATGTCCTTCCTTCTCACGGTGCATCGCGTGGTGGCTGAGACAGAGAAATGCTTTTATCGAAGCCTTAGGAGAAATAGCTGCTGCCACGTCCGTGCCCGACGGACCAGTGCCCCATGGCCACCCGGGTTACCGTCACGCAGCACCGCGTCCCAATGTTGCAGGGTATAGGGACACGTGGCTGCAGTGTTATGCCGGAGCACCGCTTGCGTATTGTTGTTTTGACGCCGCGGTACTTTAATGCGGCTTTGCGACTGCGCGCCCTGCGTCAGTTGTCGGCATGAACAAACTTGCATGGTGTTTATTTTTCAGAAATAGCAGAAACGTGCCGTACCAAACTTTAAATTATTATTATTATTATTATTATTATTATTATTATTATTATTATTATTATTATTATTATTATTATTATTATTATTATTATTATTATTACACTTTGTCCGCAACTGTCGCTATGTCTAGTAGTAGCGTTTCTTTTATTGAAGAGACCCCAAACGATGCATGCTTTCTGACGGCGCCATTCCCTTCTCCCACGATCATCCCATGTATGGCTGCCACGAGCGAAAGGTGGTTATTGACCCGTTTCTTCACGGTGTTGGCTTTACGCATTCTCTATTTCCTCTATGGATTGTTGTGCGTGAGTACAGAGGTATAAGCACTGCAGCTTCTGCAATGCTTTTGCGGGGGGCTCACGCCTAATTACAGCGTTCCAGTGGGCACTGTGTCGACGGCCAGGGAATTCCAGCGAGCATTGTGGCAACGGTCAGCGAGTTCCAGAGGGCATTGTCGGCCTCTGGAAGTTCGTTGGAGACGTCTCCCGCGCTCCTGCCATGTACATTATACACATGTTCTCAACCACCCTCCGATGCGGCGTGCAAGACAGCAGCAGCTAGCAGCAGCAGCAGTGGGAATGTCGAAGAGGCAAACAAAGCTTCGCTTTAAAAAAGAAAAGTATTCTTACTACGTATATCTCAACCTTAAGTTTACGGGATGCGAGTAAGTTGAGTTTTTCATACTGTGACAAGACAAAGCAGTCATGAACGACTTGCAGGATATCTCGCTTAAACACGCCGTTTTAACCGTTTTAACTGTTTCATGCTTGATTATCGTATTGCGGAATATTTCTGCTGGCTGACTTACGTCCTTGAAGCTGAGTCGCCTTGAACGACAAGTGTACGCTCGTTTCTCTACGCCTCTTGCGTCTGCGACCCCACGTAAATAATGGAGGCATAAAACTTCAGAGCAATGCGCACACCATCAGACACTGTTCCCTGGTGGCCGCTTAGGCAAGCATCTAAATTAAATTACCCTCGAGTGTTACGCAGAAGTAGTCGTTGTATAGACGCCTGGAACGGCAGGTCAGCCAATTTTCGCTCGAGATTCACAAAAGGGTTCGCTGCCGGATAGTTGGAGCAGGAAGCGACTCGAGGATACGCAGGCGCGGGGTGCAATCTGATTGCGCTAATGTCTTTTATTTCTGCCCGAGCGAAGGCTGGGATAACGAGATGCACGAAAAACGACGAAGTGAATCGCGAACAAGCTGCTAAGTGCAAATGCCACCGACCGAAGAAACCCCGAGCAGCGTCCCTGTGCATCGAGATAAGCTAATGTATTTTTAAGCAAATTCAAGCCCAATGAGAATGTGGTCGTGCAAACGCTTTAATTGCGAGCGCGCAGATCGCGAAACACACGAGCGCTTAGTTCAATACGCAGCGACGGAAGTGTATTACAGCACAGCGGTGGTTCGGAGAAAGACAACAGTTCCTATGGTATTAGATGATGCAGTTCGTTTCATTGCTTTATTTCATTACAGATCGGGCGCAGACGAACAAAGTTAACTTTTTATGTAAATTTTCTTACGAATAAAAAGAACAATGAGACCAGAATACATGCGAGCTCTAGTTAATGCATGGGAGCATAACACCTACACGAGGCGGACTATCTGCCTATATATAGTACTGGTAGATCTCAAATCAGTGCTATTTCTACACTTGGCTGGAAAATTAATTATTATTTCGGGAAAGGTTAGAGCGGAGGCTAACAAGTTAGGCTCAGTTACTAAAGTCAAGTACTTTACCCATAAAAGATCACCAAGTCTTTGGCTCGTGCGTCTTTTGCGAGCATTAAAGCACGAGACAGCCGCGCGAGGGCCGTTACGCCCTGTATGGGTCTAATAATTACAATGATCAATTCCATTGTCGTTACATCATTATTTTTCTTACAATTTATTCGGGAACTTTATAGCTATAAATCTTCACTTTCGCACTTTCGCAAGGTTTTCTAGTTTTTTTTTGGTAGTTCACAGTTGTCATACGGACCGAATATTGCCTACTAAAGCAGCTTAGGTCTAATTAGAGAGGTGTAGCATAGCATTTTAACGTTAGATGGGACTTTCTTAAGTTTGTGTCTCAACAGGCATAGTTTTCTGAAGTCTGAAGCGCAAGTGTTAGTTATGTGATAATTGCAAGATAGTATATTGTTAAGGGTCACTCCTAGGTATTTATAGCTAGTGACTTCATGAAGAGGTGATGGACCTAACTTATACAGGGTGTTTCAGGGAACCCTTTCAAAAATTCTTAAAGGTTGCCTGTGGCAGATAGCACAATTCTAGTTCATGAGCTGGTCTACTCGAAGAGGCGGACATTACTTGCACAAGAAATTGAAATGCATGATCGAACAATTAACAAAAATTCACTAATTATGTTTTTAACTAATGACCTGATGGCCCATATTGAAATTTTCAAATTGTGGCCGTGGAGTTTGCAAGGCGGATCCACTTGGAACGAATTCTAGGGATGACACCAGTTTCGAGATAATAATTCCCGGACTTTGTGGAGAAATGCATTGGCGTTCCAGTTAGCTTCTTAAAAAAACGTCGCTTTATGCATTGAAGCACAAAATTAACTGGAACGCCAATGCATTTCTTCGCAAAGTTCGCAAATTAAAATCTTGAAACTGGTGTCATCCTGAGAATAAATTCCAAGTAGATCCGCCTTGCGAACTCCACGGCTACAATTGGCAAATAGCAATATGAGCCATCAGGTAATTAGTTAAAAAGTTAATTAGTGATATTTTGTTGATTACTGGATTATGCATTTCAATTTTTTGTGCAAGTAATGTCCGCCTCTTCAAGTAGACCAGCTCATTAACTAGAATTGGGTTATCTGCCACAGGCAACCTTAAATAAATTTTGAAAGTGTTCACTGAAACACCCTGTATGCATAAAGGAGGGGTGATTTGTTATGTGTCATTCGCAGTAGTACGCTTTTATCTGTGTTTAGTGTCATCTCCCCGCACCTGCACCATGCAATAATATTATTTATACTACAACATAAACTAGTTTATTTTTTTACAGCCGCCGCCGTGGCTCAGTCAGCTAAGGCGTTGCGCTGCTGAGCACGAGATCGCGGGATCGAATCCCGGCCGCAGCGGCCGCATTTCGATGGAGGCGAAATGCAAAAACGCCCGTGTGCTTGCGTCGTAGTGCACGTTAAAGAACCCCAGGTGGTCAAAATTAATCCGGAGCCCTCCACTCGTGCCTCATATTTGGAACTGGTTTTGGCACGTAAAACTCCAGAAAGACAGAAGAACAGAAGAAACAAAAATTTCTCAGGTCCCATATTTCTGGATTTAACTAAAGCCTTTGACACGCTCAATCACTCTATTCTATTCAGCAAGCTTGATTCTTATGGTATCACCAGTCCCGCCTTAAATTTGTTGAAGAGTTACCTGCTTAACCGACAATACGTGATCTCACGGGTAGCTCTTACTCAAACACTCAGATTATTAACCAATGTGTCCTTGAAGGCTCCATTCTTGGTCCCCTACACTTCATTTATATAAATTACCTCCATGACGTTTTAAGTTCTGGACATTGCGTGCTATATGCTGACAACGCTACGGTATCTTGTAGAGACAAAATGGTTCCTTTCCTAACATCAAAACTAAACTCTGTACTAAATGTTAATTGGTGCAAAAATAATTATCTAACTAGAAGTCCTTATAAAACTAAATTCATTATTTTCGGATCCTTTCAAAAGCTGATATTTACTCCGGTAGTTGTGGCGCAATGCCCTAATATTATATCTGCTTGTGATTCGGTTTCGTTTCTTGGAGTCCGTTTTGACGTAACTCTTAATTTTGGTTTGCATATGATCGACGTCAAGAAAAAAAACTGCGTTCAGTATTCGTGCATTAATTAAAGCTCGGCCATATTTTTTGACGAGCGCATGGCTAACTCTGTATTTTTCCTACATTCACAGTCATTTAAACTACGGTATAGCTACCTGGGGTAACACATACCATTCCTACATGTCATCGGCACAACACATCCAGGACCAGGCAATCTGTATCATCATCTTCAGCCGTCGCCTTTCTAATGCTCTTGCATTACTTTAGCAATACGACATTTTATCTCTTAGGAAGTTATTTCAGTTTCATTGTACCTACTTGCTTTTAAAATATTAAATCCTCAACTACCTTTCCAACTTAGTAACAACGACTTGTTAAAAACACTAACTGTAGGAGTTTCGCGGCGGAAGAAAGTTTATTATTACCCCGAGTTCGTACTAATTACGAAATAAAAACCTTGTCATTTACAGCCATCTCCTTCTGGAACTCTTTGCCACCCCACCTAAAGTTGTTGTCTAACATTTATACATTAAAAAGCTCTGAAATGTTTCCTTCTGTCATCTTAACCATTTTTATGATGCCAGCCCGCATTACCTTGTATTATGTGGATTTTTGCTTTATTTTATGTATTCATCCCTGTGTTTTTTCTAGCTAAGTTTTGTTGTATTTTGTTCTAGCCACTGTTTCATAATTGTTATGTTTGTTTTCTTGTCCCTTGACCATGTATTTTTAATCACTGTATTTTTCATCATGGGTGCCCCTACAGGCTTTGCACTATGGGACCCTAGCCTG
Source organism: Dermacentor silvarum (assembly GCF_013339745.2). Classification (NCBI taxonomy): domain Eukaryota; kingdom Metazoa; phylum Arthropoda; class Arachnida; order Ixodida; family Ixodidae; genus Dermacentor; species Dermacentor silvarum. Next base: position 115,559,084 of record NC_051154.1, read on the forward strand.
TAAAATGATTTTAACATGACCTGTACCGTTACTCTAATGATAATAAATTCTAAAATACTAGGTGAAGATGCACAAATAGTGAAATTTAGTAATGTATGACGCCGAAAAGCAACGTAAAAAGAAAAATGAGAGTAAAAGCGCGCAGTTTTGTCATCTGGTCAGACCTGTTTTGTTACGTTGCTTTTTGGTGAGCCACTTTACCGAGTTTGACTGTTTGCGCATCGTCACCTGGTCCATCTCTCTCTTCCTCTCTCACACACACACACACACACACACACACACACACACACACACACACACACACACACACACACACACACACACACACACACACACACACACACACACACACACACACACACACACACACACACACACACACACACACACACACACACACACACACACACACACATATATATATATATATATATATATATTTGTGTGTGTGTGTGCATGCAATTTATTTGCAGATTAGTGTTGTTAATCTAAGTTCGTATTGGATAATATTGTCTTGCTTTTTCGCGCAGTCTCCAATTATTCTCGTAGATAATCTTTCACTGATCCTTCCTCCCTCTATGCTGTACACTTACAGGCAGAATTCTGCTGCCTTAAACTTCGGCATACGCATGGAGGCTGGTCCGTGGAAATTGGCATTCAGGTCAAGTGAACATGAAACGTAAAATGGAGTATTGTTTTTAAAGGAAGAAACCAAGAAACGAAACACATGGTATATATGACTACACAAGCGCTACTTGGCACCTAGCTCGATACTCTGGCAAAGTAGACTGAAAAAATCATAGACTGAAATGAACGTATAAACGGAAACATACTTTCGCACACAACGTACGTCGGATATATATAAATATAAATATATATATATATATATATATATATATATATATATTTAAATCAAACGCATGAACCAGGCTTGAAAGAAATCTTCTAAATTCTTCTAAACCTCTCAGTTTCTTTACTCTGTTGGCTTCCCACCTTCAGTTGCTTTACACGGTTTGTAACCTTAATTTATAACAAGTATGTGGGGGTCTTGCGAAACTTTTGGGCTGAATTCCGCGAAAGGTACACGAGAACCGCATTCATACCAATAGCAGAGGCTCGTGCGGAGTTACCTTGCTCGTAAGCATTATTCAGGCGAATATGACACCGAGTACGCATGCCATCTGTGCGCCTGGATGAAGAAGATAAACGACTGCAACCTCAAAAATGACAAGGAGCTCCACCCCTCTCGTCTTTCTTTTTTTTTTTTTTTGAGGAAGGCGTACATATAATTATCATCATTATTGAATGTGACGTAGTGTAGACATATTACTGCAGTATCTTTCCGTGAATTAGTGCCGGTGCTTGAGGGGAAAAATTTGCGAAAGCACAAGGACTGTGTTTTCTCATTACAGCACAACGCAACTGCTGCCAAAGCTGCTAAGACAACACATTTCTTAAAAAGAAATCCACTGCGCTGACCATCCGCCGCACGGATACATCTTGCTCCATTTGAGGGCCTCATGTTTCTAAATAGTTGATAAATTCGAAAATAGGAATTTCCAAAAGTATTGGGGCGGAGTTTCCGTAATCTGTAATACTTTAAAGACGTCATTGTATAAACCTATGGATAGTAATGAACATTATGTACGACGGCAGCTTTAAAAATAGTAGCGTAACAAAACTGATATAAATGACAAATAAACCGACAAATTAGATAAAATATTGCGACAGTGAAATTAAATGATCAATGGAATTGACAATTGCAATGACACCTATAAAAATACATTCCGAAGGAATATCTGGAACCGAGCGGTACCTCAGTAATTAGCCATTACAATTTTTCAGGTGTTACAAATTTACATGAATGCCTTGCTTTCCGCATGGAACTTCTCAGTGGCCATATCGAGAAAATAAAATAAAATGCTTTTATGTAATTAGTTCCCCGTTAAACCTAGCACATTTCAGCATCGCTGTACGATTGCCACTTCCTCTCTTGCATGGATGCATGCTCACCATCGCATCGATAGTGACCACGCTTTTGTGCTTCCATCCCTTATAAAATTTTTTACGTGCCTTTGATGACATGCAAGGGCTCTTTGGCATTAGTTATCAGACATTTTTGGAATCTTTGGTGCATTTTTTTTGAGTACGTAATGTGCAAATTTCTTTTGTGTTTCGAACGTGTTTGTAATTTGTAAACATAAGAAGTTCTATTTAGTTGGGTTGAATTTTTTTCTTATGCAGATTATACGTTTTGAAAGGGAATTTACCAAAATTCTGGAAATAAAATTGAAATAAAAGATCTGCAAGAAAGCACTTTGAAGCTAAGAAAGAAATTTTCGGAGACCTACCAGTACTAAGACACGATCGTCTGACCAACGAATCACAAATGCAGTACCTTAGCACAACAGGACGCAACACGTTAGTTGCGGGAGATTTTACCTTGTGAAAAGTAACATCCACTGTCTACGCAAATGTTTGCATCTTGCTCATTCACAAGAGGTAGGTGAATTTTCATACTGCACAACTAGAAACTACAATAATTACTACCACTTTACAGCAGAGAAACGTGCTGTCGGCGCTCGACGCTTCTTGATCACTGAACAGAGACCGTACGAAGAAGACACTACTTGAAACTACCTTGGATATAACTGAGCTCTATGATAATTTCTCTTCGTAGGAATTATTTATGCTTGAGCCCTAGTGCATCATTCACAAACTTAGCTGTTTTGCTAGGTCTAAGCTAAATTGCGACCGAAGATTTCACTGGTTAGATAACTGGCGGCCGGCGGAGGTTCAAGTTTGATCATTTGAACTCCGGAAGTCTTTTGATATTCATTTTGAGCACAAATCAAACAAACCGTAGCGTAAACATTGCCACAGCTGCTTTTATGGAGGGAAAATTTCTTGTATGCAGCGGCCGGAGGTCCAACGTCTGTTCTAACGGTTAAATCGTCGCTGTCACCAAACTAAAATAATTTAAAAGCCCATACATTAGTTGCCTATCGAAACCATGCCAGTTTAATAGCCATAGTTTTATTGCTATAGCAATTATATGGACACTCAAAAGCAGATTTCTGCCGTCGCCATCGCCGTCGCCGTGAGGTTCCGTATGACGTCATTTAGAGAAGAAATCGTCGCCGCGCGCCGAACGCTGTATGTGCGAGTGAAAGGGCGCGAGGGGCGCGTCTTTCACGGGGAGTGAACGCACGGCGGAGAACAAACGCGCGTTCTGCGCCGTGCTCGCTTAAGGGCTGCAGAAGTAGGCGTCTCTGTTCTCCTTTACAATCACCATGTATGTAGAGCAAACGCGCCTTCTTCCGACGCGCGAGAGGCCGTGGGGGAGGGGGAGGGAAGGGAGGCGACGTTTAGCTGCGGCACGCACTGCCTATTTATATCAGAGGCTCCGGCAACAGTCACCAACGCCGCACGCATTTTGAGCGAACGCGGGCAAAACGCCGATGGCGGCGACAACAGTTCTGCGTGTTGCCGATGCTGCTGCATGTCCAAGTTTATACAGCTGATAAAGCTAATGTCATTACTCCGTATAGCTCTCTACAAGTTTGCTATCGCAATTGATGCTTCGCCTTTCAGGTGAAACTGCGACAACTTTTTTACAAATAAACACAATTTAGTAAAGTCTATTTGCGCAACGACACTTCATGACAGTCGTAAGGCGCTGGAATAACATTCGTACAGTTTCGCCAAGCAAACCTTGTGTGTATTCTCAAGTGAATGCCTGTTGTGCAGCCAATGTTGCAACACTGATGTATTGGTTTCCGTATGAATTTCTAATTACTTATAAGAATAGAATTAGGAGCTCACCGGATATTCGAAAGCTATTAACATAAAGGATGTGTCAGCGTTTCCAACAATTTTCTTGAGGCAGCAGACCATACGAGGCTCTCCATATAATAAACCATGGTTTAAGCAACGAACCCACTATGGTGGCGTATACCATATAGTGGCTGTACGTGTGTACAAGAGAAGGAGACAGAGACCGGACGCACAGCCCGCTTTCATCAAGAGGCACGGTGACCAGTCCCAGCCAATTTGATTTTAATGCCATGACCCACCACCATATTGCAAGTGGCCTGTATTACTCCTAACTCACTCGTAATTCTGAGCAACTGAATCAATGAGCATGCCACACGGAACTGCTCCAAACAAGCTCTTCGTCATTATCACGGCAGCGTCTTTGGTGCCGGCAGACGATGGCACCAGCCTTGCAAGAGCACATTTCAAGCACTTCTAGGCGCACCAGTTCATATCGGAAACCGGCATTAGCGAAGTTGCAGTTGCGATCACAGCGTAGACTTAGTATTGAATGTGACGTGAACTCTGTCTCGAACGCCGTCGATTGCGAACTTGGCCCGCCAATGTCGCTTGGTCTGTACCACGTCGAATAATGTTTCCCGGCGCAGAATTGTGAGTGCACATTTCACAGAAACAGGCTGACATGAAATAAAGGCCCATGTGACATATTACCTATGCATTCCGAGCAAGTAGGGACGCATGCACTTTGCAAATGAAAGATGTCACATTTGTACTACTTGATAAGTACGCTGCGACAGAGTACCTCGATGCTCAAGTTTGAATGTGTACGAAATGCTTCCTTTCAAGCGATGATATACCGATTCGACAGTCAAGAACCCTTCATCAGCCTTGTGTTCAATTTCCGGTTAGCCACCGTGACACTTTTTTTTGCATCGAAACATACAACTGCCAAAACAAAACCGCCTTCCTTTTAAATTTTTCTTTGACGAAATTATACGACCAAGAAACCACAGACGGTATAGGCAAAACAAACACTATTGGAACAGGGATAAAGCTCTGATGTTTAGATAAAAGCGCAAAGAATATAAGAAAGGGCGGGGGTTTTGGCCAAAACCAGTTTTGATTATGTGGCACGCCGAAGTGGAGGGCTCCGGAATAATTTTGACCACCTGGGGTTATTTAACGTGTACTACAACGCAAGCACACGGCTACACTACAATGTGACCGCCGTGGCCGGGATTCGATGCCGTGATCTCGTGCTCCGCAGCGCGACGCCTTAGCTGACTGAGCCACTGCGGCGGGCGACTTGAAACATTGTCAAATTTCAATAAACAACAGAAAATGTCAGAACATTATGCACTGAAATGAGGTCCTATGTAGAAGTGACTACAGTATTCAACGTGCTGTTTTGTCACCATCTCTTAAATGGCATGAAAATTAGAATGTTTAACAAAATCACAGCTTTACGAGTGAAACGAGAGTACTATAACGCAGAGAGCATGGTCAACCGAAAGCTCCGCGATAGAATGCGATAGATAAACCAAGCTCCTAACCTTATGATAATATCAGATTGGTGGCACATGAGCATCGATTTCACATGTGCAATGAGCAAGAATATTGCCCCGAAATCAACACTGTGCCGGCAGTGGCACTTAAGCTCGGGCTATGCCTTAGACCCGGTACACCAAGGTTGGAAACGAGAAAAATGAACCCCTTATATATACTGTTTAAGTTTTAACGCGACAGCGTTATTGGACCCCGCGTCGCAGAAAATGCGGCGTCGGCGTCGGCGTGGGCCCGAGCTCACCGGCGTCGTTGGCGGAAATAACCATCCCGAACCACATCATCCCGAACCATCCCGACCGGGCAGCCCCTTCGCGTGGCGCAGCGCGTTAGTAAACAAAACTGAATTTCTCAAAGTAAAATCCGTCAGAAAAATCGTAAAGTATGACTTAACCACAACCTACAGATGTGATAGCGTCAGATTGTAATTTGAATATACGAGAAAAAAGCCTGATAAGAGGCCAGGGATCTTTGAATGCTATCGCGTTCCACTGTTAAAGGCGAAGCTTAAGAGTCCTCCAATTTTTCCTGATTATTTGAAAACTACATGATAAATATTCGGTGTTTTGAATAATAACGCATCGATTCCAGCACCAAATCCAATAGAAGTATATTCGACTCGTTATTCAAAATTTTCGAACGTTCAGACACCCCTAAAGTGTTGTACTGAAAATACGAGTGGAAAATCTGGCACTGTAGTGTCTGCACGTGCCACCGTGAGTATGGCTGTTCATCCAGTGTGGGAATGGCCAACAATGCAATGATTTGCCTAAAATTCGTCCCCGCCGCTTCGAATGACCTTGTGTATTCCTAGATCAACCTCCTTCAAGCTAATTGTTCAATACGAATTCACATTATGGCAATAATTAATTTCATTTGCCCTCTAACATCGTAACTCGATTTCTCTTTAGGACAACACGGCCAAAAATGATTCCTCAGGATATCTTAAAAAGTTCTAATGCATACGAGTGCTACTCAACATGATCCAAATTTAGCAATATGCGAAACTTTTGCAATTTACTGCTCTACTAGAACTTACGCAATGAAATAAATTAATCCCAAACACCAAACACTTAATGCTATGAGGCTAGCAGGCAACATGCCTTAACCTCAAATAACAACAAAATAAGCTGCAATGTGAAAACAACGACTGAAGTGCTAGACGTGCCTTTTATGTGAAAAAAATAGCTCAAATCACTCAGGATATAAATATTTTAAAGGAGTATGCTACTACCATTACCACATGGTGCGCCTTGAGCACGCGGTTCGAAGTTTTTGTGATAACGCAAGCATGCATTGGCGTGTGCGACAAATCTGTGAACTGGACAAAGTCGCAACGAAAAAAAAAAAGCCATCTCCATAACTTTTACCTGAAAAGAGTTTCTGGTCTCCGGCTGTCCAAACCGCTCGGCCAGCGCCCGAACAAAGGCATCGGCTCCCAAACGGGTTTATACAACTACTTTTGCGCTTGATGTTGTAATGTACATGCTACAAATACGTCGATTTTAGAACAATTTCGCTTCGAGGCGCACTGTTAAAACGAGCTGAAAGCGGAATTTCTGAACTTTGTAAAACTCCCGAAACATTCCAATCAACAGCGTAAATTCTTCGCGGGTCGTTTTTCTCTAAGCAAAGATAACTCTGTTTGAAAATTTTCCAGGGACTTTTATTATTTATACTTCTCAGGTAATTTAGAACAGGATTTCGATCGAAAACAAATCTCGATACCGCTCATGTGTTATGTGCAGCTCGGCGCCTAGAATCTATTTCCTAGCGTTATTTGAGGTTCACTGCCTGTGTGGTAGTTATTTGCGAAGAAAGACGCTCTTTCCTATAAGCTGTGCTTGGAAAGATGCAGTGTTGCCAGGTTTCGTTATGTATAGCCAAATTGGGCTACAGGAAAAAAAAAATTTGGCGTCGACTAGGACGACTTGGCTATGTAGCTATATTTGGGCCACTGAAAACCTGCGACTTAGCTTTGTTTGGGCTGTAAGTGGCGCCCTCATCCACGCTCCAGATGTGGCTCTGATCGGGTAGAAGCAAATCTCGAAGGCTATGTTTCAGCTGGCTGAGCCGGCCGCGTGGTTTTGCGCGTGTGCGTGCGCGAAATGGACCCCCCTTACCTTCCTTTCCTTCTCTGCGCCGTTGTCTGAGCCGGTGGCTTTGATCTTTGATGCACTTAAACTTACACCCCGCTTGACCGTTATGCACCCGATCCCCGGGCATTGGGATGAACCTTGGGGTAATGGGTTTTTCACCGTACATTTTACTAACATAGCTATGCTCAGGAAGGGAGAGCAATACCATAGGGTCGGGGCATTCGGGCGATCGTGGCGCCGACATGTAAGAAGGGAAGCACGGCTGGATGACACGCTCCAGTGTGTTCACGCCCATGTCTTCTGGGTGAAGTATCGCGCCGGGCACAGCTTTCGACCTACTCCACGTTTCTCGCGCGAAGCATTACGGCCATTTTCCTTCTCCTGCTAGATGAATTTTTTGTTCGTGCTTACATTCGAGATTCATTCCGATTGGTTGTACATAAGATCGGATCCTCCTCAGAGAGGAGAATCCAAACATGGGGAAGTGGGCCAAGTATGCGAGAACGTATAAAAAAGAATGGGAGCAAGACCCCGAGCCAAAGGTGGGTTCTGGTGCTTTTACTTCTAGATGGTTTGCCCGTAACGTCACGGATGCTGATACTCATTCTGCTAATATCGAAACATGTTTACCACGATGACATCAGTGCACCAGGTCACATGAACTTCACTCACCATGTTAACTTAGCTTGTGAGGGGTCGCGCTGCTGGCTCGAGGACGCGGGTTTGATTCCCGGCCACGGCAGCTGCATTCCGATCAAGGCGAAATGCAGGAACACCCGCGTACTTAGATTTAGGTGTACGTTAAAGAACCCGAGGTGGCCAAAATTAATCCCGAGTCCCCCACTGCTTCATGCCTCGCAATCATATCGTGGTTTTGGCACGTAAAACCCCAGCAATTAGAGAGTTTTAGAATAAAGGCCCAAACGTTTTGAGGCCCCAAAGAAATAGCGTCGAAACCACTGCGCATGCGCGAGACGCAAATGCCTTTAGGTATTGCGTCGGGCACGCTATTTCACCGATTTAGTGGGAGCCCCGGAAAGCTTTGCGTCAACAAACATGGCGGCACCCACCGAAGCGACGGCTCTAACCGAGCACCAAACTAGGCTCGATTAGGGGTAACGCGTGAAGTTCGTAGGCTAGGAGAAGTCACTGCGGTTATCGCTTTCTCTCCACTAACGTGTCTAAGGAAGATTGATTCATTAGACGCCACTGATTCTGGATTCAATTGTCGATTTCATGGCCCGTAGGCATAACACGGATTGACTTGGCTGGGTGAAGGTACGTAAAGTTGGTTACTCAAAAGTAAGCGCAACAAGTTGCTTGCTGCTAATAGAATAAGTTCTAAATTGTAATTAAACGCGAAAACACAATAAGCTAAATGACTCTTATCATAAAATGGTATACTTTAATTTATTATTTATAAAACTTTTTTCTTTGACGCCGTAGTGACGCTGCAAGCGCAACACGCCATCCGCAAAGACAAAACGCCTATTCTAAAACTCTTCGCTCCTGCGTGTCCCAACGCTAACAACCGCAAAGCTCTTTGGGGCCACAAACTTTCGGGGCCCCTATTCTAAAACTTTATTAGCACATCAACATCTGGTTTGCTTTTCGACAGTGACCGGTTTTCACAGCATAACCACTGTTATCAATTTGTTGTTTACCTTTGCACTTTGTTTTAGCTCATAAAAAAAGAAGCCGTGTGTACGTCGCAGATCGCTGGACAGCTGAACTTCTACGCCGTAGGCAGATATGACGTGAGAGATCGATGATGCTAAACATTATGTTGCGTTGATGACAGCTAAAAAGCAGAGTTCGTAGGTAATATTACTGTAAATAACTAAAAATAATAACTTAGTACTATCAGTCATAAAATAAAAGCACTGATTTCGCCCTCTGCAGCGATTCGCTGGAACTTAAGAGCTTCGGGGTCCAACCAAAATGTGTTCTGTGCAAGCATGATGTCGCTGTTGTTGACGTTAAGGGCCGACCGCCATGGCGGCACGGTCATTTTGTTACGACGGGTTGTGCAAAAAAAGGATTGCTGTAGTCGAATGTGAAAATGTATACACAAATAAAACTTGAAAATAATGGCTATATTTGGCAACGAAATTTTTAGCACTTTTTTGTGTTTGGCTACATTTGGGCTACAACTTCTCTAGCTTTTGGCTACGTCGCCTCATCGGACCTGGCAACACTGAAAGAGGTACGACCGCTAGGGGCACTGCTTGTCAATTTCCCTAATTTCTTGTCTTAGCCTAGGTTCAACTCCTATACGACCTTCGGTTAGACTACTACTTGATTGATCGGTCTGCAGTGCTTCTTTCACTTTTTTTTACGTGAACGTCACTCGAGCGATGAAATTGGTTGTGCATCCTTATATGTATAGCTTAAGTTTACGGGATTTCGGAAATATGCAGTGCCGTTTATTACAATGCTATTATACTACCGGCTGTTATAGCAAGTATTCTAAGTATTCTTGCTATAGAACGTTGTTTTCATAACAGTCGGCGGGTGGAAATCATTTAACTTTTGCTCAGCGTAGTCTACTGACTATATATAAATGATCTATAGTGACGAAACACTGAAAAGGAAAGCTGTATCCAAAGTTTATTCCTGGTGCTTATTAGACATATCGAGGACCGCTAGAATATTGCACCAAAATTAACTTGTAAATAAATGCCGAATGCTTGCCCCCAGCAGATTCTGTCGACATTATTGAAACCGGCAACTGGATTTCCCGAACGACCAGGACGAGACGTTTGACGACATGTAACTTTCTGTTGAAACCGGCAACTGGATTTCCCGAGCGACCAAGACGAGACGTTTGACGACGTGTAACTTTATGTCGCGTGGTAGATAACCCAGACGATCAGCAGCCAAAACGACCTCTGTGCAATGCACATGCGATCCGTGGCGATAAGAAGCTATCTGTAACGCCTAAAAAATGAGGGGGGGAATAGTAACGGAAACAACACTTTGGACGAGAACCAAGATGCACTTTTGAGCCGCTAAGGTTTTTTCTGCAGAAACAATGGTATTCGTTTCAAAACGACGTAAAAAAACAGTACAAGGTAGCGCCGAGTCACAGTTGAGCGGTCTCAACTTCATGTTTTTTTTTTATTATAAATGAGCAATAAATTAATTGGCACAAGTAAAAACTTGATGAGAAAAAGCGTTAAATATATCCCCCATAAGTATCAAGTCGCAGCTATATAGCCACTGTTACATACGACATGCACACGCACTGGGTGCGTGGATAAGCGAAGATTACAATTCAGAAGGTGAAAACGCATCGATATCTCATACCAAAAAAGAAATGTCACACCAAGAAGCTAAAGCAACTCACAGAACCTACTCGCGGTTATTTTATTACCTTTTATTGAAATTATGTTAGGTTGTGTTCTGTTAAAATTCATGCATAGCGGGCGCATGAGATAAGATTAAATGCATATTAAGGCTACAGTGAGATTTTCGTGATATCAACATAATTTTTACTTATATCGCATAATAGCATATAATACACCTGAATAATAGCCAAAATGCACCTTCACGTATTTGATGTATCGTTTCACAAATGTTATGAATGTCCTTGGCCCCATAGTATAGTCAGCCAGTCAAAGTTAACATATGTCGAGAAATTTGTACACGGTTATTGCGAAAATTATTAACTTCGCCTACTTTCGACAGTGTCTGCAGCTGTATACGATGTAGCAAAGCTATAATAGGATAGAGTAAAGTAACTTTATAGTGTTCATAGATCAAGTTTCGAAGTGGTATACAGGAAACCGTGTGCTGGAAATAATATATTTTCACTACACGCCCTCATGAGCGCACCCGCAATGTTTGGAAAGCATTGATACGAATAACAAAATCTTGTTCGCACAGATAGTTTAGTAAACTACAATATCCACGTCGAAATAGCGCAAATATTTTTATGAAAATAGGAAATTATCACAGGAATGTCTGGGTTATTTCGCATGTAATGACTGAACTGGGTTAGATGGCTCGTACTTTCTTTAATGTAGAAATAATCCGGCAATGTGCAGTTACTTTCTTGATATTTAAATTTTTACAAATAACACGATAAGATGTAAATAAAAGGCAAACGTATGACAATTTATTTTGCCAGCATAAGAGGATGGTTGGTAAGTTTCTCGCATTCCTTAGCGCATCGTTCATGTGCCCTCATTAATTTTCTCACCGCTAACACAGTAGATTTATGACGAAAATGATGATACGCTTATGAAAGAACAGGATGCAGAAACGAGCAAGCGGGCTGGCCTCTTATAATCGTTTTGTATGTTTGGTCGGTCATCCAGAGCGATATGCGCCAATAATCTCGAGGACATCATCAACAAAAAGAAAACGGACGGTTGCAAGGGCTACGATGGAAGTAGCTCTGTATGAAAAAAAATATTAGAACTTCTTCTTCGCAGACTTGGTCTCGATTTACTGCTCTTCTATGTTCTTCTATCCTTAGTAGTTTCTATTTGGCTTTATCGCAGGAATGTTTTCCTCATTATTTTCCGCAGAAATGTTTCCCGGGATATGTCTTTTATCGGTGGTCCAAGCTTTGTAAAATAGTTTTTTTTTAAATTTCACAGTTCTCTATTTAATTCTGACGCCTATGTCATGTAGCCTAAGATAATGTTCAACATCTCGCTTCCCTTTAAATTTTTTTTAAAACCACGAAGTTTGGGCCAGTCTTGCTGCAGGTTTTATGAAAACAGCAATGGGAGAATATCAACGTATACTTGAATACGAATCGAGTACGATTAGTAAGTGTCGAATATAGAATTGAATATCAATATTCATAGGCTAAGGCATATATTTAAAGCAGGGGCATCTATTTCCGTAAAATTAGATACAACGCTTGTATACTGACTAGCGTAATAAAGACAGGTATCAGAAACAAAGAATACGTTTTGAACGCAAGTTCATTAATTGTCATTACCAAAAAGAGCCTGAACGGCGTCTCTATGTCTCTGTAGAACTTGATTATATAGCTTAACGCTTGCACTGTTGTCTGCGTTTTCACTTTGTTTTGTTGCAATCTCTGGGAGCTGCCGCTCCCTCGTTGCGGCAATGGACGAAGATACTTCCGAGGACCTTCCTGGCGCGCAGCCGTCAGGCCGGCTTACGTCCAGGAAACGCGGGGAGCCACTCAAGTGACAAAGACAGCGAGGCCACCGAGTTGTACTCGGACAGCTACGATTCCTCGGACGGCGACTTCAAGGTTGTCATGAGCCGAAAGGCAAAAAGAAGACTGCTGCGAGCGTCATCTCCGGCAAGTGTCTCCACCGTGAAGGATACACCACCGCACTGGCCGCACACTGCGTGCTCTTCTTGCCCGTGCACACCACGACCAATCTGGGGCTCCTGAACAAGCAGGTTCTTTCAACGTTACTCGAGGGTATTGCACCGAATGAGATTAAGGATGTGAGAATCAACTCACGGAAGAATGTCATGGCTGTAGACGTTTTCCATCGTAGCGCACTCATTCCACACACCGCGAGGCTGCCGCTACACTTAGACGGCAACGGCATCGCCACCGAAAAGCGCAACGTAAAACCGCACAAAGCAACACGTCTTCCGCAACAACGGCTGCTCTATCAACGCGGAGCGCCAGCATGAAAGATGCCGCGCAAGCGAAGAAAATGTCAAGTGTCGATCATCCCGAAGAGTGGCCCGCACTTCCAAGTGCACAACCTGCCACGGAGACACCTCGAATGCCACCTCCATCGACACCCTCACCAACCACTGCTCCAACGAAGACTGATGATCGCCAAGTTATAATAATGTTGTGGTCACTGATGGATGCTATGCGAGTTCTACTCAGCAACGTGAAAACCCCGTCGGCGCAGAGCGCGCTGCAGGTGCTGGACGCCCTGGGTCCAGTGCTTGCGGCCCTAGGGTAAAGCAATGGCCCGCCAGAAGTCATCATTCAGAGAGGATGTCCAGAATGCCGCTGTCTTTGAATGGAACGCCGGAGGACTTAAGTCGCCTATGTCCGACTTTCGATAGTTTGTATTCGTAAATCAGTTTCCCATTATTGACATTTGTGAGCCAAACCTGTCATATCCCATCACACTGTCCGGGTATGAGTGCATTACGTCTTCCACCCAGGGGCAATGCAGCAAGGTTATTGTTTTCATACGCTGTGACTTGACATATGTTCATCATCCAGTGCCACCTGACAATGAAAACCAGTGCGTGTGTTTGACTGTGAAGAAGAGCAAGGTCACCTTCACAATTCTGGGAGCCTACCTATCACCATAAAGTCGTCTAAACTGCGAGCTCTTACGGGAAATTTTGACGACTCCACAGCCATGGGTTATCACTGGGGATTTCAATGCCCACCATTACCTCTGGGGGAGCTCCAAGATTAACTCCAAGGGCAGAAGATTGGTGTCGATTGCTTCTGAACGAGAAATTTGCTTGTTAAATGACGGAAGCCCCACCTATCTGCGAGGAACGGTGTATAGTAGCTGTCTTGACCTCAGCTTTGTTTCGCGCTCCTTTAACAGAAGAGCTAAATGGTTCTCGGACTTGGAAACGCGGGGAAGTGACCACATCCCAACGTATCTCACGATTGAGGGGCTGACTAGCTTCAAGTGCTCCGGTGCCGTCCAATCCATCGACTGGCCGAAATTTAAATCAATCCTGGAAGACCGCTGTCAAGACGAGATGCCATCCAGCCTAGGGAACGCAATAAAAGGTGCCTTACAGGTTGCCACACATTCGACTTTGAAAAGCTCCAAAAGCACCGAATTCGACATACAGCTAGAGAAACTTCGCGCACTTCGACGCCGTGCGGAACGAAGATATGGGCGCACAAAGTTCATTCATGATTTGAGATTGGCCAGACGCACACAAGGAGAAAATACAGCGTCGAATGAATAAGCTGGCTTCACAACGATGGGCGTCTTTCTGCGAGTCTCTGGATCCCCGAAAGCCTTTGTCTCTTGTATGGAGAACTGTTCGGGGCCTCCGTGCAACCCCTGGACAGCACCACCCATTTAATTCCCTCACCCTTTACCTACAATGCAGCGAGATTGAAGTCGCACAATCCTTCTGTAGGAGGATCGTCGGCGTAGCAAGTTCGACTGGAACGCAGACTCCTGACCACTCACCATCCTCACGTGATCCCCGTATGGAGTGCCCTTTTTCTCTGGACGAACTTGAAGCTGCGCTCGCTTTATGCAGGCGTTCCTCAGCCCCAGGACCAGATGGCATTACATACCGCGCTTTGAGTAACCTTGGTGAACGAGCTCGAATGGCGCTCTTGCTCCAGTACAACGACTCGTGACAGACAGGCACCGTTCCCCAGGAATGGAAATCAAGTCGCCTGATTCCGCTCCTCAAAGCTGGCAAGTCGCCTTTGGACATTTCGTCATACCGTCCGATCGCGCTTGCAAGTTGTGTAAGAAAAGTAATGGAACGGATGGTTCTAACGCGACTGGAGGGGTACCTAGAGCACTATGAAATTTACCCAGACACGTTAACAGGATTCAGGCGCGGCCGTTCGTCTATAGACAACGTTGTCGATTTGGTAACGTATGTCGAATTCCAGAAGGCCTGTAAACGCTTGTCTGCTGCCTTGTTTCTAGACGTTAAATGAGCTTACGACAACGTCACCCATGAAGCCATCCTTAAAGCGCTAGAAGTAATACTACTTGGTGGCAAGACATACCTCTGGGTTCGCAGCTACCTACAGATGCCATCATTCTACGTGCTCACCGGGGATGGCCCGACACCCCAGTATTACAGTAGCCGCGGAGTCCCTCAAGGCGGAGTACTAAGCCCGATGCTCTTTAATCTGACCCTTATTGGACTAATCGAGAACATGCCAAGCACGGTTCGACTCTCTATCTACGCCGACGACATCTGGACGTCGGGGGTGACACGGCTTCAGCTTCGCGCTCGGCTTCAGAAGGCGGTCTCACCGACATCATGCTACCTTCGTAAACAAGGACTGGAGGTGACGTGGGAAAAGTGCGCAGTGGTGGCATTTACGCAGAAGCCAATGTCTGCATACGGCATATCAATCAACCGACAAGAGTTATCATTCAGAAAGAGTGACAGGTTCTTGGGAGTTGTGATTGACAGAGATCTTTTCTGGACTCCTCACGTCAACTACGTGAAAAAGCGCCTGATGGCTATTTGTCATCTGTTCAAGTTTCTTGCATGAGAACTGGGGGGTATCCACACAATCCATGTTACGGCTATACAGGGTGTTGTTTGTTGGGTTCCTCCGGTACAGCCTACCTGTTATATCCAACACCTGCAAAACTAATTTGCGTACAATTAAGAGCATTCAGGCGCAAGCTCTTAGGATATGCCTTGGAGAACCACGCAGTGCGTCAACGGCTGAAACTATTGCCATTGCTCAAGATTATTCAATCACAACGCACATCGCCATCGAGGCAATGCGTGCACATGTCAGAAACATTGCCCGGACTCCTTGCCACCAGCCTCGCCGCACTCACCGTGGAAAGACCCCGCACGTCATATAGCACAACTGTCAGTGCATATTGTGCCTCGATTACAGCGGGGTACGCACCTCCGGCCAGGCTGGTGTCTCCTCCATGGTGTTTGTGCCGTCCTGAAGTCCAACTTAGAATTCCAGGACTTCAGAAAAAGTCAGATTTATCCCCGTCTGCACTAAAACAATTGAGCTTACTCCTGTTGTACGAGAGATACAGCAGTCACGTGCACGTCTATACGGACGGATCGATTACATCGACCAGTTCTGGCGGTACTGTATTTATACCGACGAGAGGAGTAACAATGCGATTCAAGACCTCACATGTCACGACGTCCACGGTTGCAGAGCTCACGGCTCTGCGCAGTGCACTTCAATTTATAGACGCAGAGAGTCCTGGTACATGAGCCATGTTTTCCGACTCGAGACCGGCTTGACAAAGTATGCAGGCAGTTCTCCGACGTGGAGCTCACGAACAACTAATGTACGAAATTGTCAAACTTCACCACGACGTCAAACAGAAAGGCCACGAAATTATTTTCCAATGGCTACCTGGCCATTGCGGAATCAGTGGAAACGATCTCGCTGACAAAGCTGCCCGAGAGTCACATCAAGAACAACACAGCGTTCCCATTCCTCTTTCCAGGACAGACGCTGGAAGGCAGCTTCGTCACCTGGCACGCAAGCTCTCTTTAACAGAGTGGAACAACCCAAATATAAGGCGCACCAGGCTACACGAACTGAACCCTTCGCTCCGACGTGAGACATCGCTTCTATACCGGCTGTGGTTGGCAGTGGCTTTCACGAAGGCGTACTGTGCTTTGATTGGAATGACCGAAAGTGCTACGTGCGACGTCTGCGGCAGCGAAGAGAACATAGAACATTTATTGTGTCACTGCGATCGATTTCAGTCGGAAAGACAAACTTTATCGAACGCATTGCGACGACTTCACGATCGACCGTTGTCCGTGCAGGTGCTCCTTGAAGACCATACCCATCGCTCGTCGGCCCACAAAGCTGTGAAGGCACTGTTGTCTTTCTTGAGGACGACTGGCCTATGTGAACGCATTTGAATTGCTCAGGCCCTCCGCGTGCGTGCGCGAGCTGACAGTGTCCTCCCCCCCTCCTCTCTCTATCTCATCTTTCTATTCCCTCTTTCCCGTCCCCCAGAGTAGGGTAGCCAACCAGACGCATTTCTGGTTAACATCCCTGCCTTCTCTTTCTCTCCTCCTCCTCCCCTCCGTAGAACTTGGTTGCAAACTAGATTTTCAAAAATGAATAACTGCTATATGACTACCTTTCCACAAAAAGCCAGTTAAATGGTTGCCGAAACAAGACCAATATTTGGGAAAAGAAAAATGTGCAGAAACCATCTCCGACGATCGTCAATGTGAACGAATAGCCGAACGCTCTTAGGAAGCTATTCGCTTTAATAAAGTATTGATAAGCTTGGTGGCGTATATTTGTTACAGTCGGGATATATGAGCCCAATCCCGAAGTGGGGCGGTGGGAAGAGAGGAGGACTGCCCTTCTCGAGCACTGGGCTACAGCATGTCAACATCATACGCCACAAAGCTCACGTGCGTCTCAAAGAGCTAGGTGGCGTGCGGTGACGAACGCGTTCCGCCACTCGGTTGCGCGGCAGCGTACGTGCCCTCTGCATCGGTGCCTTAGTACCGTCGAGGAAGTCCGACCACCGGCCACCATATCTATGAAAACGGGTGAAGGAAGCAAAGAAAGCCATTTGCCTAAAATATGCATGATATATTGTGTACCATATACACATGTGTGCCAGTTGCAAACAGAACATCACTGGTTCTAGCATAAAACTGCTACGTAAGGAGACTACAAAGCGCAGATTGTCATGTAGGCTTCAACCATGAAACCGAAAACTGAGCTTCCTTTACCCATTTTGTTTTTGCATTGCTTCGAAAACATTTGTCGTTAGCGAGGCTTGAACGAACACGGGTGGAGGCTTGGGCGAGTTGGGAATTCAGGGTATAACAAGCACAGCGTGGCAGACAGGGAGACAGAAAGATAAATGTCGCATGTGTCGTTCTTTTTTCTGTCCCACTCTTTCGGGCTGGACTCGTTTTATCACACTTTAATAGTCATTTGTGACGAAGTATTTGGTTAGTTTCAACTGCTCGAAAATAACGAATAGTTCATTTTCGAATAAGAATACCAATAGTATCTAATATTTCATTCGTATTCGAAACTGCGAATATTCGCCAACCCTTACAATAATGAGCTTCTACAGACCACATTGAAACAATGTGAGCGCTGCCACCGTATTAGAGTGGTCTCAAGACAGGTGGTGATGATTAGAGGCCGGATCTATAGGCATTAAAAAAGCGCGTTTTAGGCGCCAAAAATAGGTAGGCAAAACAACGTTTTAGGCCTCCAACGTCGTAAATATAGGTACAATAAATTTTTACATAAATGCAAATAATTTCAAACGAAGACGTGCGCGGCCTATATCTACGATAGGAAAACAAGAAATGTTATTGTCTATGATGGCACAAAGGCGCCAACAGTTGAACATAGCCGTGCAATTGTCCCATAAAACTGCTGCACTAATGATGGTCAATTGGCTTCATTCAATAAGCACACTGCTCATATTCATGTTCAATGGCCACTGTACTCGAGCGTCGCATATATAGTGAAACAGGCATGAAAAAGAATATTTGAAAACTGGGAATACTGATGAAAAAAAAAAAACGATACTTTATGTCTGCCTGACGCAATTAAATTAAGACACAACAAAAACGGACAAATAACAAATTCAAGAGAGATTACGATTTATTAAGAAATTAGCATGTTCTTACATGAGGATTGTTAGGAACAACTGTTCGCAATTTTCTCATATACAATGACATTATCCGAATTGTACAGGCTAGACGTCCCAACACTGCCAAATACACTTCCGCCCATTTAAAGTGCACGTGTTTGAAGAAATATATTTGGAGAGCACACGGAACGTAGTCGAAGAATCACTGTGAAGATTATGGAAACAATAGCAAACCACCACCATCTCCAGATTTTCGGATTCAAAATTGTGCCTCTTGTCACTGTGAATGATCTCGTACGCTGAGAAGGAACGCCCGACGGCGGTGAACACCTTAAAAAGTAAATTACAAGCAAAACAAAAGCCGCGTGCCCATCACATTTTTCTTTCTTCTGTTGCTCTTCACACTCCTTTCCCCTGACGGCTCTCCACGGTTTCGCATTCGCCAACCGCTCGCGCAATGTCAGCGCGTCGGCGTATGCTGGCCGGCGCGTCTCATTTCAATGCTGCTAGCAGTTGTTTTCCGGGATTTGTTTGAACTAAAGGACTAGGTTGACCCCCATAGAGTTCCGAACAGTCAATGTTGCCGGGTAACGTGAATAACGGTCTCTAACTGCACTCGAAAGCGAAACTTGAGGCTAAATAGTGTTCATCTAGGCGCCGATAATGAAAATAGGCATTTATAGGCATTTATAGGCATTTATGCACAAACGCCAAAATAGGCATTTATAGGCACTATAAAAACACCATAAAAGCCCTTCTTAGCCTCTAATTCATGCTCATATATCAAAGTGGGGCAATAGGAGCGCAAGGAACAAAAAAGCTCCGTCGCATGCCCCCGCGCGAGGGACACGTGTAAATGCAGAGCATAGTGGGGTTCCGTGGTGTTGGTGTTGTTGGTGTGGTGGTGGTGATGGTGTGGTGGTGGTCTGGGTTGAGAGAGAAGAGAGAATCGTAAGTAGGTAACGTAAAGTTGCTATTATTTTATTGGCATCACTGCGATTCTTATTATTATATTATATTATATTATATTATTATTGCTTCTCTGTTGTTCTTTTCTTTTCTTTCTTCTTCTCTTCAGAGGTTGCGTCGACGAGGGGGATGCCTCCGGTTACGTCCGTCCCTCTCTGCGGGGCGTCTGGGGAGCGTGGTCGTTGAGATGGTGTCGACGAGGGGGATGCCTCCGGTTACGTCCGTCCCTCTCTGTGGGGCCTCTGGGGAGCATGGTCGTTGAGATGGTGAGTGGTGAGTGAGTGGCGAGTGGCGATTTAGCGCACGACGAGCACGACTGCCTTGTGGTCGCTAAAGTGGACGGTGAGAGGGTCCGTGAGTAGGGGCTGGACGCACAAGGATGAGGAGGAGGACGCAAAGACGAGGTCTATGCAGGACCCGGGGATGGTGGTCGGCTGCCTGCTGATGACGGGGCTGTGGTCATACACGCAGTCGAGACCGTAACGAAGGTCACATCGAAGGGACGACGCCGCGGACCAGCGAGTCCTTGCACGAGGCGCACACCGCGAACGCCCGGAACCGTTCCAGCGAAGCGGCGTCCGCGTCGTCGATGTTGCTGACGACGGGGATGACGCGCGCCAACGCGACGGTGCCGTCCAGGCATCCGCCGCCGTTGTTGCCGTTGTTGTTGCCGGTGCCGTTGTCGCCGCCGCCGTTGACGACGAAGCCGCTGAACCCGTCGTTATCGTTGACGCCGTCGCTGACGTTATCGCCGGTGTTGTCGGGCTTGTTGTTGGCGGCGTCGACGACGAACGCGCTCCAAAGAACCCGCAAGGCGTTCGTGCGATGCGCAGCGTTACGCATGTTCCCGACCGTGGTTAAGTTGTTGTCGAACCACAGCCGGTCGCACACGTCGCAGCTGTACCCGAAGCTCCGGTCCAGGAACTCGCGTTTGAAGCGCGCGTCGGCACCCCCTAAGTCCCGTTGACGTTGCCCGACGGCTTCCGCGCCAGCGCCCTCCGGGGCGACGGGCTCCGCGGCGGCGGCGGCGGCCTCCAGACGACGACGCTTGCTCGCCGCCGCCTCTCGTTCCCGTACGCCGGGGTTCGCGGCCCGACGCTGACGTGTCGCAGCCGCGTGTCGTTCTCGACTGGAAGGGTCCGCGGCCCGACGCTGACGCCTGCCCGCGGCTTCTCGTCCACGCTGCTCGGGATCCGCTTGTCGACGTTGACGCCTGGCCGCGGTTTCTCGTTCACGAAGTTCGGCGTCAGCAGCACGCTTACGACGCTTGCATTCGGCGTCGGCAGCGCGCCGCCTCGCCGCCTTGTCTTCTGCCGCCGTCGACGAAGACGATGGTACGATGTCTTGAACTGGTGCTTCGGCGCTGATGTTGGATTGCGTTGAGGTACTAGTTAAAGGTCTTGCTTCCATCGCTTATCCACTGCGACCGCCGACGAACGCAAGAGAGCGCAGGAGTTGACGAGTGGAGCCCGCGCCAACCCGCTTTATATTCCTAGCGCGCGCGCTAGAGGGAGAGGGGGTGGAGATAGAGGGCGCGCTATCACGCCAGCACCTGCTGTTGCTACGGTGCTTGCAGCGCCGGAGCGCGACTCAACTACGACGCTTCGCGCGCTGCACATGTGCTGCCAGCGTGATGCGGGAGAGGAGGAGTGGGGGAGAGGGCGCACCTGTGCTCGAGCTGTTGCGGACGGACGGCGCACGCTACATGTGAGTTAAAGAAATGCTCTGCATTTAAAAGGCATTTGCCTAAAATCCGGTCTCTAGTGATGACGGAGGAGACGAAGCCCTGGGACCACAGCCCAGCTGCCTCGAGGCCTAATGGTAAACGCAAATGAACCGAAGAGGTGTGGTTCAACAATCTGCATCATCCATCTTCAGTGTACAAGAAGTTCAGTTCTGTGCCCACGACGTGCCCGCTGAACTCAAGGTAAACTAAAGCTGACGTCTCCTAGATAACATGAAGGCTTGCGCGCTTCGAGTTATGACGTCTCGTGCAAAGGCAGTGAACACTTTCAAAAATATGGTTTGGGAACAACGTAGAAAGAGAGAGAGAGAGAAAGTTAAATGATATCGGGAGAGGTTAGCCAAGCGTCAGACCTGGCATGTTACTCAAGATGGGACTATGAGGGATGAAAAGGGAGTAAGACAAAAAAAAAAAAACACATGCTTCACATTAACACATACACTTACACAAAAGGTATTTACTGGGCCTCATTGAAGCCAGTATCCCGCATGAATGATGCGAGCGCGAGGTTTAGTGAGAAGTGTAACAACAGATTTATATTGTGCAAAGTAGATGATTGCCTCCACTCATCGAACGACATGGTCCTAGCTGATGATCTCCCATTAAAATACATGATGTCTTGCCTTTAGTCATGACGTCACTGCTCGGAGCGCATAGGCTTTCCGTTGTGTTCATCTATTTGTCTATCTCTCTCGATCACAGCCCCTGATTATCGCCTCGTGACCTCGTCTACGAAGCCGTGCGCGTGTTTTGGGCTGATGCATTTGATATATGTTTTGATGCATGCAGTTTGATATATGTATGTAGGCTTAACGCGCTAGAGAAATGGAGGCTTCATACCGTGATTACTCGGCCCACACGTCTCTATTAAAGAAAAAGAAAGACTCAACAAGATCGTGTGAGAAGTTCTTCAAAAACTGCAAGCTGGACACACCATTCTTGTGCCATGGCTCTGACTGGTAAGAAGCGTCCAGAATAGGGTCGAAGGGGGTCGAACGGGATTGCGCGAGTACTTTAAAAGTTAAGCAAAAGTAGGCATTTCAAGAAAATAAGGAAGCGCACTGTGCTACTCCGTGACTTACCCAGTGCCCCAGGGTCAACACCAGAAGGAACGGGGCCCCTCTGGCAGACTACCTGCACCGCGGATGACGTAGCATTCCATACGCTGCAGTTGTACCATTTACGGGACAGCCACGTGTTGCCTGCAAGTAAAGTCAATATCACAGAAAATAAAAAAAACATGTTTCTGCCTCTTTAACAACAGTAAGCGCAAGCAGAAAAAGGTTTATAAATGCAGCTAGGCTACGTACAAGTATGCACTTCCCGCCGCAATAAATGGCCACAAAACCCTATAAAATACCCATAAAACACGTTATAGTACCGCCATCCTATAATAGTCATCAACATCCATTTTGCTGCTGCCTACAGTATGGCATTTGACACCGCTCCATATTTAATTTCTGATATCAATGCACCATTTTTTCGTACTGTTCAGTTCATCATACGATTACTTTTCGTGCCATAGTTTCCCAAATTACCGAAACATATTAGCTGGAACAGGCTTCAGATCTCGCTGCAGCGTCTGTAAAATACGTTGCTCTGAGCGCCTTCTTTCTTTTTTTTCATAATCAATTTGGAATTCATTGAAGAATCATCAGCAAAGGAGATAACCAAAAATTTATTAGCAAAACAGGCTGTCAAACTGATCCGTAATGCATACCATGGTGCACAATGCAAAGCAACAAATATTTCTCTTAGCATAGCGTTACAATAGTAACGTATATATATATATATATATATATATATATATATATATATATATAAAGCGCTGTCCACAGTCACATTGTCCTCCTGTAATTTACTTCGAAACCGGATCCTTACGCACCAGTATAAAAGGTACTAGCGAGGTCAAAAGTTCACCGGCCGCGGGATCCGCGAAGAATATTTCCGCATGCAGCATGCAAAAAGCTTGCATTACAGGCTTGCAGCCTGCACCAGTGGTCAAAGCAGCGTCGTACTGTTTTACAGACTACGAGTGCAAATCGGTTTCAACTATGCAGCCTAATCCGCACCCCATAAACATTTGACGCCGACTGTACGTTACAGCGTTTTTTCGCCGTTACCGTTTCGTATGAACTGCAGTTTGAGCTAGGAAGTGTGCTGACCTGGTTCGTTCGCACACCAGGGCTGACTTTCCGTCAAGCTTACGACGTGACGTAAAAGAGATATCCGACCTGACCTGAAATCGAACCAAACGATCTTGTGTTTCCACCTACCTCCTCCTCCCCTCTTAACCTGCAGCGTTCGCTCTTCCAGGTTTGACCCTTTAGTTCTCCAGCTTTTTTTTTCTGCATATACAGGGTATCCCAGCTAACTTTAAGACAAAGTTTAAAAAATACGCCGAAGCCGTGGCTAGAAGGACGTAAATAAATGCATCTTATTGGCTATTGTATGGAGCAAGTCCCACTATTGATTGAATTCTGCTTAATTGCGTAATTAGTAATCTTTAAATATCTAACTTCGCAAGTAAAAAGTTTACGGCAATATTTTTAATGTGAAAGTTGGGGAGCATTGTAGGAAACAATTATTTCAGCTGCGTCTGGCTTCTTACTTCTTACGTAATATTTTTACACGTCCTAAAGGAAGCCCATGAATTGTGAAAAAAAAAAAAAAAAAACACGATACATGCCTGTTTGCGCGCCGCGATTGCCGTGCTCTAAAACGTGCTACGTTTGAATGAACAGTGCATTGAGCCTCGTCTGTTTCCTGATCTGTTGTATTACAGTGCTTCGGCAAACTTTTAAACCTTGGCTAAAGTTAACTGCGACACCCTGTATAGAATCCATGTGTCCTGTAGCCATTGAGGACAGTCGTGTGCACGTTTTCAAGTTTCACGCATTAGAGGTTAAAATTTTGGCGAATGATGATGTAGCATGCATAGATAAAAAAAGTGTTGCAGCAACTATTGGAGTAGTAGAAATGTTCGGCATCGTCACTGAGGGTTGTGTGAACTGGTCAAAGTGCCTGGTGTTCTAGTACGGAGAGCGCCCATTAACCTTGGACACTTTCGACAACGTTAAGCGGCAGACGACTCCCTTTAAATACATGTGTTGCGCTCAAGGATATTGCTAAAATAAGAATGAGTATTGGAAAGAGCAAGCAAGGGAAACAACAGAGAAAGCGAACAAGTGGAAAGTTGGCAATCTGTCAACATCTGTCATCTGCTAGAGCTACAATCGGCAATTTATTTTTCCTCCCATAACTCTGGTATGTCATCCAAATCTTACATCGTTCGGGGTTCAATGTACAGAAGCTGCACTGTGTTTTCGCTTTTTGTGGGCGCCGAAATGGGAATTATGCAGCCGCATGAATCTGTACAGGCGAGTTAAGGACGGAGGTTTGGAAATGGCATCTCGGTTTGTATGACAAGTCATGAACAGTGATTCTTTTTCAACAAATTATAGCGATATTATTTTTTCCGCAAGGTGTGAAGAATGAGGCTGCGTTACTTACTATGTTGCTGGCACCGATAACCTGTCCGTATCCATTTGCGGTTTTCTTAAAAGGTTACTTGAGGTGTTCGGTACTGTTATCCTCTCATCTCTTTGTTTATCAATGAAACTAAAAAGAAAACTAGAAAGGTGTATACGATATACTGATATTAATGGCTATTATAGAGCGCAGGCCTCGGCTAACAAGCATTTAAAGCTGGATTCACGCGATAGACTGAAATCCACAGAACAGCACGGCGTAGCTCGGTGTCGCCGAATCACAACGACACCGCAGACAAACTGTTAGTATAACACGAATCGTTCCAGCTCAGGCGCGTTGGTGCTCAGGCACGGCTCGTCTGCAGACTGAACCAGCGATACATCTCGTCGTGTGAATAAAGCTTAAACGGGGGAACATAATGCAGGCAACGCCGAGCGCGAAGTCCTTGAAGCTTCCCATTGATACATTGCCTGTTAGCACTTTTCTAGAAGGTCGTGGCTTTCTTTCTTACCATGGGGGTCACATTGTTTTAGCTGTAGCAAAGTAGAAACAATAGATCATGTGTTTCTAGATTGTTGGAAGGCGGCTATACCTTGAATGTGCTTCAGAGAAGCACCGAGAAAGATATTGCGTTAGATTTACATGATTCTAGATTATCGGCCATAGATAACGAAGGTAGACTGGCTTTCGACCTTATTATCTTCACTAGTCTCCACTGTTCATGGCGCTCCTCGTGTGGCCAGGGGTGTATCACTGTCCTTCGAGTGGGGAGGTGTTCTAAATCTTAATATGAAATTTATTCCAATTTATGTTGGCAAATAAATTTACTGCTATGTTTGCGAATGTCCAACAATCGAATGCATCTAGTGATACAAGTAGAACCCTCAGTGTTTAAACCCATTAAAATTGGTTTTGTAAGAGAGAGCGAGGGGTTTATTTGAAGAAAGACAGAGAGGTCGGCTTGAGCGTTAGTTTGCTCTGGCCTGCTACTCTACACTGGGGAAGGGGGGGGGGGGGGATATGGTTTTGTAAAGAATGTTTTTGTAAAGAATGTTGTGAGAAGTTTGTTTTTGAGTTTCCGCGTAAGTGAATTATGTTTTCTCGTATATTCAAATTACAATCCGACGCTGTCATACCTGTAGGTTGTGGTTAAGTCGTACTTTACGATTTTCCTGCCTCATTTTACTTTGAGAAATTCAGTTAGTTCACCAGAACCTCTACGCCACGCAGAGGGCCTGTGTGCTCGGGGTGGTTCGGGATAGCTTTCTTGGCCGCGGACGCCGACGCCGAGACCGACGCCGAGACCAATGCCGACGCCTGATTTTCAGCGACACGGGGCCCTTAACGCTATCGCGTTAAAAGTTGGCAGGCGATGTAACCTCTAGTTGAAGTCGATGAAAGACAGTCTTCCTGACTGACTTGGGGTGAGTATAGGGCGGAGTCACTGCACACCGCACTTTTATCGCGTCACTCCTCACGTGAGGGGAGTAGGAGGAGCTTCGGACTCAAATGTTGTTATTGCACTATCTTTGGCATCAGCTCACATTTTGACGTATGATGGCGTGTTATGTAATTTGATATAATTTTATGGATTCAAAATATCAAAACTACGATCCGATTATGAGGCAGGCTGTTATGGGGGGAAAGCGTCCATGGCGTTATGGATACAGTATCTGGCTTCTGTGCTGGAGGTCCTAGATTCAAATTCGGCAGTTGGACAA
Source organism: Dermacentor silvarum (assembly GCF_013339745.2). NCBI lineage: Eukaryota > Metazoa > Arthropoda > Arachnida > Ixodida > Ixodidae > Dermacentor > Dermacentor silvarum. The sequence continues at coordinate 115,585,728 of NC_051154.1, forward strand.
TTTATTTATTTCTTTATTTATTTAAAAAGTCACAATTTCGCCATAAGGGCGAAAAAATGAATGCGATAGCAACATGTTAGAATATTGCATGAAGTACTGCTCGAAGCTTTAGTGGCAGTAGGAATTACAGTAAATAGAAGCTGACTAAGTACCCGCCGTGGTTGCTTAGTGGCTATGGTGTTGGGCTGCTAAGCACGAGGTCGCGGGATTGAAACCCGGCCGCGGCGGCCGCATTTCGATGGAGGCGAAATGCGAAAGCGCCCGTGTGCTTGCGTTGTAGTGCACGTTGAAGAACCCCAGGTGGTAAAAATTAATCCGGAGCCCTCCACTACGGCGTGCCTCATAATCAAAACTGGTTTTGGCACGTAAAACTCCAGAAAGAAGACGCTGACTAAGTGAACACGCTTGGTGCGCCGTGTGCAGACACAGATGGACAGGAAGAACTTGATGACCGCGAGCAGAATAGGCTGGAACTTCAGGGTCTTCTCGTCATTGTCGCCTTGGTCGGCCTTGCGTTCCTGTACTGTAGCATGCTCACGGCCTGCTTTCTAGTCTGCCCGTCACTCCAGCCAGGCTGATAAATTTTTTGTAAACCTTCCGGTTTATCTTCTATCACGAATCTCTACTTACCCGCCGTGGTAGAGTAGCGGCTATGGCGTTGCGCTACTAAGCCCGAGGGTGCGGGATCAACTCCCGGCCATGGCGGCCGCATTTCGATGGGGGCAAAATGCAAAAACGCCCGTGTGCTTGCGTTGTAGTGCACGTTAAAGAACCCCAGGTGGTCAAAATTAACCCGGAGCCCTCCACTACGGTGTGCCTCATAATCAAATTGTGGTTCTTACACGTAAAACCCCAAAATTTTACCAATTTCTTTTTGGCCGTCGCTGTAATATGTCAAAGCATGGCAATAAATAATAATAAAAAAAGCCTGGAACATTTGCATGTCACAATAATTGCCGTGAGCACCGTGAATAGCCAGCGGTTTTCCCTCTGGGCTCACTTCACGTATTGTACTTCAGCGCCTAGCTGCACATAGCGTTGCTCGAGACACCGTGCCTGCGACTACAGTGTTGCCTAGAATATTACTACAGGGAACCGTGGTGCTGCGAACGTCCAGCTACGACGCCAATAATGGGTAGCACATGTATTTGTCTGATCTTCGTCATGTGGCTTTAGACGCTCTTGCGGAGTTATTACAGCGAAGCTGTTAAGGGCTCACCTTTCGATCATCGCGTCCGGCAATAGAAAGAAACTGTGATTGGCCGTATGCTGTATGTGCGAGTGAAAGCGCGCGAGGGCGAGGGTGCCCAGACTGAGCGTCTGCGTCCCCGCTCTCCTACTGCGGCGCATGCACGCAGCCCTGCCTACAGAGCCTACATGCAACGTTGTTTTAAAACAGCGTTGCATGTAGGCTCTCTAGCCCTGCCAGCCTCTGCCGCCGACTCTCTCTGGGCTCTCGCCCGCCTCTCTCCAAAGAGTGTCGACAACGGCGTTCGTTCGTTACGTAGCCAGCGTTTTGACAGCTGTTGTGTGCGGTCGCACAAACAACGCGCATAACTGCTGTCGACGGCGGTGGTGTTTTGCCCGCGTTCGCACCGAACGCGCCCGGCCTTGGTGACGTGTTTATGAAGAACGTGCCAACCTTTGCCGTACACTCTATGGCGGTGTACCGTAGCGACCATAAGGCCATGGTCCCTGTGGTCACTAAATAAATTAAAACCACCGGATCATATATATTTCTCATTCTTTAATTGTTCAAATAACTAATTACAACATCACATCTTAATAGCCATAAATTGGAAATACATAATTCCCACCATAGTACAGCTTCGCTGGTCTTCCATCTCCACCCCAGTGAAAGGGCTGACAGTTTTTTATTACGCTTTGTTTTTTTTTTAAATTTCCAAGCAACGTTATTTTTTTTTCGAAACGCATGAAGATAATAAGCTTCTGCGCAGTACATGCATCGTAATTGCGAATAGTTGTATTTTGAACGCAAAATGTTTTTTTTTTTTTCGAAAATTATCAACTTGCAAAGTCACAAAGCCGTTTCAAGCCAGAAGGACGAAGTTTAGGCAAATCCATGTACTCTAACCATAATTCCCATGCTGGCTGAACCGCCATGCTTGCAGCTTCCGTAGACACTAGCGCCAAAGTTCTTTTTAGTAGTTTTTCCTTCTTTTTTTTTTCTTCCTTCATGCTCTGTCCCTGCGACGTTGGCGCCACACGTAGTGCGGCGCTCACATTCCTTTGCGCCACCGAGGTTTGCATGGCGGCTGTGGTTTATCTAAAAAGTCTCAAAATAAGAACAAGAACACACACAAAAAAAAAATCTCGTGAGTACGCGCAAAAGCGCCGCGATTTCAGTGCTCTCACACGTGCCGCGCATGAACAAGCAGTGCCGTTAAACAAGTGCGCTGCTGCTGAGAAAGTGATAAAGGAGCGACGCAGACGGCGGGTGCGAAATGCACACCAGCGATCGATATTACTTGCGCTACTGAAGGCAACAGGCGCGCTAGTTCGTGATTGCAATAAGCAGACTGAAGAACCCGAAATCATCGCGGTCCTCTGACTTGCTCAACGGCTGCGCGCTATTATGATAGCGTCGTTTCTTCATGCTAGGCACGTTTGAGGGCACTGCGATTGGGGCGCGTATGTGCATAGTTAAGCAGTCTAATGTTTCTTTTTTTTTAAGTATATCGAGCGGGCTTTCTTTATGACGCGTAATAATTATTGCGGGAAGGTAGCAGGTCAAATAGCGGAAGTGGTCGCTAAACGCAAAACCAGTAGCCAGATTCCAGGAAGCTAGAGTTCCCACAAATCGTGGTAAGGTTATGAAAAAGATCTTAATTTTAGTTCAGCATACATAGCGTACAGAATACTTTTTCCGCATCATTCGACCATGTTGTCAAACAGACTTTCTTTGTGAAAACAGTTTATTCAACATGTGCCATGTGTCCCATGAGCAAAATAAATTTGTCCGGGTTGTGGGCCCCGTTTCGCTATTTCCCCTGCCTGATTATTGCCAAGAAGAACAGTGTGGCTGGCCACCCACTGAAGTACATTGATGTTGTTGACTATTACATCCTATTGGAAAGGGGCGCTGTCGACAAAAGTCACCTATTCTGCGTGAGTCAATCAGGTTTTACTAGGTATATTGCAGCGTAGCATTTTGCCTATCTCTACTTTAACTTGTAATTCACCTATGCTTCTAACAACTATGGCCTCATCTCTTCCCTGGATTTTTCCACCAATAGTCTAAACGTATCTTGTTTATCTCGCCTGCTGAGCAGTCATAAGCTTTGAATCCCAGCGCTTTTCGAAGGTGGGCGTTCCCTATATGGCTGGGTGAATATCTCGCCATTGCATTACAATGAACGTCAGTTCCGGATTTTTTTCCCTACTGCAGACACATGCCACCACCTGTTGCGAATATTTGCTCTTTTATCATTTGTTAAGTTTTGTTTCCTGATTTCTTGCTTGCCGTCGTTCTAGAACTCCATGGCGACGTTTGTTCCATTCTTTGCGTCCAATTTGCCATCTCTGCTTCTATCCCTTTCTTTTCAATGACTCTGGGTTGTCTACTTGTACTTCCACTTACCCTGCACTGGGTTGTCACGCCTACAAGATGCTGCGCAGCACTCATATTTGGTAATTGAAGCCAGAACTCTTCTGTGTGACCTCTTACCCAGGCTTCTGAACAGAATATCCAGTGCTGAATAAGTCGGATAGCAAGCTACCCAGCTCGCAGGCGCAGAGTTCTCAAGAAAAGAAACGCACGCAAGGCAGATGACGATTATTGTTGTGGGACAAGATAAGCCCTAATATTAGGAGTGCGATGTGTGTTAAGCAGAAATTCGAACTACGTTTCATTTTTACAGTGATATCTATTCTATCCCTATCCTTGTCTTCCGGACAGCCTCGGAAGTAAACCCAAAGTGTTTCCGAGACCTTTGTAAAATAAAATTCAAAATCAGCTCAATTAACCCGGATTCGAACTTACTGATTTACATTCAGAAGTGTTAACACTCGACCACTCCAGCCGACACAACAACGGGAGAATAATACAGCACCTCAAGAATGCAGTTGCGACTCTAGCTGCTATGACAGACTGATGCCATGCTCTTCCATTTACGTATAAACGAGCACCAAAGTGGAACTATTTAAGCGAAGCTAGCAGTAAGATGTGAAATGCAGAAAGGAAGGAAGAGGACAATGTAGTTGTCCTTAAAGTTTAGAACCAGGCACGCCACCTGCACAGTTAATGCTTTGTCCTTATCGCTAGTGAATTGCTCCGCATGCACCTGCGAATGTTTACTCCAACCTATACTGCATAAAACAGTGCAAGAACGGCTGCGCATAATATTGCGCCGGCCCCGATGGTACACCTGAAAGAACATGTGCCTGAAGAACTATGACTGGCTGATGCGCTAGTATTCGCTGACGATTAGCAGCTGATCTATTAAACAACACCAAGCTGAAACAACTTAAACGAAGCCAGTGGTAAAAAGTGAAAGGCAGAGTAGAAAATAAAAAAAAAATTATGTTTTTCCACTTCAGCACCGAGGACGCCACGTACATGAAGTAGTTAAAACCCCTTGATGTGAGAAAGTAGCGACACACTTTGATCTACGCCGCAACACCCTCGCCGGCGCAGTGAACCTCCTTTTTTTTCTCCCCCTCTTTCGCGGAGGCAGCGCATCCGCCACGCTGAATGGCAGCGGCGCGCGATACTGACGTCAGGTGAACCTGACGTCACGAAAACGGCGCGAAACTTGCTTTCGCGCGCCTTCAGTTTCTCCCGCCCGCCATGCGCTGTCCAAGTGGTGGTCGCCCTGCCGCTCCGAAAGTGTGTTTCCCAAGTTTTATTGCGATAGCAATTATATGGACACTTCAACCGGATTTCTGCCGTCGCCGTCGCCGTCGCCGTCGCCGTGAGGTTCCCTATAGATAACATCTTCGCCGCGCGCCGTATGCCCGAGCGGAAGCGTGCGGGGACGCGCGCTATCACGGAGAGCGAACGCACTCAATCTCCCACGCGCAAGCAAGGAAGCGGGAAGCCAGCGCCGGAGGGAACGGGGGGGGGGGGGGGGGGGCGCACTTCTACTCTGTCAACAACCGCGGTCGTCGCTCGCTCGCACCTTCGCTTATCTCCACACGGCTCTGACCTTATGCGCCGTGCATTCGCCGCTCAGTTTCCGTTGGAGCGATAGACCGCACGTACCTTCGCCCGCTGCGGCGTATATGCGCTTGCTGCCAGCGTTTTGACAGTCGTTGTCTGCAGTCCTTCAGTGTGATCTATTCATGTTTGTTTGTGCGCGCTCACACCACGCTTGTTCATTCAGTTAGTAATAGTCGGGTCACATTTTCCAACGCACGCTACACATGCAATGCTGCCCGGATCGGCAGTGCAGCGCTACAGGTGTGTCCCTTCGCACGCGCTGCCCACGGGAAGCGCTTCTCATCAACACCACCGTTTCACACGCGCCTTCTCGTGGTCATCGAGTCTCTCTTCATGTCGGTCTACTTACGCCGCAGCACACCTGCTTACTTAATCAGCTCATGTTTACTACAATTCATATTGCTACCAAAGCCGCTCACCTTACTTCGTATGACATTGCTGTGTTGCTATCGCATTCATTAGGGCGAAACTGTGACATTTTTTCCATCCTTCCGTAGGAATCTGAGCTTCGTTCTGCGTGAAGATGCCTTGCTGCTGTGCGTTTCAATTCAGCAGCAGGTCAGAGAAAGGGCTAGCCTTATTTTCTATCGCCCGAGGTGAACGGAATGTCGTGCGCCGGAGCAGTGACTCCATAACATCGAGAGAAGGGATTTCGCCCCTTCTAAGCACGCCATTCTTTGCTAGGTGAGTGTTACAGCTTTCCTCATATTTGTGGGTGAAGTTGCATTGAGATTTTGATGCTCTTTGCATAGCCGGACTCTTCGTTCAGTTTAATACAGAGCACCGATAACTGTGCATATAGTTTTTTTTTAAGTGAGTCACTGAAATTTTCGCTGAATCTTCGAGCCGTGACAAAGCTTTCTGTGTTTTTGCGCGTGCGTTACTTTGCAAATGCATGTAATTTATGAGTTAATGCCTGTAACTCCTTATTTGTAGTTATGTGGGTGTGTGTGTCTGTATGTGTGTGCATGTTAGTGTGTGTGCGTGCGTGTATGCGTGTGCATGTATGTGTGTGCGCGCGCGCGTGTGTGTGATCCTTGCGCCTGATACTTGTAAAGCTAAGGAACTTTTTTACTCTTATTGCATGCTTATTGTATCTTTGCAAAGTTTCAATACGGCGAGCATTTTTTTTTTGTTCACGCACACTTTATGTTGCGAAGGCATGAACCGCAATATATACGTAGATAAGTGGTGTTTCCTTTTATATAGTTACATGTATAATACAAATGTGCATTCTTGTGCCGTCTTCCCTTTCCAAGAGTGCAGACAAATTCAAATGGAAGAAATTTGCTTCTTACCATGCGTATACTCAGAGATCACTGTCATGTTTCAGCTCCATTTTACGAACGATCAGTTTGAGCCAAAAGTAATTGAAGCCTATGGAAAAAAAATGGAGCCCAACGCAGTTCCTACTTTGTTCTCGCATCGGCCGCCGCCAAAGGAACTAAAACCCCGGCGAAAGTAAAAATAAGTCAATTAACAACCGCTCAATGATATCTTGGCAGCCGCCGTGAAGTAAATAGAGCATACGCACGGAAGCGAAGTTACGTATCTGGTATCTATTGTTCGCGGATGCGCATAAAGTACAAGCCCCGTTCTTTTTATAAACTCCCTGAATTCTAATAAGCTCTGCATCTTGAATTCCGTAATCAAGTTCCATATTCTTAGAAGTTTCCGTGTGAGCAATTCGCATTTTTTTTAGATTTAGGGTAGTCCCAGAGGTTATGGAATAGAATTTCTCGTCGTTTCATCGTGATGAAAATACATGCGTATGCGTTAAGTTCTATATTGGCTCTTTCGCAAACAAAGCATGTATTTTGCTCTGTGGCATTGGTACAAAGGCTCTTGGCCCACTCATCTCGGCGAATTCACTTTAAAAAAACTATGTGTAGCTATGTTTCCCTTTTCCAAGCAGATAATCTTTTCAATTTTGAACACTGTTTGTCCCGTTAGTTATCCGAATAGAAATTCTTGTCATATTCTTACCTTTCTTGTTATGTCTATCGCGGAGGCTCCGAGTGCATACATATATATCTTTTTTTTTGTTCTGAAACCCAGCCTACTGTTGTGAGTGTTGGCCGGTAAATCTGTTGTATTTGAGGCCTGTATCGACATAGCCGCTAGATGATTGTGTTATGGTGGTTGTTGGTTTCTAGTTGATTGAACACTGTTTGTATAAAAGTTTGTACTTGTGGCTGTGTACACTTGTTAAGTTGTATTATCAGCATTCACCCTGTAACGGCCTTGCGGCTGACAGTATAAATAAATAAATAAATAAATAAATAAATAAATAAATAAATAAATAAATAAATAAATAAATAAATAAATAAATCACATTTCTTCTTGGGGACCTTCTTTGAGCTTATTAAGAGCCACAATTATGAAACAAATTCTCGTGTATATTCTACGCTGCTTACATTATATGCGTTGAATACACCACCGCGTTACGGACAGCCCAAGTAGTGATGGAGAGGCAAACCGCTGAGCCACTGCTTGGTACTCATTTTTTCGGAGTGCTTGCGGCTTTTTTTTATCGACGCGTCTTCGAAAAAAAAAAATTGTCACGACGTTCTATCGGAAGCGTACTATCGTCATGATAGTTTTTCAAGGGATGAATTCCCATGTAACGCTTCAAAGTGCCAAATAAACAAGCCCGCGAATTGGTGCCAATGCGGCTGCACCGAGCCAAAGGATGGTTCAGCGTGCCGTGCGCACCGCGCGGCCCGAGGAGGGGAGAAATCCGAGGAGAATTGAGGAGGAAAGCACGCGCGTGGAGGAGAGTGTCTCTACTTTCAAGATCAAGGGGTTTTAGAAGTAGCAGGTTGACACATAGACTGCTGTGACCATATGACGTGCTCGAACAATGCCCTTGGCGCAGAATACTGCGAAATCGAAACCTATGGCTTTTCACTTCCTTGAAATGTTGAATTGCCCAAGCACCCTATATTCTCAAAGGTGTATGTTTTGCTAAAAACACCCTTTTAGCATCCTAAAATTATTGAAGGGTACATAACGGTGTTCTATCGATAGCACCCATTTCCAAAACTTTAGTTAAAAAGTGGTGCAAAATGGGTGTTTCGACATCAAATCCACCCTCGAGGGTGTAATTTTCCTGATTGTGTAAACTACTCATTTATAACCAATTTAGTCAAGGTGAAATTTTTCTGCACTTTGCCTTCTGTTAGGCGTGTCATTTTGCTCGCAGCTCAACAAGAGGCTTTGGAGGCTGTCTCCAAACGTAGCTAATGCCCTTGCGAGTATCCCCGTTGGCGTGAGTAGTGCACAAACATAATTTTAATAGGCTTATAATTCATTTCACACAAATCGCACGCGTCACTGATAGCAAGTTTTGTTGTTTGGCGACTTTATTGCCCGTAACTGGCTACCATTCGAAAGGCCAGCCAGCTCCAACCATTAACTCTTTTTTTCCTTTTATTTAGTGAATAAAAAAAGCTATTGGAAACTGTCATCACACTATGTTATAGAATTAACACTACAGCACAGCATAATCCTTAAATGTTTCTTTCATCGAACTTGACATAATTGAATTGCGGACTTTAACGTCCTGACACCGCATGGTGGACCAGTTAGGGGCTCCTGATAAATGTCAATTATCTAGCGTATTTTAACGTCCACACAAGGCATGGTACAAGAATGTTTCTGCATTGCGCCCCGACCAGAATGCATCGGCTGCGGTCAGGAATCGAACCCGGCACCTTATGCTTAGCAGCCGAGCAGCAAAGTCACCAGATCACCATGGCGGTCAGAACTGGACTTCATTGAAGAGAGCAAAAACATGCATGAGTGCTTTTTTTCGCAAAGCAAGCTTTGAGAACCATTTTACAACAACGCAGTTAATCTAGTTAACCATTGTTCGCAAAGCGATGTACGATAGAAAACCATAGCAATATATGTGAAAAAACGAGGGGCGTATTTTCGCCAGTACTCAAGTAAAAGCATTAGCTTTTGTAAAACGGTTTTTATTAAGAGAATAGCCTCCAAGTCTCAAGAGCTATGAAGTATTTAGGAAAATATCAATTTCTTCGGCCTCACATTAAGAAGGTTAAATGAACTGAAGTGAAGTATATTATATATAATATCATTCACACAGTCGTGTCTGTCACGAACCACTCTATTGCCCACTGCGGTGTCACCAATCTTGTATGAGCCGCCAGATTTTCTGAATTAACTGTTCATCTAAACTGCATCACTCAAAGGCTTGTTTTGGAAAGCGATGCACCGAGGTACATGTACGAAATATGATAGCAATGCATAAGATACACTGAGCTACCGGATGTATGAAGTGTAGGTGACACCAAGGCAGCCAGAGTAGTGCAGGTGAACCCAAATGCACAGAAAAAACACACGACTGAATTCGACGGCGAAAACCTTTTTTTTTGTGTTTCCTTTTTCTTTCTTTTTTGCATCAGAACCCACCTTAGAGAAACTCGACGCAAAGAGTACAAGAGCACAGCATCTACAAATTTGTAGTAAGCAACCGATTTATTACCTCGCCGTGACTCGCGTGAATCACGTCACTGAAAAAAAAAAAAAAACACATTCTATTTTTGCCACAAATGAGTGAGTAGTGCGCACCCCAGTACTCAGTCAAGGTTTTTTTTTTGTTTTACTACGGCCTTGATTACTCACCTGGAGGTCGCAGGAGATGAAAGATGCACGGCCGTATTGCAGATCCGACGCTGTTCCGGGCCGTGCATTCGAGGGTGCCGTAGTCTACTTCAGACTTGGGTCGGAACCTGCAGAAGACATGTTCCAAAAAAGAACAGAGAGGTCATGAAAAAAAAAATGGGGAAGGGGGTGTGAGCGAGCTTGGATTGGAGAGTTGATGTCTTTCCTCAAGCTCTTGAACGAAAAAGAAAAAGCAATCTAAAGATTCAACTGCAAGAGAGCGCTTCACCAGATAGGCCATAAGTCTCTAAGGGCAGACGTGCGGTGATGAATGGGAGCGCTGAGCGCGGACGTCGTGAAGCGGAAAGCATAAAGATCGTCGTCTACTGCTTTGCGCTGTGCGACAGTCGTAGGCGGTGGTGCTATCACCAGCACTCGCCTCCGAACTTGCACCGCGGCCACCACTACTCTTTTTCTGTGTTGCTATTTCAATGGTCTTCTTACCTTGCTAGTTACCCGCTTATCGTAGCTTGTGAGCTTCACGACGTCCCCACCCCCCATCATTCCTTCTCCCGATTACCTCTGCCCGCCATAATGGGAACGTACATTGAGGATGTGCTATGCGTTTGGTTAAGATGTGAACCATTTTTCATGCTCATTTTTGCTCGGAGTTACTGTCAGACTTTATTTTATCAAACGTTGCAAGTGTCGAAATCGCAATGTGGCGGCAGATATACGTGGTTTGGGGTAATTACAAAGGGTAGTTATCGAGGAGCTAGCAATTTAGTCAATACAGTAGGCATCATTTGCGTGCACCATTTGCGACGTCCGACGTGCACGACGTTCGACGTGCACCATTGCGACGTGTTTGTTTGTGCATGTGTGTGTGTGCGTGTGTGTGTGTGCGTGTGCGTGCGTGTGTGTGCGTGCGTGTGTGTGCGTGCGTGTGTGTGTATGTGTGCGCGCGCGCGTGTGTGTGTGCGCGTGCGTCATGTTGATACTTCGCGATTTCTCTGTTCATTGTAAACTAATACCACATCTCTCTCACTTTATCAAAATTACTTACTGCCGCGTAAGTATCTTACGGCCCGGCAACTGTGTATTCTAGAATGTAACAAATGGTTACAGTATACGTAGCACTAGTATCTCCAAATATTCAATTCGATCGGGTAGGGGGTAGCGTAAACTTTGCTTGAATTGTATCAGTCATATTTGAGGAAACTTTAGATATGAGAATACCTTAAGATTTCTCAAATGCAAAGACATTAAAATGTAGTGTTGTAGAGCCCTTCAGACGTCAAAACAAGAAGTCTACGCCGAGTCCTTCAATATTTGTTTTCTGGTAACGAAACTCCCGCGTCGCGCTGTGGAAGTGCTTCATACAGCCACCGCAGTGGATGCATCGCGGTGGTAACGCAGATAGAAAGGCATCGGAGCGGATGCCGCAAGGATGTTATATGCGTTCTGTGCGTACGGCCTGCGCGAGGGTCGACTAACATTAACGGCGTATGAAAGTTGCTATGTCGCCTGGGCCTACGAGTTTCTTTTATGCACACCTACTCATTAGAAATCGGAATGGCGGACAGTGTCAATTTCTACACAAGTGGCCGTAGAAGAAACCATAAATCATTTCCTGTGTGACTGCCCAACATACGAAGATAAGAGGTTTGTCCTTCGGACAGCTTTAGGCCATTTAGATGACAAGCATTTTACACAAGAGAAGATGTTGGAACAATGGCCTTGTGCGTCTGCATTGCGCAAAGCCTCAAAAGCTTCTTGAGATGTACCAGCCTGTATGATCGCGTGTGATGAACTGAGCGATGAGCGCTTCATTACATGTGTGTCCCTCCATACTGTAAACTTATCCCTTCCTTCTCCTGTTTCAGTCCCCTTTCACCCTTCCCCAGTGCAGGGTCGCCCACCAGTCTCAGTCTGATTAACCTCCCTGCCTTACCCTTATTACTTCTTCCTCTCTCTTTCTTTTTGGCACAACGTCCAATTTGCCACAACGTTTCTATACGTTGCTCCACATGGGGTGACAGCGACGCTTCGTGACAGTGACAATGCCTAATATTTGTTGTGTGCCCGCGTGTCAGTCCGGTTGCAAGGGCACCTACAAAAAAGTAACCTTTCTCTGTTTCCCTACTGACGCGGACCTACGAGACAAGTGGAAGACACTGACTCCGCGACGGAAGACTCGTGGCTCTGCATTTAGCTCGAAACACGTTCGATCCTGTGAGAAACATTTTGATTGTGAATACGTGTTTTGTGCAGACGTGTTCACATTGGTCGGAAATGTGTCATTACAATGCGAGTAATCTAAGCTCAAGGCAGAAGCCATTTCAAGGATTTTAAACCCTTTCAGTGTCCCTAACGTACCGGTACGTTTTTGTGTTTCTGTTCCACTGTGTCACTGCACACCCGTACGTTCTGAACTCTCTAGTTAGGACCATACTAAGAGTGCATATACCATTATCCGTGTGATTGTTGCCTTCTGAATAACCGAAAATAGACCGTTGTGTTCTTTTTATAAAATATGTGAAGAAAAAAAAGAGCAACATTGGGGGCGCGTCCCTTTCGAAAAAAAAAAAAAACCCGGCACTTAAAGGGTCAGAGGTCTGCCAGCTTACTTACTTGTCTAAGCCGGAAATAGCCTAAGCAGTGACACGATATCAACCACTGACACGATAGCTGTTTGCAGTTACCGTCTAATAAATGCTTTATGATGTTAGCCGTTCTGCCCTTTCGTATAAGCAAACAGACTGTCCTGCAAGCGGACGCGTACGTAGCTAGCCCAGATCAGAATCCCAACCGAAATCTTTTAAAATACTTATTATTTACTTACCGCACCTGAGTCGTTATCTCGAGAATGAGTCAACTAAAGTTTACTTCCTTCTTCTAGCCGCCAGGTTCATCTCGTTTACTGATACAAAGCTTTTTATCCTCCACGGTGGCTCAGTGGCTAAGCTGTTCTGCTGATAAGCACGAGGTCGCGGGTTATGAAACCCTCCGCTAGGGAGGTCTCTCATAGCCCTATCTTAGGACTTTAAACTCCATCAATTAAATCATATACAAAATGAATTCTGCCGATTGAAAGCGAGCATTTCTGTACGTAAACCGTGCATACAGCTTAGAACGAGCACGTGCACTCCTCGTGCCGCTCCGACTTGTGCAAAGGTAGATATGTGAGATGTATACTTCTGCCTCTATGGGTAGCCCCCCCCCCCCTCCACTCTCCCCCCCCCCCCTCCGTTTACACGCTAAAATAAGCTAACAGTTATGAGGAAGGGCATGGGAAATTGCTATCGCGCGGAAGCACTCACCGTAGCTTTTTGTCTGAGCAATTCGACTTGACGGGCTAGGTACATCACATGACGCTGTAGTGTATAATTTAACCACGAATGCATCGTGCGCTAAATTAATTTACGTAATGTTGCCGTTGCCCGCTCAGTCTCCAAATATGCTGAAATAAATTTGAAAATTTCTTGGTGAAAAATTTGCGTAATCGCGCGGTCGCGGCCATCCCAGCGTGGCAGACGGATGCCCTTCTACGTACGCCAGTGCCTCTGGCGGCACCTTCTGTCCTTGTATAATACTTTAGATCGAGTTTCCCCCCCAGAAGAAAAGTATTGAAGAACTCTGGTGTAAGCAAAGGAAATGTAATTTCAACGCTTCCCGTGGCATCCCACGCCAGCGTTCATACGTATAACAGGTGGGACACATCTCTCGTTAAAGCTTTGGGAATGAGCACGGAGACCCTTTTTCGAAAAGAGTACCAAGTTGTGATTATTTAGTTGTGGAAGCATCGTTACACGGATCCAGTGCAAAGGCTAGGATTAGCTGCAGATGAAGCAACCGAGCAACGCAGGAACAAATATTTTGGTGCTCTGAAGTCAGTGGCTCTCGCTTCGAAGGGTGCTACCATTTTCTTGTGCGCGAGGCCGCTCTAGCGTGCGTTGGCGTTGGATGCTACAGCCGCAAAATAGCTTAGGCACGCCATGACGCCAGCGGAATTTGCGAGCGGCTCATGTTCAGGCCACAACACGTGACGTAAATGCTAACATAAAAACCTTTCCATCGGGGCACCAGAACACATCTCTCTGTGCTGTTCCGCGTGGGTAGAAAAAGTATTTTCCACAGCGTTGCCTAGAAGGAACCTTTAGCTCGTTGGCTTCTATATAAATCCATGGGAACAAAAAAATCGTTTCCATCGGCAACCACTTCACCAAATTTGATGAATTTTGGTACATTTAAAGGAAAAAGTTAAAATGTAGAGACTGTAGAAAGCAGATTTTTTATTTATGTCGTAGATGTTTTGATAAAAGTCGTTGAAAGTTAAAGAAGTTTCATAAAATGAGACTGTCAAGTTAACAACTCCGTAATTCAGCAGTCAAAAGCGATTTCTTGCTGTACATTCTCGTTTTGGGGCCTGGTTTAGAACGTGAAAAAAAGGCAGAGAAGAGACAGTGATGTCGCTTCACCATCTCTCCTCTGTCCTTTTTTCACGCTCTAAATAAGAATGTAAGGCAAGCCTAAGCGCCAACTTGCTCAAGAAGTAGTTATTTTAGAAAAGCGATATCACAATTTTGTAAACTGAGTCAAATAATGCAGCTAAAGTGGAGCCAAAGTTCATGCTTAATTTATACAGCACTCTGAAATATACCACAAATTTCTGAGTGGGACTTTAGCAAAACCCTTGTAAACATTGTGAGAAATTGGTGTAAGCTGTAAGCTCATATGTCAGCATTGTCGCTTTCGATACTTAGTGTTTCTCAAACTTTTCCCGTGCTTGACCACTTTTGGCAGTACCTAACCTACCGTTCAGCATTTCAAGACTACGGTGCACAATACCTGTACTGTTCATTTTGATATTTTCTTGTGTTTAATTTTATCGCACTGCATTATGTTTTTCCCCATTCCTAGCTTCCGGTAATGTTTACGGGTCTTGGAAGTATCTGCCATGAATGAATGAATTTATTAATGAATGCATGAATTCATAACTTACTAATCAATTACTAACTAAATAATGACTTGTTAATTAAATAAATAATGAACAAAAAGTGGCAGCTTCACCCGAATGGCTAAACATTGACAACGATAACAAGGTTTAGAGTTGCGCTTGGATGTTTTCTCCGCAGTCCAGGAATTTCGTGTGAAGTCCAACGGAATGCCCTGGTAATTTTTATATTCTCCTTTGTTCGTGTTTTACAAATAATGATTATTCATTCTTTTTACTATTATTGCTTTCATTTTAACATGTAATTTGACCTTTCAACAGAATTTACCCTAAAGCAGTTCTGAAATTTTGTTTGTGGTTATAACATGTAATATTGAGCCAGGAGTTGGAGGGGCCACAACAACGACTCCTCGAACGGTGTTCAAACTGTATGCCGGTGCGACATATTGGCTAGACGCAGAAGGTTACTCCTGTGGGTAGAAGGAACAGCGCGTCCATGGCAGCTAAGATACGTCTCTGGCAAGTGGCAATTTCTTAAGTGCGTTCTATTCCACCTGCTCAGGCAAGATGAAGAAAAATAAAGCATCCGTGGCCTGATGGGTAAAGTACCGAACTCCTGTACCCTAATCCAGCCATTGGACAATTTCATTTCGTTATTTATAGAATATATATATATATATGTATATATATCTGGAACATTACGGTGAGGGTGAAAATTCACCTGGTGTGTCTATATGATTGCTAATGTAATAATAAATTAATATTCGGTAGTCTCATTGCATGGACAGCGGAGTCCAGCAAACTTCTCAAGTGTCATAACCACGCCTTCAACCTTTTGTTGCGCCTTCGACTGCCCCCTGGCATGTCTCGTTACAAGGAAAGCTTGTTGCGTCGATTACGGTTGGACATGGCGTTTACAAACGGCTACGGTTGTCCCACTGGCATCGTGGACAGTGTGTCGTGAAACGTTTGCAGCAGTGACATGGGTACCGAATATAACTACTACTACGCCCCCTCCACCCTTGTTTGCCGAAAAAAAAAGAAAAAGAAAAGATCCCCTTGTGCTATTTGAAGCCAATTGGATGAAGAACTGCTAAGACAACAGAACATATTGGAACCAGCGTCATTCTCACAGAAAAGTATATCAGCTGAGCTTCTTAAACACACACGAAAGTGCAACTTCGAATCAGTTCAAAGCCGTATCCTGTCAAAGCCATATCTTTGTTCATATTGCGGGAAAATATCGAACTTTATTGGCGAAAATTAAGAATAAACATCCATATCCAAGATTCCGTGCTGAAATGTAAGCGCTGGTTGTGTGACGTCATATATTTCAAAGTACTCTCTCGAATTTCGCCCGTTTCGGCGCAGCAAAAGTTCATAAGCTTGTAACTTGAATCTTTGGTACCTGCAGAAGGTGCCAAGCCTCCCCTCATTACCAAGTCTCCCCTCACGGTAATATTGGCGGATTTGACCTTGCATATGCGCAGTTTAGTAATACAGCTTCCCAGAATGCTTCTGTTCGGTGTTTCTTTAAGGCCAATCGACACGTATACGCGTGCCGGCGCGCGATAGCTCGCGCCTACTCCCCTCACGCATGCGCAGATGGTACAGGACAAATCGTACACGTCGAAGCGCGGCGCGAGCACAGATATTTTTTTCAGACAAATATCGGTGCTCTGGCTGCCTCACAACAATGCCAAACTATGTCTACCCTGGCGAACAAAGTGAGTCAACTGGGCGCGCGCTGGCGCGCGTCTTGTACGATCGAACTGTCATTTCTGGCGAGGCGGGAACGCGAGCTTTCGCGCACCGGCAAGCGTACATGTAGTTCGGCCATTAAAGGTGATTGGACTGTGCAACAGCCTCCGAATGCACCGGGACCGTTGTGTGTACTCACGCATGCATCATTTCTCACTTTTGTCTCTTTTTTTTCAGTCCTCGTCCTCATCCCCCAGTACAGGCCCGGAAACCAATCAAGAATACCATGCCTGGATTTTGATTTCCCTCTCGCTTCTCTACTTTTTAATTTTTTTCAGATTTCCAATAAATTATGCGTTCATGTTTGCTGCTTGACCGCTTACAGTGCTACATTTTCGTTTTGCCTGCGCGTAAAAGGGCCCTTCGCCAGGCTCCATCGGAGAGAGAGAGAAATGAGATGTGGAAGGCGCGGTGTTTAACCGGAAAACTCACATCCAGTTTGCTACGGTGTCGCACATTTTCGTTTTACACTATAAGGAGTTGTAAACTTCCATTCAGAGAGCGTTCTATACCTCAAGAATATTTCAAAAAACTGTCAGCCCTTCCACTGGGGTGGAGATGGAAGACCAGCGAAGCTGTACTATGGTGGGAATTATGTATTTCCAATTTATGGCTATTAAGATGTGATGTTGTAATTGGTTATTTGAACAATTAAAGAATGAGAAATATATATGATCCGGTGGTTTTAATTTATTTAGTGACCACAGGGGCCATGGCCTTATGGTCGCTACGCTACACCGCCATAGGGTGTACGGCAAAGTTTGGCACGTTCTTCATAAACACGTCACCAAGGCCGCGCGCGTTCGGTGCGAACGCGGGCAAAACACCGCCGCCGTCGACAGCAGTTATGCGCGTTGTTTGTGCGACCGCACACAACAGCTGTCAAAACGCTGGCTACGTAACGAACGAACGCCGTTGTCGACACTCTTTGGAGAGAGGCGGGCGAGAGCCCAGAGAGAGTCGGCGGCAGAGGCTGGCAAGGCTAGAGAGCCTACATGCAACGCTATTTTAAAACAACGTTGCATGTAGGCTCTGTAGGCAGGGCTGCGTGCATGCGCCGCAGTAGGAGAGCGGGCACGCACACGCTCAGTCTGGGCACCCTCGCCCTCGCGCGCTTTCACTCGCACATACAGCATACGGCCAATCAGAGTTTCTTTCTATTGCCGGACGCGATGATCGAAAGGTGAGCCCTTAACAGCTTCGCTGTAAAAGGTTTACACGCAGCCGAGATGGAAGCATGGAAATGACATTAAGCAATGGCGTGAGGAGGCGGGCTGCCCTTCCGCGCGAAGGCCCTCAAGTTGAGTTCTACCAGTGCTCACGAGTAACATTACTCTCCTGCATTCTCCAATACTGAAGCCGAAGACCTATCTTTTTTTTTTCATGACACCTGCCTCCAAGATAACCGCTGCGTTTCTTTTCTCTACCTCGCTATACGCGACGCTTTTCCACAAGCGTCGTGGCGTCTTCGCGGGAATCCCCGAGTTGTCTCAATTCATACGCTGCATAAGAGATGCATATGGCGCAAGAGTGCCAGTGTGCTTGACGTTACACGCTCGCAGCCCCAATGACTCGGTTGCTCCTTCGAGGAGAAGAGCGTGCGGGCGCGTCTTTGAATGTTCATCTGTTCTAGCTGCGTATGTGGCGTATCACATCGTGATCTATACACTGCCATTGTACGTTTGCAATGCCCAAACCTGGCGAGAGCACTGTAAGGTGTAGCCGGTGGCAAACATTAGTTCTAACAAAAAAGCGCAACCTCCCTGAACGGGAACTGTCCAAGATATGTGTAGCATTATATGGTTGTCGGCATAGTGCGGAATGTGTTACGCGTGGTATAATGATGTGTGTGCGTGTGTGAGGAGGGCGGGAGGGGTTTATGCTGATGCCATATGCGTTATTTATTTACACGTGCATGAGGAGTAGAAGCAGAGAGATGCACATATTTACAATGCTTAACCCCAGGTGGTCCAAATTTCCGGAGTCCCCCACTACGGCGTGCCTCATAATCAGATCGCGGTTTTGGCACGTAAAACACCACAATTTAATCTTAACATATACATTACGCACTCCGCCGACCGCCATATAATGCTATGCATATCTTCGATAATTCCCGCTCAAGGAGGTTCCGCTAATTTGTTTGCGCGATGCCCGGCACGGCATAACCAACGCGGTAATTGCGTCATAGGCCGCGGAGGGGGGACGGCTGAGCGTGCATGAGTAATTAATGCACGAGTGGTGCATCCTCTCGTTTTAAGTTCCCTTTAGTCACTTTTCATTATCACTGGTCGGGTGTTTACCAGGGCATCGCATACTACTTGGTATACCTACTGTAGTAAAGGCTTAGACATTTCGTACTTGGGTTTAACACCTCCTTTCTACGTATGACGTATGGGGAACGGCGAAAGCGGACGGGCTTGTAGAATGTGTCGCCCCGGCGTGCCCATTGTTATCGCGGACAATGGGTCGTTTGTCACTGTACTCTGGATGACACCTATCAACCGCGCAAACAATGAGCTTAAACTGCGCATTGTCGCCCTTTATTAGGAAAGACGTTTACTGGTTTCACGTGGAATTTTTTGACTGACTATCCATATAATGCTACCTTATTTCGAGTCCAGATGTGTATGTACGTACAGTCACGAGTAAATGTGCAGAGACCACGGCATCTCCCACAGCGGTGGCTTAGCGGATATGGTGTTGCGCTGCTAAACACGAGGTCACGCCTGGGATCAAATCCCGGCCACGGTGGCCCTATTTTGATGGGGGCGAAATGCAAGAACACCCGCGTTCCATCCATTGGGGGCACGTTAAAGATCCCCTAGTGGTCAAAAGTAATCCGGAGTCACTCACTACGGCGTGCCTAATAATCAAATCGTGGTTTTGGCAGGTAAAAACCCCTGAATTCATTCATTCACCACGGCATCGGGAAAAAATTTTGATTTATTCTAGCACATTGCTGCTATTTGCATTTGTCACAGTGGATAGCATTGGTGGAACGGGCGCAGATAGGCTGTAGTACTTGCACGCTCAGGAATGTTGGACATTGACCCGGCGGCCATCTGTCGAAGTTCACCGCAATTCAGTAGCGTAAATCAATGAACAGCATTTTCAAAAAATTATCTTTCAAAAAGCCGGCCGAATTTCAACAACTTTCAGTTACTAATGTCTACATAGTACGTCCTTGTAATAACATGAGTATTTACAGCCCTTATTCGTAACTTTCCCGCTTTGTTATAGCAGTGTTTTAATACTGACTAACATTCTGCTATAACGTAGCAAAGGCGTTACGACTAAGTGTCGCTAATACGCATGTTATTAGAAGGTCGTACCCTCTCGACGTTGCTAACTGAAGGTTGTTAAAACTCGAGTGCCCTTCTGAGATATCATTTCTTGAAAATGCTGCCCATTGAGTTAAGCTGGTGCACTGCGGGGAAGTTCAACAGATAGCCAAAGGGTGCAAGGTCAAAAATTCCTGGGCATGATATCAGCCTACATATACTTAGTCTGCGACAAAAAAAGATGTTTTCGTGGCATCTGAGGTCCTCAGACTTTTGCTCGCACCTGTATGTTTATGTGGGCGCACGCGCGCGCGCGCGCGCGCGCGCGCGTGTGTGTGTGTGTGTGTGTGTGTGTGTGTGTGTGTGTGTGTGTGTGTGTGTGTGTGTGTGCGTGTGGGTGTGGGTGTGCGTGTGCGTGTGTGTGTGTGTGTGTGTGTGTGTGTGTGTGTGTGTGTGTGTGTGCGTGTGCGCGTGTGTGTGTTTCTGCGCGCATACCGATTGCTAATTGGTTAGTTCCTCGCGCGTCTGACAACGTAGCAGACGCTGCCAGACGGATCTCTAACAGCATGAAGAATCTTATCGACATGATGGCATTATTTGGTCAGGATATGCTATAGATACGGTTGCCACGAGAGCCCAGCAAGGAATGTAACATTATGTATACTTCATGAATAACAACATGTAGGTGGTCTCCGCTATCGACTCAAGCTTTTGCCTGAGTTACCAGGGACGAGTCGTTTTTTTTTTTTTACATCGTGAAAAAAATGCCGGAGTATCATTTGAATGGGCTCACGTAAGTGCAGATGAGCGAATACGCATTGAAAACTTTCATTTTTTCGAGATATTTCTCCATAAGTGCATAAAAAAAAGTTTCGTGTACTTTTCTGTCTTTATTTTTTAAAGAAAATGTTCACACAAACAAGGAAAAGGAAAAAAATAAAAACAGGAAGGAAACGATAAAGCACATCCTGTCGCCCTACTTTCAGTGAAAAATATAAGCGTACCTGCTAGAGCTGCCGCTGCGTATTCCTCATACATTTTAGACTCCCATTTCGTAACCTCGTGCCTGTCTTTCCTCCTTTACCGACACGGTTGTACTACTTCCTCAAAATAACAACGAAAGCATTTACCCCACCTTCAAAAACGACCGCGCTTGCGGGCTTCGCGCTCTTGAGAGGAAGCGAAGCATGTTGTACCAGCCGCAGTTTTTCGTCGTAGCTACGAATGAAAGCACTGATTTATGCGTTCTTGCATATTTCACGAAGCTGCAAGGCCCTTCAAACAAGAACGCACCTTTTTCTTTTCACCCCTCCCCCTTTCTTCTCACCTTGTCTTTGTGTTCGAAAAAGCAAGTAGACGCAGACTTGGGACACGGAATGGGCTGATTGCAGTTGTAGCGTATGATTTACTAACGCTAGCGCCGCGGAGTACAGGATCTATGCAATGGGACCAGCAGTATACGGAAATTATTGCGATGAAAAACCGGTCGACAGGCAGAACAAAGTACGCATGAGCAGCGGCCTCACATGGTGTCCTCATAAGCTGAGACATGATTCTGAAATAAAGCGGTACTCTTTTTCTTCGAGAAGAACGCGACGACGGCGGCCCTTTATCTTTGAACGAAGCAATTAAGAGTGTCGGCATGTACAAGGGAATTTAAATGAAGCGGGCTCGTGTGCGAGATACACGCATGTGAAAAAGGTGAGGATTACCCCGACTGGAGACTTTGATCAAGCGCCGCCTTTGTGGCCTCCGTGTGAAGCAAAGGAAAGGATTATTATGTTCTCAGCCTAACTATATCGGGCGAAGGTTTTCTGCGCGTACTTATTTATGCATTCTGCACAACGTTGCCAACATAAATATATCAGGAAAACCTACATGCCGGGCCTTCAGAAACCGCAATACTCGCACTTTTAATCTTCTAGCAGTGCTACAGGACCGTCTCAATGCAGTCAGAAATATAGTCACCATGGAGATTTTCTGCCACCTGCATAGTTATGTGAAAAGAATAAACCACTGAAAAGAAAGCTAGGTTGATCTGCTTACTGAACGCAAAAAAGCAAGAAAACAACAACAACAACAACAACAACAACAACAACAACAACAACAACAACGGTATGCGCAAACCATAAATAAGTGGTCCTCTTTAGTGCGCTTACTAATGGCAGAAATATACCGGGTGTTCAAAATTAAGCTTTACGAAAATTTTAAAAATCGCCTATGGCAGGTACCATAATTCTTATTGTTGGGCTGGGTTATTCGAAGAGGCGGACATTATTAGCATGAGAAATCGAAACACATATTCAACTAGTTAACAAAAATTTACTAATTAGGTTATTAGTTCATTACTTTACGACATATATTGCAATTTACGAATTGTAGCCTGTACGTTTGCAAAACGCATCCACTTGAAATGAATTTCCAGGATGACACCAGTTTCGAGGTATTATTTCCAAAAGTGTGGGACGAAATATATGGGCATTCCAGTCACTTTTGTGCTTCAATGTGTAAACCAGCATTTCGGTAAAAAAGTAAGCGGAAGAACAGTGCAGTTTACGGCGAGTTTTATGGCGCATATCTCCAAAGAGGTGTCATTCTGTAAATCCATTACAGTGGGTATACGCCTGACAAGCTCACCGGCTACAATTCGTAAATTGCAATGTGCTTCGTAAAGTAATTAAGTTAATTAGTCTTTTTTTGTCAATCAGTTGAATATGTGTTTCGATTTCTCGTGCTGCTAATGTCCGCCTCTTCGAATAACCCAACTCAACGATAAGAATTATGCTATTTGCCACTGGCGATTTTTTTTAAATTTCGTAAAGCTTAATTTTGAACACCCGGTATAACCACGTGCTATGCGAAATGCTTCGCTTTACAATTAAGCCCTATCTCACATTGTGCCACTTGCAGCTTCCCGAAAGCAGCCTTCAAGCGCGTACTGCCATGGTCATTCCACGGGTTGGAGCGTGCCTTAGGTCATACCGCTGAATATAGCGGCACGAAAAAATGCTCCTAATCTAAGCACTATAAACTAATGGAGTAAGAAAAAAATCATACATTGCTATAAACTGCACAAAGTGCGCGAACACTTGTTTCAAGGATGGACATTCAGCGGTAGTAATTTTAAGCACCGGATCGTTTGACGATTACCATTATAATTTCTTTTGTTACCATAAAGATGGCATGGGTAACGGCATATGTCAGCGTCATCTTGCGCACAGGTGTATATGTTTACAATGTTATGCTTACCTTAACCAAACATAACCTCTAAATCACAAAAAAAGCCAGAACTTGCAAAAGTAAAAATATCCCCACTAAACAATGAAAAAAGAAACTAAAATATGGCGAGAAAAGAGCTCAGTTCGCATCACTAGTATTGCATCTCACTTTCACATGTATACTGCAATGGGCCAAGAGGTGTCGAGTGCATATTGAGTTTTGACGACTTTAGTAAAATACACAATCATGAGCTAATATTTCTGGTGATAAAGAACCACTTGCTCACTTATAACGGCTGCAACCAAAAATGTAATTCCTAAAGAGATTTGTAAGACAGAAATTGCGTCTGTATTATACTTATATCTAGCGTTTCCATCATCGAAGAAAAAAAAAAGTGTCGAGCTAAAAAAAAAGCAGAAATTTAGGTTCTCTAGCACTCGTCGTGTCTTTGTCGAAAATTCCCTGAAGATGAAATGAGTGTGAACTGACATGCGGAAAGACGTGGCCTTTAATCTGGCTGCCTTTAAGCCAGCAAGCTCAATGTGCAGACGCGGTCTGTGAGTCGTGTGGCTCAAGACGAAAACAGGATGTTTTCGGCGTCTAGCGGACTGAAAGCAAAATCGCGCCGACTCATAGCATATTGCTGTATGGTAAGACTTGACGTTAACTTGCGCTAGCATTAACGGCTTCATGCGTGCTGCTGCCCACACGTATGCAGCAGAAAAGATTAACGACGGGAATGCGCAAGTCGTTTTAGAATTTAGAACTAAGCCCAGTCAGTAACGCCGTTGCGAGAATCCATCAAAAACTCCCTAGCACATCGTGTGCTCGCGCCAGAAACGAATCTAAATGTGGTGGATGGTGAACAAAGATTTGCATACATTTTAGCTGCAGTACTAAAATACATTTTGGCCGCACACGTAGTTTAAGGCATGTAACAAGTCTTAAAGAGAATAGGGAAAACAAAACTATTCTAAAAATGTTAAGACTCTTAAAATAACACAGCTTCAAAGCTACCGTATTTGCAACAAAAATATGTCAGCGCAACAAACGAATAAGTAAACAAAGATTTGATATGTATTGTATTTGTGCTGCGAATGTTATAATGGTGACGACGCTGGCAATTGTTACACGTCGCAATACGAGAAATAATGCAGCCCTTCCTCCACTTACCCCTAGAAATGCACATCATTACGCACTATAGATTCATAGCTTCTATATAAGTTGTAGCAAGCTATGACGAACGTCTTGCCAGATAAAAATAACATTCTTAAAAAATAGAAGTCTGGAGTCCAATCCATAAGGCTTTTTGTTCCTAAGCTTTTTGTTCTTTTTCTTTAGGTGGACTGCTTTCACTAATGATATGTCTAGCATCATGGTTGGCTTGAAATAATTCTTACAAACAATTCTAGCCTAATAGTTTGCTTGCGAATAAGGGCCCTGGGGCGCGATCTTGTACGCGTTCCGAAATGGAACGGAGGCGGTCCGTTCCATCGAGCCGCACACGATTGGTCAATTTGAACCGTAAGCCGCACGCGATTTGTCAATTTGAACCGTGACGATCAAATTACCAGCCGCACGCGATTTGTCAATTTGAACCGTGACGATCAAATTACCAGCCGCACGCGATTTGTCAATTTGAACCGTGACGATCAAATTGACCAATCGTGTGCGGCTCGATGGAACGGACCGCCTCCGTTCCATTTTGGAACGCGTACAAGATCGTGCCCCTGATCTCAGATCTCAATGCATGTGGCTGCTATGCCTCTCTTAATAAGTTTTGAGTGTGCACTGTCATAGAGTAACAAAGTTTCTTTAGATCTGGGATGATATGCCCAGCATGCATGTTCATCCGAAGAAAAACAAATTAATTTCGAGAAACTGAATACGGTTGCTAATTGGCAGTTCGTGCGTGAACTTAAGACTTCCCGATGAGTTATAAACATGCATACTCACATCTTTCGTCAAAACAATTAAGTAGTCGTCCACGTACCTAAACACTCGCGTAACAGGCGTGCCCACCAACTTAGCCGAAATTTCAGTGTTTCATGCTGGTACACGCCTCGTTTGCAGCACACGAATAAAACTGATTCGTAGTGAAAAGTCGTAAGTATCCGAAAACACCGCTTTATGACGGATTTCTCAATTTTAAGCATATATATGCAGGGTGTCCCAGTTATCATGCAGCAAGATTTAAAAAAAGAGGAACGGCGTTACGCGAAGCAAACCTAGTGCGTATTGTTTCCAGTACAGGGGAGTAGCCGCCAGTAATTTTTTCGTTACTGAGATTTAATTATTTATATGTATAATTGTCTAACTCGAGAAGTACCGTGCTAATTATCAAAGGGTCAATGAGAAAGTTGTAGAGCAACAGAAAGCTGTATCGGGAGTTTTTCATGTCGCTCTACAATTTTCTCATTGAGACTTTGATAATTAGGGCAGTACTTCTCGAGTTAGATAATTAATTACAATTACGTAATTAAATATCAGTAACGAAAAAATTACTGGCGTCTACCCCACTGTGCCGGAAACAATAGGCACTAGGTTTGCTTCGCGTAACGCCGTTCCTCTATTTTTAAAATCGTGCTGCGTGATAGCTGGGGGCACCCTGTATATATATATATATATATATATATATATATATATATATATATATATATATATATATATGAACGAGAAGAAAGGGACCGAGGGGTCCGATTTTTATTAGTCCTATTATAAGAAACCAACAAACAATGACACCTAGGACAAGAAAGAAGATATTATCTGCAGTTCTTTGAATTAAACAAATGGTAAATAAATGCAAATGAAAGTCGATGAACAAACAACTGGCCGCAGGTGGGATACGAACCCACGTCTTCGCATTCCACGTGCAATGCTTAAAATGAATAAATTATGGGCTCTACGTGCTAAAACCACGATCTCATATGAGGCACGCCGTAGTGGGGGACTCCGGATTAATTTGGGCCCCCTGGGGTTCTTTACCGTGCACCTAAGTCTAAGAACACGGCTCTTCTCGCATTTAGCCCCCGTAAAAATACGGTATATATATATATATATATATATATATATATATATATATATATATATATATATATATATTGTAATGTGGAGAAGCAGACAGACAATCTGCCTTCCACCAGAGCGCCTGGTTTATACCTCTGCCCTCTTCTTCCTCCGCTTCTCCCTTGGCTTTACCGCGCACTTAATCGTTACACTCGGCCACGCTGCGAGCCTTGCTCAGTTTCTTGCCCGAACGCTACGTAATCTTGAACCACCCCTCAATTTTGGCGAGTGTTTTTTGGTCCTGAGAAATTTCACGAAGCCGCGGGCACGTCACCTCTCTCCTGAAGTAGCGACTGGTTCTTCGTTTCTTGGAAGGCGGCGCTTTGGTGCGCGTGTCTCTGGCCCGAACTAAGTTGTGGTAGCACCCGGTAGTTGGTTTTTCACGCCTTAGTGTTATATGGTACTCGCAGACCGGCTGTCGCTTTCGGCTGGCTTGGCAAGTGGTCATTTAGGAGCGAATATTGCTTGGCATTCTCGGCTTTGAAAAACGTTCTTGCACTTTGTGCAGCGTGGCTCGCTGCCCAATGTGATCTTCCTCCTTGTAGGCATGGATGGTGCGCCCTACTTTCGATTGCATAGAGCTTGGGAGCACGACGTGATATCGCTCCTCTCTCTGATTCTTCTCCCAGGGCTGGCCATCCAAAATGCTTTATCGAATTACAAATTTCGAGTCTCTGCACGGCCTTTCAAGAGATGCAGTGATTGATTTAACGTCTCTGTCATCGCTTTGCGCTTCGGAAACACTCTGCTTGTGGACAGAGATGTACGATAATCTGTCTCGATAAGCGTGATTCTTATTCTCGCTCTGTGTGCTGGCGGTGCCAGCCTGGTTGAAGAGTTCTGTGTTGTGGTAGTTGGTCGCCGACGACAGAGTATTCATGGCCGACCGTTCAGCATGTGTCCACAGCAGGACATAAGCCGCCGATTTTGTCGACGTGCACTTGAAGCAGTGGTAGCTCGCGCATCTCGTAGTAAGCCCGGTTGTGGTTCTCTTGTGGGGAGTCTGTGGGGTTGTTGCATTGGCACCTGCCGCAGAATGTTGTAGAACCTTGAATAGATGGAGGATGCAGGTCCTGCGAGGAGCCTGTATTCAGTGTAGCGAGAGCCTCACGGTGCCGTCCGCTTTCTTGAAGCTTTGGCTGCTTTACGAGAAAAAACTTGTGTTTTTGTTTCGAGGCGTTGGGCCGCCAAAATGGCCCCATGTATAGGAATTAGGAGTCCATCCAGTACGTATTGCCAAGCCATCGGAGAAGGCCAGGTCAGACTGCATGCGCTGAGGAGCTTCAACTTGTTTTAA
Organism: Dermacentor silvarum; assembly: GCF_013339745.2. Taxonomy (NCBI): domain Eukaryota; kingdom Metazoa; phylum Arthropoda; class Arachnida; order Ixodida; family Ixodidae; genus Dermacentor; species Dermacentor silvarum. The sequence goes on from NC_051154.1 coordinate 115,613,120, forward strand.
ATGTAAACGACGACATCTTCAGATGGGTCTTGGCGTCGAGCGCGCATCCGCATAAATCGGTCGTCCTATGACGAAGCGAGGCTCCCGAAAACTGTTAGCAGTGCTTCTGACCACTCATGCCATGACCGGTACGTATGACCGTTGCACCTGTTCCATGCTTCGGCGGCTCCACGAAGCCTTCCCTCGACATACGAACGTTTGGCACCGTCGGAACAGCCGTGTCTGTTGCCCAAGGAGTCTGCAATCTTCAGCCATTGCGCAGGATCGTCTTGGAACCCACGAAACTCAGGAAGTGATAAGTCGCACACAGGAAGCCGCATACCATACGCGGTAGCGGATGTGAGAATCTTGGCGGCGTCTTCAAACCGTCGTGACAGTGTTGAGATGGCTCGAGTTATATCAGCCATGGTTCCCGGTGCCAAACCAGGCGAGGAACCAGGGGCGAAAACCGCGCACACTGAGGCGGCGACAGCGGCCGCAGTACTCGGGCCAGCCGGACCAGTGGCCAAGGGAGCATGGACGGCTTCCGTTGAGCCAGGGCTGGTGGCGGCCGTGGTATTCACTGCAGCCGGAAGCATCGCCAGGGGAGCATGAACAGCATCCCTATGATATATATATATGAGAAGCCAACAAACATAGATACCAAGGACACCACAGGGGAAATTACTTGTACTTACTAATTGAATCAACAGAATGATAAATTATTGGAAATGATCGTGACATCAACTATCTCTTGACATTGACAATGACATCCACTATCATTTCCAATAATTTATCATTTCTTTAATTGAATTAGTAAGTAGAATAATTTCCCCTATGTTGTCCTTGGTATCTATATGTTGGCTTCCTATGATATGATTAATGAAATGGGGCCCCTCGGTTCCCTTTCTTCTCATTCATTACGTAATGAGGGTCTCGAATCCGGCAACGTTGCTGCCTTCAGGTAGGATGTGTGAGTTTATTGACCAGTTGCCTTCAGCCTAAAAAGATCACATACTCGTGACGCCTGCGGCAGAAAGGATTTTCCACATCCGGCACTAAGATTTGTGAGTGGTGGCACTGGCTAACACGCCCATGGTTAGTTCTAGTTGTAAAGAAAAACATAAATACCCCCCCAGAAACTGGATGGGAAAACGGGTCCGCGGTAGCTCAATGGTAAGAGCATCACACGCCTAATGCGAAGACGTGGGATCGTTCCAGACCTGCGGCAAGTTGTTTTACAGCGTAAGCTCTTATGGGCTCATTCCAATACCCATGTCTGGTCGCGATGATGCCGCCGCCGCCCCATAGCCCCTATCACCGGAAATGCGAAAAAAAGCACCTGCTTTCCGCCGGGATCGAACCCAGGCCCGCTGCGTGGGAGTCTGATACTTTACCACTGAGCCACGCAAGCGCTTTCCATCATGCAGAAGAAAAATTCCCTTTATACGCACCCTGCGCCTCTGCGCCTGCGCGCATAGGCAGGCGCGCAGGCGCAGACGACCCGAGCCTCCGACAGTATGGTGGCGCCATCTAGTTAACTTGCCTGCAACCGCCGCGTGCGACGAGATGCGATTCAGACGCGATGCGATTCAGACGAGGCACGCAATCAACGCTATCCCGATGTTAGATGTGCGCCACATATTCTGGGTACCTCTTCGGTACACGTTTTGGCGTCTCCTCACAAGGTATGAACCGCTGCTGAAGAAGCGAATCGTAGAGCTACGTGCGCGGCTACAACCTGGCATCATCGGGCTCAGCAGACTGCTGTGCAGAGAGCATTAGAAGCCGCAGCTCGCCGTCGACGCCGATGCCGGGCAGACAGTTCAGATCGTTCTCGTCAAAATCGAACCGAAGACACTTTGCCACGAAGACCTTGTTGTGCGTGGTGCCGAAATTGGAGCTACTCTTGCGCCGCTCAACCAGCTTACGCTGTGACTGTGCTGCGTGTGCCGCGCAGGCCTGTGACTTTTTTCATCCACTATCATTTTCAATGATTTATCACCTTTTAATTCATTTAGTAAGTACAAGTAATTTCCCCTATGTTGTCGTTTGTATTATGTTTTTTGGCTTCCTATGATATGATAATAAATATCGGACCCCTCGGTTCCCTTTCTTCTCATTGTTATATAAATACAGGATGTCCCAACTATCAGGCACCAAGATTTAAAAATTCGCAAATGCCCAGTAGGTGGACGAAACCAAGGTAATGTAGCATGCCGTCGTTTGGAGATACTCAGATTATTTTTCGTATTGACCTAATTACATAATTAGTCGTAATAAATTAACTCGTCAAATATTATAATCAGAAGAAAAGTACGTGTTAAGGAGAAAGTTGTAGAACAACATGAAAAACTCCCGATACAGCTTTCTGTTGCTACATAAAGGCGTTTTTCCGAGTGTGAAACAAGCCCGCGAATACAAGCAATGTGCCTCGAGCGGCCAGTCGCGCAGCAATTTTGCGTGTATCCGCGGGCTTCTTTCATGTTCAGAAAAACACTTTTATGTACAATGCATTGAGCAACAAAAAGCTACATCGGCAGTTTTTCATGTTGCTCTACAATTTTCTCATTGACACTTTTCATCTAATTATAATATTCAAGAAGTTGAGTAATTCATTAGGACTAATTAACTAATTAGGCTGAATGCAAAAAATACGCTCAGGATCTCCAAGCAACAGCAAACGTCATAATCTTGTTCTGTCCAGCTACGTGTTATTTGCATATTTTTTAGAATTCTTGATGCATGATAGTTGGAACCAACTATATATATATATATATATATATATATTGCAAATGCTATTATAAAGCGGTCACCTGGCCGCCCGTAAATGTAATGTATCGGCTGCTGTTTACGAGAAATTAGGTGATGTTAGGAAGAAGATCGGCACGCTGAACAGCCCCGTTGCTATCGTGGGGCTCGTACCCAGTTCGCTCTCTGGCGACGCCCTACCTGCTGGTGCTGCGTTTCTCGCTGCCGCTCTACGACCCAAATAATGCCCCTTTACAAATGGTGAAAGTGCTGGGTACAACCGGAAATCTAGAACTTCGCAACCGGACACTACAGCCTGTCTTCATTATACCGGAAGAAGGACCACCACATCCACAACCCACTGCCTCGGTGACTACCTTGGTCTGCCCTGGCCCGTTACGTCAACGCGACCCACCCATCTTCAGTGGTACAGAAGATCATGACGTAGAAGACTGGCTCGCTGAATACGACCGGGTGAGCACGCACAACCACTGGGACGACACCCAAAAGCGGAATTACGTGTCGTTTTACTTGAGCGGTGTCGCCAGCGTGTGGCACCGAAACCATGAACGTGATCTCACGACGTGGGCGGCCTTCAAAGCTACCATAACGGAGATATTCGGGCGCTCCGCCGTTCGCAAGCTTCGTGCCGAGCAACATTTGCGTGGTCGTGCACAACAGAGTGGGGAGACATTTACCAGTTACATAGAAGATGTTGTCGACCTCTGTAACCGCGTTGACGCCGCAATGGCTGATGCCGAGAAGATCAGGCATATCTTAAAAGGCACTGGAGACGACGCCTTCCAGATGCTGCTGGCGAAAAACCTGGCAACAGTGTCAGAACTCGTCAGTCTCTGCCAAAGCTTCGATGAACTACGCAAACAGCGCGTAGACACCCGCCAATCTCTTCCACAGGCCACTTCAATGTCGAGCTTGGCTGTTGTCCCGGATAACACTTCGCTGTTAGCACAGATCAAGGAAGTCGTCCGTGAAGAACGTGCCCGTCAGCTTTCGCTGATGCCGCTTATACACACCGCCAGTCGAGTTCTCCATTGGCGCCCGCTCTGCAATATGTCATCAAGGAGCAGGTAGCCGACCACGTCCCGCCTTCGTTCCATCAGGCTCCCACTGCCGCTCCCCTGATGTACGCCGAAGTCGCTGCGAGACCTGGACTGCAGACCTATCGTCCACTTCGCCCGCCTTTGCGCCCGCTTGTATCCCCTCCCGCTTGATCAGTGGTACAGCATGCACGACCTCAAGACCATTGGCGCACGGAAGACAACCGTCCGATTTGTTTTTATTGGGGCCGTACTGGACACGTGGCACGTCACTGTCGTCTACTTGCACCGAACATCTCCAACAATGTGCCTCCGTATGCGCCACCTTTCCCACAACGGCGCAATTATTCGGACAGCTATGATTCTCCTCCTGCCGCTGAGAACGCCTTCTCCGCTCGCCGTTCACCATCTCCTCGCCGGCGCTCCGTTTCGTCCATGTACCGTCGGCGGAGCCCTCTGCGCCAGGCAAACTAAATATCGCAGTTCAGGAGGCAAGAACTGCGGTGTCAGCAAAATGTATAAGGCCTCATAGTTTCCCGAAAAACGTTATTGAAATCGCAATAGAAGGAATATTGACGCTAGCCCTTGTCGACACCGGCGCTACACTTTCAGCGATAGATGCCCGTATTTGCCGCAAAATTGGAAAAGTGACGACACCGCCCTTCGGACGGCCAACGCGCAGCACGTCGAGCCATCCGGTGCGCGCACCACTCGTGTCGTCATTCAGGAGGTTCTTTATGTCATCGAATTCATCGTGTTACCATCATGTTCTCAGGACATCATACTAGTCTGGGACTTTCTCTCCTACCAACGTGCGATTATCCACTGCGGCCGCGCCGAAATTGAACTGTTTCACCTTTCGACAGATATTATCCATGCCAACGAGGACTCTTGTCGCAAAATCATCGTTTCAGAAGATACCATTATACCTGCCTGGTCTTCTGCTCTTGTCAGTGTATATTTTGCCTCTGTAGATGCCGGCACAGTACTCTTCACGCCCTCTGAACTTTTAGTTCGCCGCCGCTCACTACCACTGCCGTTCGCTGTTCTCGAGTTCATCACTGGCGTCTCTCTGATGTGTGTGTCAAACCCGTCGGCCGACCCAATTACTTTACGCCACCGTGAAAGCCTTCGGAGAGCAGAGCCACTGGCTTCACCTTCAATCTTTGGCACAATAGACGACTCCGCTTATCTTGCCGCACTCGAAGAATGCCCGCCAATCTTCCAATTGGCGCCTCAGTCGCTGCCGCGTTCTTTAACACGCGCAAACAGCTGTCTCTTGCCAGTGACCTTACGACGACGCAGCGAGCCGAACTTCTTCACTTGCTCCAAGGCTTCTCTTCCTCTTTTGACTGTCAAGCAACGTCCCTCGGCCGCACAACGACTGTTTCGTACACTATCGACGCCGGAAGCTATGCACCTATTCGCCAGCGTCCGTACCGAGTATCGGCGAGCGAAAGACGCGTTATCGATGACCAGGTGAATGATATGCTCAAGCGCGATGTCATCCAGCCTTCTAGTAGTACCTGGGCATCACCAGTCGTCCTAGTTAAGAAAAAAGATGGCACCATACGATTTTGCGTTGATTATCGAAGGCTTAACAAGATTACTCGAAAGGATGTATACCCGTTGCCACGTATAGACGACGCACTTGACTGTTTACAAGGAGCGGACTTTTTTTCCTCCTTAGATCTCCGCTCTGGCTACTGGCAGGTGCCCATGGCTGACGCTGACTGTTCAAAAACCGCGTTTGTAACACCAGACGGCTTGTACGAATTACTGTAATGCCGTTCGGTCTCTGCAACGCACCCGTCACCTTTGAACACATGATGGACGGCATCCTGCGCGGCCTGAAGTGGCATACTTGTCTTTGCTACCTCGATGACGTTGTCGTGTTTTCTCCAGCTTTTCCGACCCATCTTCGCCGTTTACATCATGTTTTGACCTGTCTCCGGAATGGTGGTCTCTAGCTTAGCTTGAAAAAGTGCCTATTTGCAGCTAGAAAACTGACTGTACTAGGCCACGTTGTCTCCAAAGAAGGCATTCTTCCCGACCCTGCTAAACTTCGTGCTGTATCCGAATTCCCGAAGCCCACTAACTTGAAAGCACTACGCAGCTTCATTGGACTGCGCTCCTATTTTCGACGATTCGTTCGCGATTTCGCTACTGTGATCGCACCCCTCAACCAACTTCTCCAAGGCGACAATGCTCTTTCTAATTGGTCGGAGGTCTCTGAGGATGCGTTTACGACTCTTCGCCGCCTACTTACGTCTCCGCCAATCTTGCGCCATTTTGACCCAAGCGTACCTACAGAACTTCACACTGACGCCAGTGGGGTAGGCCTTGGTGCCGTGCTCGCACAACGTCAGAACACTAATGCCGAATACGTGGTCGCTTATACCAGTCATGCCCTTACAAAACCTGAGGTCAATTACTCAGTAACCCAAAAAGAGTGCGTGGCCTTCGTATGGGCACTGTAGAAAACTAACGATACACGAAGAAACCAGACAGAGAGCTACTCACCGTTCCAACTTCTTCACAGTGCACGCCTGCCCGCGTTTATTCGTCTTTTTCTACATACTCCCGCCCCCCAGAAGCGTTGTCCTATTCGCGCTTGTACGAATTCTGCACTGGCCTCCGTATAAACTTCCGATCTTCACACGGCAGGCTCAGGTTATTCCATCTTGGCCAGCGAAGACATCCACTACTCGTTCCAGTGGCCAAATACTTCTAGAGAATATAGGCTCCTCGATGAGGTCACATCGCGTAGCCTGGGCACTTAGATCTTCTTAGTCGCTGTTGGCTGGCTCTGCGGAGGCAGAAATTGAATGTCCGACAAGAAAATGCGCAGGAAATATTGGAAAGGGCTTTTTGGCGTCCGTATTCTCAAGTCGGTCACTAAGTCGAAGCTGCCCGCTTTGATTCAGGTAAGGGTGGAGATCGCGCAGTACGGAGTGTTTCGGGACAGTGTCTCTAAGCCGAAGGTGTTCAATATCATTCGCGAATACTTCGAGCTGGACACGACAGATCCAGAACATTTCAGCCAAGTTTAGCTCCTCTGTCGAAATAGTTCCTCCGAGTGACGTTTGAGTACGACGGCTTCGATCCGCAAACCAAAATACCCAGGCGGTGACGGGCAGGAGCTTCTGCAGCTTGCTAAACTTCCTTACGTCCATCAGGGTGTCCACTTTTCCCGGTGCTTGAATAAGTACATGTTGTGTGTCACATTCTGACTCTTCGTAGATCGGTGTGCTCATATCAGAGTCTGTAGGCCAGGTTAATCTTGGCTGGGATAGCCATTCAGGACCCCTCCACCAGCTGCGACATGCAGTGCCTTTAAAGATACGCCCCTAGTCAATAAATATGACGGGTTGTCTTCTCCTGGGCAGTAACGCCATAGCAGTGGGTCAGCAATTGGTGCGATTTCATTCACTCTGTGCTTTACAAACTGACCCAACTTGTTACGGTCACCCCGGATCCAGCTCAGTGTGATCGTTGAGTCTGTCCAAATGACGCAGGGAAAATGCGTTGAATCCCACAATGAGCGGATGTATTTTAATAGTCTTGCTCCTACTACGGCGACCATAAGCTCGAGCTTCGGCAGTGTTCAAATATTGGTAGGTGCTACTCGAGATTTCGCTACTATTAATGATGTAGCTGTATTTCCGCCGTCATCAACTGTTCTCAAACAGGCACATGCTCCATAAGCCTTCAGGATGGCGTCGACGAATATATGCAGCTCTGCCTTCTCGACCGCTCCATATAGCCCATCTCTCACGCAGCGCGAAATCTTGATGAAGCCAAGCTGGATTACGTCTGCGCACCATGATGTCCATGGCGTCTTGATCTCCTCTGGTAACTGGTCATCCCAAGACTGTCCTAAAACCTACAGGCGTTGAAACGAATTATTTGCAGTGATGATGAAAGGCGATAGAATACCAAGAGGGTCGAAAATTATGGAAGCAGCCTTGAAAAGCGTACGTTTTTTGTTCGGCTGAGCTGAGCCTAAATAGTGGGCTATAGATTTGGAAGAAAACTTGAAGTAATCAGTTTCGGTATCCCACTGCATTCCCAAAACTGCAGTTGATTCCCTTGATGGACCTTCCACTTGCTCCTCCTGGTGGTCGAAAATGTTCTGTAGTTGCTGGTTATTGGTCTTCCATTTTCTGAGATTCATGCCTCCATCTCGCATAATTGCCTTGGATCGCTCATAGATGCTCAAACCATCTTTATGCTCAAACCATCTTCGAATGTCTCCGCACCCACCAGTAAATCGTCCACTTAAAAGGACTTCTTCAAAATAGAAGCAAGCGCTTTGTCCTCACAAGCATTGTCCAAGTGGTGATGAATAGTGGCCATGAGCAAGAAAGGGCTTGATGTTGATACAAATGGTACCCGGGTCATGCGCAATTCGACAATGGTACTGTTTTGGCTGACGGGAATAGCATCAAATCAGAGAAACCGTAATGCATCTCGGTCGGTCTCCTGTATCTCAATTTGTAAGAATTCCTTCTCGATATCCGAGTTGATGGCGACCGGAAACCACCGAAAGCGAAGTAGTAGTTGTAGTAACTCTGAATTGAGGTTCACCTCTTTATCCAGGCAGTCATTGAGTGATGGGAAACCTTGAGCGTGTGACGATGCGTCAAACACAACCCGGAGCTTGGTGGTCAGCGATTCCTCTCGTTTAACTTCCAGATCTGGCATATAATAGGTGACTCAATCAATGGGAACATCCTTAAATACCACTTCAGCGTGCCCTAGCTTCAGGTATTGCCGAGTGGCTGTGTCGTATTGCTCCAATAATCCTTTCTTGATCGATAGCCTCTTTGCCAGTTTTTGTTTACGTGTGAGCGCGGTGTCATGGTTGCTTCCAAGTGGCTGTTTCCGGTCTTCTTTCCAAGGTAGCGCTGTTTCGTTGTCTCTAATCGTTTCCACTCGCAGAACGCAGACCATAACGTTAGCGTCGCAGTGAAGAAAGGCTTTTTAACGACTCGGCCCTTGCAGTGTCTGACCGAGTGCCGTGTTGATTGCGACCAATCCTTGAACTTCTTAGCTCCTGACAACTTCTCCCGTCATGATTTTCCAAAGATGGTCAGCTCCAATCAACAAGTTGAGGCCGTTCTCAGTCTCCGCTTCAAGAAAATTCTTGTTGTCAGCAAGAAATTTGCCCTCACGTCGCAGCTTCTGAATGAAGTTATCAGCTGTCGGTGCAGCAATGTCGTGACAGATAAGGGGAACTGTAATTGCTTGAAAAATATGGATGTCGGAGCAGTGTTGACTACGCAGTGGTACTTCAACAACCTTGCGTATTTCAGCAGAACTTGGGGATGCGTTGCCAAACGTGTTGAATGCTATTCGGGTTTCTCCCAGTACCTGCAATTGCAGTTTTACAGCGAGATCTTCTGTGATAAATGATCTCTGACTGCCTCCATCCAGAGTCCCTCTGGTGTATCTAGACCTGTTATTTTTAACGACAAAAGTGCGAAAAGTCTGCAGGTACACTTCTTTGTCCGTGTTTGCGCAAGCATTTGTGGAATCTCTGTCGCAAAGCATTACTGATTGCGACGAGACTATCCCTACTGTGCTACCCGAAGCCACCGCTGTTTGCGAAGTTTCCGCTGGAGTGTCTTTCTTTGTGTAGTTAGGGTCACACATACTCGAGGTGCGTCTTCCGTGACATGCTGAGCACGTGAGTTTGACATGGCAAGACCGTGCCTGGTGACCTCATGATGTGCACTTATAACAGCGGTTATCCTTAGCTAGCTTCTCTGTTTTGGAAACAAGAGATAGGTTGGCGTCGCAGGCGCGTGTACCGTGCTTCTTAGATCGACAGAAGAAACACTCGTTCCAGCTGTATGATGCACTGTGCAGTATGGAAGCGGTGCTGCTGCCTCGAGTTCTCTCGATGTGTTGCACTGCTCTCGGTTTTCTACCTCAACACGTGTGAACATGAGCAGCTCTTTTAACTCCGCTTCCGATGCTGCAGCTGCTAGTGCTGGCTCCGAGACGTTCGTATCAGACCCATGTTCTCGTAAAGTCTGACTCCGCTTTCCTCGCGTATATGCAAGAATGATCTCCTATGGCAATGCCTTCTGTAAAATATCAATCAGCATTGCAGAGAAACTGACAGTGGGTACGTTTAGTGCAGTCAGACAGCGGATATTTAGTTGCGCGGCATCATACAGCTGCCTGAGGCCACGTACGTCGCTTCCGGACTTTACATGAGGTAGATGGCGAATCGCTGTCAGGTGGTGCTGCACTATCCTTTTACGATCGCCAAAACGTTCTTTGAGAAGTTCTACGGCATCTGCTTAGCAAGCTTCAGAAGTCGGTAAACCGGCAATCGCCGCTGCCGCTTCCCCGGCAAGATAATGCCGTAAATAGAAAAACTTGGTCGTTGTCGATATAGCGTTGTTGAGATGAACAGTCTGCTCGAATTGCTCCCAGAAAGCTGCCCATTTGTGAATGCAGCCTTTAAATGTTGGAATATCAAGATTCGGTAGCCGTGGGCCAATTCTGGGCATAGCGTAAGGAACTGTCTGGCTTGGATTCTGAGAAGCAGTCTCCGCTGTACTGTCCGCGCGTTCCAAAGCGGCGATCTTGCAACGAATCTCGGCAAGCATGCTGATAGCTTGATCGTTATATTCTGCAGCAGTTACATATTCTGCTTCGAGCTCATTGTCGGCAATGTGCTCTTCGAGTGCGTCGTTAAGTTTCGAGAGCTCGTTCTTGCTAGCAGATGGTCAAAAATACCTGAAAGCCTGGGCTTGTCCACGATTGGATCTGTAAGCAGCAACCGAGCTTCCTGCAGAATCTTCGTATTCTTTGCTCGTCGAGCCGATCGCTTGGTCTTAAGGCGATCCATCCGATTAGCTCTTGATAGAGATCTGGTCTCCACGCCGATCATGAACGATGCGTTATCCAGTCAGACCTCGCCGCCCGCGGCGCGAAGCGGTAGAGTAGAAGGTCCTAGGAGACGTGCGATGAAGGTAATGAGTGCGCATGGAGGTTTCGGCACCAAAATGTAGAAAACTAACGATAGACGACGAAGATACCAGACAGAGAGCTAATCATCGTTCCAACTTCTTCTTCGCAGTGCCCGCCTTCCCGCGTTTATTCGTCTTTTTCTACAGGCACTTCAAAAATTTCGCCCATATCTCTACGGTCAACCCTTTGGCGTGGTGACGTATCATCACGCTCTTTGCTGGTTATATAACCTCAAAGACCCATCAGGTCGCCTCGCTCGGTGGGCCCTCCGCCTCCAGGAATACGATATCCGTGTCGTCTATCGCTCTGGACGCAGACACTCTGACGCCGATGCCCTCTCGCTCTTCCCAGTTACTTCAGACGCCAATACTTCTCGGTACAGGCGCGGATCCAGGGGGTATGTCCGGATGTCCTGACCCCCCCCCCCCCCCACCCCTCAGATTTCTGCATCGCCCCCTCGCCGACAGGGGGATGGCCCTGTCGCAAAAAAAGGCCACCAGCGTTCTTCAAAAGTATTTTCGCGAGTACCAGTGGTATCAGCCATGTAGAAGTAAAGCTAGCTCGCTCACAAGCTTAGTTGTATTCCGTAGGGGTGTGGTATCGCGAAGTTGCCGTAGTTATTTTTTCTCAAGAACACCTTGGACCTCCTGGCGCCGGCCGTGCCTTACTCGTCCCATCGGTGGCGTCGAATGAACGAGGGGACGTCCCTTTTGCCAAGCACGCCGATGTCCGCGCGAGCGCCTTCGCGCCTGATCAACTCAGTTCCCCATTGGGGTGTCACCGGTTGCTTCATTGGCTGTCATCGGTTCCGCGACCAACCTGCTTAATGAAAGAGATCTCTCGCTGAAGTGTTCATATATAAATAGTAACAACTAACAGCTAAACTAAGAACTACGCATAGGCAACTTTTTTTTTAAACTGTAGCACTCAGTGTGATCACAGTTACACGTTGACAATATCCAGTACGAGCACGGTACCGTTCGTACGCTACAAGTTTTTCATTGTAACTTCGCAGTTTTATTGTCGTACATTAAGCATAGGAGGCTCAAAGCCGCAGGATTCGTTTATCGGAGTGGCCGTTCTCGTGGAGCGGGGCGAAGCCTCGAGCAGCGGCTGCGAAGTGGGGGAGCGTGACGTCAGCGGCCAACGCCAGCGCGCGGGCGTTGGCCGCTAACCAAGCGTGGTTACAGAAACGGGAGCAGATGCGCGCCTTGTGTAAAAGGATGTCGTCGCGTGGGAAACAAAACATGAAGACGCTGGCTCGCGCTCTCGGCTACTAGGCCACATCGTTCTTGTAGGTGGCGTCGTGAGTATTCTTCATACGCGGTGATTTGCATATCGTAAACAACCAGCGTAGTGGTTGCCGCGTTGGAGCTCCAAATCAAACGAAGGTGTGTCAGCCGAACACAAAGAATCTTAAGGAAATCAAGGTGTCCCAACAGAACTCCAAGGATGGGCCCGTGCTTACGCATTTATAAGAAACCTGCGACAAATCATCCCAAATTTTATTTAAGAAACAATACAGGCTAGATATACCGGGTGTTCAAAATAAAGCTTTATGGTTTTCTTAAAATTAGGCACTGGGAGGCACGTAAAGACCACCTGCGCAAATAAGTTATGTGGCCTGGGGGACACAAAGTGAGATGATAATTATCGCTGTCAGCAGCCGAATTACCTAAAATTGAATAATTAACTATTTATTGACTGCAGTAAGTGTGTATGTTTGTATTCAAAAGTTAGAGGCAGTCGTGTTTCTACACAGTTTCACTTGGAAGAATTCTTCTAGCATGTCTATGATCCGAGATATCCAACTCCAAATTTTAATTGTCGTTCGCATGATTACGCATGCAAGAGAGTGAGGATTGGCTCCTCCATGATGTGACACGGCTGTTGGGTGCGGACTTTAGTCTGACAACGCGGCGGAGGCATTGGCAAAGACAATAGCTGTCCCCCTTCCCCTCACGGCTGGTGAAAAAAAAATCGAAGAACCCGTAACCCCTGTCGTAACACGCGACCGCGCAGCCTGTAAAGCTGGCGGCAGCTGCCATGCCGAGATAATGGCGCGAGCGGAGAAGCCGGAGGGCAATGCGCGTGCGTATGGTGACTAGACGACCGGGAATGGTCATTTCCTGGGCTACGCAAATAAAGTGACTGCTGATTTCCAAGTATTGTAAGTTTTATTGAAATCAAAAGCAACAACTACACCATCAACAGAAGAAACCTTTCCTGTTTGTCCACTGAGCACGAACATGCCAGAATAATTCTTCCGATCGATACTGTGTAGAAACACGACTGTCTCTAAGTTTTCACTACAAACATACCCACTTACTGCAGTCGACAAAAAGAATAATTGTTCAACTTTAGTTAATTCGACTGCTCACAGCGATAATTGTCATCTCAGTTTGTGCCCACCTGGCCACATAACTTATTTGCACAGGTGGTCTTCGCGTGCCTAATTTTAAGAAAAGCATAAATCTTAGTTTTGAACACCCTGTATTATCAGGCACAGCCACCAAGCACATGGCTGTATTGGATAACGTCCTTTTCCTATAAGCTCGGAGAAATCGATACTTGGCTTCGCTATAGGGCTTCTTCCTCTTTCTGGGGTTTTACGTGCCAAAACCAGTTCTGATTATGAGGCACGCCGTAGTGGAAGGCTCCAGAATAATTTTGACAACCTGGTGTTCTTTAACGTGCACTACAACGCAAGCACACAGGCGTTTTTGCATTTCGCCTCCATCGAAATGCGGCCGCCGCGGCCAGGATTCGATCCCGCGATCTCGTGCTCAGCAGCTCAACACCTGAGCTGGCTGAGCCACCATTGCGGGCTACAGATATTGCTCTAGCCGTATAAAACGCGGGTTTATCGTGAGCAGAAACGGTGAATTTCGGTAAATTAAAATGACTACTATCATCATCATCATCATCATTGACAGAAGCTGACCCCCCCCCCCCCCTCTCAGAAAAAACCTGGATCCGCCCCTGCTACCGACAGTCATGATATCTCGCCACTTGACATGATGGACATGGCCTCGGAGCAACGAAAAGACCCATGGATCGTCACGATATTCGATATTTTGTCCAACCCTCCACCACTTCGGCAACTCGAGCGTTACGCCGATAGGCCCAGCATTTCGCCATCCGCGACTGACTTTTATACCGCCGCAACTACCACAATGACGGCCGCACATGGCTGTTAGTCGTGCCCCGCCCCCTTCGAAACGATTTATGCTCCGCTTTTCACTCCGACCCCCCAGTGTGGTCACGGTGGAGTGTCGAAGACCTACACACGGCTTCGCCTACGCTACTATTGGCACGGCATGTACACCTTCATCCGCAAATACATACGCTCCTGTATTGCCTGCCAGCGACACAAATGTGTCTCGCGTCTCTGCACCGCACCTCTCCAGCCACTTCCCTGCCCAGCTCACCCATTTGACATTGATTTATACGGCCCTGTTCCATCTACTGGCGCTGGAAACCGATGGATTGTCGTCGCCGTAGATCATTTGACACGATATGCTGAAACCGCCGCCTTACCTGCCGCATCAGCAAAAGACGTCGCCTCGTTCATTCTACGCAACTTTGTTCTCCGCCATTGCGCACCTCGTGAACTGCTGAACGATCGGGGTCGCGTATTCCTCTCGGACGTGCTGCAGTCACTCCTATCGGAATGCCAAATTATTCCCCGCACAACTACCGCTTATCACCTACAGACGAATGGCTTAACAGAACGATTCAACAGAACTCTTGGTGATATGCTATCAATGTATGTGGCGTCAGACCACTCCAACTGGAATCTTGTACTTCCCTTCGTCACATGCGCATATAACACTGCCTCCCAAGCCACTACCGGGTTCTCACCATTCTTTCTGCTTTACGGCCGCCAGCCCTCCAGCACCATTGATACGGTTCTCCCGTACCGGCCGGACCCTGCCGACTGCTCACGTGTTGCTAAGGTCGCTCAGCACGCCGAGAAATGCCGACAACTTGCCCGTTCGTTGAAGTCTGCTCAACAGTGTCGCCAAAAACAACGTCATGACTTCAAACCGCCTCCTCAACCTTTCTCCATCGACTCCCTCGTGTGGCTTTGGGTCCCGCCTATTGCTGCTCCTGGTCTTTCGTGGAAGCTCCTTCCCAAGTACCACGGGCCCTACCGCGTGGTTGCGCAAACATCCCCAGTTAATTACGTGGTTGAACCCGTGTCGCTATCTTCCGATCTCCGTCGTCGTGGGCGAGAGACTGTACACATTGACCGGCTCAAGCCGTACTACGATCCACTGCACTCTCCCTAGGTCGCCAGGATGGCTACTCTTCCATACCGGGGGGGTGATTGTGAAGAAGAAGATCTACACGCTGAACAGCCCAGTTGCCATCGTGGGGCTAGTACCCAGTTCGCTCTCTGGCTACGCCCTACCTGCTGGTGCTGCGTTTCTCGCTGCCGCTCTACGACTAAAATAAAGCCCCTTTACAGTGAGTACGCTCACGCGTACTCGCACTCACCATGCTCTCGTTTTTCGGTTGTATATAGCAATGGAACAAATCACTAACGTAGGTTAATCAGCCACGCGCTTGATATACTGTTTGCAGATTTTCTTCTCGAAGCGCAAAAAACACATAGACGTAGAAGAAGAATGAAGACACACACCGGCGCTATGTGTGTGTCTTCGTTCTTCTTCTACGTCCGTGTGTTTTTTGCGCTTCAAGAAGAAAATCTGCAAACATGTTACACCAACAAGCGCAAATATGTACATTGATATACTGACCGCACTCGAAATCCCACATTGAGGTAGGATTTTCATGTGTCCCCTCACTTGCCGTGTCACTGCTGACGCAGTGTGCCAGTTTCTGCACGCAATTGTGCGCGTTCGGGTGGTAAGTGCATATAGACAATGGAATCGTGAGGATTTTATAAGTACCAACTTAAATGGAAGAGTCTGATGCTTTCTTTCTGTCTTTGTTATTGTCCTTGCGATAGAAGCTATCACATCATACCCCGTCCGGTCCACGCACAAAATGTCTCGTCATCCCTTTCGTAGACCCATGCCAGGCATCAGCTGGACTCCCTACATTTCTCGAAAACAGAACTTGCCAAGCATGCTTTTTCCCAGGGCCAGTGACTGCTGTAGTCAAGCTGTACAAACACGCATGACTTGTGACTGCTGAACAGAGAGAATGGCACCAACTTCGCGCTGTCAGCGGCTCCATCGAACACCAGGCATGAGTGCAAAGTGGCGCTGGCATCTGTTGCGGTGCTACACATTGCGTGGAATCTTACAGTAACAAATGCAACATACACAAAGGACAGTATATATGGAACTACTTCAGTCACATAGTTGTACCAGGTGGAGACGGATTGAATACGTACGATGAACATACGGATGTTGTGATGATGACTACTGATGTGTAGTTCGAGAAGTGTAATGTTGGTGCTATTATTCTTCAACTTTGGTGGCAGTACGCCTCAGGTTGAAAAGTCGAAGGAAGGCAAGGAAAGACTGACGGTAGAAAGAATATTTTGTTTTTCGTTTCTTTGCTTATTTCGGTGCCTTAACATTCACATGTACGCCAAGTGGAGCATCAGATTTAGGGACGGGACATTGCCACTGTCTCATTTCATTTTACCATGCATTGACAAAAACCCCAGAAAGCGCCCAAAAAGGCAATCTGGACCGGAACCGGCCTTCATGATCGATCGGTGAGGCTTCGTGCGATGTACACCTTGTCACTGAGAAGCGTTTGCAGTGCTTGCGCTGCGTAGCCCACCCAAAAACTCCAAACACATATTATGGAGTTGTGCGGCTGAGCCCAGCCAAGTTATCTATGTGGAGGTGACTTCATTTGAAACGAATATTTTAGAGTTCTTTTGAGGCTCATATGTCTTGTCTGGAAAAGTTTCAGGCGTGGATCTGAAAAATCAGAGAAGACGGGTCAAGAGAAATTTGTAGGAAAAGACAACATACTGCTACCCTCCACAGAGTATTTCAGAATTTAGATTATTGCTGCATGAAAGGCTTCCAGTCTCTATGAATAAAATATGCACTGTGTTATTTTCCAACAGATTTTGTCCTGCAATTAATATCCGGGATGAAACGTAAGACATGCAGTCAGTATTACAGAAGGCTTTGTTCTTCTCCACTATATGCAGTTCACAAGAATTAAGACTAAGTATAAAAGAACTTCCATGCCCAAGGTATACCGCACGACCCACACGCTGAATTTCAAAGAAGAGTGAGATCTAATAAGTGACTATAGGAAAGTAAATGGAAATCTTCGGCCCTTCGTGTGGGTAAATAAATTCGTACCTGACACGATCGTTCCAACTTACATCGCTCTAGCTGAAATCATTTATGGCCTGCTTCACCTTCCCTTGAGTAAGGAAGAAGCACGTGTGAGAAACGCTGCTTTTCAGAAAGGAAATTTGTTGCTCTCACTTTCTTCCGTGCTATGCGGAAACTGATTTTCTTTGGACGACAGCAGGCAACCAATAATGAGCTACTCAATCATTTCTGCGCCGCGCTGAAACACAACGTTTCGATGTTGCCCTACTGTTACTGTTGCAAGATTTCCTACACGAGTGCGCAGCATTTGTGTTGCAGCGCTTATTTATCGTGCAGCCACATGAGTGCATGTTACTGTTTGGGATGTATAGGCGGTACTAGACTGTTCGCCAAAACCTTCGCACGAACTTGCTCTGCCGAATCTCGAAAGGAGTCTTTTTTTATTTTCCGTGTCGCGTTCACGCGGAATAGCCTGTATATATATATATATAAATATATATATATATATATATATATATATATAATTGGAAGTATTTGGGTGTTTCCCGAAAATCGATTTCTCGATATTTAGTAACTCGTAATATATACGTTTTCCCCAGGCATTTCTTTCACCGCTTTTCATGCTCCAGTTTCGGTATCGCAGTGGGAAAAGATGAATTTTTGTCTATGAATATCTTGACAATGCATGGCGTTTTTACAATTATTTAAGATTTTTACCCTCTTCCGCGGCGTCCTCCTCCAATACTGTCATTGCAAACTTGGCTTTAAAGCATGTGATTAAAAAGTTGAGTAACCAATCTTAGGTAATTATCGAAGGGACTGCGACGGCTACTCGACCATTTAGTGTCCGTCGCGCTGAAATAATATTTAAGAAAGCATCATCGCGTCAGTTAAGTCATATTTAAAAGATCTACTTGAATTTAAACTAAATCACCCGGCATATACAGGGTGTCCGAACTATCACGCACCAACATTTAAAAATATGCAAATGCCACGTATCTGGACAGAACCAAGGTAATGTTGTTTGCCGTCGCTTGGAGATGCCCAGATTATTTTTTGCATTCCACCTAATTACATATTAAGCCTTAATTAATTAACTCCTCAAATATTATAATTAGATGAAAAGTGTCAAAGAGAAAATTGTAGAGCAACATGAAAAACCCCCGATACAGCTTTCTGTTACTCAATACGTGCTACATAAAAGTGTTTTTCTGAGCGTGAAAGAAGCCCGCGAATACATGCAAGATTGCCCCGCGACTGGCCGCTCGAGGCACTTTGCGTGTATTCCCGGGATTCGTTCACGCTCGGAAAAACACTTTTGTGTAGCCCGCATCAATCGGGAGTTTCTCATCAGTAAGGTCTCGATGAGGGCTAGTCGGTTCATATTTAGAACTGAGGTTCCAACAGCGCGAATAAATCAATGACACCAAAAGAAATCCACAGACAAGCGCTGACTGCCAACAGTAAGTTTATTTAACATTATTCAGCCATTTATATTTTTTCTAGCCTAGGCATGCATACACCAGTCACATAAACATAAGCAAAATCAGCAACATCATAATGTTTCTTGCAAAAAAGCTGTTTCTTTCTCCGACAAAGCGAGAGAGCGAAAACTTACACATTTGTCACTCCTTCCTTTCGAATGTGATATGCCTCTATTATTTCTCTTTTCTTCTTACTATTTCCTTTTCGTATGAATTTTGTCTTTTCAAAAATAGGACTGCATGGACACTTTTTGCGATGTCCCGCTAAATTACTTCCATAGCCAATATTCACGCTATTGTTGTGCTGACGAGCTCTATCATTGAAACACTGTCCTGTTTGTCCAATGTAAGTTCTGCCACAGCTCAGCGGTATCGGATAGAAAACGGTGCGCGTGCAGTAAGTGAAACTGGATTTATGATCGATGGTGCACAGGCGCTTATTGTGCGTTTTCATACGATTGCATATCGAGGAAAACTTGCACGGGGCACTCAAAAGTAAATTAACATTATGTCTGTTGGAATCTTTCTTTAGATTGTGCGACAACTTGTGCAAGTACCGCACCACATGCACTGTACTCATGTCTTTTTTAATTTCTTTGTGTGCGGGTTCGAAACTTTTTCTTTTTTCTTTGTGCAAAATGTCTTCGCATACTGAAGTGATGACAGAACGGGGATAACCTGCGTTCTGTAATCGTGCTGTCTGATTAAAAAAAAAACTTCGCTCGTAATCATGCTCACACGACTTGGTTTGTGCTGCCTTAATGCATTTGGCTGCTATGCCTCTCCTAATAAGTTTTTAGTGTGCACTGTCATAGAGTAACAAGGTTTTCTTAGAACTGGGGTGATATGCCCAGTATAGATGTCCATCTGAAGAAAAACAAATTAATTTCGTGAAACTGAATGCGGTTGCTAATTGGCAGTTTGTGCACGAACTTAAGACCTCCCGATGAGTTTTTGAACATGTCTGAAATTTCTTTGACTGCGTCATGAGCATGCATACTGACATCTTTCTTCAAAACAATTAAGTAGTCGTCCACGTACCTAAACACTCGCGTAACAGGCGTGTCCACCAACTTAGCAGAAATTTCATTGTCAACCGAAGATAAAAGTATGTCACACAATATGGGTGTTATGGCTGAGCCTATACAAATGCCTGTACGTTGGATGTAGTACTGGCCCTCACAGTTTATGGTAGTTGAATGAAGATAGAAATCTAAAAGCGTTAAGAAATTGTCGCGGTTAACACCGACAGAATATTTAAAATTTAGTTCTCCTAAATCATCTTTCCTTTCACGCACATCACACATCAAACCATTACGCGGCACTGAAAAACTATAAGTCCTGTACGTCTATTTAAAATGCGGTTAGTGCAGTCCCTTGGTCTTCATTAATTGCGAAGATAACTTCTTCGGGGCTTCTTACCAGAAAAGGGTCCTTTATGTGCAACATCTTCAGATGGCCTTGTAGAACGTTTCCTACATGGCACTGTCACGTCTTCTTCTCGGACACGATAAGTTTAAAAGCGTAATCAGGCTTGTGGGTGTTGAAAGTGAAGAAAACTTCAAGAAACTCCGTATCAGCTTTGCTCACAAGCTGCCGTAACGAAACCAGGTGCAAGTCTTTGAGTAGCTTTAGGGAGGTATTCTTTTGCTTTTTCGGTTCTAAAAAGTATAAATGGCTGAATAATTTTAAACAAACTTCCAGTTGGCAGTCAGCGCTTGTCTGTGGTATTTGTTTCTTCGGGTCCTTGTTTTATTCGCGTTGTTCAAACCTGAGTTTTTCATGTTGCTCTACAATTTTTTCATTGACACTTTTCATGTGATTATAATATTGGAGGAATGATTATGTATTAAGACTAAACATGTAATTAGGCGGAATATATATATATATATATATATATATATAGTTAAAAGAAGTGCAGGCGCACGTAGAAAAACAAAAAGAATTAATTTCGACCGTTTCGGCTGGGGTCCGGCCTTCATCAAGAATGCGATTGCAGGCACACAAAGCTCCATTTATACAGTTTTTCTGTAACAAAATAAAAAAATAACACGGCAACTGGTCTCTGACCACAAGCACGTGCACATTCAGTGACATCATGGATATCAACACGTATTATTGACTCACGTCAAACTCAACGGATATAGGAGAGAGCGAGAGAAATCAACGTGACTACAAACTTGCGCGTGCATACAGTGGCGTGAGAAAAAAAGGAAGCTAGATAGGTAATTTGAGAGTAACCCACACATGAATAGGTGCACATTCTGTAGTGTGCACGAGGGAGGAACGACGTAGCCAATGGAATGTAGGGGAGAGGGTTCACAGGGTAACAAAGGGTATGTAAGGGGCGGCAGCTGCCAGGAGAGTATTTTTGTTTTTTGTTTGAGGTTGCTGTAACTTTTGTATGACCACGCAGACCGTCAATGCACCCCCACCTGGTTATTGGAGACCTGTAATTTGACCTCCACTGACATCTGAATTTCACGAACTGCGTTCTATTGCATTCGTTGCAGAAGTGGGATTCCTTGTATGCAGTTTTTTTTAGGCAAGCTGTTTTTTATACAAAATTTATGTGTGTATCAAATATAAAATGAAAGATAAATGAAAAATTCTAAGACAAGGTGAAATAATCAACATCAACATAACAGAAGGGCGAGAAGAATGTGTAATTAATGATGCATAAATATACATATCACTTTACAAGCATGCCATATAATATATGCATACATGATCGCTAGGAAATGCATACAACAAGGCAAATGTTCATTGGAGCACTATATATATATATATATATATATATAGAGAGAGAGAGAGAGAGAGAGAGAGATGAAGGGCCAGCGTGCACTCACTTGAGGCTGGAGCGTGCGCCATGGCTCTGGAATCCAGTGAGCTCCCTCTTTCCCAGGGAGCCGTTGAGGGACCAGGAGAAGAGGAGCTGCGGGGGCTCCGCCACCATGGCGCACGCCAGCTCCACCTCCTGTTCCACGGCCGATAGGAACAGTGCACTCTCCTCCCGCTCGCACACGGGAGCGTCTGCATCGGAGAAAGCAAGAAGCAGCGGTCACCCGTTTTCCACGCGCACAGCAGCTCATGACACAGCGTGCAGGCCATTTGTAAACAAATGAGATGCGGCAACGCGGAATGCGGGCGAAGTGCATTCCAGTTTCTAGAACAGGCGCACACAGTGGCTCGCCATTCTTTTCTTTTCTTTTTATTAATGAAGACTCTCGTTAACAACAACTTGAAGTTCGTCATATTAGTAGTTCGTCCTAAAAACATTCTTCCCAAAAACTCGCAATGCATTATTCTCTGTGCATGCAAATTTCCACGATACAAAGCTTAAACGAAAAAAGCATAAAAACAAAAGGGAGATGCAAAAAAGGACACTTATCGGATTTGCATGATGCAAAGTGTTTTGTAGTGCACTCGAATTCAATTCTGGGCTGTTACGTGCCAAAACCACGATTTGATTAGAGACACGTCATAGTGGGGGACTCCGGATTAATTTTGACCACATGGGGATTTTTAACGCGCCCCCAATGCACGGGACACAGGTGGTTTTGTATTTGGTAACCATCGAAATGCGGCCGCCGGAGCCGGGATTTGATCCCGCAATCTCGTGCTTAGCGCAACATCATAGCCGCTAAGACACCTCGGAGGGCTTGATGCACTCTTACTTAACCTGTTGAATAATTACTGCTTGCCGACACGGCGAAAAAGATGGCATTTCACAAAAGATGGCATTTCATCTAGCTTGTAAAAACATTTATTCAGTGTCAACATGATGTTGAAAAAATGCACCGAAAAAATTCAAGCTATTATCAGCTGCGTCGTGTGCGATCACCACGGGGCGGCATCCTCACCATAATTATCAGCCTGCCGGAACACCTCAAGAAACTCCTCAATCACGGTTTTTGTTGCCAGCTCTGAAAGAGTTCCACATGGTTGTCGACGCTTGTGTAAGCTGTTTGTGTGCGCAGAAGCCCCATTTGCTTTTTAGATAGCTAGCACAGCCGCCTCCACCAGGTCTGCCGATCCATCATGGTCTCTCGTTAAGCCGACTAGATGGTGTGAGTGGCGGCCGCGCAAGTACGGCTTAACCGAATTAGCGGTTCGCGTTAAGCGCATTTTTTTTTCGCATTAGGTGCATGGGCGACCAGCCAAATGTTCATACACTGCTCTTCTTATCCAAAAATTCGGCATAACCAGGTTCATCTTAGTGGAAGTTTACCATACTTCAATTCCGGACACTTTGAATAAATAACAGTGGCAGAATGAAAATAAAGTTGACCAAATCAAGTTTTTCGAACGTTGAAATGTAAGTCGTGTGACCCGAGTTTGTCGCAAACGTCCGAATTGCGGTCTCCAACCAAATAGAGACGGTTATCACGTTTCCCGATGCCGGAATAAAACACAGCAACACCGCATTTTTTATGGTCCCTATATAGAAGCGGTAAAAGCCTCGATTCACAAAGCGACGACCAAGACATATCAGAGCAGACCGCGAATCCTCGTGGGGATTATTTTTGCTGATATTCGCGGAGCGCACTGAAAACATGGCACGTGCTCCGCTGCATACATTTTAATCAGTGATGACAGCTATTCTGATAGTATGTACTATAGGTATAGTGGTACACATGTACTCCTCTGAGCCTACCGACAAGGGATTCGGTGACAAAGCCGATTTTCTGCTACACCTATGAATGTAACTTGAAATTGACGACTGACTTCAGTCCAAACTTGGCATTGCGCACTTTCCAGTGCACTCGTCAGTTTCAGTTTGTGCGTCTGAATTGTGCGAATCAATTCAGTTTTTTTGGCGAGATGGGAATTTGGTCGGGACATAATATATGCTTCGTTATACAGGTCATTTCGCGGTACAGGCGAAATGCAGTAGAGGCGTTCGACTGTAGGTGCGCAGACACAAAACTTTGCGTGGATTTCGTGCAAACGGAATTTGCTGTCTGCCTTGTGTTTTAATCTTCTTTGCTAGTGCTTTTGCTTCTTTTAGTGGTCTAGTGGCACCGCAGTATAAGTAACAGCATGCAACAGTAGCATAGTAAAATGGCGTCCGGATGCTGTTGAGGCAGTTGACTAAATCTCTCTTACCTTCGCTTCAATAAAAGCCGTAGACGCGAGGGGGTAGATGGAAAGTGAGGGGAAAATGTTTAACTTTTTTTTGCAAATAAGTGAAGTATGTATATATCTAGAAAACGACCAGGCAGAAGGCACCGACCCCTTTCCCACGCTTTATATTTTGCTGCTAAGCTATTCTTAGTATATGATCTTTGGGTCGTATTGCTTTTATCAATCTGTGCAAAGCTTTTTTTCTCGTCTTCTTCTCTTTTTTTTCTACGGTGGCAGTTTAACTTTCACAACACCAACGAATTCTATCCCGCCACCCATTTCAGAAGGAAAAAAAAAAAACCAAAAAGAAGACCTGGTTCTGCAAGCGGGAGAGAGAGAGAAAGAAAGGGAGGTCACAGGTACTTAAACGGAGTCTATCAAGGAAGGCACATTACCGAGAGAACGACCATGAGCCTTAGCCTGTTCGCAAATGCCGCTTAGTGCTTTATTTATTTTGAAAAACGAGATTCAAAGGCTCGCCGAGAGGCAATGGTCGGGCGTCTTGATTTTTCAATAAAGTTTGATCTTTTGCGCGACTGTACTTGACTTCTCGAAATTGAGTCAATAAATCAAAAAGTTCGGTGGAGCGTTGAGAAAGATTCGTGCCTTCGCACATTTAATTATTTTAACAGTGAAGCCTAGCGAGAAAGGTAGTTTGCTGGCCTTTCGAGTTCAACGAAGCTCAGCCTGGTGCCTCCGACGATAAGCCGTACATCGATCCATAGAGTGTTATTATGTGCTCGTTTGGCTGCTTAGCTTTGCCTCGGTGACGTGCAAGTTTAATCGTGCAGAAATATCCACTAGCTCTCTCTGGAAGCAGCCGCATTAAGTGGCAATAAACGGGCGCTAAGTTCCCTTCACTGTTTCGTTTATCCGCAAGTCCGCAAACGTGCGCACGATCATGCAGGTGCGTACGCATACACGAAGCGAGGTGAGACTGACTTTTACCCTAGTATTGTACTTTGCAAGCCAAATTTGGGCGCATCCGGAAACGACAAGGCTTCATATGCTTTGTCTTTGCTAAATATTCCGGGTTATGCGAGCTGGTTCGTCTAATGCTTAGACGCTGAATTCTCAGCAAGCGTTTAATCACAGTTGACTTTCGAGTTTGATATTGTGGGAGGGGGTTTTTTTCGAGCATTGTGTGAAATATTATAAGTTTGACTTAAAATCAGCGGCCTCTAAGTCGACAAAGCCTGGAAAGTAGCTCTTCGATCGATTTGGATTGTGCCAGCCGCAGCGATATAGTCACGGGGGTAGCAGACGCTGTAGCAGTCCTCTGCTCAACGCACGTTGAGCAAACAAAAGTTCGTTTGTGGAAACCGAAGGGCCTATTAATAAATTTTTTATTTATTTAATTATTTTGCTGCTAGTTTGGCCCTTATCTGAGACAGTGCTTTAGGGGACGGTAATATAACACGTTGGGGACGAAGTTTCAATTATCATGATTCATTGCAAATTTCTTTATAATAGGAACTTATGCGATGCGCTTGTTATCTGGAGGCTATGGGCAGGGACGTCCACTAGATCTCTTTCTAGTGCTTGTCTCAAGGGTTTCCCTCTCGAGCTTAAGTCACGCCCATTATGTATCCTTCCTATCAAGGGGCGCTGACCTTGTCCCGCTGTCTGTCCGTCTCTGTTGTTATACACGTTGTTCAGAAAGGCGCACTTACGTTTAACGCGCAGCCGGACGGCGTTGCTGACTGTCTGTCCTGCCGAGTTTTGCGCCGTGCAGCGGTAGAGGCCGGCCTGGTGGCGTGTCACCTGTCGCAGTGCCAACGACAGGTTGCTCACGATGAGGCGGGCGCCACTGAGCCGCCGGCCATCCAGGCTCCAGGCGACTTCATTCACCGGTGGGTTGGCACGAACCGAGCACTCGAAGTAGGCGTCGTGGCCCTCTTGCACGCCGGAGGAGTCCAGGCCTTGGCCTAGCCGCAGCTCCACGATCGGCTTGTCTGCGAAGTGGAGCAGAATTGTACAGCACCGCCGATGGCCCGGCACGCGAGGCGCTTGAACACGCCCTTATGCCCTACCTAAAGTATATGAGTCACGAGCAGCGATTCTCTTGGGGTTTACGCTGAATCTCTTGGCTGACAATCGTTTTATTACAAGCAAAATTGCTGTGACGAATAGAAGGAATACCAAGCACAAATAACTGCTGTGAAAGCTTTCACACCATTCATGAATGGAAGGGGCGTCATATATAGTTATTTATTTCTTATAGGCACGGTGTTTCTTCCTGGTTGTTTTCCGTTGGTATTGCTTTTCTATTCAAAGGGTCAGGCACACTGGGTCGGTACTGTAGTCATTATGTTATTTTAATTTTCAGATTCGACTTTCTTGTTCACTTCTTCACATGACACGTCACATATCATTTGCTGAAAGCTAACAGGGTGTCTAACAGGGTGTGCTGTGTATTCATGATTCAAAAAGTTATCTTACGTAAAAGCGCTTTCCCATTGGCCCGCTTTCAGGCAACGCCATTATTGATAACGATCGACATGGCAAGGAGATGGCCGCCATGGTGATGGCCAATTGAGAACGGTACTTACGCATACGAGAAGTTTCGCTAATAGCGGCCCAAGGCCTGCATTAAAGAGTAAAGAGCTTTAGCGTTACAATACGTGATACGTTAGCGTTCTGCATCCTTTTCATCCCGGAAGAACCACAGAAAACCTTCGGTGTCTCCGGTCTCGTAGCATAAATTACAGAGCGGGCGTGTTAGCGCTCCTTCGCTGGCTTCGTCGTAAAATGACACTTTGTTGCCTGCGTGTGAATTGTTGGCAGGCTGGCTGCTCTAGCCAAATCAATCCTGGCTTATCAGAAGCTTTATACCTTTATATATTTGACCATTAATATATGCTTCGAGATCTTTGTTGCATCGTATATGTCGTCTTGTGTCGCTGTCGGTCCTGGCAGCCCAAATAGTTGAACTTCCAAGTATACAATAATAGGGCCAAGATGGCATGGGACGATACAGGGTACAAAGGCAGCACCACTTTTCAGCCAAAACTCCCCGTAGTTAGGCGCAAAAAAATAAATTGGAAGCGTAAAATTATCAGTGGTAGTGTAGAAAGAAAAAAAAATCTTACGGTATATTTGGCAGCGGTTTTTGGTATCATGTTGCGCAACTTATTTGGTTGCAATGTTTTGCTGTTTATACGACTCGTGTAATCCTTTCGCAACTTACTGCGTCGAGTAAACATAATTTCTTATTTAAGGGATAAAACTATATCTCTTTCTATCATCTTGAGAATGATTTTTTCGTCGCCACCACAGTCTCAGGATACGTTCCGGGTGGTAGGCAGTCCCTTTAAGTGTGACTCTGCCCTGTCTTTATTTGTTCTTGCGCGCTTCTTCATTATTACTTTATGACGTATTATGGGCGGCTGCTTCTACAGGTTAATTTTAGGGCACGGTATACGTTGCGCTTCCTTATTGCAGCATGTCATACACCAAGGTCTCTGTTTATATTTATTTATTTGTTCGTATTTTCACATCGTACCACAAGTGCATCAATATAACAGCAAGCGCATTGCTTCGAAAGCAGCGTAATAGCTGAAAATTAGACGTAAATAAAGGAATTGGGCTCGGGTCTGTCGCAAAAGTAAAACAAGAATGTGTACTACATGGTAGCACAGTGTGCCTTGCTGTTCTCCAGCAGCTATGGAAAGCTCTTCGGATAACCAATGCTGCAACTAGGTCTCCGACAAAGCGTCCACTGGTAAGATATTTGCCATGCGTACGAAAGCTGAAATATCCCGAATTTCAATCTTTTGAGCTCGAAATGCTTCTTTACAACGGGTGTGGAGAAATTCTATTTTCTCTGGCATTGCAATTAGAAGAAAAAAAGGGAAAAAAAGATGCGCAATTAACTGGTCTCCCTTGTTCTTACAGTGATAACTGTTATGGGATCACTCCACTAGCAGTTCTGACGTCCGCCGGTGTCCGTCATTTGCGAGAGGTTAGTGATGAAATAAAGAACTGTGAAGTGCCCCGAATGAAATCGAACTCATGTGTCACAGAGTGG
Source organism: Dermacentor silvarum (assembly GCF_013339745.2). Lineage (NCBI taxonomy): Eukaryota > Metazoa > Arthropoda > Arachnida > Ixodida > Ixodidae > Dermacentor > Dermacentor silvarum. The sequence continues at coordinate 115,640,820 of NC_051154.1, forward strand.
TGGGAGGACGTTTGCCTCTCAGCCACTCAGTCGATACTACAGCAGAGAAAAATACCGCGCCTGGAGCGCTGGTCACGCCACCGAATGCTGTGATCGGCTGACGCCACACTCTGCAGCTTACCTATGGACCAGCAGACAAGTGAAACATTTTAAATGAAGCCAGCGGGAAAAGGTGAAAGGCAGGATAGAAAACAGCAGGAAAAGATAGCCGTGTCCCTCTACTTCACTATAGTGTTCCCGCATATGGCTCACAATACTCCACTACCGAGGGACGCCATTTCTTGTGGTTTTTGTGCCTTGAAAACATGGCACGTACCCACGATGGTGGATGGGCCAAGAATCGGTTAGTTTGTCTCAATGAATTATATCGAGAAGGGTGGTGTGCTGGGCGAGTTGGTAATGCTTATTTAGAAGTTAGGCAGCGCGAAATAAAATAGGCGGAGGGAAACAAGGAGAGAACGCGCTGTGTCTGTGCTTTCTTTCCCTCCTTCGATGTTATTTCGCGCTGCCTAATTGAGAATTATATTGGTTTCTTCTCGATAGATGATTGCTTCACGTGCCTCTGCGAATGTTTACTGCAGCAGATGCTATACGAAACTGTTGCGAGACTTCCTGCGCATAATATTGTGCCAGATATCACGTCACTGCATACTTAGAAATATGGGCGAAACTGCAAATTTCTTAAAAATTTTATTTTACCACAATAAACAAAAAAGACCAGTTTTTAGTTTCACTCCAATCAACATTAAGGCGACAGAGAACACAATTAGGTGGCGGCTATGAAATGGAAGAGGAAATAAAATATCGATGTCTCTTTGCTGCAGAGCACTGCCCTTCGATTCACCCAGATGGGGTCAGACATGATCCCTAAAGGCAGCAGCATATGAAGTTGTTAAACAGAAAATGACGCCAAACGGTATCACGCAACGTTCCTGAAGACACAGTGAGCCAATCAGCCGCTTTGATTTTTCTTGGCATTAAAAATTGTGCAGAAACCATCGCTAATGATTGATAATGTAAGGAAATAGCCGAACGCAAAACTGTTCGCTTCACTAAAGGAATCACATGCTTGAATATGTACATTTGTTGCCGGAAGAACATTTAGGTAGCGTTCGTTGTTTCATTGTGTGATTCCGTAGAGAACAGAGTCGTTATCCAGTAGATCTGTATCCATGTCGAAGCACTCTCCTGCAGCGGTTACCAGGGGAGGGGGCAGCAGGAGAAGAGAAAGATTGTTCTTCCCGAGCATTGCACCCCAGCATCTTGACCTCCAGACCTCTCAAAACATTCGCGCGACAGCATGTGCCGGCAGCGGGAGACAAACGGAACAGCGCCGCGAGACTCTTCGCTTTCGCAAAATGGGTGCCACTGTGCCGTAATCTGGCCAGCCCGTTTGGATTCGCTTGGCTTCACTGTATAGAACGAGGGCTTTTATTTTGATGTTCCAGATGACGCAGCAGGTGTGCGTGTGTTGGCGTACGTTGGAACAGCAACGTACTAAATGCCCTGTTGTGACACGCGCTGCATGTTCTGCAAAGCGATTGCGCGCTGCGTACGTATCGTCAGGCCGCAGTACTAAAAGTCTCTATTGTTACGAAGGCATGTCTGCAACGGAGCACTGCATTGCAAACTCAGCACGCTATCTTCACCACACCCGAACTGTAGGCCAGCATGCTGCCGGCCAGCCAAGCTATAGCAAGCGATGCACTCCGGTGTAGCGGCTTCGGTGTGAGTAGGACATAGGCCGCGCCAAAGCGCGTGCCGAACGTGATCGGGCACGCTTACTGTATGACTGTACGAGCGCCCACTTATCGCCGACGTAGCGGAATTGCGCCGCGCGCCCGCGCTACGTTGATACGCACTGAGGTACCACGCTGTGCTAACAGACGCGTCTGTTTGTAGCCAATATACTGCAAAACAAAATGTTTCTCGCCTGCTAATGAATAAAATTTTTGTATACAGATGTATTTTGCTTCTCAAGCTAAAACACGATCTTAAATAGTAATACGTATGACCACTACATTTTATTACTATTAGTTTCTCTGCGTGGTCTCTAACTGGTGTCGCGCACACCGATAAAAAAAACTATGGGAACAGTGGCATGCGCTTCAAGAGGCAACAAGATGCCATCCCACCGCATTGTCCGACTGGGCCCCCGATTCTCGGCGCGTCCGCGGGACCTGTTCAACGCACTGCTCGTTCCGAAAGCAAAGCAGGAATTTGCTTTCTGCCATCTCTTCAAATACATTTCGCGCCTCCAACCACTCTGCTTCCTCCTCGAGCAACGCCAACGAAACAACCGAAGCTCCCATCGCAAGCGCAATTTTCACGAATGTTACTATGGATTGGATTCCAACGTGCCATTCCGTAGCCGTAGCCGCCGTTTCTGGATCCAATCTAATTCACCAGATGTCTCGTAGCGAGTGCGTGATTCCTGCAACCAAACCAACCGTTCCATTCTAAAAGTGGTTACAAGATAGCCAGGTCCAGGATAGCCCAAATATGTCTGAAGTCGGCTGAGAAGACTTTTAATCTTTACTCATTGGGAGGTGGCGCTTCACGGTATGAAGTGGAGAGACACGGCTACTTTTTTCTTCTTTTTCGTAACCTACCTCTCGCGCTTTGCCGCTGGCTTCGTTAAGATTTTTTTTCCTCGGTGATAGTTCACAGGTAAACGGAACGGCGTAGCTTCAGCCAATTGTAGCAGCTAGCGGCGCAACTGCACTCTCAATAGGCGCAATATTCTCTGATCTAGCATTGGTGGAGTGGCTATGAGGTAGAACGTCCAAGTGACCACTGTGGGACCAGAATTCGAATCCACTCATGGCACTGAGCGCCTTTTATTTCTTCATAAACTTCTCGCATAAACTTCTCATAAGCTTCTCGGGTTCCTGTGATACGTACTGTCGCCAGCGGCGGACACCAAAGGACTAGGGTAGGGAGTTCATGAGAGCACCGTAAAAAAAAACTGCATTTAGCGTTTTGCTATGCGGCCAGTACTCTAACGATTTCCAGTATGGTTGGCCAATTCGCATTTCGGTAGTATACGTGCAGAAAACTCGCTAGTGGCTTCTGATTGTCACTGGGCGTTACTAGTGCCAACGTCTTACGAGAGTTCTAAAAGCAACGATTTCACGAAGTAGGGATATCAACAAATGGCGCCCATATAGCAGCCGCGAGCTAGAAACCGGCTCGGTTTCTATTTAAAAAAAAAGAACAAAGCGGTGTTTTTTTAGTTATTAACCAATCACATCATTCCCGCAAATGTCCGGAAAAAATACATCAGACACGCCTATACGGATGGTATCTATCACTGCCGGAATGTCGTTTCAAGTGGCGTGGCGAATGTTAGCATATCCGTGGGAGTCCATGGGAAGTGTCCAGGGCCGCTATTTTGTAGCGATGCCTTTCCGATGCGAATTCATTTTCGCGCTTTTCGCGCTTTGTCAGGGGTCAGAGCGACGGTCCGCTCACGTTATCAACGCGATCAGCCGGCCGTGAGTGGTGGATGATGACTAGTATAGAATAAAGCATAGGGCATCGCTACAAAATACCGGCCCAGCTTTGGAGGTATTTTTCCGCAGAGAACGACACTTTGCGAAAGAACTACGGTATTGGTTGGAATGTACCAGCTGAGAGTCGGCAAAAGCTTCCAACACTCCGCTTTCAGCTTGTTGCAACAGCGTGCCTAGAAACGACCAAACAATGATCAAAAATTGCGATTTTCATAACGCAGGCACAAGGGTGCTATGCAGGATGCGCCGAGTTTGGCTAAACTCGGGATCTTCACGAGCTCTGGCGACGCCCCAAGATGAAAGAACAAGACAAAGTTTGTCCGTCGGCACGCCTCCAGTTTCATTGGTTTATCTAGATTCACTCTGGGTGGCTATCATCTCTTGGGCGTTGCCATATGGGCGGTTGACAAACTGGGGCTCACGTGATAATACGGTCGGTGCATGGTCGTACCTTCTTTCACTTGTCTGTCGTTCCACCGAGTGAATTATAGGCACAAGCATGTTATCAAATAAATGTATTTAGTACCATAATATTAGTCACATTATTGTGGGTTATAAGCATTTTAATGTTTACAAGATGTGCACTGAATGCGTATTAGACTAATTTGCCGTTTAATATGTTTCGCGTTATACCGCTCGCCCTCCTCTTTCTTCCTCTGGATTGGATTGGCGTGGCTCGCTACGTGCTTGCGCGAGCATTTCAGAGTACAGATCGGTGTGCGCTGGTTTTCGCACTACGCTTTCAAGAGATCGCTCGTTGCTCCTTCTCTTTCCTCTGGATTGAATTGGTGTGGCTCGCTACCTGCTTGCGCTCCCTTTTCCGAGCACAGATTGGTGTGCGCCTCGTTTTCACATTGTGCTTTCAACAGATCTCTCGTTGCTCGCGCTAAAGGAAGGCTGCGAGACGAGTGAGCGTCTGCCAAGCGCAGTAATGGTTTGCCACGCGCTTACCGTCTAAGCACTCAAGAATGCCAGAAAGCGCTCATACAAGAAAACTACACTTTATTTTTTTTATACTTTGTGATGCACCTTCAGACGGGCTAGCGCCAAACGATAGCTTCTAACAACCGCAAGAAATGGTCTTCGCAGCGTACGTGGCGATTAATTGATTGCCACGACATCTATGCCAGGAATGACTCCAACAGCGGTGCAGTTACTCTGTCACTACCGCTGACGAGGTGGCGATTCACTTTTTGACAATAAATTTCTATTTTCTTGTGTTTGAACGCTCGTCATGGGGCCCGCAAACTTCACGCTGTGGTTGACTGTCTCCCAGAGCAGATTGAGGCTCGCCTCGTTAGCATTCACTAAATTTCGAATACAGTTCTATGCGACCCATGCGTTACTGCGAATAAAGCCCCCTGGTTGAGCATTAGCTGCAATAATGGCTTCGTATCGTCGGTCGACCTTGAAAAGTCACAGCGCTCCCGTGGTAGCGCAGACCATGCCGAAGACCCACGGTGCACGATCTTTTAACATCTCCGTAATTTTGGCGGCTCGGTGAAACGTTGTCGCCCTTCATCAGGCGGCCTCGATTGTACTTTCGCTTGCCGCGAAGAAGGCACTCGTCAAATTGCACTATCTTCCCGGGGCCCCCGAGTGGAGGTCGCGCCAGCAGCTCGTCCATCAGGACCTCACGGGTGTAGTTCTTCCAGTCGGCGATGGCGTGCTTGGATAAAGCAAACAAGTCGCTGGTCATCTCCTTCAACAGCCACACATCTACGCTATTGCTCACGCAGTACGTGAGCCAAATCACTTGCCGCCTAAAGCGGTGGACGTTTGGACGGCTGAGGTGGTCCGTGTTGGCGAAATAACTTCCTTCGCCTCTCTGCCCGTACAATGCAGCGGTACCGTGTAACTGCAAAGACTGCTTTCGGCACCTGTTGCACCGGAAGGCAGCCTGGCGTCCATTCAGAGTCTTCCCGTGCACCAATCGGCCTTCACAGGTTAGTTTGTCCGGGTTGAACCCCAGGTGCTCGCAGGTGCCCCAGTACTCCGATGACACCGCCGAACCTGGCCTGGCGCTGGGACATGGTGAACACACGGCGCTTGAAGCCGAAGAGAGCCGAATCGATCGAACGAACTCTTCCTCTGCAGCCTAGTCACACCAATCTGTGCTCCGAAAGCATAATTTGCCCGTCACGCTGTCTCCGTAGACGAGAGCTTTCGCCTAACTCGCCACACAGCCAGCGCACTGACGTATTGGAAAGGCGAAAATGACGTTGAAACTCTATGTCAGTCATGTAGGTGAACGGGTCCAGACGGTCTACTGACGCTTGCTGTCGCTGGATGCGATGACACAGGCTGCTGCTGCCGCTGCCATGTTCCCGAGTTCAACTCGGGGAGCGTTTCGCGATGTACGAGTTTGGCACGAGTTCGCTTGCCAATGAAAACCATAGGTCACGCCCTACGCGAGGCATGTAATTGTGCGCGCACCCACCACAGTTGAGCCACGCCCAACTTATTGTTCGGCAACAGCGACACGGTGCTGAGCAGAGAGGCACCAACAATCTTGACCGCCGAGATAAAACACGCACAACGCAGTGTCATCGGTGATGTACTGAGCGCCGACTATCACTGGCTTATACATACACGTATATCTTCTCGGGCTGTGATGGCCCCACAACATGGTTTCATTGCCTGGACTGTGGCGATGTAGCACACAGCAAATAATTATCGGCACGTCACTGTAGCTACTTGCAAGGTGTCGATGCGCCATGGTGGACAACGATGCTGAGGAGTGCGTAGTGTTTTCCAACGACAACGTATCGCAGCTGTCATTTGAGATGACTGATCTGTCATCGGCTATGTATCGGAGCGGTAGCGTCGCTAACACGATCAGCGTCGGGTATCGCCCGCTTTTCTAGACCCCTTACGATGACATTTCTTCATCGGAAGCACTGCACACTAAACAGTTGCAACACCTTCCTGCGTTCCAAGTCTCATTTCATAACTGCACACTAGAGCCCTCACCTGCCAAAATGCGATTTTTGTGGTGTCATTACAATATCCATCCGCGATCGCTGTTAGCACCAGAACAAACAATCCGCAAGCACTTTGGAGTGCACAACACACTCAAAATACTGCGTACATACACATAGAGGCACCTTCACTGGGCGAGCGATGAAAAGAAATTAATTGTGACGCTGCGTAGCTCGCTCTTCTTCACAATGCATCACGGAGGCTTCGCGCACAGAAGTATACATGGTAGCGTACAGCCATTTTGCAGCGATAGCCGTTGCTCCCCTCTCTATGGAGAGTCTCGTTTTTCGTTGGTAAAGCGGCGGCCTTAATAGCCTTAGTGAAGCGCCTGCGGTGAACAACCATGCCACGGCGATGCGTTGCCCTTCCTCTAATAGACAGGGAATGGTCAGATACTTGTCATGACTGACTTCGAGAATATTGTCATGACTGACTTCGCTGCAGTGGTATCGAGAATAGCACTGCAGCGCCCCTGGCGACTTGTCACTGTATGAACTCCCTCGTGCGTGCGACCCTCTAGAATGTATCCGCTTGCAAGCTGTCACCTCACTGTCGCCACTCACGGCAAAAAAGTGTAAAATCTAGTAATTCGCTCGATCTCCGTTTGTCATCAGAAATTTACAGCATTCAAAACGAAAAACCGATACTTTAAGAAATAAATTGTTCGTTATTTTATTTGTTGTATTTTAAAGTATGCGATTGAAGGAAAGCGTAGATGCAAGAATGCACAGCATGTGCCCTGTTCGCATTCGACGGAGGATAGAAAGATAATGCCCGAAAGAGGAGGCACGCCCTTGACGCGCCCGAGAAAGGCGTGGCAAGCGGCTCACGGCAAGTGTGCAGATAGACAGCGGGACAGTCATGGTATTGCTAAATTGCGATAATACGTTGATAACAACACGCGGCGCTGGCGCGTTTGGTTGCGCAGTCTTCTGTGCTTGAAACGCACCGCAGGGTGCGTGCATGTTGTCATACGCGGCTTTATCTCGACATTTCTTTTGGCCTGTTGTTCTTGCGCATTCCTTGCTATCTCCGTTCACTGACTGCCATCGAGCAAACTCGGGTAAAACTCGTGCGAACGAGAAACTCGGCACATCCTGCATAGCACCCCAAGAATCAAACAGCAAATTACATATACACATGTTAAGGCTGCCGGCAAGCCGACGCATTTGCTCCGGCCATGGCCAAGCAGTTTCACCGCACAGCGATCGAACTCGCTGATGAGGTGAATGTGTGCTCGATGGTTCGATACTGGCGCCCAGGGTGTTCTGGTTTTTCTTCTAGCTCAGCTCACTTCGCTTCTTGGTCCCACATGGTGCCCAATGTCACTGCCTGCGTCATCACAGACATTTCAAATACTAAAGCTAACTGTGCAACCCATGCAGTTTGCAGCCAAGCTGCGCTCTCTATATTGTCCTTAATTCCTGAGAATAACTTTACATTATGAACGGAAGAAACGCACTTGCACAGCAATGGAGAATCTGTCAAAATGCGGGTGTATTTTTTCATAACCATATGGCACGTTCGTCTAAACAATTTCATTAAATAATTGTTACTTATTCACAATAAATTAGCATTTGCTTCGTTCCCCGTATGCGGTAGGCTTTCTTTTTTCGTTCAGAACCATCGCTTGCTTACATTTTGTGGCGTAACACACGGAAAGGCATCGATTTTTAAAAAAAACGTTGGCCTGAAAGACGTTGGCCTAAATATAGGCACTCCAAAATTGAAAGCATAGTTATAACGCTAAAGTTTCTTAAGAATCTGTGCCATAAGTGCTATATTGATGGCACGAAACTTTAAAGAAACATGCTTTAGGCATATGCGAGAATAAAATAAGCACACTTTTTTTATGCCTCACTGGGTAAGTGCACGGCATGTCTACTTGACAAAACTAATTAGTAGAATTTAACTACTCTGCATATGACAAACGAATTGAACGACACTTTGTAAATTCCAAAGTGTGTTCGGTGAAAGCCGGAGGCCATTGCATGTGACGCCGCCGCTGTGCCATCACGTGATTGCTGAGAGAGTGTAAGGGGGAGGGGACACAGCTGTGGTGGCGCAACTGTTGCTAGGCGCCGCTGTGCCATCACGTGATTGCTGAGAGAATGTAAGGGGGAGAGGCCACAGCTGGCACCGTTCTAGGGGACGGACGGTCGGACGCCGCGAGTATGAGCCATTAAAGGCTTTCGCCTTAAAATTTATTTGCAAATATGTATGATCACCTCACGGAGCATGTTTCCGCCAAATGTGGCACATTTATTCTGAAGCACTCTCGTGGGCTGCGGCAAGCAATGTAGCTGTCATGAAATCAGCTAACGTTTCATTTTTTTAGAATGTATGTATACCGATTACGCTTTTCCAAGCTGCTAAGGCAATGAAAAGCGAATCTCAGTTTTATACAGATTCAACGCACACTATGGAACTTGTGTGAAGTGAAGCATTCGTGAAGTGGTAAATGAAATGCTATAAAAATAATGCGATGCGTACAGATGTCTTTATCGTCATCGTCTGCAACGTGTGCTTTACTTCAATTCTTATGTTTATACACCGCACAGGTCACAACTCTAATGTCAAGCAATGTTTATGTTTATGCGCTACAGTGTTCCCGAGCTATGCCGAAATGCAAACATTGTGTCCTGGCGCAAGCCCTCTGCGCAACGTCGACGTAATTATGTCACAGGGGCGAAGGCGATGTTTGATTTTATGTTTGCGGGGGGAAAAATGGTGGGGAGCAGTGCATGCAGGGAGAAGTACGACGCGAAAGGCAGCCGTAAGCTTTACTGTATGCTCGTTTCATTCCTGCATCTTTAGCCTAATAGCAACTGGGGCTCACGTACACGCCAATTGTCTCAAATAGGTAGTAGGCGTTGGCGCGAGAGTAGTATGCGCGCGATTGCGCCCTAATGGTTGGAGCATCGGGCTGTGGTGCCTTATAGGCAGCGCCGCCACTAGCTGCACTTTCCTCTGCAGAGCGAAGACGATTGATGCAGTCTATAAGAGCCCAAATGATGCGATAAGGGACGTATTTGCTTTGCACTTTAGAAGAACTTAAAGCTCGCCTGGCGATTGACAGAATCATTAATTAAAGGTGGTCGTCAAATCGGAGAGAGTGGCTATGTGGAGTTGTTGGTAGGTCATTTTCAAATGGCTGTAGCGTGCACACAAAGACACACAAACAGAAGGGACAATACTAAGCGCTATGTGTTGACTCATGTACAGACTTGAGCAGCCTTGTCTAGAACGCGGGAACGGTGGCTTCCGGGGCTCTCTGGAGCCAGCCAGCGACGTCTAACGCTAGCTGCTGGGTCTGACGTCTAACGGTCGGTGCTGGGCACGTTTGGGCCCAGCAACTACCGTTAGACGTCACTGGCTGGCTCCGGAGAGCCCCGGAAGCCGCCGTTCCCGCGTTCTAGACAAGGCTGCTCACGTCTGTACTCTCTGTGGCCATGTTTTCGTACGTGCGATCTGACCATTTGAAGCATTCGTTGAAGTAATAAAAAAAACATTCTGGGTGTTTCACGTGCCAAAACCACGATATGATTATGAGGTACGCCGTAGTGGGGTACTGCGGATTAAGTTTGACCACCTGGAGATTTTTAACGTGACCCCAATGCACGGGACACAAGCGTTTTTGCATTTCGCCCCCACCGAAATGCGGCCACCGTGGCCGGGATTTCATCCCGCTACCTCGTGCTTAGCAGCGCAACACCAAAGCCGCTAAGCCACCACGGCCACTCTCTCTCTCTGTGGCCACATGGGAAATGACCGCCATGGGAGCGGCCCAGACACCACTTTGTTTCCGTGCTCACGTTGGTTTCGACGGGAATTCAGGGCGCAGGCTCCTTTCCCAAGCGTATCACCCCTGAAGGAAGCCGAACGCCAGGCCGGGGTACGCTTGTACCCTTTTGAGCCAGTGGGTGCCCGGCGGCGGTGGGAATCGAACCCACAGCCTCCCGCAGCCGAGGCGGGTGTTCTACCACTAGGCCACGGCTGCGGGAGGCTGTGGGTTCGATTCCCACCGCCACCGGGCACCCACTGGTTCAAAAGGGTACAAGCGTACCCCGGCCTGGCGTTCGGCTTCCTTCAGGGGTGATACGCTTGGGAAAGGAGCCTGCGCCCTGAATTCCCGTCGAAACCAACGTGAGCACGGAAAAAAAGTGGTGTCTGGGCCGTTAAACTAAATAGTGGAAGAACAAGCACGTGCAGTAGCCGGCAGCCCATCAAGCAACGCGCTGTCAAAAGAAGTTGCCTCGGAAAACATCGGCTCACTAAAGACTGCGCATGCACACTTCTGAGTGTAGTGCCCCGCGCTGAGTGTGCTATATGGAGCTGCATTTGAGAATTACCAGTAACACGGAGTCGGCTGGAAGTGCGCACGGGCTCGGTGAGCCTGCGGCAGTCTGTCTGCATACTGATTCACGCGTAATGAATCACGAAAGACAAAGTTAAAATCATGCGCCGACACCAAGACACCCTCGTGCGCACTGTTTTACAGTGCACGCGACAGGCATCTTGTTGTCCAGAGGCTCACAGTGCACGTCAAGCGGCCAGACGTCGTCGATGCCGTCCTCCGGGAAACGGTCATTCAGGGCTACGCAGATGAGCCGGCGGCCGTTGTCCTGTGGCCGCGGCGTCCAGCGGAGCAAACTGGCCGTGCCGTTGGCGCCCCTCGCCAGCACCTGGGCCTCTCTCAGGGGTGTCTTCTCCAGCCGCCAGCTGATGTTGGCTGGAGGCTGGGAGCCCGTCGTCTCGCACTCGATCACGGCCTCCACGTCAGCCGACACCGGGCTGCGCGATCCTTTGATGCGCACTTGTGCCGGCTTCACTGCAACACGGAACAGGAAAATCATGAAACTTCGGTCACACACATTGGCAGAAACAAGGACGCGAATAGAGGCGCGTTTTGCATTCGCCGTGCAAGCTGTTTCCATCACCGATACTCTCTTGCTCTTAGAAGATTTCTACATCTTCAGGAGAAGTGCGCACAATGCATATTTGTTGGTTTTTATTTACTTTTCTTTTTGTTAAATTAGTTACAAGCACTGCTGGGCCTTTCCCTCTGACACTGGCTTTTGAACTAGCAACGGCGCATCATTCCTGGTGAAACGTTTGCTCACTTAAGTGGAAAAACAAGACCACCAGGCGCCACTTTGATGGGTGTTGAGTTTTCTCTGTATTTGCCAACTACGTCGGCCGAGTTCGCGCTTTTTGCCAGAGCAGACAAACTGACGAACAAGCAGGGGCGGATCCAGGTTTTTTCTGAGGGGGGGGTCAGCTTCTTTCAATTATGATGATGATGATGATAGTTGCCTTTCTCATTTACCGAAATTCACCGTTTCTGCTCATGATAAACCCACGTTTTATACGGCAAGAGCAACACCTGTAGCCCACCGTGGTGGCTCAGTGATCAGCTCAGGCGTTGGGCTGCTGAGCACGAGATTGCGGGATCGAATCCCGGCCGCGGCGGCCGCATTTCGATGGAGGCGAAATGCAAAAACGCCCGTGTGCTTGCGTTGTAGTGCACGTTAAAGAACCCCAGGTGGTCCAAATTAATCCGAAGCCTTCCACTACGGCGTGCATCATAATAAGAACTGGTTTCGGCACGTAAAACCCCAGAAAGAGGAAGAAGACCTGTAGCGAAGCCAGGGCCGGTATTTTGTAGCGATGCCTTTAATGTCATAATGCCTTTTCGCGCTTATCGCGCTTGGTCAGTGGTCAAAGCGACGGTCCGCTCGCGTTATCAACATTGATATTGTAAGGGGACCGTCGCTCTGACCACTGACAAAGCGCGATAAGCGCGAAAAGGCATTATCACTTTAAAGGCATCGCTAAAAAATAGCGGCCCAGGTATCGTTTTCTCCGAGCATATAGGAAAAGGACGTTACCCAATATAGCCATGTGCTTGGCGGCTGTGCCTGATAATGCAGGGTGTTCAAAATTAAGCTTTATGCTTTTCTTAAAATTAGGCACTGGGAGGCACGCGAAGACCACCTGTGCAAATAAGTTATGTGGCCAAGGGGGCACAAAGTGAGATGATAATTATCGCTGTCAGCAGCTCAATTAACTAAAATTGAACAATTACTTTTGGCCGACTGCAGTGAGTGGATATGTTTATATTGAAAACTTAGAGGCAGTCGTGTTTCTACACAGTATCAGTCGCAAGAATTATTCTAGCGTGTTCGTTCTCCGAGATATCCGATTCCAAATTCGACGCAAGAGCGGTTTATGCATTGCGTTGCTGTTGAAAGGAGGCATTTTTAACATCTTCAGGGCATTGACATCTTGATGGGTGAAGTGTTTTCATGAGATTTGTGCATGACAACACCAAACTTAAAGCGGCAGTATGAAATATTCGTTAGCATAGCTAAAGAGGTTTCTGTTGTTAATGGTGCAGTTGTCGCTCTTGATTTCAATAAAACTTACAATACTTGGAAATAAGCAGTCACTTTATTTGCGTAACCCAGGCAAGGACCATGCCCGGTCGTCTAGTCACCATTACGCACGCGCACTGTCCTCCGGCTTCTCCGCTCGCGCCATTATCTCGGCATGGCAGCTGCCGCCATCTTTACAGGCTGCGTGGTCGCGTGTTACGACAGCGGTTACGGATTCTTCGATTTTTTTTTCGCCAGCCGTGAGGGGAAGGGGGACAGTTATTATCTTTGCCTCCGCCCCGTTGTCAGACTAAACGCCGCACGCAACAGCCGCGTCACATCAGGCAGGAGCTTTGCGCCGTACCTCTCTTGCATGCGTAATCATGCGAACGACAATAAAAATTTGGAGTTTGATATCTCGGAGCACAGACATGCTAGAAGAATTCTTTGGAGTGAAACTGTGTAGAAACATGACTGCCTCTAACTTTTGAATACAAACATACACACTTACTGCAGTCAATAAAAAGTTCATTATTCAATTTCAGTTAATTCGGCTGCTGACAGCGACAATTATCATCTCACTTTGTGTCCCCCTGGCCACATAACTCATTTGCGCAGGTGGCCTTCACGTGCCTCCCAGTGCCTAATTTAAAAAAAAAACATAAAGCTTAATATTGAACACCCGGTATGTCTAGCCTGTATTGTTTCTGAAAATAAAATTTTGTATGATGTGTTGCAGGTTCGTTATAAATGCGTAAGCACGGGTCCGTCTTTGGAGTTCTGTTGGGACACCTCGATTTCCTTAAGGAGATTCTTTGTGTTCGGCTGAGATACCTTCGTTTGCATTGGAGCTCCAACGCGGAAACCACTACGCTGGTGGTTTACGATATGCGAATCACCGCGTATTAAGACTCACAACGCCATATACAAGAAGACCGATGTGGCGTAGTAGCCGAGAGCGCGAGCCAGCGTCTTCATGTTTTGTTTCCCACGCGACGTCATCCTTTTACACAAGGCGCGCATCTGCACCACGCGACGCCATCCTAGGCCAGCGCGCTGCCGTTGGCCGCTGACGTCACGCTACCCCACTTCGCAGCCGCTGCTCGAGGCTTCGCCCCGCTCCGCGAGAACGCACACTTAGACAAACGGATCCGGCGGCTTTGAGCCTCCTATGCTTAATGTACGGCAATAAAACTGCGAAGTTACAATGAAAAACTTGTAGCGTACGAACGGTACTGTGCTCGTGCTGGATATTGTCAACGTGTAACTGTGATCGCTGTGATAACTGTGAGTGCTACAGTTAAAAAAAGTTGCCTATGCGTAGTTCTTAGTTTAGCGGTTAGTTGTTATTATTTATATATGAACACTTCAGAAAGAGATCTCTTTCATTGAGCAGGTTGGTCGCGGAACCAATGACAGCCATTGAGGCAACCGATGACACCACAAGGGGGAACTAAGTTGATCAGGTGCGAAGGCGCTGGCGCGGACGTCGGCGTGCTTGGCAAAAGGGACGTCCCCTCGTTCATTCGACGCCACCGACGAGACGAGTAAGGCACGGCCGGCGCCAGGAGGTCCAAGGCGTTCATGAGAAAAAATAACTACGGCAACTTGGCGACACCACAACCGTACAGAAAACAGCTAAGCTTGTGAGCGAGCTAGCTTTACTTCTACATGGCTGATATCACTGGTACTCGCGAAAAATACTTTTCAAGAATGCTGGTGGCCATATATATATATATATATATATATATATATATATATATATTTGCAACAGGGCATTCCCCCTGTCAGCGAGGGGGCGATGCAGAAATTTGAGGGGGGGGGGGGGGGTCAGGACATCCGGACATCCCCCCTGGATCCGCGCCTGCGAACAAGTATGCGATGCATGCGACATCGCAGCGATACGAAGATGCAAGAAATTTCCCTTGACAAATTTTGTTTAGCTGCTGCGAAACCATTTAAGACAGTAACTCTTTGAGCGTCTGGTCATGAAGGACGCCCAGTGATATAGGCCTTTTCATAACGTCCTTGCTTTTCCTTACTATTCTGCGTACCATTCAACATTGCAATTAAGATGTATACATGAGTGATTGCGTTTTAAAGAAACCTTGATTTTTATCGGTGTTTTGTTGTAATTTTTTTGGTTGCAGACTAGAATGGTCAGCATTAGGGGATGAGTAATGCGCATACGAAAGTGCAGGCAACATGTTCTACGCTAAATAAAGCTTGCAACTAAGTAGTTATGTTTTCTCTATTCTATAAAGCATGAGGCATACCCCATGCTTTATAGAATAGAGAAACGTCACTTATCGGTATCGTACATTGGGCGCACATTAAAGAAACCCAGGTAGTAAACATTAATTCGGAGTCCTCCACTATGGCGTGCCTCATCACCACATCTTTTAAAAAATTACTGTTGGCTTTTGCGTTTCTACGTGGGCCTGCACTTTTTTTTTCTTCAAATTAATAAATACCGGATCTGAAGAACCACTTCCTTTATATATATATATATATATATATATATATATAATACAACAAAAATAAAGAAAGGAAATGAAGTGAATGATAATGAATGTAGATTTATTTATTATTTTTCATTTTTGACACCCTCAATCATCGAGGTATTGCAGGGGGAGTGGGTGACAATATATAAACATAGAAAAGAACAGAATGAAACGTGCAGCATTATATAGTATTAGCGACAAATTGTAAATCAGAAATGAAAAAAAGCAAAAAAAAGCAAAAAAAAAAAAAAAACGGCAGGCATCGCGACACGTGTAAAAAGAAAAAGAAATGAGTGGGGAGGTGAGATACATGATGCGCTTGATCAAAGGAAAACAAACTGGAAGCATTTCTTGAGGACACATATCAAATTCGCTGCCGCTCAGAAAAACCACAATGACCTTCATGGCTTAACAAGCAGAACATTTTGAGCTAAAAGAAGACTTTGAGAAAAAACCAAGTTGTTGATTCGCGCCATAGATGCAGCCGTTGACTGTCTCTCTCACGAAACACAAAACACGAGATCAATATTATTCAGCACTGTGCAGTTCTCACAATCAGTGTCAGAATTAGCTGGCGAAGGTGTTGAATAAAGACCACGCAAAGTCTAACTCCATAGAGAAAGCTTGCGTGGCTTCTCCAAATGTTGTGTGTTGTGCGAAATGCAAATTATGGATGAAGTAGGTGCAATCGGCGACGACGTTGATCTGGCTGGGTCCAGTAACCTGCTGTAGTGACGCGCACGACGTGATGTAACATATCGGTAGCATCTGGTCCCGAAAATTGGATTGAAATGGAAGCAGAATTGGGGAGCCCTCACTTTACCCCTGTGTCAACGAGCTCATTTCCATGCGCACAATCAGGATATATACCTCAGAAGAAATGTGGGCGTCCCTTTGACCTAACACGTTCCTCCTCGTCGACTAGGTCTGCCACTCCTCTGCTTATTTATTCAACACTGATCTCGTGCCGAGCGCTACCTCATTGCACATGTGAACACATGGCCCCCATATCAGGCCTGGTTAATCCCCAGTGCGGTGATGTTATATGCTTTGAACAATTTTCTGGACCTGATCTATAATGTCATTGTTGGATTTAGAAATGCTATTCCAGACGACTGACGCGTATTCGAGTTGAGGAAAACAGATTGTTGTGTACAACTTGCGGAACGGTGTAAGAGAATTGAATTCCCTCGATAGTCTGCAAACAGAGCCAAGAGAGCGCACACCCCGTATTGCATATCCCGCACTGAGCAGGCAAGTGTAAGGTTTTATCAGAAAGGGCACCGAGATCATTGATCTCACAGACCTTACACCAGGGTTCAGAATCTACAAAATAACAAAAAGAAATGATTGCTGTTTTGCATTTGAAAGTCACGACTTTAGTCTTAGCAGCATTTAAAGTGAAGTTATCTTTGCACCATGCAGAAAAAAAAACAGGTCAGACTACAGGATGCGACAGTCTTCAATGGCATGAATTCCCTTAAAAATATTGATCTCATCGGTAAATAGAACGAAAGAAGAATTCCGAATAACGGAAAGAACGTCATAAATCAAAATTAAGAAAAGGAGTGGTCCTAATACTGGTCGCTGAGGGACGCTGCTAATTGTCGTGTAAAAAGACGACGTTTGCCCATTGATGTTAACATAACATGATCTATGAAGAAGATAACTGCTCAAGAGACTGCATGACAATTGACGAGTCAACAACAACAACAAAAAAAAGCGCGTAAGCTTGATCAGAATCAGTAAGTGGCTGACTACATCATAAGCTTTGCTGAGGTCACGGTAAATGGTGTCAGCTTGCCCCCTTTGAAGTACCAGCCGGAGCGGAGATCTGTTTCATGAATGAATTAATAAACTCTTATTTCCCTTTTTAAGAAAGGGGAGGGGCCTACATGTGTGTGTCATGAAACTTGCCAGATTTGTGATAGTAGAGTGACCGGTGAGAAATCTATGCTGATTTCCGAATCAATGAGTTCTTCACAGTAGAAGACAGTATGTTGTGAAGAGCAAGCTCAAAATCCTTAGACGTCGCACAGAGAAGAGAAATCGGCCAATAATTCGAGACATTGGTTTAAATACAGCAAAAACACGACCAGTTTTCAGCATGTGAAAGCAAGTGGAAGCATTCAAAGAGTTATTAAATGTAGATGTCAATACTGTGGTAAATATACTGCCGTAATCTCTTACAATTGCGGAGGGAATGCTGCAGGACCACAGGATAAGGGAGGCTTCAAGCTCTTAAGGCCTTCGCTGATCAGCTTTTCATCAAACAGCACAGCACTAGATGTAGGAACCGTGAAGGCTGCTGAGTGATACCAGAGTTGAAAACTGAAGCTTTATATAAGGATGAGTAATTGGCACCAAACCTTGAGCAACTGCTTGGACTTGTACTCCACTAGAGTCGAGCAGGCGAAAACAATCTTCACGTTTACTAGAGCGCTTGCGAATATACTTCCAAAATTCCGCCGGTATGTGGGAGGCGCTCTTCTACAAGAATGCAAAAAATGAGTAATACAATATATAATAATAATATTATTAATAATAAATAATAATAACTACAGGCATCATCATCAATCTTTATTTTGTTTGCCTAGCAAAAATCACAGGTCTAAATACTCGCGCCCAAAGAAACAAAAACAACAATCATAAAATGGTCAATGAACTACGACTAAAAGATACATGACAATAGACTGTAAAACAAGAAGATCCTGATAAACAAGCACATAATAAGGAACAATCAATCAATAAAACTAAATCGCATACTTTATACAATAAACACACATGCGAAAGGAGGGAGAAAGTATGAGAAGATAGGAGTGGAGTCAGCTAAAAGAAGGCTCCTGACAAAGTGCGAAGCTCGGAATAGAAGGAAGGCAACATGTTGTGAAGGTGAAGAACATGGCCATTATATAAACTTTCCGTATTGTCGAGAGGTGAGTGTCTACTGAAAAAGGCAGAAACGTGGAAGGGCTTGTGTTTCCCTGGTAGTCTTCTGCGGAACGCGCAGTGAAGCAGAAACTAGTATATTCTTGTATGCAATAATTCTATGATAATTTGATACAAAAAGAGAATACATCTGCAGCTACGTAACAGTAGCGGAGGATGTTTATTCAAACTTCAAAAGGTTCTTGGTGCACGAGGGCAGAAAATTATGTTTATATACAGTCATGAACTTTTTTTTTCTGCACACGCTAAATTAATATGCTATTTGAATTGCTCATGCCATTCCACACCACTGAGGCGTATTCAAGTAATGGAAGACATGTGGATGCGAACCATTTGAGGAAGGCAAGTGGGGTATGGAAGTAACTTGTAAGCCAGCAGACGGAACGGAGTGCACGCAGACCTCGTGATGATAGGCGCTTATAGAGTGGCCGGAGAAGAAATTACTATAAATAAAGCACACCGAGATCGCTTATTTCAACAAACCTGTTCAATACTGTATAATCATCACAAGGGAAGACAATATTATGGGTTTTACGCGAATATGACATAATCCTTGTTTTGAATTAGTTTAAAGCAAGCCTGTTTCATTGGAATCATTCGGAAAATTAGAATGGGTCGGATTGCAAAGCATGGCAGTGCTCATTACTGGGTATCTAAACTTTTGATATCATTGGCGTAGAGGAGAAAGGAAGACTTCTGGATTGCTGAAGAAATGTCATTGGCGAAAATTAAGAAGAGAAGAGGACCTAAGACGGAACACTCGGACACACCACTAGATATCTCATAGACAAAGATTTATCATTGACGCTCATGAAACAGCACCTATTGAGAAAATAGCTGCGTAGCAGATCTATAGAATAGCAGCTTCAACACCACAATGTGCAAGCTTCTCGAGCAGTAGGGGCTGATAGACTACGTCAAAGGCTTTCCTGAGGTGGCCGTAAATAGCGTCAACTTGCACCGTTTGCGTAACGCGTGTGGAACCTGCATCATAAAGCTGACAGTATTGGTGGTAATTAATGATAATGATAATATTAATAATATTAATTTTAATAATAACAATCATCATCACCATCATCATACCCCGAGCAACTAGCGAAGGCAGTATCAATAAACATAGTGAAGCAAAGCAACGTGCGAAGGGTTCCGGAAGCAAAGATTGCAAAGGCGCACGAAAGCTGATATTCGCAGGCAAAGAGAAATAGAAACACCATAGAAGCACACACACAAAAAAGAGAAACGAAAAGAGATGTCGACAAAGTACATGTTTTATATGAGTCTGCGCTTATCCCACTCCGTGGCGGTCGCCGTGTTCTTTGTGTTTGCAGCACGCTCGGACGACAAAGGGCACAAACGAACAAAACACACAAAATCTTACATAGCGCAGTCACGCTTATTAATCTCTCTTCGTATCCACCGGTGAAAAAGTTTTGATTGAAGCACTGCCTTCAAGCTACGACGAAAGCACTGACGAATGAGCGAACGGAGCGCATGCGTGATGTTCTCCTTGGCCGTCGACCTCTGTGCTGCGTAGAATGAACTACCGGGCGAATCTGTACAGGAGGATGATACCGCCATCAAACGACGACCGGCAGTATGTTGTAACGTAACGGCGTCTGATATGCGGTCTCGTTAGAAATGGTAGCTCGGACGAGAACGTCGAGCCATTTATTTTTCTCGCTAATTCTTCTTTTTTTTTTCTTTATGCCAGCATGTGTGTCGGCGGGTATATGCAGGCACGAGTAATCATATTCGCTTCGCGATGCCATGCAGAGCCACGCAAGAAGAGTCATTCGCAGGCTAGTAGAATGTGAAATGCCTAAAGAATTACGAGTAAAAAATATTTTTTCCTTGCTTAGTGCCAGAGAGATAAGTCAGAACCCCTAGGATTGTGAAATTACCATATTAGAACCATAAAAACAACAAAAATAATAAGAACACGTAATAAGAATCTTTGCCTGCTTGGGCGCCGGCGTGCGCGCCGGCGCTTCCATTTTAATGCGGGGCTGCCGAAATATCCGGAAAAGGCTTTCCCCGTATAGATGAACCGTATTCATGACGGTCTTCCAGCCGTTCAGAACACTATATTTGCTTATGAGTACTTTATGAGTGCTCTTGCTCGTGCAAGCGCACCGCCTTTTTCTCGCAACGAAAATTTATGAGGACTCTGACGGAAACTGCGATAGCGCCGCTTTACCTTTCAGGGGTTCTGTGAACGCGTCCGCCGTGAACATTTTGTGTTTGTAGACGCAAAGCGATATAATGTTTAACTATGTATGTCACTGAATGTACTTTGTTTTATATAATTTCAAATGAACAACAGCAATAAGAGAGAGAGAGAGAAACTGAGAGAAAGCTACTTTGTACACACCGTAATCCGAGAGAGTATACGTTTTTTGCTGAAATCATATTAGCCGCTTTCACCAAGCGATATAAAATAAAAGCTAAGCCACCACAATGATCTGGCTGCTAAGATAATAAAAAAAATGTTTTGCTAAATTTCGAACGTTTTCTTTTTTTCTTTTAGAAGGCGGCCACAATTACCGCCGATCCCACGAAAACACAGTGACGCCTGGTGTGCCGGAAGTGTTGAGGTTTTGTGCTTGTCCCTGTACATTAA
The DNA here is from genome assembly GCF_013339745.2 of Dermacentor silvarum. Lineage (NCBI taxonomy): Eukaryota > Metazoa > Arthropoda > Arachnida > Ixodida > Ixodidae > Dermacentor > Dermacentor silvarum. The sequence goes on from NC_051154.1 coordinate 115,661,767, forward strand.
CAAAAATACGTGATTGCGTCGAGGGAACTCTTTTTTAATTATTAGTTCAGGAGAGCGTTTTTCATCGCCGCCTTTCCAATATTGTCCTTGAAAAGGCGATATAAATTAGAATCCTTTGTGTTTCCAAACATGCCGTTCCTTCGGTGGTGCTTTATTGTACTGCCGCGTTTCGAATTTTGATTGGAAAAATAAATATGTAAGTATAAAACTTAGCTCGCTGTGACATCCTTTCTATACGACTGCAATTCTCACTGCTTTAGTCATTGTGAAAGCGAAGCGGCCTCTTTGAAAGGTTCGTAACTAAGCTGTGTTATAAGTGATTTATTTTGATTAAGTTTTATTTTGTTCCGGGACGCAAAATGACGTGAATATCAGTTAAACCCAAGGACACTGTAATAGTTCCTTGTTTCTGGAGAACAAACTTTTTCAAGCACCGAAACAATTGCTTTATTACGCTCTGCGAAAGTTCTCTCTTTTTCTTAACAAGAGAAGAAAAAAGCTTTCACCATTCACCAGCTTAGGCACGATGGGAAACTCAATTCTCGCTCACGTTCTCTCGCGCTTTGCTCGGTTTTTCTAATGGCGGCAGTTTCTTGCATGCACAAGCCGCGACGCAGGCATTTGCGTGAAACGAAGGGAAGAATACTCCATGGTTTGAAAAGTTACGTGCCGCAAAATCACGGCCGCGTGAGCAACAAACAGAACAACAGAAACAGCGACACTGTACGGAAAAGTAGCACAGTGGCGATAAAAAAGATAGAAAAAGAAAAAAAGTACTGCGCATGCTGTGGAGAAAACAGCGGAACCCATCGTTCATGGACAGGTGCGCGTACGCGGTCTATGAGCGATGGGTCGATAAGACATCGGTTCAAGCATACAATATTTATGAAGGATAATCGGTATACATGCTACCGCAAATGTTGATGCGGTACGCCTGGACCATAAGAAGCAATTCATCATTCCTGTGTCTAAATCATCATCATCACCACCACCACCACCATCATCATCGTCACCACTAGCCTGTTGTTCGTCCTCTGCTGGATGAAGGCCTCTCCAAGGGATCTCCAATTATCCATACCTTGGGCTAGCTTAGTCCAACTTGCCACCGCAAATTTCCTAATTTCATCACACCACATAAGCTTCTGCCGTCCTCGACTGAGCTTCCCTTCTCTTAGAACCCATTCTGTGACTCTAATTTTCCTCCAGTTATCTACGCATTACACCGTGTCTAAATCACGGTGGTCTAAATATAACTTCAAAATTGGGAGTACGCTCGCATTCGCTACCACGCGACTAAAGGTAAGACGGCGCTCCAGTTAATCTCTAACGACCAGTTAATCTCTGACTGAGGCAACGACCTGTCAACCATATATACAAGAGCGACCACATTAAAAAGTAATTTAATGAGTTACTCCAATTCAGCCCTCAACTAACTTAAAAGACTATAGAAGAATCGAAAGCTGTATATGGGCGAGTTGTCTCACACGGGCGCTTCTTCGCCTCACTTTTCAAAGCGTGAATGCTTACCAACTCGCTCAGCTTACTGTCGTTACGAGGTTGCCACGTTTCGAGCAATCTCAAGAGCGCATGGACTTCGAGCGTCACTTCTGTCACGCACGGGGATAGCTACTGTTTCTCCCTTAAATTGAATTACTAAATGATGACGACGGTGACAACGATGTTATAACAATATTAATAACCAATCAATCAATAATTTATTTACCGTGCCCGGAAACAACCTAAGGTTTAAGTGCTGGCGCAGGCATACGCTATGAAAAAACAAAACAAAAAAAAAGCTGCAGGGGAATATAAGTAAAAATAAAACGACCAATAAAAAAAAAACAACTTCGGAAAGTAGAGTGTATACATACATTAGAGCACTGCACGGGCTCGGGCTTACCCGAAAGCCCGAGCCCGGCCCGGCCCGAGGGCCGGGCCGGGCCGGGTAGCACAGTTTTTTCACGGGCTCGGGCCGGGCTCGGGCACGGCGTGTGCTTTTTGACTCGGGCCCGGGCCGGGCTCGGGTTTTTTGACGCGGGCCCGGGCCGGGCTCGGGCTTTCTGGTGGTGTGCATGTAACGTGCAGCGAGTTTTTCTCGGGTGTCTCAACTCTGAAAAACATTATTTTTCGGTCTCGGGCCGGGTTCGGGCCGGTTTCGAGTCGGGCTCGGGCCGGGCTCGGGCCTAAGGTAAAGGGGTGGCGGGCCGGGCCGGGCGGGTAACGTAGATTATTTCCGGACCCGGGCCGGGCCCGGGTCTCGCCATAAAAGTTTTGATCGGGCTCGGGCGGGCCGCCCAACGTAAAAACGGGCCCGGGCCGGGCCCGGGCTGAAAAAATCGGCCCGTGCAGTGCTCTAACATACATGCCGCAAGGTGAAGTTCAGCAATGTGTGAAGCTATGACAGCCGCGGCAGCCGCATTTCGATGGAGGTGAAATGCAAAAACGCCTTTCTGCTGGCGTTGTAGTGCACGTTAAAAAACCCCAGGAGGTCAAAATTATTCCGGGGCCCTCCACCACGGCGTGCCTCATAATCAGAACTGATTTTATCAGATAAACCCAAGAAGGAAGAAGAAGCTATATGGCACAAAAACGCAAAGCTCGGAAAAGTACAATGACAGCGAGTTGTGAAAAATATCAAGATCATAAAAGTGGGTGGCATAAAGACTGTATTCTGTGGATAGTTGAGTGTTGGTGATGACAGGCAGGAACATAGAAATGTCTATCTTGCGCGGAATACGAAACATGATATAACTGGGGAGTTCGGGGCGCGTGAGGATACCGTGAAGGAGTTTAAAGAGAAACAGTAGGTCAGCATGATTACGTCGGCATTGAAGTAAGGACAATGACAATGATCCAACAGTGCTGGAACAAGGTCCAGTGTCCATGTTAGCAAGCGGGGATGTTATATGCTTAGAAACTTTTTCTGGACCCGATCTATAATGTCACTGTTGGATCTAGAAATGCCATTCCAGACGACCGACGCGCATTTCAGTTGAGGAAGATTGATTGCTGTGTACAACTTGGCGGAACGTGGTAGAAAAATTGAAATAGCTCTAGAGTCTGCAAACAGAGCCAAGAGAGCGCATATCCCGCATTGCCACACGTTTAGTGTGAGCAGAAAAGTGTAACGTTGTATAAAAAAGTACACAGACATCATTGATCTCACGGACCTCACACAATGATACAGAATCTACAGAATAAGAAAAAGAAATGGTTGCTATCGTGCGCGCGAAAGTCAGCATTCAAGGTGAGCACCATAAAGAAAAAGAACACAGGTCAGACTGCAGGATGCGACAGTCATCAACAGTATGAATTTCCTTTAAAATCTTGATGTCATCGGCTTATAGAAGGAACGAAGAATTCCGAATAGCGGAAAAAACGTCATTATAAAACTTTTTAAAAGGATGGTCGACTCTAATACCGATACTTGAGACGTCGCTAGTTGCCACGTAAAAAGAAGACATTTGACCATTGACGTTAACACAACATGATCAATTAAGAAGATAACTGCGCAATAGACTGCCAATTAACGAGCAAGCACCAAAGCGCGTAAGCTTGATCAGAACCAGTGAGTGGCTGACTACGTCAAAAACATTGCTAAGGTCACTGTGAACGATGTCAACTTGCCCCTTTCAAGTACCGGCGCGGACATCTGCGTCATGAAACTTGCAAGATTTGTGATAGTGGTGCGGCCGGTGAGAAATCCATGCTGATTCGGAATCAATGATTTGTTCAGATTAAAAAACAATATGTTGTGAAGAGCAAGCTCAAAAACCTTAGACGTGGCACATAGCACAGAAGTCGGGTGATAATTCGACACATCCGTTTTACAGCCAGGCTTAAAAAGGAATAACACGAGCCGTTTTCCAAATGGGAGGGAAAGCGAAAATATTCAAAGAATATTAAGTATAGATGTCAATACTGGCACAAATATACTGCCGTTAACTTTTACAATGGCGGGAGAAATGCCACCAGGACCGCGGGATAGGGAAGGCTTCAAGCACTTAAGGCATTCTCTGATGAGTTTTTTTTTTTTTCAGACAAACCGCACTAGATGTAGGAACCGGCATGTACTGCTGACTGACGCCAGCGTTGAAACCTGAAGCTTTATATAAGGATGAGAAATTGGCAACAAAACATTCTAAGACTGCTTTGACTTCTATTCTGCTTCTATTCGTCAATTCTACTGCCGTCGAGCCGGCTAAAATACTCCTCACATTTACTAGAGCGTTTGCTGATATACTTCCAAAATATTGCTGGCAGGTTTCAGGTGATTTTTTGAATATAATAATAATAATAATAATAATAATAATAATAATAATAATAATAATAATAATAATAATAATAATAATAATAATAATAATAATAATAATAATAATACATTTCCAAGGGCATGGCACTTTGTTCTATATGCCGTAAGGACTATTAGTGGGTTAAGTGAAGGGGAAGGGGCTTGACGCTTTACAGTAACCCGATTAGTCCGGCTTCCAGGTCGAAGACCCTCAGGCATCGGAAGACTTGTCTGCCTGGGGTGTAATCATCCCCTCTTTGTGAGGGGATGCACGGCCGCATTGTTTCTTCCTGGTATTTTGGAAGCCCCGGCACTGCCAGAGCTAATGGCAGACTGTCGGTGGTCGTCCTGTATTGCAGGTCGTGCAGTTGGCGATGGTGTTAGCTTCTGCTGCATTTCCATCATCTTCTTTGGTGAGAGTCTCCCTTACCTTTTTGGAGATGTATGCTCGCCACTTGCATTCGATGTATCCAGCTAGGCTGAAGCCAAATCGTGTTTTGTGTACCGATTGTACGATCCGCGGTGCAATCCCCTGGGTAGTATATGACGGTTCTCGGATATCATCGAGCGTAGAATCTGTTTTGCTGTTTCTTGAATTTTGTAGCGATAGATACATTACGCCAGGTTTTCGCCTCTTCGCCGTCGCCGCACTTTGAGCCAAGGCTGTACTGTGAAGTCACACCACGGCCCTCGATTCTCCAGCAACTCGGCTCGTCCATCACACCCTAGATAGCACAAGGCCTGTTCACTCCTATCCATGACGTCATGCTACCTGGCCCGACTGCCACAGAATCTAATGGGGACGCTCCTGAGTAAGCAGAGGTGATTCCCTATATAGTCCCTATATAGTAAAAGTACCGCCATCTACTCTTTCCTCCACCGTCTCCTCTCCTAAAGCGCTTGTTCTTTTCTTTACTTTTGCTTGCGAAAGCAAGTCGACGGTGGCGCCCATAGAAAGTCCTCGTTGAAGCTTTCAAGCCGGGTCCGCGCCGCGGCCGCCGCCAGCGACTGCGGCTGCGCAGAGTGACTTTCAACATGGCTCTAAGGCGGAAAAAAAAGAAAATATAAAGAAGTGAAAGCACGCGCTATCATCGTCCAATCGAAGATACAGGAGAGAGAGAGAAGTGGCCTTGATCAAAGGATGGCGGTACTTTTCCTATATAGGGATTTTAGCCGATGGGCGCTTGCTGCACCCTCTGTATGACGTCACACCGCGCGCTCCGAAGCTGTGACAACGGGGAGCATAGGAGAGGAGAGCTCGCGTCACCGCAGACATAGTCGAGGCCGCAGTGTGGATGGTGTCTAACAGTGTGGATGGTGGTGTCTAAGCCTAAGCGCAGCCGGGGGTCTGTAGCTATCGCTACTCGACTAGGTTTAACCTAAGCTAAACGAGAGCCAATTTTTTCCCACCGCTTGGTCGTAATCCTTGTACGGCGCAGCTGTAACCATGGCAGGCAGAGGACGTGCTCGAGTGGGTACACCTGGCCCAACCTACCGCCTGTATACTGCGCATGCGCCGACAGTGAACGTGTTTTCCGCGTTCGTGCTGGAGAAACGCGGGTGGCGTCGGCAGCAGCTCGGCAGCAGCTCGGAGACACTGCGCGCAACCGGTTTCCGCCGCCGCGCCGAGATCTACGCATGCGCCGTGATAACGATTGCATCTGCGCATGCGCTGACCTTGAGGCAACAGCTATTAAAGCGTGTGCGCGGCGGCGCTCGATCAGTAGAAGCCATGGGACGTCCAAAGAAAGTTCGTACTCCCGAAGAAGAGGCCGCACTTCGCGATAAATTCCGGGAAAAGCTGGGGAACACTTGGTAGTGCTTAGCCTAGCCCAAAAGCCAGGACTAGCTAGGTGCCCAACAGCTTCGCATTGCACCTCCAATGCTAAAGAGACACTCTTGCGCGTAGCGGATGTCTTGAAGTTCAATCTCCTTCATGCTTGGCGGGCTGCCATCCGCTATTGTCATCACAGACGTAAGGTTCGTCGCAGTGTCAACAGCAGCCACTGCAGCCCTGAGCGTCGTCTGGTCCCCCCCGGCGTCTTTGTACATGGTGTTGTCACCGCTGTTCAGCGTAGACATTGTTACAACGCTGGGACAACACGCGACCCTGGCACGTTTACGGGTGCCGACAACCTGGACGTCGAAGATTGGCTCAGGCTGTACGAGCGTGTCAAGAGAAAATGACAGGTTGGATCAGACCCTTATGTTAGCCAATGTGATCTTCTACTTGAAAGGCACGGCAAGGGTCTGGTTTCAGACACACGAAGAGGAGCTAACGAGTTGGGAGCAATGCAAGAAAAAGCTCGTCGACCTTTTGGAAGGACAGTTGGACGACAACGAGCCGCGAAGAAGGAACTTGGAAGTCACGCCCCGACGTCAACGGAGTCATACGTGACGTATATTCAAGACGTTCTTGCCCTTTGCCGCAAAGTGGACGAGCGAATGCCGGAAGATGAAAAGGTGAATCATGTGCTGAAGGGCACAGCTGACGACGCCTTTAACCTTCTCGCGTACAAGAACTGCTCGAGCATCGACCACATCATAAGTGAATGCAAACGTTTGGAAGAAGCTAAAGGCCGTCGAATTGTCCATCAGTATACATACCCGTCTTCCAAATACAGCCGCTACATCATCGTGCGAAGACCATTCCGTGCCTCACCCGACCGCGTCCGAGAACATTGTGCGCATCGTTCGCCGAGAGATAGAGGCCGCATCACCGGTTAACTCCCAGACGGGGGTTAATTCCACGTGACGTCATGCATGTTGGCCGCCTTAAACACTACCAGTCTTCGTCCACATAAGACACACCGGGACCGTGCTTCCACGCCGGAGGGCCATATGTTACAACGCTGGGAAAAAGGTGGAGGAAGGAGGGCGCGAGCTGGTGTCAAAAGACAACGACGTTAGGGACTTGCCTGCGCTGCCTGTCTTTTGTATATCAGCTGTAAATAGATTTCACTGTTACTTTAATCCTTGTGTCACAATATTTTCTCGACACCTCAGGCTCTCGTCTAGCGTTGAGAATGGTGATTTTCTTAGTCATCCTCTCTGGCTGCGGCTTGGCGTGCGTACTTTTGATCTAATCCCATGGGTATGGGCCCATGATAAAAACGAGCCGTGTGCCATACTGGAGATTTTCTGAGCTTTTCATTCCTTTTCTTCCGTATGGTCATGGTTGATTCGAGCGCGTATAGGCCAGAGTAGCGATGCAGTTCATCTAGCTTGGTGTGTATCTGGATGCCCGTTATCAGTCGCGGTTTTTTCCTGGGCATGGTCTCAAGTTTGACATCCTGTCTCATAGTTAGGCCAAAACAAAACGTCCCGCAGCATGCCCGCGAAACGGGTATTGCTGTCACCAAGGTTCTACCAACCTATTTGTGCTCGCTCCAGCAGCGCTGGGATATGCGAGTGAGTGAGTGAAATAACTTTATTTAGGTCCAGAGAAGACGCAGGGTAGATCCCGTGTCACCCGGCTAGTCCCCCGTAGGGACCGCCAAGCCGAGCTTGACGGCCCGATCGTGGGCACTGGACGGCCAGGGTTTGGTCGTGGAGTTCGGGGCTGCCCAAAGGCGCAGCCCACCTATTCTAACCTGGGATATGTACTTTATTATTTGGATGAACCACTTGCAAGTGGGCACAAGCAAGCAGCTATGGGCTCGCCCCTCCGTCTTCCTGAATAAGTAAACCGAGAATTCGGAAGCTTCTTTCGATCGGTATCTGCATTTTTGTGCCACCGAGATAAAGTAACACCATGGCGCGTTCGCTTTCCTACCACCGGTTGAGGATGAATTTAGTCTTCTTTATACTGACGGATGCGTCCCTGTCACCTTCAGGTATTCCGCCAGCTCGTTAAGGAAACAGAGAAAGATAAATGAAAGGCAGGGAGGTTAACGAGGACTAAGCCAAGTTGGCCACTCTGCACTGGGGGAAGGGGAAAGGGGAGGAACAGATTAAGAGTAGAGAAAGTCCACTCTTGATGTCGCCGACGCTGTGAGAGTTCTCTTCTCTATGTCACACACGGTTTCTCAATCCGGGAGCTTTCAAAAATAGCAGCAGTGTCTTTGTGACCTTTCTAAACGCCTCCGGTGCCTTCCCCAGTTGTTTTCTGATCATTTGGCTTAGTCTACTTTGTCACATCATCAGCGTACATTGTTAAGATGGCACATTTGACTTCTTGTTCTCGGTAAGCCCCACCACTGGTTTTCCTTCCACTACTTTTTTGCCACTTTTCCGCGCAGAGGATGGCTTGAAGTTCTATCTCATTCGTGCTTGGCGGGCTGCCATCCGCTATTGTCACCACAGACGTAAGGTTCCTCGCAGTGTCAATAGCGGTGATTGTTCCACCACTGGAACAATCGGTTTTCTTGCGTTTCCGTCTTTTCATGTTGTCCATACATCCCTTGCCCTTGTACAAACCTCGCCTGAGCTGCCTGAAAGTGGTGCACTTGTTCTTGAATTTGATAATTCAATCTTGTGAGGGTCATTCGCTCAAGCAGTCGCATGTCGTTGACGCTATGAATATCTGTCTATGGTTGGCTTGCTCTGTGGGCATCTTTCCTGATGTTTCTATTGGGTGACTACAGCGCGCGTCCAGTTCGTTGAACTATCACATTTTAACCCCAGCAGACTTACTTCGTCGAGAAAGTGCACTTTGTTTTTGTTGTTGAGGTTGCACAGCATTAGCCAGGTGTTTCATGGAGCTCCTCAGTCTCAGGGTTAGCGTTTACCCAGCGGCTTGGAGCTTGACTAAGTAGGTCGGTGGAGAGGGGTTGGAAGTGACAGGCGACGTTGGCCAAAAACAAGACATTTATTTATATCGTTACGTAAAGTGCGGTTAGCTCCAAAATCTGCTCGAGAACGAAAGGCGAAGGCGACTGGTACTATGTACAAAACTGCTATCTATGTATAAAACTTCTATCTCTGAAATAGTCACAAAAATCGCGCCAGAAGTATACGCAAACGTGTCCGCGCAATAGAATGCCGAGAAACACAGTGACAAGTGTTTTTGCGCTCGTAGATGCTGTACTCGAAAGTTTTGTGATAATGCAAACATAAATTTTCTCCTTTGATACAAAAACAGGTGCGTTCTTTTATCTCCTGGTAATGAATTCCGTTATAGGAGGCACAAAACCATTTATGTCACTGCTTGTATCACTACTGGAATTCCGAATTTTAAATCTGAGTAGTAGCATGATGATGATTATGAAGATGATAATTTCTAATGGCAATTCCTTTCGAAATGTGGCGGCGACAAATATTCAACTAGACTGGTCGAACAATCAAGTTCCGCTACATTTACATCGCAGTCCAGGATTTTACCTACGTGTTCTTGATATTTTTATTCGTCGTCAAAACCAATATCTGTAGATTGTAAAGTTACCTATGCCTGTAACGACTCCGGCTCCAATACTCTAAATGTCTCCTGCTTATCTCGACCACTGACTAGCTATCGCTACCATGTGCTTTGAATGTGAGCGCGTTTGGAAAGTGGATGTCTGCTACGGGTCTTGCTGGGGAATATCTTGGCATTCCATTGCGATGTGCTAAATAATTTCCGCACTTCTGCTGCAATGGACGCATGCCTCATCCTGTTGCGGATATTTGCTCCTGTATGCTTTTGTCCTCAGGCAGCCAGCTCAGGCCCCAAGAGCAAAGCTTTGTGTTATTGTTCATATTTTCTCTCCTGAATTCTTCCTGTCTTTGTAAATCTCAACGGACTCTTCTGTTTCCATCCTATGCACCCAATTAGCCGTACCTCTTACTTTCACCTTCGTTTTGATGACCTCGGGTTGCATATGTGTTCTTCCAATTACCCTTACGTTGCCAACTTTCTTGACCGTTTCCTTTATTGTGTGTCCACGCTTTTGAGGTACAACATGATGATGCACGATGATGATGCTTTTTATTGGCATACTCTCTTGAAATGGGCCGGCGACAAATAGACACCTAGCATGCTTGATCTATATAATTAGGTTTCACTACTCTATATCACAGTCTAGCATTTTGCCTATCTTTCCTTTTTCTTTTCTTTCTTCATTAAAACCTCTATCAATACGTATTACAAATACCCATGCCTGTAACGGTTCCGATTCTATCAATCGCTTCCCTGCTTTTTTTTCTCACCGTTGCTCTAAGCATCTCTTGCTGTTCTCGACTGCTGACCACTAAATGGCTCCATCTGCTTTGAAAATCAGTGCTTCTGGAAAGGGGACATTGCCTACGGGTCTTGCTGGGAGAATATCTTGGCATGCCATTACCATGACCTGAGTCGTTTCCGAACTTTTGCTTCAGCAGACAGATGCCTCCTTTTGTTTCGAATATTTGCTCCGATACGGGTTTTTCCTCAGGCAACCAGCTTGGGCCTCAAATAGTAAGGCAATGCCCTTTGTGTCACCCTACAGGTTTTCGTTCTTGATTTCTTTCGTGATATATTTGTAATCTTCGGGGACATTATTGTTTCCATCATTTGCATTTAATTTAGCACCTCTGTTTCTCTCACTTTCTTTTTGATAGTTCCTGGTTGTCTATGTACACTTTAAATTACACTGTGCTTGCATGGTTGCTAACTTTCTTTACCTCTTTCTACCTCTCGCTAACTTTCTTTACAATTCCATGTCCACGCTATTGATTTAAAGACATTTGTGCATTTTATCGTCATATTTCTCTTCATCCATGTTCCTGAGTGTTTCTGCAAAATGAATTTTGCTCTGAGCTTCTCTGACTTCAAAAGAAGCCGAACCCATCTTCCCACCTGCCGAGGTCGCGGGATTGAATCCCGGCTGCGGGGGCCGCATTTTTATGGAGGCGCAATGCAAAAACGCCCGTGTGCTTGCATTGTAGTGCACGATAAAGAAGTCCAGGTCGTCCAAATTAATCCGGAGCCCTCGACTACAGTGTGCCTCATAATCAGAACTGGTTTTGGCACGTAAAAAAAAGAAAAAAAAAACCATCTTCTCCTGCACTGTCTCATTTATGGTTTTACCGTGGGCCCCAAACGCCAATCGGTCCACTGATGTTTGGTTAACTTCTAACCCCGACAAGATATCTAATTTTAACCCCAGAATTGCATTCGTGAACGCTAGCGCTGGCACCATTACTCTTTTTCCAAATTACTCACACCACCTCATAGTTATTGCAGCCCCCAAAGTGCTCTATGTTTCATTATTGCGGCATTCTGCTCCCCTTCATTCTCAGAGTATGTTGGTAGATGTATGGGTCTTTCTTTCCTTCGTTTATGTATGCACCCAGAAATTTATATTGCTTGACTGTTGGGATGACTTCCTGGTAAACTGATACCACATCGTTACTGATCTCCTTAATAAAGAACATATATTCTCAATTTCTCAGCTAAAATTAAGCCTAGATATGTCGCTACACGTATTCGCAAATCTGTGTAAATTCCTTGCATTGAATGTCATGGTGAATGTCGTGCATGATGATGAATATTTATTAACCTAACCTTCGAGCGGGGCAGTAATAAATAGTCACCTAGCCTGCTTCAGCTAATCAAGTAATCTATAAATGCCGTGGGATTGTGGTCCTGCGCGGCGTAGTGGCGGAGCGCGCAAACTGAACCCGCAAATTGAATTTCATAAAGCTTTTCGTTCATAAAAGCTGTTTGGCAGTTGCCCTAACCAGGTTCTTTTACCAGTGGCGTAGCCAGAAATTTTGTTCGGGGGGGGGGGGGGGGGGGGGAGATCACATTGCAGCGCGGCCTCCTCCGTACAGAATTGTCGAGGGATTCAAAACATTAATAATACCTGCATTGCCATTGTCAACGACATTGTATATTAAATGCTGCAAAGGAAGTCTTGCACGATACGCACTATCGAGACAAGTATAATGTGTATTTTTTCATACAAGAATATATTCGTATGTCCCAAAAATTGTGGCAGAAATAACTGATATCAATGCTTCCATGTTTTTTTTTTTGTTTCCTTAATAAGTAAAGAAAATATCACGCGCACTTAAGAACTATATCAGTTCGAAACCAGCAAAGCAGTGCATGCGGCTGATATGACAAACGTAAAGGCCATGAAATGAACAAGTTGAGGACAAATATTTTGATGAATCTTTGTCATTCAAGAACCTTGTTTACATTTTTGTACACATGCAACGGCCAGAGAAAAACCTGAATGATGCTGTCCTTCGTTCCGATGTATTGCGCAGGAGCAGTTGTTACCTGTCGTGTATTGTGAGTAATTGCACCGAAATCATAGTCGCAACAGTGAGTACATATAAAAGGTAGGAGTTCTGCAAAATATACATTAAAAATGCGAAAATGCAATGGAATATACAAATGCGAAGATACAGCTTGGTGGTATAGCGGATCGTACAATTACAGAAAAGTCCTTTGAGATTGTCTTTGGTTTTCGAACCGTTGGTGTAACTGTGCTAATACGTGGTCCATAAATGGAATGAACCCAGTTTTTACGGAAATATTCCTGAGCATTTTTTGATGCAACGCTCCCACGATCCTGCTGTCAGACACCGGTTCGTCAGCTGGTGATTTCCACATCCAGCTTTCTTGCCAGTTCATGTACTTGTGTAAAGATTTTTGAGAATGAAGCAGTCGCATTCTTGCGGTCATTTTCGATCGCCTGCTGTACCACAGTTATGTTGTCAATGGCGGCGATCATGTCGATGTTCCTGGTCTGTAGGTTCTTTGGCAGAGGCGGAGTCACCGCTAACACATGCTCCGCCACATGTAGGCTCACAAGGAATGGCGGTGACAAAAGTGCCAACGCTAGACTATTCGTCTGAACTGGACTTTCACCACTGCCATTTAATTTTATCTCCTCTAGAGCCGCGATCACCGGTTCGAACAGATTGACAAATGAAAGACCTGCATCTTGTTTTTCCACCCAGCGCGTTTCACATAATCCCAAAAGTCGCTGCCTTGCGAACTCAGGACACATCAAACTTATCATTTCTCGTAAAACGTGTCAGTGGTTAGGAGATTTGCGGAAAATGTGCGGTGTTGTCTTCAGTGTTCCAAAACAGTTTCGGATATCTGTGATGGAGCACGCCGCACAGAGAAGTAGGATGAGAGAGTGGGTGGCGTAATGTGTTTGTAATGCGGCTGGATATTTCTCCCGAACGGCAGCTTGCCAACCATTCGTTTTACCAGCCATCGAGTTGGCACCATCATAACTTTGGCCACCGAGATCATGCATGTTAATTCCATGGTCTAGCAGAAATTTTATTATGGCAGTCGGCGAGGGCCCTGCCACTTTGGTCCTGAATTGGCACACAATCTAAAAAAACTTCTTCGATGTCGTTGGCATCCTTGTTTAGCTACCTTGCACAAACAGTAAGCTGTTCAATTCCAGCAATATCTGTCGCTTCGTCAGCAAGTACGGAGAACCACCCTGCAGCGTTTACTTTTCCAACTAGGCATTCTTTGATAATTTCACCACAAATTTCTATAATTTGATTTCGTCCATCTGGGCTTAAATACGAGGTATTACTGGGACAACTTTTCAAATGGTTCTTCAGATCTGTATCTCCACAATCAGCTCGCATGCGAAGAAGCGCTCTGAAAATAACAGTATTTTCAGCGGGGGCTTTGCTTAAGTCCATAAGACCACTATCCCTATGGCCACGGAGAGCCAGATCTTGACGCCCGAGAAAAAGATCTGCTTCAATAATAGGCCGTGAACTTTCTTCTGTTTTCTCTTACTTTGCCTGCCCTGGTCCAGCTGATCGGTCACATTGGGCGCGCTTCCTGAAAATGTTTGGAGAAAATTATCAGCTGCCAGCTGACAGTCGCGGTGATATTTAGTATTTTCGTGTGTGTGGAAGATTTCGAGCATGTGCTTCCATTTCTGAAATGGCTTGGACACGAGGGCTCCATTGTGCACATGTTTATAAGAACATGAGACCCAGAAAGTTTCGGAATTGAAATCCATGCGCTCCGTAGATTCTGCGGCCGCCATGAGATGCCACGACGCGCCCGATCGCCATCGAAAAGCCCTTGAAACTTCGTGCGCAGGTGGAGCTCCTTGCGTTATGTGACTCCAGGTGCATAGACGTTGCCACAAAATCCAGCCCGACTTCGGAATGTTCGCGCCGAAATATCTTTGCGAGCATGAAAAAGACATTGTAGAGGAAATGGAGAATGATTCCCGGTGCCGGTGGTTGTTTTGGTCGGCGGTGCACGACAGCACGAAAAAATTTTGGGGAGGGGCTGTAACCCCATCAGCCCCCCCCCCCCCCCTGGCTACGCCCCAGGGCTCCATCTCCGGGGGGAGGGAAGGGAGGAGGGAAGGGAGGAGGGGGGTTCTACTTCGTAGCGATTTGAAAGCGATCTGCGTTGGGTACAGAGTGCGCTGAGTGCTGATATCTTCGTGTGCGCTGTGTTCTGGCCGCTTAGTTTACGTTGAAGCGAGAGGCAGCACATAGATCAATACACTCGCAGATGCTGCCACCCTTTGTCACTCAAGCGTTTTGACAGCGAGGGTGCGCAGGCATCGAGTGAGATGTGTTCATGTTTGCTTGTGCGCGCGTGACACCATGCTTGGTAATTTAGTTAGTAAGCGAATGCTTACAAGTTTACATGGCCGATAAAGCTACTATACTCACTGTCTACTAATTTGCTACCGCAATCAATGCTTTGGCTTTCGGGCGAAAGTGCCACTTTTTTAATATAGTCTTGCATTATAACGCTCCCGGGATGGTGCATAACCAAAATTTTCAATGTGGCCTGGTGAGGGGCTCTTCAGGCTGTTCTACTTTGTAGTGGCTGAAGGGCACTTGGTTTCACGAGCGTTGGTTGGTTGCTTTCCCGTGTGTGTTGCAAAAGAAAAGCTTGGTTTCCAATCTATTTATTGTCTACGCGCGCTGGCCGTCGCTGTGATGCGCAGTGTCCGAGTATATACAAATATATGAAGCTGCTAATAAACATATAATATTCGTCCTTACTTTGTTTTTTGTCCCCGTTCCTCAAAGATAGAAATGTTCGTGCAGATGCAGAGTATACGGGTGCTAACCGAGGCCACCCGGCCTATGCTCCTTATCTTCATTATCCATTCGCTTCATATGGTTGTGCTGTACAGAAAACTCGGAATGATTGAGGGGAAAAAACGGTTTTGCTCGTTTTCTTTTTTTCGGTGCAGAGGAGGTGAAAAAAAGAAAAACAAACATTTAAATTTTCACATACACTTATACTTGCCATTCTCAGCAGCATACCATTCTGAAAGCGACGACGACGACAAGAAAACGGCAGCACCGTTATGAAGTGTCTTCACTGCATGCTTTCAGTATCACTTTGAAGACGCAGCATAGCTTTCAAACGTATCGGAATACAGGACGCCCTCTGCACTTTGGTCCAGGACTGGCGCCTGGGACTCCGCGAAGCATGTGGAACCGCCAATGTAGTGGCAAGTCCTTTAGCACTAATCAGCCCCTGACACCTATAGCTTCATAACGGCGGTATTGCGTTGCGTGCGAAAAGTACGGAAAGACAGAACAGAGTAAATAGCGCTACTCTTGACGAGCTACGCAATACCGCAGTTATGAACCACGACCAACTCAGCCAAGCTTATACCCTAATACCTATGACTTCTAGGCTGCTGCTGATACCTTCGCCACCTGCCACTTGTGAACCGAACTGGTTTTTGTTTGCAAATGTTCCTAACAAGGCTTGAAAACAGACTCACAAGTAAACGTGAGCGAAAATTCATTTACACACGATCAAATATAAATGTATAAGCAGTTGTGATAGACCTAATGCAAGTGTGTCCAGTGAGAGTGACTCAGACACTGAGTGACCTTTTTCTCAGTTATCAGATTAGAATTTTTCGTAGAAGAGAACAAGGTGTTCATTTCATTGTTGTCGCGTTTACTGCATAATTATTGCAGGTATTTGAGGATCAATATTTTTTACTGCTAGAATAATAACTATAGGCTACATTTACTAGCGTTCATTTTTCTAAAAATTTGCAAAATTTGCGGCAAAAGTGATTCTTTTTTATCCCGCTCAAGATTTCTGGAAATGTTGCATCCCTAGTACTGTTCTCTATAGAGAGAAGTAGCTGAAGAGAAGGGGATTAAGATTGACATAATCAGAGTTTTGTTTTCATTGGTTCGTATCACTAAAAGTACCCACACAACCGATTTATGGAAAATGAGGGTGCACTAACGAGTGTACTTAGCTACACGTAATTGTGCTAGCGAACCGAGGCGACGCCAGGAGACGGTATAAAAATCCATTAGCGACGGTATAGGCAACCAAAAGTAAGAAAGGCTAACAGGAGACTGTTCTACTAAGAAAAAATAAACGCAAGATACAGCGATCAATACAGATCTATCACTGTCAGCGACTTTTGTTCAAAAACACCTCCAGGCATTCGTGTGCTGTCTGGGCCACGCTGATGCAGATAGTTTGTGAAGAGGTATTGTGCTTTTAACCAATTTTACGTCTCCGTTAAACCAATTTAACGCCTCCAAAAAAGCCACGAGCAAGCAAGAAAAAAAGACAAGACGTCTGCGAATTGTGCACACGAGAAGTATTGAGTGCCGTTCCGTCCCATCTGTCGATCTGAACCATCTCTGTGTCAACACTCGAAACGAAAAAAAGAAAACGAGCACTCAGATGAAACATATTATCATGCCTCCTCAATTTCGCTCCAAGCGAATGGAGCGGAGGGAGAGAGAGAACAGAGAGAGAGACCAAAGGAAAGGAAAGAAAGGGAGGTTTGCCTGTGTAAGTACCGACTGGCTATCCTGTGCTGGGAAAAGGTGTAAAAGGAATAAAAGGCGATATAAGAATAAAATTAAAATATAAAGCGAGAAAAATTCACACAATAACGCGATGCTACGCGCTACGGCTTGCAAAGTCGGTCGCACAGTTTACAAGCGCTTAAGAACTTGAGCAGAGCCCTTAAAGCCTTGTGTGCCGAAACGCGTCCGGACCTAGAATATTTTCGCCTCTGAAGGGGCGATCGTCCAGTTTTTTGAGCGCGGTCGCAAGCACTTTTCTTTCCACACTGTAAAGAGAGATAGAACGTACATACACATGCAGGGGGGCTAACCAGAAGTAGTTCTTGTTGGTTACCATGCACGAAGGGTGGGTGTACGGGGGCGAAGGAAATTAAAAAAGAAAAAGATAAGAGGAGCACAAGCGAAGTAAAACACAAACCCAATCCAGCGGCGCTGACAGCATTCTCAAAGTATCTTATGCAGTCCCGCAGAGCTCAGGAACTTCGGCAGCGCAGGTATAGCCTTTGGCGCGCAGTTCCTTTTGGTGCACTTACTTATAACTTCGTGTTCTGATAGTGAACGATCGTCGAGTCTATCAAGTACTGCGCACATCCCTTGGGTCTCGCCACTGTAGCGTGTGAACAAACACCAGAAAGCATTACAAGAAATAATACTTTTATCCGGACTTCCGCATCATTTACATTCAAACACCGCCTTTTCAGAAAGGATCAGTAATTGCTGTACGTTCCACAGAAAAAAAGAAAAAAATGTTTTACAGTTAGCTGATACCCAACACATTGTTTTTAGCTTGTTCATTGATTTTTTTAAGGTCGTAAATCCTCTTTCACATGAAATTTTATTTTTTAAACTAGAGCATTACGGGCTTCCGAGGGCAGACGTCATCATTACACCGGACGTATCATTACATTGGACGCTATCACACCGGACGTAGCTTCCGGTGTGCTGCACGGTTCTGTCCTAGGACCATTACTCTTTTTGCTGTATAATAATGATTTACCTTCTAACATACCTGCAAACATACGTTTATACGCGGACGACTGCATGCTTTATCAAACTATAGGTTCACCTAAAGAACATATCCTTCTCAATGATTCTTTTGACAATTTCTGCCAATGGTGGAAAACCTGGAAAATTGCTATAAATGTCAAGAAAACCGTGTACACGTCATTTTGTAGGCGTTTGTTTTCATCCACCTACCCTTATGTATATACCGGTTGCGCACTGGAAAGTGTGTTCGAATATAAATACCTGGGTCTTTATTTTACTAATAACATGTCATGGTCTCATCCTAAATTATATTTGCAACAACGCACTTAAACATCTGGGCTACTTACGGCGTACTTTGCGCACCACTCCTTTAAATACTAAAGTAGTCACTTACAAATCAGTTATCCGGCGACTTCTGGTGTACGCCTGTGTGGTATGGAATCCACATAAGAAATCCGACACCATGAAGTTGGAAATGGTCTAGAAAAAAGCTATCCGGTTTATCTACCGTCGATATGACAGCAACTTTTAAAGAATTAAATCTAACAACTTTCAGCATCCGTTGCAACATAGAATCCCTAAAGCTATTGCGCTCACTAATTAACTCATCGAACACTTCTTGCCTTAGTGCATATATAAAATTTGCGTAACCTTCCTCATCTGGGAGGTATCACCATCTTAATATTGTATCATATCGGTCACGAACTGATGCGTCTCAATATAGTTTTTTTCCTTTACTCATTGAATGTTGGAACTCTCTGCCTGGTGCCATTCGTTCCCTTCCGTTGGACGATTTCTTGCTTAAACTTGAATGTAATTGATCTATCTTTTGTGCTGTTTATGTTTTTTTGCTCTCATGCTGCTTAAATTTGCAATTTGCGTACGCTCTACAACTGTATAATTCCCCACTCCTGCCATAGCCTAACAGAGCTGCAGCATGTAAAAAAAAATAACTGCTACCTTACTTAAGCCGACGTCAACAGTACGTCGAAATAAACAGTGGCGCTTCGTCAGCTAAATTTATCATAACAGGAGTCCCTCAACGGAGAATTCCAAGACCATTTCTTTTGATCTGAAAACGTCAAATGGCCCATTGGGCGAAAAAGCCGGCGTCTGTAGCAGCGAAATGGCACCTAAATTCCCATTGGCTGCGACGCCACGTCACTAGCGCGCCTCGACGAAGCGGACCGGCTGAATCGGAACCCCGGCTCGATGTCTTTCGCTCACCCCCCACTGCGCTTAGCTACTGCGCGCGCCTGCCGGCCTTAGTGGCCGCTGTTGCTTCCTCGGTCTTTCGTCGCGCAGGACGTCGGTGACATGCGGCGTCCTTGATTTCTCAGCAATATCGTTCAAATGATTCCGGTCAACAGCCAACATGCTCACGTAGAAACTGTACAAAAAATAATAACCTCCAACAATTTAATCGCAAAATTTGAAAACATGCCCCGCAGCAAAATTCGAAAACATTACTCGCGGCGCAAAACTCGAAGGACCGCACAGGGGCCTTCACTTGGACATTAAAGCTTTCGCATTCACAACTCGTATAAGAAGTGCTTAGGTGTACTGGTAATTTTTAAAAATTTACCTAATATAATGTCGTGCACAACCAACACTAAATTTATTATTTTTTCAATTGACAAATTACTTTCTTCGGGTGCGGATCAAAGCCACCTTGTAATTGCCACCAACAAAACTGTAAGCTGGATTCTCACGACGAACCAAATTCTGCGGACCAGCATGACGTTGCTGCATGCAGCGAATTGCGCAGCCAGCTACTTATCTGTTTCGTCCTTATGTGCAGCGTGATTGGGCAGCACTGAGACCCATTATGCTCATGCTCGGAATTAGGTCCGTCGGGGGAATCTAGCCTTAATGGAGCTTAATAAGTGGTCGGAGAAAAATATATTGAAAGTTGACGTCTATAAAACCAAGGCGGCGTTTCTTTTTTTCTTTTTTTTATCTTGTGAACGAGCTGCTTGACTATAGCAGGCTTATATTTCATGATTCTGAACCAATTTAGGCAGTGTATTAATTCGGTTCACGGTTCCATCGTTTGTAAAGCGAGTGATCTAATATGCAGGTATCAAAAAATACAAATACACGTTATCTGTGATGTGCGCCTTCCAATAGCCACCGAGTTAATCTTTTCTTGTGCGCGTATTCTAAATATACTTGGAAGGCTCTTTCTGAGGAGCTTTCTTGTATATTAAAAAAAACAGCGGACTAGCTACCCAACACCACAACAATATTCGTCGTTAATCAGTTGAACAGTCCCCGCAACCCGCTTCCCTGCTGCTCAATAAAGTAATGGCCACGAACATAAGATAGGAAAATATCACACTCCTAAACCCTCTTGACTGATACATTCACAGTATCATGAGATCTAATGCCGCGTTCAGTTTTTTTTTTTTTTTTGCCTGTGTTTGCTATGTACGGTTATAGCTCTTTTGACCTATCAATAGTGCATCGATCAGAGTGCATGTCCTTGTTCACCAAGCTAGTGTTTTCTTCCGTTTTTTAATTTTTATTTTCACTGCGTGGTATAACTTACGTTCATCGTAAAAAAAAAAAAATAAAACTGTTGCGATTCACTGCCTTCTTCATTGTGAAGTGGTGAG
This sequence comes from Dermacentor silvarum, assembly GCF_013339745.2. NCBI lineage: Eukaryota > Metazoa > Arthropoda > Arachnida > Ixodida > Ixodidae > Dermacentor > Dermacentor silvarum. Next base: position 115,682,389 of record NC_051154.1, read on the forward strand.
TTGAAGGCCAGTTGAAGCCAGTCCAGTTTTTTTTTTTTTTTTGGCTTGTCGAGTTTCTGTGCTCATCTACCGCAGATTTAAGTTCAAACGTTTTGAATGAAGATATTTCCTAATTATCGACGAAGTTCAGCCGATCATAGACTGTTTCTTTTAACAAAAATCTTTTGGGATTCCGCATAGGGGTTGAATTCACCAAGTACAGAATAACGATCGATGCTCTTCATTCGTAACAGGCGCTTGCCATTAGCCATTAGCCAGACGTCATCGCTCATATATATATATATATATATATATATATATATATATATATATATATATTTGTCAACAGCCCCGCGGGCTCACAACTGCTCTTCAGAACAGTTCTAGCTTACGAACTTTTGTGTGTGTGTGTGTGTGTGCATATGGACCCCGATTGGTCAAATTTTTTCCCTGGCGACCACTATACGTACAGGAGCTAAAAGGCACTACATTGAGTTACTGTGCTTGTAAACGAGACGTACCGCTTTCTCTGCAGGACATCTGTATACTGTTAATAATTTGCTGTTGATCATTATTGTGATTCAGAGTTCGAAAAGCATTCGTCACATGGGGGAGGAGCAGGCTCTTCACCGCAGAACCATTGAAAGCAAGTGTGTGCTTTCTACTATGATGTATAAAATATACCCCTGAAGAGATAATGTTATCGGCGAGTGTGTTGTGGTTTGGGACATGGTGCAGAAAATGCTCACATTGGTGATAGCGCAAGTTCTGAGTTGTTCATGGGTGAAATTCTCGTTCTTGAATCTCGATTTTGTCAGACACAGTAAGCAATAAATATATCAATACATCATTCAGGCGCCCAACAGAGTTCTGCCATTCTAGTTCTGCGGGCCTAATATGTGTTTTCGGAGACTGTGAGGAGCACAAGTGGAGTGAAGTGCTGCTTGCTGTGATCTTCGTTCACGCAAGTTGCACCCTCTCTATGCAATTTAAACGAGCGTGAGGTTTAGGGCGAACTCAGTGCGCCGCGAGTTCTATTTGAAGTAAAAAAAAAACACAAAAGAAACACCGCATATCCACGGGGTGAATGATGATGAGTGGGCGAAGCTCCGGAGGGAATCATCGGTAAACCGTGAATCTTCCGTGTAATTCGCCCAGTCTCACCGCACTAAATCGAACGATTGACTTCCACCAATGACACGCGCCATATGTGACGTCATTCCTATTTTATAACAGCGCCCTTCATTATAATTGCACCATCTCCCGCTTAAGGGGACGCTAGCACAAACGCGTTAGAAACGTGCAGTACTCTCTAGTAAGGGGGAGAGGCCACAGCGTCTTACGCAGCCGTTTACACATGCCGGAACGTGCACCGTGTTTGCCGACGCCATCACATGACTGCTGAGAGAGTATAACCCCCGTATTCATAAACGCTCCTCGACTTGAACTTGACTTGCCACCGCCTTCAACGCGTTTCGAACGCGCTGCGCAAGGCGGTGGCAAGTCAAGTTCAAGTCGAGGAGCGTTTATGAATACGGGGGTAAGGCGGAGAGGCCACAGCGTCTTACACCAGCTTCTTACACGGGCCGTAACGCGCTAGCACAAACGCGTTAGAAACGCGGTCTTTCGTTAATGTTGGGTATTTATTGTCATCGTGGTGCGTGTGTCCATGTGCGCTTCGTGGCGTAGTGGTTAACGCCGCGCGCTCGGAAGCGAGGGGTCCCTGGTTCGATTCCGCGCTACGGACACAACTTTCGCAATTTTTTTTTTTTTTTTCATAAAAGTAGACGTGGCTACCTACTACTACTACATAGTACAGAGGAGGGACAGGCCGACACCCTAAGGAGCTTCGCCCCTAAAATGGCATCAAAGTGCAGGCATTTTTCCCAACAATCGCCCACTTTCGTGCGCGGGAACACTTGAAATCATCCTGTCATTCAATTTTGTCACCGCTACGCAGCTACTTATTTGGCTAAGCTTTGTTTAGAGGCCGACAAAAACCACATATGGTACAATAACACAAGTCTTTTTGGCGAATGTATTTTCAGCTCATCCGGCGTTAGACCATGCAGTGCACGTGAATGCCCCTACACGGCTTGTGCCATCGAATGTTCCACTACGTGGAAGAAGGTGAAGTTTCACAAAGCGAGTCCAAAACAGCAAAACCGTTTTCACTCTGCCATAATGACTTTTTCTTCTTTTCTCTCTGCCAGAGTCCCCGACACTTTTTATTCGTTTTACTTGTGTGTGTTACCAAAGCCCCGCGCGCTTTAAGGCCAAACTTTCTCCGAGCTTTTGTGAGTCGTGCCAATGGGTGAGGGCGTAGAAATTCTCCCTCACCAGCCGCAACCGCAAAACTAATTAGCTTTGGAGAAAGCAAAAAGGAAAAAAGAAATTTCTCAGAAGAGGGGGAAAAAAGCCTCTTAGCGAGCGTCTCTCGCCATCGGTGCCGCCTTCTTGCTGCCCAATTCGCCTTCCAATCAAGGCTGTTCCGAGGCGGACGAAAATGGTCCACACTGTCCTCATTACCGCCTCTCCGCCTTCCCAAACCCCACTCCGGGCCCGTCGCGCTTTGCGAGCGCGCAACGCGGCGGGCACCCTGCAGTCCATCGCGGGCGTCGCAATTTCGTTTGCGCCTCATGAGATGCAGGCGACCGACCGGAGTGCCACCGCTGGACCCTGGGGCGCCGAAAGGAGGCCCGGAGTGGAATCGTTCTCAGCGCGTCGGAACCGTTGCCTCATGGGCGCAGCAAATCGTCCTCGCGCGTCGCGGCGGCTGCGCGCTCGATCGCTTCGGAACATTAAGTGTTCCCGCGACGATGAATCCCCTCTGTTGTCTGGCGGAGATCTCGCTTCTCGGTGAATGGGGGCCGCCTCGGTTCGGCGTCAGCCGCCGGTGACGAATTGGTGGCAACGAATTTGATGGGATGCAGTCTGCTGCGCGGGCGGCCGTTACGCCTGCCTTCTTCTATCCCAGACGGCGAAAGCGGGGCCGGTTGCTGCCCGCGTAAAAGGGGTCAGGTTGGAGTGAAATGAAAAAAAAAAACAGTTTGCAGTAATGCGTCATGCTCTCGGTGTAGTAGAATGCGTATAAGAAAGGGGATATTGCACCAGGAGAGTTGTTTTATTGAACGAGTAACGTTATGGAACACCTCCGGTGAAGCCATACATAGAGAGAGACAGAAGAGAAAAATAGCAAAGGCAGGAAGCCATAAAGAGGGACTAAGAAAAGGGGTTCAGGGCCCGGATCCCACAATGGTTTCATTTGTAAGGACTGTTTGCATGGGCCAACCATTTTCTAGACTAATATGCTCGCTTTAACTCTTGACCGCCGCTTGAATATATTGTATGTTGCATTGTGGATATATATATATATATATCATAAGAAGCCAACACACAATGACACCAAGGACAACATAGGGGAAATTACTTGTACTTACTAATTGAATTAAAGAAAGGATAAATTAATGGACATGAAAATGGATGAAAAAACATCTGTCCGCGGCTGGGGAACGATCCCACGTCTTCGCATTACGCGTGCGATGCTCTTACCATTGAGCTACCGCGGAGCCGTTTTCCCATCCACTTTCTGGGGTATTTACTTTTTTTTTTTTTTTTGCAACTAGAACTAACCATGGGAGTGTTAGCCAGCGCCATCACTCACAAACCTAGGCGGCGGATGTGGAACATGCTTTCTACCGCAGGCGTCACGAGCACGTGATCTTTTTTGGGTGATGGCAACTGGTCAATAAACCCAGATATGATACCCGAAGGCATTAATGTTGCCGGATTCGAACCCTCGTTATGTAATGAACGAGAAGAATGGGAACCGAGGGGCCCGATTTTTATTAATCATATCATAAGAAGCCAATAAACAAGGACACCAAGGCCAACATAGGGGAAATTACTTGCACTTACTAATTGAATTAAAAAATTATAAATTAATGGAAATGAAAATGGATGAAAAAACAACTGTCCGCAAGTGGGGAACGATCCCACGTCCTTGGTGTCATTGTTTGTTGGCTTCTTATGATATGATTAATGAAAATCAGGCCCCTCGGTTCCCTTTCTTCTCGTCCATTACATAACGAGGGCTCGAATCCGGCAACATTGATGCCTTCAGGTAGCATATGTGGGTTTATTGACCAGTTGCCATCACCCAAAAAGATCACGTGCTCGTGACGCCTGCGGCAGAAAGGATGTTCCACATCCGTCTCCGAGATTTGTGAGTGGTGGCGCTAGCTAACACTCCCATTGTTAGTTATAGTTGTAAAATAAAACATGAATACCCCAGAAAGGGGATGGGAAAACGGCTCCGCGGTAGCTCAATGGTAAGAGCAGCGCACGCGTAATGCGAAGACGTGGAATCGTTCCATCAGCAGTGTGTGCTGCCGTTTTCGTCAGGCAAAAGTAGAAGTATTTATGGGGCTCCTGGCAACCAATATATATATATATATATATATATATATATATACAGGGTGGCCCAGCTATCACGCAGCACGATTTAAAAAAAAGAGCAACCGCCGTTACGTGAAGCAAACCTAGTGCATATTGTTTACAGTACAGTGGAGTAGCCGCCAGTAATTTTTTCGTTGCTGATATTTAATAAGCTAATTGTAAATAATTTTCTAACTCGAGAAGTACTGCCCTAATTATCAAAGTGTGAATGAGAAAATTGAAGAGCAACATGAAAAACTCCCGATACAGCTTACTGCGGCTCAATACGTGCCTCATAAATGTGTTTTCCGAATGTGAAAGGAGCCCGCGAACACACGCAGAATTGCCGCGCGACTGGTCGTTCGAGGCACTTGTATCTGAACCGGTTCAGATACAAGTCTCGAACTTATATACCGCCTAGAATCTGCAATATCTTGCGATTATCGCAGCAATGACCACGGCGAACGTGCCCTTCCAGAGCAATGGTAATCGCTACGCAAACTGTGACGATTATAAGGCCTTCTAAAACGCACAGTTCGCGAATGATAAAAAGAAAGTCGCAGTTTCGCCCGAAAGGCGAAGCATCGATGGCGATAGCTAATTAGGGGACAGCTATACAAAGTCAGGATAGTAGTATTATCGGCCGTATACACGTGTAAACATAGGCACGCTAACTAAATTAACAAGCATGGTGTCCCGCGCGCACAAGCAAACATGAACGCATCTCACACGATGACTGCGGAAACTCGCTGTCAAAACGCTGGCGTGAGTCAGAGCAGCAGTAGTAGCGAGTGAATTAAGCTTCGTGCCGGCGATCGCATCAACGCGATCTTAGCCGCCAAAAACACAGGGAGGGCGGAATCTCCCCCCGCCGCAGATGCCTTTCAAGGCACAGGGGCGCGGGTGGGCGTTCGCGGCGCAGAACGCCCACTCCCCCCAGAGCCTTCCATTCCGGCGGGACCGGACGGCCGCAGTAAAGCGCGAGACGCACGGTGCGATTTTGCGTGCGATCCGTCGTACGACGCGTCGGAGTCCGACTTGCCGCATACGACGATTCGGGGCAGATATGGTACGAACGACGCGCGGTGCGTAGCTCCGCCCACAACCGGTGGCCCTGCATGGGCGCTCGGAATACTGCGGAACTTCGCAAAGTGAAAACAAACGTCTTTGCACAGTTCTCTAGTTTCGCACAAGCGATCACAATAAAAACGCGTCTGTGCGAGTAGCATAGACGTGTTTCCACAAGGCCACGTCCGCAGCAATCTAGCCACCGTAGTGTGGGCTCCGTCGACAGCCGCCGATGGCTAGGAGCTGCCAGGCCTAGCTCGCTGGGCCGTCGAATCCGACACCGGTGTCGCTTGCGACACGACCGCTTGTAGCTCGTAATAAACCTCCTACATTGGTCAGCACAACGTGTACACAGTTATCTCGTGCTTAACTTGCAATACATTTGATTTTATCGGCGCGGACGGAAGCGAACGATCAAGCCAAGCGAGCTTGCGATCGCAGGACACGGTACATAGGACTAGCTCGCTGGCCGTCGGATCCGAGGTCGACAGCCCTTGTGAACCGTCCGCAGCTCGTTATAAAGCGCCCATATTCGTCAGCACAATCAACATCTGAACATTTATGTCGCTCATAAGTGGCAATACAATTAGTTTTCCCGACGTCGTTGGTAGCGATGAGAAACCACGCCAGTCAGGCGAGCCGCTTCGCATAGACGACTGCTGCGGCGTCTGCGCTGACCGCTTCCAAATCGCTACCACGTCAACGATTTACTACTTCGCGGAACGTATTATAACGTCCACAATTTTAAGTTCACTTAATTCTATAGGTTATTTCGTGTCAGAAACAAAGTGTACGCGATTTTGTTACTCCGTGAGCGGCAAAGAGGCCAGCGTCTTGCCAAGGAAAAAAAAAAAAAAAGCACCGGGACGATCGGAGCGCTTGCTCGCCGGTCCCGCCCCGCCGGCTCTACCACGTGACCATTCATGCTCATATATCAAAGTGGGGCGATAGGAGCGCAAGGAACAAAGAAGGCATTTGCCTAAAATCCGGTCTCTACTCATAACCACTACAAATAGCATTTGACTAAGTCGTTAGGAACGAATTTGGAGGCTTTGCAGCAGCTGCCGTCTGTATTTAGAAGCCGAATTCACAAAGCTTTTATTTCGTAAGTGCTGCACCACGTTGGTCGGCAGCCTTCGATAATGATGTGTCCGTCATCATGTTAGGCTGGCATCTGCTCTTACGAACATTTCGAGCGTAAGCACTTTTCTTATGAATATGGGAGGTGGTTGAGTTAAGAATGTAGCGCATGGATACCTCGCAACTACGGCAAAAGGCACTCAAGCGCGTTGTTGTTTAAATCTCCGGGCCCGTATTCACAAAACGCTCTCATTCCTGAATCGTTGGTAATGGCAAATTCCATCCAGTCCTGATTTTGAACATATTATTGGAGAAGGCGGCCAGCCAATCCCTCAAAGTTCTTACGTACGAAAAGCTTTGCGATTATGGCCACTGATGTCACATTGGTACGTTAGTCTTCGCAGAACTGTCATTCTGCGCGATGTTCGTCGCCAACGGACTTTTTAGGCGAACGGGCAAGAATCATCGCAACTTGCATGTATATCACGTAATATCTACAGGTTGCCGGAAACCTGCAACCCGCAATAGAACAACTGCAAGTTGGGCAAGTCGGTCGGAACGGGTTCATTATAAACGATGCGAAAAAGAACACAAGGAAACAACGACAAGGATCCAACTTCGTAGTTGGCTACTAACAACGTGGTCGCGAGATCAAATCCCGGCCACGGCAGCCACATTTCGATGGGGGCGAAATGCGAAAAACAACCATGTACTTATGTTTAGGTGCACGTTAAGGAACCCTAGGTGGTCCAAATTATTCCGGAGTCCCACACTACGGCATGCCTCATAATCACATCGTGGTTTCGGCAGATAAAACACCATAATTTAATTTTTTTAACCTTCGCTTTAACCGTTATTTGCGTGTATCCACCATATTTTGCGCATCGTTTGTAATGGACGCTGTGCTCAAGCTACACGTGGTAGAAAACTTGTCTTACAAGGTCTTGCTGTTAGCGAATAAGGTTAAACAGCGTTGCGAACTTGACGCTTCAGTATTTTCTTTTATGATACCATTACACCATGCACATGCACATGAACCTGTAAAACACAGTGGCGCATTGCAAAAAGTGCTAAGTTCACTGAGCCAGGACGTAGAGTCCCAATGGGTTGCCGCCAGTAATGCTGGTCGCGAATACGGCTCAGTGAAAGGTTAATACCGTAACATGTGAACGCCAAGCTAAAACTCGTTAATGAGAAGCGGGGTGCGGCGCCCCTACGACGCGCAGGAGCTCTATAAGGAACATCAATAAGCCGGCGGAAAGGTCGGTAGCAGAAGCATCATGCCGGTGCCGACTGCGGCTTCTCGTGACATAAGGCGAACGACGCCCGCGTGCGTCTAGCAAGACCGCCAATGAAGGATGACGCGTGCCTGTTCCATAGATCGATTAATAATAACGAATTGGTGAAACTCGTTAGCGCTAATGCATTTTCAATGCAGTGCTCCGGGATCGCGGCGAAGGTTATCTTCGTAAACTCGGCCGGCTCATCTGTCGTCGGGATCTGTCTAACCCGTGGCGGCGACGCCAGGCACTCCGGCTGGCACCGTGCGGGTCTTTACGAAGCCGCGAATGCCTAGCTTTCATCAGTATAGTAGCGAGGCCTCTTTTGACCCACGGTGAGAGACAAGAGCGAGGCAAATTACTTTTTCCAGAGCAAAGTAATTAGCGCGAAGACAAGTCATTTTGCTCGCGCCTAGGTTTCGCGAAGTGGAGTTCAGAAAACTAATTGTGTTAGCCGCTTCCGCATTCCCCCACCTCCCTCTAATATTGTACAGTTGATTAAACAGTCATTCTCTGTAGCTCTGCCGGTGTGAATACGCTAAAGCCTGCCCGACTTGATGAACTGAACTGTACTCTATTCGATTCTTATTCTCCTTATCTTTTTTGTTTGTCTTAGCGCGAGTAAATGCTATGTGATATTCAAACAGGGCAAAAGTCTTCAGTGTGCTTGTTGTTACACTTGTGCTTTTCCAGATCACATGCAAGACACACGGTTTATTGATTTCCTAGTTATTGCTAAGATTTGAAGGGAAAACATAAATAGAACGGTCAGAGACAGGCTGGCAACGGCCACCCAAAGGGGCCTACTCGCTTCAAAGGGAAGTGGATAGGCAGGGTACAGGAAAGTAAGACAGATAACACAAAGAATAAGAAAATCAAAAAGAAAAGGGAGGAACATGCCAATAAATACTAGAAGAGCTCGACAAGCACTGAATTACTTGCTCTCAACAGAAGCCTGCAACCGTCAGCAGAAAACAGAGGCCTGCGAAACAGCTAAACTTACAGAAAGAGAGAGAGAGATAAATGAGATGCGAAAGGCGGGGTGGTTAAGCAAAATATAAATATCGAGTCTGCTACCTAGGACTGGGGAAGGGGTTAAGGGGAGACAGAAAGATAAAGTGGAAAATCACACAGCGAGAGAGAGCAATTTTTGTTACCCACGTGGTAAAGCCGGCGTGTTGCTGGAAGAGGAGGCATTTGTAAATTTATGAAGATATAAAGAAAGCCGCGTTTACGCACGCACGCACGCACGCACGCACGCACGCACGCACGCACGCACGCACGCACACACGCACACACACACACACACACACACACACACACACACACACACACACACACACACACCACACACACACACACACACACACACACACACACACACACACACACACACACACACACACACACACACACACACACACACACACACACACACACACACACACACACACACACACACACACACACACACACACACACACACGCACGCACGCACGCACGCAAACGCATAGAGTTGTCATACGTGACCGGACATGCACTCTTCCGACCAAACAAAACTAGGCCGCATTAGTTTGGGACCTGAGCCATAAAACTTACATTCATTAGAAATAATTCATAACAGCTCCGCCGTATGTTTGGTTTTCGGCCCAACTTGTCAACGCAAGACGTGCTTCTGCAGCTCAAAGAGGAAGTACTGACTGCAGCAATGCCGTGTTGCCCAAAAGCAATTCTCGCACTAGACCTAAAGGGAGCCTTTGACAACGTGGGGCACGAAGCCATATTATCCAATCTCAGTGACACGAATTGCGGCCGACGAACGTACAGCTACGTGAGGGCTTTTCTCACTGATCGCACAGCCACAATAGGGCTGGGAAATGTGAGGTCACAGTGAATAAACACACCTAACAGAGGAACGCCACAAGGAGCAGTGCTGTCACCGACACTTTTCAATGTGGCCATGATGAAACTCCCAGCACAACTCGAGAAAATCCCGGGGATCAGACATGCCTTGTATGCAGACGACATCACGATATGGACGGTTGGAGGGTCCATAGGAGAACAACAAGAGGCATTACAGGAGGCAGTAGACGTCGTAGCAAGTTATGCGGAGACATGCAGACTGCAATGCGCGCCGGAGAAGTCGGAGCTCCTCATAATCGAGAAGCGCTCACGAGGACGATCAACAGCCCCGGCACCAACCATCCACCTGCGAATAGGTCCTAGAGAGATTACCAAGGTAGACAGACTTCGGATCCTCGGCTTACACTTACAAAAGGACGGGGGCGGAGGATACGCCCTACAGAAGCTACAACACACGACCACGCAGATCTTGCGCATGATTCAACGAATTACTAGCAGGAAGAGGGGACTCACGTAACAGGACCTTATTCGATTAGTGCAGGCTCTGATTGTGAGCCGCATTGCGTACTCGGCACCATATTTAAATTTAAGGAACGCGGAAGTGGAGGTACTCGACCGGCTGATACGCAAGGCGTATAAGCAAGCGCTCGGACTCCCACCCGGAACGGCTACTTTTCGCCTCGAGGAGACAGGGGTGTACAACAACGCATGGGAGATCATAGAGGCCCACCTGGTAAGCCAGAAGGAAAGACTACTACGCACAATATCGGGACGCTGCATCTTGGAACGTCTTGGATATTCCGTACGGAAGACCAGCGCACTGACCAAAATCCCAACACGAATACAAGAAACTATGTACGTCTCACCGATTCCCAGGAACATGCACCCAAACTTCCACATCGGACGGAGACAAGCCCGAGCGCAGGCGCTCGCGAGAAAGTATGGAAACCACCCCATTGTCTTGTACGTAGACGCGGCCAGCACCGCAAGAAGCACCGCATTCGTCACCAGCGTAGTCGACAATCACGGGACCGAAATAAATGCATCGTCCGTTTCCAGAGTGAGCGCTGCGGAGGCAGAGGAACTAGTGATTGCGTTAGCCATCACGACGAGACCGCAGTGGGATTGCGTCATAGTTCTGACGGACTCTAAGACGGCATGCAGAAATTACTCCAGGGCCAAAATTTCCAGGGCTGCACATCGCATTCTGAATGGAGCGCACCAGCTGCCACCATACATACAAATCGTGTGGACTCCGGGGCATGAGTCCTTACGCGGCAATCAGCAGGCACACGCCTACGCCCGAGCGCATGCACACCGGGAGCCGCGAGATGACCGTGCCGAGCAGTTCCAACCAGAGCCCATACCATTAACCTACACTCACATCCTACAACCCTATCGCCTTTCACGAAGAACACTACCCCCACCTCATAATTCTCTGACGCGAGAGGAGGCCGTAATATGGCGAAAACTCCAAACAAACACATATCCACATTTGAGTCTTTACCACGCCATACACCCTGCGCTGTATTCCTATAAATGTCCACACTGTGATCAATGTGCAACACTTTCTCAAATGGTATGGGCTTGCGCAAACACACCACAGCTAACACCCATAACACACCCCACCACACGGCAATGGGAGGCAGCGCTGTCCAGCTCCGACTCGACGGACCAGCTCAACGTGGTCAACCGAGCGAGAAGGGCAGCTAAGGCCGCTGGACTCCTGGACTGAGGGGACCACCCACTGCAGAGCGGGGGAGCTACCTACGCTGGCGTGCTCTTTTTATTAAAGTTTATTCTCTCTCTCTCTCTTTCATCCTATCTCATTATAACAGAAGTGCCAGTATAAACAGCAAGAATTCTAGCATCGGCCTACCATTATTAACACACCGCCGTAAAGTCTATGTCTTTGTCTATGTCTATGTCTATGTCTATGTCTTTTTCAACACATCTTTAATCATCAATCTCCGCACGATCAACTGATTTTGCCTCCCCATTATGTCTGATCTCGGCCAGACCATCGTCACAAGGTTTGAATGCCATTATTGCAAAACTAACGCTTTCTTTCAGTCATTTTTATCAAGATCCGATGAGTGGAGTCACCTTCCTGTGCACATTGCCAACATAGTTGACAAGGAAAACTTCAACAATTGCTTAGCTAACATTGTATAACAAAGCTGTTTTATTGTAAACTTTTTTTCTTTCTCTTTTTACAGCGAAGCTGTTAAGGGCTCACTCTTCGTTGGTTGCGTCCGGCAATAGAAAAAAACTCTCATTGGCCGTATGCTGTAGTGCGAGTGAAAGCGCGCGAGGGCGAGGGACGCGAGCTTTCACGGGGAGCGAACGCACGGCGGAGAGCAAGCGCGACTTCCTTGTGGAAGGGGAGCGGTGGGCGAGGAGGGCCTCGAGGCACCCTAGACTGTGCGTGTGCGTGCCCGCTCTCCCACTGCGGCGCATGGGCGCGGCCCTGCCGGCTTCTGCTGCCTGTGCCGCCGACTCTCTCTGGGCTCTCGCCCGCCTCCCCCTAACAGGGTCGACAACGGCGTCTAGCCATTCCGTCACGTAGCCAGCGTTTTGACAGCGGTTGTATGCGGTCACACAAACAACGCGCACAACTGTTGTCGACGGCGGCGGCGTTTTGCCCGCGTTCGTCACCTACGCACGCGGCGTTGGTGACGTGCTTATGAAAAACGTACCAACCTTTGCCGTACATCGTAGCGACCATAAGGCCATGGTTCCTGGGGTCACTAAATAAATGAAAACCACCGCATCATATATATTTCTGATTCTTTAATAGTTTAAATAAGCAATTACACCATCCCATCTGAATAGTCATAATTGGAAATACATAATTCCCACAATAGTACAGCTTCGCTGGTCTTCCATCTCCACCTCAGTGGAAGGGCTGACAGTTTTTGTTTGTATGTTGTTTTTCATACTGTCTATAACCACTCCCCTCTGTAATGCTACTTGGCCTTAATGGTTAAAGAAATAACTAAATAAATAAATTTCGGCATGTGGCTGATGGGTACATGGCACGCGCCGTCTATGTGACACTGTCAGCTTCATTCAAATGACCATGTCGCAGAAAACATTTGGACGAGCGCGAAAAGCTTCGTTGTGTAGAAAGATTCGGAAAAGATACACCCTCGTGAAGGAGGGAGGAGGCATCTCAACCCCTCCATGAAATTATTTTCGAACAGTATTTAATATCATAAGGTATGCGTATGTACATTTTGCTCCGTTCTGTGGAGGACAAGAAAGCCCGTGTACTCGAGAGGCTGTCGACAGATAAGTTTTATTGCATTCTTGCACAATTATCGAAAGGCAGGCATGTAGACGACTGCTGCAGTCATCGATTGTGCATTGGATTGCGTCAGGCCTGTGCCTACATCAAAGTTTTTTTTTTTTTATGCTTATCTCGGAGTAGTGATAAGTGCCTCGATTGTGGAATTCCCGGAGACAGAGCGCAATAGAGAAAACAGACCACAGACATAAAGCATCCAATGCCAGGACGCGTGCTTCCAAGGTCGGCGCCAAATTGGTTTATGGAGTGAGCCGGGGAGAACTGTCCAGCCCCAATATTTCGTAAGTTGACGCAAAGAATGAGCCTCCTTAGCAAGGGCATGGGGAAAACAAAAAGGTACGGTGTTCGGCGCATGCAAGTGGCAGCAGATGTCAGTGACGAGCCGACGAGTCAAATATGCGGGATAACAGAGATTTCCCAACACAAAGTGATGTTCACAAACATTGACGATGGACAAGGACCGGTTGACGCCAAGCTTGTTTTGTGTGCGACGTTCAGACATCCAGACGCGGTCGTATGCCCCAGAAATTTTACGGCTCTTCTTGTTCTGCCTTCCTTTGCAAAGTAGTTGCCCCACCGCTGTAAACCTTGTCTCTTTAAACTGTGTTCTCCTTGGATGTACCGCACGTCACATCATGCATCGGTATGTTTACTGTTCGAAGTGAAGGTTTCACAAACGAAGTAGCTCCCTCTTTGCGTAGCAGAAACTTTGCACCTTTTGATTTGTCTTTTTTTTTTCTCTCGCCTTGTCCTGCAACCTTCAAGAAAGTTACCGAGGCCGCACGCCTTTTTCGTGGAAGCGTCCTGCTCACGCTCATCGCTCTCTCAATGCAACCTAATGCTTTCAGTGGAGGAAACATGCTACTTCCCTCTAGGACATAGGTGATCACATTTTGCTCGAAAACGAATAGCCACGCATCAAGCGCTGCGACTCGCTTTTGAAAGATTGTCCCATGCCCCACGTGGAAGCTCGTACCTCGAAAATGAATTACGAAGTTTTTACAAGTATGCATGTAATGAATGCACTCTTCCAATGCTGCCATCTCTTCCATATATAATGAAGAAATATGTGCTCGAGTATTACTTGCGTATAGGAAGTGGCTACATTTTGGTCAAGTAGCAAACATCGTCAGTTAACTCCACGTATGAATAAAACAATGAAATGCAATGCGTAAAAAAGTTTTGCAAGTAGAGGTGTGTGTGTTTTTTTTTACATAGAGCAGGAACTGGGAGTTTTTAGCAGAAATTATCAGAAAGTCCTCCATCACTCCCACCAGCCCAGTAAATATTCAATGGTGCATGGTAATTTGCTCCCAAATAGTTATGCAGTAGATCAGGCAACCCTGTTGAAAAAAAAAAGATAACAGGTTTATATTCACAGAAATCACTTACGCTAGAATTGTTGTAAGAGCAGATGCTAGCCAATCATAATGTCGGACATATGGTTAGTGAAGGCGGCCGGTCAGCGTATATTGAAAATGTAGAAGTCACAGCGCCTTGGCAACCGCGGTTGAACACGATTGGCTGAAACGCTGCCGGCGACGCTCTGATGTCACGCCGTAAGGATTATTGCCTTTGCGAGTCCTCCACGATAGGTAAGGCTAAGGTTAGCTTAGACTAGATTAGGTTAGCGTACAAGGCGTTATGTGGAGCGGCGTGCTCTCACAGTGGTTGCAAAGGGCTTCGAGCGTCGCCAGCGGTGTTTCAGCCAATCGTGTTCAACTGCGGTTGCTAAGGCACTGTGCCTTCTAGATTTTCAATATATGTGGCCGGCCAATATCAAACAGTACTTTCTAACCAAAAGCTGTTGTGAATTGGGCTGAAAGATCTTCGAGCTGTTATTGACTGCTTGTGTCGAACATGTCGGAAATAAATGAAGACTTGAATGAAGCATCCGCATTAGAAGACCAACTCTTGACCGTCCAGCGAGCCGACGAAGCCGCCCGAGCGTAAGGCCTCGTGGCCGAAGCCTAGACCGGTGCTAAGGCCCTCCCTGAATTAACTTCGCAGGACTCTCAATAAAGTTGTTCAATCAATCAATCGATGCATGCCTGCTTTATCTTCTTTTTTCGCTGTTGTTTAGGGACGGAATGCACTTAAGCTTTTTTTAATGCGATAGCAATTGTATCGTCACTTATTTATAGTATTTAAAAATAGGTATTTAAAAAATGCTTTAGTAGCAGTTAATTCAAAATGTACTTGTATTCAGTGCCTTGAAAAAAGTTTTGAACATTTTATTTCCTTGATTTCTCGCTTTTTTTAAATAAGTACAACACTTTAACCTTTCTCAGTGTGATGTGCTCAAAGGAGATCGCAGAATAAATATTTTTCCTAGCTCTGAAATGTTCATTTGCAATCTGTACACAGAGCCCAGCTGCTAGGAAATGTGACTGAAGAGGTAATAATTTTGACAATTAACACTGTCAACAGGGCAACACCAAAGTCCTGTGTCATATACCTGAGGACAGGGTCACCACAGCCGTGTCGTAGGAGAACGTCATATATCTGTGATATATTGACGCGAAATAAGTTGGCACGTGGTGACACTGGCCCCTTGAGGCGAGAACGACGAAGTTCGTGGTTGCGCGCGCGCTCTCCGAGGTCCAGCCATTATTAAAGCCTGACGTGTTTTTTTTTTGCCTATCTGTTGCTGGTCAACTATTCTAGCTGTACTAGCTGGGTGACAATATTACATGGATATACAAACCGCGGACATCCTAATACCACTTACACAGCGCTACCGAACGTGTTCAATTCGTGCACATTGGGTGCGTCGGGAACACGCGCTGTGTCAAGGTTACATTTAAGGGCTACTGCATCCCCGCATACGTCAAGGTCGGTCACTACCGGCACGCATTTCTCCCATTTATTCCAAAATACACTTCAGAATAAAATTGGGTTGGAGTGCATACGGCAGGCATTGCCAAACTCTCACTGGGAACTTACCACTGTCTTTGAAAAGAAAGGTGTACAATCATTGCATTCTACCGGTGCTAACATATGGGGCCGAAACTTGGAGGTTAACAAAGAAGCTCGAGAACAAGTTAAGGACCGCAAAAAGAGCGATGGAACGAAAAATCTTAGGAGTAACTTAAGGTAACTTAAGAGACAGGAAGAGAGTGGTGTGGATCAGAGAACAAACGGGGATAGCCGATATTCTAGTTGGCATTAAGCGGAAGAAATGGAGCTGGGCAGGCCATGTAATGCGTAGGAGGGATAACCGGTGGACCATTAGGGTTACAGAATGGATACCAAAAGAAGGGAAGCACAGTCGAGGGCGGCAGAAAATCAGGTGGCATGATAAAGTTAGGAAATTTGCAGGCGCAAGTTGGAATACGCTAACGCAAAACATGGGTAATTGGAGATCGCAGGGAGAGGCTTTCGTCCTGCAGTGGACATAAATATAGGCTGATGATGATGATGATGACACTTCAGTGCTACAAGTGCCTGAAGCTTAGACACGTGAAGGCCGTGCGTGCAGGCTCAGTGGTGTGTGCCCGTAGTGCGGAGATCCACACAAAAGACACTTGTCGTGTAGCCATCTTCAAGTGCTCGAACTGCCAGGGTTCACATGACGGCACTTTGAGAGACTGTGCTCAAATTAAGAAGGCTTCCGCTATCCGCAAAGAAATAGTAAGGGAAAATTGGGCCAACAGACAAGCAACTGAACCTCTCTGGCGTCACCGACATCTGCTCCGACGGTCTTCCAGGCAGACTATACGGCTGCTATGACGTAGTCTACATTCCCTGGGTATAGGACTACCTTTCCAGCGCTGCACACATCCGAAGTTGAGGGTACATCGGAGACAGAAGCCAGCAAGCTAAGTGACTATTTGTGGGCGCACCATTTCGAAGCGAATGCCAACAGAAATCATCATCATCATTATCATGAATGGCGTAAGCAGTGGCGTGATGCATAATGCCATACTCGGCTTAAAACGAGCCCTCTTTTCTCTCCGTGCCTCACACGCAAAGCTTACACTGAAGAGCAAGATGCCAACGTCCGGTGTGCATGTAGCATTCGGGACAGTGGACGCTGTCAAGCGGCACGCTTAGGAGTTGACTAATGCCGTTCTCCCAAGACTTATTGGAGAGATTGCGGGGCGTTGGGAGAAGCGCCGCTTAAGAACTGGCGCTGCCGTTGGCAAAAACACACAACCCCTTTTACTTCGTTGCATAATTGTGCTCGCTTCATTGTTTCTTTGCTTGTGAACTACCCCCTCCCCCACTCCGCTATAGGAACTCACAGTAAGAAGAAGATGAATGCTTACAAATATATTTGTTCTCGCAATAAATGGGAACAAGGTGTTGCAAGTGACAGTAGTTACGTAAGTTTGAGGCAGTGCCTGGCGCGAAAGTGGTGCCGATGTTTTTTGTTGATGAGTTTTAATGCTTCCCGCTCTTCGTCACTCGCGCGCCTGTGACCGTAATAGACCGTTTTATTGAGGGCAACACCTATGAGAATGATGATGATGATGATGATGATGATGAATTATTGGCATCCCCTTTGAAACGGGGTGGCCACAAATAGTCACCTAGCCAGCTTGAGTTACTCAGGTACGCTATACACGCTTTTTCATTCTTTGGTATACATATTTTAATGTTTTTTTTTATCTTCCTCGAAACGCCTCTACCTACCTAGGGCCGGTATTTTGTAGCAATGCCTTATGCCTTATTCTATACTAGTCTTATCATCCACCGCTCACGGCCGGCTGATCCCGTTAATAACGCGAGCGGACCGTTGCTCCGACCACTGACAAAGCGCGATAAGCCCGAAAAGGCATTATTACCACAAAGGCATCGCTACAAAATACAGGCATAGCACCGCTACCTAGGCCTGTAACAGGTACGGTCGTATCAGTCGCTTGCCTTCTTTTTTCCGCCAATACTATAAACGTCTCTTGCTTATATCGACTGTTGACCGGTTTATGCTTCCGTCCACCTTAAATCCAAGCGCTTCTGGGAGTTCTACGTTACCTACGGGTCTCACTGGGTGAATCCCTTGGCATTCCCTTAGGATGTGCAGAGTGGTCTCCGGATTTTCGCAGCAACATACACATGCCTCATCTTGTTGAGAATATTTGCTCCGGTATGTTTTCGTCCTTAGGCAACATGCTCGAGCCACAAATAGCAAGGCACTTCCCTTCGTGTTATCGTACAGATTTTCCCCTTCTAATTTCTTTCTTCTCATTTTTGGTAAATCTCCATGATCTTTCCTGTTTTCATTCTTCCATCCAATTCACTGTCTCTGTTTCTTCCACTTTCTTTTCTGATGACTCTTGGTTGTCTATTTACACTTTGAATTACCCCGTACTTGGTTGCCAACTTTCTTCAGCTCTTCCTCCATTCTGTGTCCACACCGGGCTTGCGCGTGTACAATGCTCAAACATGGTGAGGAGCCTTTGAAATGAACTTTAAAAGTGAGCGTGCCTAACAGGCCAAAGCGCGTACTGCTTGGCGGTGCCCTGTAGCAGCTGCCATGTAGACTTATCTGCGTTTCATCTCGACCAAGTATTTTTTAAGTGTCTTTACACTTGTACCATGTCTACACACACACACACACAATCCACTGCTTGTCTTGTGAGAAACCCTGCTATGCATAATGCACCAGCGATTTTTTTTTATTCTGGGGTCACTATTGTTGTTTCCCAATAATCCACTTCGTCAAGCGTGTTGCCCAGTGTCGCAATTGCATAACTGTATTCATTGTTTATCTAATATATTCCCACGCTAAGTTTTGCGTGCTCCAGAGAGGCTAATGTCCTGTCTCGATTTGTGGATTAGTCGTCGTGGCAGCTTTTGGCGTCGAACTCCTTCACACCAAGCTATCGCCTGTAAAAGAAGTTCATGCACTTATATCTACCATAGGCAATACACTCAAAGGCGCTCAGACGACAGCCGCACATCGAGAGTCACATATAGTGACAACACGAGTGCATCACGTAAAACAGGTCATGAGACATCCCTCGGCAGACGGCAAGAGAACCATGCCCCTTGCCTGAAATAACTAATACACTAAAACAGGGAGGGATTCATGCCTAAGTTTGTAAGCCACGCTGGGAGGTGTTCTCCAACCAAGAATAAAAACGACGCCTTCAAATTCTCAAAGTTTGTTATATCTACACAGAATGTGCAGACTAAATTTCCTACTGCAAAAAAGCCGCTCCCCTGCGGTTCACTTGAGCGGTTCTGAGCGCAGAAAAATAACAACGACAACGCAAACGCGCACCTCTTCCTTACGCGAGGTGGCCTTTTGCCTTGGCGTTTCACCCCTCGTTTTCTTGTTTACCACTTTACCAAGTGCCTTGCGCTTGTTTGATGCCTAGGCATTCCGCACCAACGCTCGCAATAAACGCGCCTCTCAGGCAGAGAAGGCAGCCGCAAGGTTTTCTACTCACGTTCGAGCTGGAGGCGGAGGGAGGAGCTGGGAGACGCCACAAGTTCAGAGTTGAAAGCTTGGCAAGTAAGCCGGGCCTCGTGGTGCCATCTTTGGAGCTTGTCCAACGTCGCCCAGCTACGCGTGACGCCGTCCCGGGCATCTGACGAGCCTTCGGTGGCCTCAAGAGGCGTGGGCTGCGACCCGCCCGAAAGCGAGAGACTCCACCGCAGGCTGGGCCGCGGCTTGCCTGCATTGAAATGAGTGAAAGTCGCACGCGGAATTCTCAAATGGCTGTCTGCGAGAATGGCGCTCCAACGAAGCCGCTCGAGGATTCCACCCCATTGAGAATTGCCTGCCCAAGGGCTGGCAGGAATTTGAGTGAGCCCCCGCCAAACTGCCCACAGCACGACCGAAACGGTGGACGACGCAGCCGTGTTCCGTGTCGGTTTGGCGGCTGTCGGGCTCTGCAGCTACAACATCGTCCTGAGCCCTTTCTTTGATTAGAGGTTTCATTGTTTAGCTGCGACGGTTTTCTAAAGTGCATACATTGTTCGCAATAAAGTAACGCTATTACAGGGTGCCAGCTTTTAAGAAGTGCCTATTTAAATTTTGATGTCCTAAAATGTTAGGCCAGGAATATAGCTGCCGACTACGCTCCCAAACCTAACTAGATTTCCTTCTGCACTCGGAAACCATTCAAAGTTGGGAAAATATTCATTCAAGCCTCAAAATCTCATCCATTGGAGACATACTAAATAAAAAGGAAAATGAAATGAAGAGCCCCAGTTTTCTTGCGCAAATAGGAACGTGTACATTCGTTTGTCTAATCACTGAAAACTAATTAAAGAACTTTTAACGAATGCAGTGACTTATGTGTTCTGCCACTACGCCGTGGCCACAAGAAACGCTGTTCAGTGAAAGACGTCTATTTCCGGTCGAGTAGTTTGGAACAGACTATCCCATTACCAAGTAATGGGGCTGGAACACAAATTTCAGCAGCGTTTTCAAGCCGCCAGAAGTAGGCAGTACTGCCGGCTAAGAATCTTGAGAAGGTGACCGTGTTATTAGGAGCACGGTGGCTCCTTGCTACAGAAGAAACTGTGAAACCCCCTGATGCAAGAGTACGCGCTGCCACCATTATAACCTACAGAGCAATTGGGGGTACCCTTCCGCCGTCGTATAATGTCGTGGTCGGCTGCATACAACTGGCTCTGTTTCAAACACCGTTAAAACATACGACGCACTACAGTATCGCTCCTGTAGACGGGGTTCCCGAAAAAGCGTCTCGGTATCAGTCCGTGAACGTCTTAATTGAAGCGCCAATGCATTGTTTAAGCTATTTTGGGGACGGATATCTCGAAAGTTGTGCTAGTCTAGTCTTAGCAGACATGACTCCACTGCTATATACTCTGTTTCCATTTCGCAATTGCAAGATGAGCCCCAAAGGGAATAATTAATAAGTTTGTGGATCTATTAAGCTAGATACCTCGACAGAGCAATTCGTTGTGCAAGTGAGTCTGCCGATGCAGTTAAACTGCGCTATCTGCTCCATGCGATTTTTAAAAAATCTGTTCGCCCTAATTAAACAAACACCCGGTATAACAGAGTCTTCCAAGTTAAACTAAAAGTAATTTGAATAAAAAAGGCATTTGAGATTAAGTTGTATGATTATATTACAAACTTCAAGACGTGCCTTTTCGAAGTCAATTGAGGTATCAAACAAATTCGAATTGTCTTCGTATACACATTACCTTCAAGTTTTTAATATAAACTTTAAAAAAATTTTGGGGTCTTACGTGCCAAAAACCACGATCTGATTATGAGGCACGCCGTAGTGGGAGAGTTCGGAATAATTTAGACCACCTGGGGTTCTTTAGCGTTCACCTAATCTAAGTACACGATTGTTTTCGCATTTCTCTCCCATAGAAATGCGGTCGCCGTGGTCGGCATTCGATCTCGCGGCCTCGTGCTTAGCAGCACAACACCATAGCCAATAAGCAACCATGGCGGGCAAATATAAACTTTGACCAGAGCCCCAAAATCAAAAGAAACAAATAATTACAAATTTGTATTTATGTATTTCTTGACTTTACCTGTTCCGCAAAATTGAAAAAAAATTCTGCTGTGCAAGCAACATCTGTGTAGATATAGCATAGCTTTTTTATTTAACAGTGAAGGCCATGTATAATATACATCAACAACTACTCGGACCACGAAATTCCACACTAAAGAAAAATTTACACATGTCGCTACTTCAAAAAAATGAAATGCAGCATACTATATCTTTCTCACCGGACAAAACAATAAATTGGCTACTTAACTCTGTATTGATCCACAGCATGACTGGCCTGCAAGAACACTCTCAGATGTGCCCGTATTTAAGCGGAGTAGAAATTCCTCAATGAGAGAAATCATTTCTGAATGAGATGTGAGGTACACAAGCATCGAAACCACTTCGTCTAAGCTGAATGCATTCAAGAGTTGAACGTATATTTTTTTGATGACGACATGAATGACCGAAGTGTTGAGGCCTGGCTGGAATAGAGTGCGAAAGCGGAGTGTGTGGTGGTTGCAATAGTTTATGGAGCACGTGCTACGAAATCTGTATGGTAACCAACGACGCTTACATTTTGCCGCGGAAATACACGATGCGAAGCACATAAAAAATCAGTACGTTACTCTTACCGTATAAGCGTATTGGTGGATGTATCAGGAATGCCGTGTCTCTATTATGTTTGATGACATTTTGTTGCATGCCATATTGCTCTTGTGTCGTAAGCGCACGGGTATGCGCTTTCAAAACGCATAAAAAACCTCGAGTGAACTAAAGGAATATGAATGTTTGGCAGTTTACGTTACAATTACATCGCGATTGAGCATGAAGCAATGATTTGCGAGATAGAACGAAGTGCACCCCAAAGTGAAAACATAGTGAAAACATGGCAATTTTCTCAGTGCTCTGGAGCTCACCGGCCATATCTGTTCCAATAAAAGAGCATCATGTAACTGCATCACTCATGCACAGGTGGGGAAGTGGTTGAACAACAAAAGGAACGTAAGCCCTTGTACACGTAGCGCGAAACCATTGGTGAACAGAGCATGTCTGCTTTTCCTGGCAGAGAAATTAACCCCTCGTGCCTACCATGACGCTTGTACTTGGGCCAATAAATATCGTGTTCAATGATCGTTGAGGCTACGCGACAGTAACTTGTCTCTGTTAACATCTTAGTCACTGCATTATGGTTTGGTGAGATGACGACCATATTAAAAAAATAGAAGGCCTTACCTCAGCCTGGGAAGTGCTTAGACCTGAGATCGCCAAGGATTGTGAGAAAAGGGTTAAGAATAATGGTTCCTTTTGTTCGCGCCGGCTGCCACACAAGGATGTGTCATTAAGTATCCCTGAATAGAGGTAGCGAGGAAGTGTTAATGGATCCACTTTGGACCCGGAGATATTGCGGCACAGAGCAGCAGGAAACAGGAATGGAGTGCATAGCCGCGTTTTTCATCATATTTATAGCACTAACTTTTTATTTAACTGCAAGATATTTTCCTTGCCGGGCCTGAGATGTTCATTCCTCATAGAGGCAACTATAACATCGCAACAATTTCAGTTACTTGTTTTCCTCTTTGTTTGCAACAACCAGAACTAGAAGAAAGTGGGATGGGGCCCAGAAGGAGTTGATGCTTAGGTGTGCTTGCTGAGCTCGTGAAAGCGCAAGTTCCTTTATCACACGCTCATCTTCATTCCCAACAGTACTTACACACTTCTTGGCAAACCTTAGACAGGAGGACAATATCCACGTGGTAAACAAAGGGGCAAAAACACATGCAGGAAAGAAAATAATAAGCAACGCAGCCGATCCCGTTGCGGAGAGGTTTAATTCGCTGCTTAAATGTTCTGTACTGCTCAGATAAGGAGCTTAATTTACGTTATAGTGAATTTTAGCATACGAATGCGAGCAGCGCTGTTTTTGCCGTTCTCGCAGTTGTGCTTAAATAAGTATTGCCTTCAGACTTTTTCAAATAGATAGAGTCAATTCATTTTTTCTTTAAAGAAAACAGAGACGTGATCGACAGCTGACAGTCAAGCTAGTCATTAAGCTTTTATGTTCGAAAAGAAGGTATACGTTAAATAGCTGTTGCCAGCGAAAATATTCCGAACGTGAACAAAAAAAACATCTTAATATGCAAAAAAAAAGCAGTCGACCTGAGTTTTTTCCGCTGCCCAATACAAAACTTTGACCATGCGCATCAATAATTTGATGTATGGGGCAAAAGTCCACGTTGTTTGCTTTGTTAGCTCGAAGGTATTGACTGAAATGTCACAGTCGTAGGACAGACCACCGGGCGCGAAGATGCAACTACCGGTGCAATATCGCGTGAACTGCAGGAAACGACGAAAAAAAAATTGTTAAAACACGCTTGCGAATGCGAGAGGCATCAGCGATCATAACGACGAATGTCTTGTCAAGTAATCCATTAATTTCAATTGATAGTAAACGCTATACCAAACGAGTGCCTGAGCTACACCAAACAAGTGCCTGAAATAGCGATTTATGCGATTCGGTCTCAATATTTACAGCAAGTACAACGATCCAATTTACCTTTTTTCCCGTGGAATATTGCAGTGGCACATTGTTCGAATTAGTGAATAGAAACTCGACAAAATATGACGTAAGTGCTCTTCGATAGAAGCTTACGACTGAGAAAGTGTGCATTGCACAATTGTGTACGTTCCAATATGCTTCTTGTATATTTGAGACGAACTTACCTCCCACCACTTCGCAGAGCACTCGCAGCCGCTGTCCCTCTCTGAGCCGGTCGCCACCCGGTGCCTCTGGGTCAAACTTTAGCGCAGGAGTTCCAGGGTGCTCTGCGTGGACACAAATCGTGTGCCATTGTGTCGCGGCAACATAGTACACACATGCTGCCATTGTTCTTGTCAGGCTTAGTTGCTGCGATTGTTTCGGAAAGAGATGTCGGTAGAAATGACGTTTGCGTGGCATATTATTATATGCTGTGAAAAACTGGGTATCTTACTACACGTGTAGAGACATATGTGCAATGAACTTTACGCTCTGCGTTGTTAAAAACAAACGAAGAAGAAAAGAAACAGGCCCACAGTTGTATTCACGCAGCCCATTTTATCATGCAACTGCATTTTGCTGCGCTATACAGTATATACATATATATGTTAGGTACTATTTCAATTAGGTGAACACTATTGAAAGAATGCTTAAATACTGAACTGACAAAATTGGCACGAAAAATGTGCACTGGATTCCGCTTGAAGACATAGAGTGAGAGAGAAAGGTGTGGTTGTTTATTACGGGTAGGGGGGGGGGGGAGCAAATAGAAAACCGCAGGAATAAGGAAAGAGTTGACCACATAATAACTGTGTACTGTAGAAGAGCGAATCAGAATGAACTGCAAAGATTTGAGCGCGGCCTTCGCATTAGTCTCTTTTCTTTCTGCAATTCTCTGCCGTCTCGAAATTTAAACTGATCACTTTAATTGGAGAGCTATATTAGCACATGTGCCTCTTTTTTATGTCAGTGGCCATTGGCATCTCGTTTCCTGTTAACATCCTTGGATGTTAACAGGGTGTGCCAGTTCAGCAGAACAGGTACTGAAAAAAGCATGCAAACCTTTCTGATATTTATATGCTGGCGAAGCGCATATAGAAGAACTACGGGATCAGTTATGCACAGCTGGCACAACTACGTCGAAAATTGCTAAGGGTTTAAAATTTGTGGTAATGGGAGGTGAGGCAATGCAGAAACTTTTTCAACTTTGACCGGCCGCGTGGCCAGTGATATCAGTCATATATATATAGTGTGGATCTGGGGCACTATAACTTAAAATAATTCCAAACTGTTTTGATTCCAAACTCCCGACGTCAAATTTACGTAACCACCGACACAAGCATCGGGCGGTGACCCGCAGCGTTGTCTGAACAACCCAATCAAACACTCTCCTCGTTTATAGGAGGTCCCCTTTGTTCGCTTTCAAAACCAATAACATTGTCTACACTCAGCGGTTTCTCTTATCTAATTGGCTGACAAGAGGTGAGGAGCACGTTCTAGGGGAGAGGGTTTCGATGGGGCCGAGCCAGTACAGTGAAAAGGGATAACCGCATGAACAGGGTGGTGCCGGGTTCTCCGATTGGTCCGCTTCGCCTTACTTAGCTTGCGGTGGCTGGTCGAAAATCGCGGCGGAGTGCAACGGAAGGATAAGAATGCCGCTAAAACGGATCCTCAGCAAGGAAGAGCGATGTCATATGCATGTCGAAAGGGCTCGATAACGTTTTACTGCCACGCAAAAAAGTTTATCATGCGCAAATAATTACATGCTCACTGGCAGGTGCGAGTAGCGAGGGCCTGAGCAATCGGTGGGAAGCCATCTCATATTCCTTTCGGAACGGGGCAGTCTGTGGCTATTCAGAAAAAAATTCAGTTTTGTTTGGCATATTAATGCATTTTTTTCGCGTACACGTCACTTTAACGTGGTGAGTTTTCGAGTTTTTGTGACGTCACGTGACAGAGAGGCGAAGTGGGCATAGCCAGAAAACATTGGGCCAATAGCAGATTGCTAATGGTGAAAAGGCGTCGAATCAGGAATGATTATATTTTCTTTGTGCGGTTTATTCATGCATAATCAGTGTGTACACGTTATATCAGATGGGGAGCTATCGCAGTTTTCGGGACGTCGCGTGACAGACAGGCGAAGTTGGGAGTGGCCCGAAAATGTTTTGACCAATCGTGGAGGCTGATTGCAGAAATTGGAATCAAAACAGTTTGGAATGATTTTACGTTATAGCGCCGCTGTTATTTGGTCGAAAGGCGATTAAGAATTTTATCCAGCTTCCAAGTATTCGTTGAATGACGGTGTTCAAACCTTTTCCACCCCTCTAAAAATTGATATAATTCCTCACTGCATGTCTTGCTCAGGTGCTAATATAAGGAACCTGGCTCTTTAAATATTAGGCCAATCTATTTGAATCGTTCTTATCACATACGCATGCAACTCAAAGCCCAAGTTTAAAAAAATGCTTGGTGCTATCTTCCAGTGATACATGCGGCCCCTACCCACTGATTAATGACAAGTATGCGCAAGCTCCTTGGTCTTGCAGAATTTCGCAGAGTCGCAAGCTCTTTTTCTTTTGATGTTGGTGCCTTCAAGCGACACCAGCTACTGCCTTTCGCATGGAATGGATGCATATTGAAAGTTGTAGAACAAACAATTATTGAACAAAAAAAGAAAGAAAGAAGGTAACAACCAGATAACATAAATACAACAAAGAAAGCTCAGAACAGTCAAGCATTGGTTTCATCACGCGGCAGCACAGCTAATGCATTGGAATTTAGAATGGCTATTCTTCATGCAGTGAGGCTCTACAAAGTGCTTTAACAAGAGACCATAGCAGGATAGGTTCCGGTCACCAGTCACTCTGCTTGCGGTGTGAGGAACCGTTGGGCTTTTAATGACTTGTATTGCCACAGCCCGTGCTTTGCAGCCATATATTGCTCGGCATAGTGCAGTCCTAAGCTATTAAAATGCAGTACGTGACCATAAACATTCTCTGTGATGCACTAACTCTGCTATACTTTTGCCTCACCAAGCAATCCTAGCGCATTTCAGGTCACACTGAACTGAATTATAGTAGAAAACTCAACACAGCTAACCGGAATGCGACTGCGCATTCCTGTTAACAGTTTTGTTCCAGGTGCACCGGTGTCACGTCCAAATCAATGCTTCCTCGAAAAAAAGAGTCGCAGTTTCGCCCAAAAGACGAAGCATTGATTGCGATAGCAAATTAGTAAACAGCCATATGAATTAACGATATTAGTCTTTATGGGTCGTATAAAGTTGTAAACATTCGCTTACTAACTAAATTACTAAGCGTGGTGTCACGCGCGCACAAGCAAACATGAAAACATCTCAGTCTATGGCCGTACACACTCGCTATCAAAACGCTTGAGTGAGAAAGCGCGGTTGCAGCAGCGAGCGAATTGACCTTCGTGCTGCCTCTGGCTTCAACGCGAACTAAGTGGCGAGAACACAGTACACAAGAAGCTATCAGCAATCGGCGCACTCTGGCCCATCGCAGATCGCTTTCAATATAGCGCCCGCGTTGCGCGCCATACGCAGCCGCAGCTGGAGTATAACCTGCCCCCTCCCTCCCCTCCCCCCGGTGCCTTGCACGTGACGGAAGAGCGCGCTTCCGCCCCGTTTTCCTCCCTTGCGCGCGCACCACCGTTGTCGGCTCACCCTTGCACGATTTCACTCGCACATACAGCATAGGGCACGCGGTGACGATGTTATCGTCCTTGGACTTTATACGGAACATCACGGCGACGCCAAAGGCAGAAATGCGCCTGGAGTATCCATATAATTGCTATCCCAATAAAAGTGTTCGCCATGGGACCCTGATGACAGAACACGAAACGCGCGTACAGTGACGTGTAAGTCAGCCCGCTAGGGGTGATCGGGAGGTCACTGGGCAAAGAGGGCAGGCGCTCACCGACCACGATGAGCTCCACGCGGGATGTCCTCTCAGCCGCGTTCTGGAAACGCACGCGGCACACGTAGAGCCCAGCATCACGTGGCGACACGTCAGCCAGCGACAGTGTACCACGTGAGACAGAAAAGTGGAAGCGCTCCTTCCAGGCCGGCGTCACCCGGTGGTCGGCCTGCACTAGCGCAACGCCCTCGGCGCGCGCCACGCTGTAGAGCGGCTCAGCGGTGGCCGACGGGCCGCGCGTCCAGCTGATGAGCGACGGTTCCAAACTGGACGCGCTGAACGAGCCGCCGAGGTCACATGGCAGCCGCGCCTGGCTGCCCGGCAGGGCCAGCACCCGTTGCACTTTAACTGCAAAGAGAGGGAAAGCCATGCGAGAAAATGAGTTCTGGTGTGACATGGAATACGTAAGCCATTCAGACGAACGATGGCCGGCAAGCACGTAACACTATTGAAGGCTAATTGAAGGCTAAAAAACAACAAAGAACAAACGAAATATTTTGTTATTATTATTTAGGAGATTTTTGGCGCCAAAAGCACGATCTAATTACGAGGCACGCCGTAGTGGGGGACTTCAGAGGAATTTTGATCAGCTGGGGCTCTTTAACGGTGCTCCCAATGCGCGGTACATGGGCGTTTTTGCATTTAGCCCCCATCGAAATGCGAAATGCGCATCGGGGAATTTTATCCAGCGCCCTTGTGCGAATTATGTGCTTGACAGGTACTGATGGGCTTCTTGGTAATTCATGAAGTACTTAAGCAGCGTGCTTGAACACACACACACACACACACACACACACACACACACACACACACACACACACACGCACACGCACACGCACACGCACACGCACACACACACACACACACACACACACACACACACACACACACACACATGCGCGAAAAAATGAGGACTTAAAATGAAGCGCTTCGTGTTTGTCCTCTACTTTTTTTGTGTTCGTGTGTTTTCCAAGCGAGCTGCTCAACTAAACCGAAATACTCTTCATTAATAAAGCTGTACCGATTCTTACAAAAAAATCAACGTGCTACCATAATACCCAACAGGAGTGTCTGAAGTACCATCCGCATAAATTGAAACGCGAACAGGAAATAAGTGATTACAACGCCCGTTACAAATAACTCCCGGGATGTGTGACCTGTTATCGCTCCGTAGCCGGTTTTAAAGCATCCAGTAGTCTCAAGTACGCACTTTCGAGTCGGAATTAAGCCACTGTTACAACTGAAGGAGAATCTGGAAATCTATCAACGCATTGGAGCCATTTTCGATTGTTCGCGTTTGAACTTCTGATACTACACTTGAGCTATAGAGGTGTGATAGCGCCGACGGGGCCATAACGCCTAGTATATAGTGTCAGATATTCCGAGGAAGGCAGTTGAAGGAAGTGTCTTTTGCTAGTGCCCCTTTCCTGCCAACGCAAGTCAATTTCACAATGTGCTACCGATTTCAGCACCACATCACAATTTTTTCCAGCGGAATTCTTAATAAACACGCGGAATCCCAGCCAATAAATGAAAGCACGCGGCGGCTTAATTCGGTGTTCTAGGTAGATATCACTCTGAAAACAGGGTCGGTAGACTGTAACCGCTCCTTTTGCTTGATTCTAATCTTTCCGTATCATTCGCTGCTGATGACCAGCCAATCCTCCTGATAGCGCACGTAGAAACGCATTCAAGAAACGTGAAGACGAAAATGAGTGAAGTATCGTTAAATTAAGCCTGCTCAGCTAACCCAAATGAGCAATTGCAGAGTTGGTTGATTGATTCGCTTATTTGATGGTATTGGAAGCGGTGGTAACTTTCGTCGCAAATTTCACAAATTGAGAATTTATGAGTCTTGCTCACTTAATAAATGCCATTCGTTTGCTTAAACGCCATGGTAAGCGGCGATAGAAAAGGTAAAGCTTAGCGAGAGAAAGAGAGAGAAACAAAGCGAGGAAAGGCAGGACTTAAGAGCCAATAAAGGTATCCCAGGACTACATGAGTACGTGCACTTTCAGCAAGTCTAAACGCAGGTTGCACGTGCGATAGACATTATACAGAGAGCTGGACATTGCCCACAAGTTAGTTCAAACTTTCGTGTGCAGCTTCTATGATTTTGGTAAAGGTAATAAATGGGATTGTTAAGGTTAATTATCATCATCACCACCATCATCATCGCAATCATCATCCGACCATTTCATGTCTACTTGCAGGACGAAGGCTTCTTGCAGCAGTCTCCAGTTACCCCTGTACTGCGCCCGCCGACTCCACCCCATGCTTGCACATTTCGTTATCTCACCACCGACTGTGCAATCCTAGACATCATTTCTCTTCCCTCGGCACACCAATCAGTTACTCAGGTAGACTATCCGTTATGAAGTTCTACGCGTGACATGATTTGCTCCACTCGACTTCCTTACTTCCTTACATTGCCAAGGAAGGTAGTGGCCAATTACTGCACCAAGTTTCCTTGACAAGGGCATGTTATCTTTTTTAAACCTCATTGGATGCCTTCCAATATGACTGCACCTGGAGTTGTAAAGCCCCACTGGCTCTAGGCCGGATTTATTGTTTTATTTTTTATTAATATTCTTTTGTGTATTATTTAGGCGCCACTGCAAGCCTAAATGTAGCGAGTTGGAAGGACATAGAAATTGAGACTCTGGAAAACACGTACTCAATACTGTAACTCTACTTTCCGGCTAGAAAATAATAAAGGAAAATGCGACTTCGTTAGCAATTCTTCGGCGAATAGCATTTATCTCTTATCTTCGTCGAATAACATTGTAAGGCAGCCGATAATAATTGTGAGAGCCTTTGGCGCTTCATTACAATATATATATATATATATATATATATATATATATATATATATAATTTTGGGGTTTTACGTGCCAGAATCAGCATATGGCAAAGAAGCGCACCGTAGTAGTGTTTTACCACCCGGTGTTGTTTCGTGTCCACCTAGATCTAAATACGTGAACGTTTTTGCATTTCGGCTCCATCAAAATGAGGCCGCCGTGGCCGGGATGGAAAGCACGACCTCGAGTTTATCAGCGCGACGCCATTGCCATTAAGCTACCGCAGCGGGTGATGCTTCATTCGCGTTAGGAGGCGATAGGTTTGATCGAGTCCCTATTGTAAGCTGCAAGGTATCAGAAAGAATGTTGCCACCATTGCATCGCTTCAATTGAGTGGCTGCACGGCGCTCTCAGCGGCCTGTGAATTCGCGCCATCAGAACAACGGACCGTTGTCCCCTTCTCCTCTGCCTCCGGTGCCCACGCTATTACAAGGAAGTTTCAGCTAGTTCTATGGAAAAGTTTCAAAATGAATTCGGGACACGTTTATAAAGTCGCATGGGAGATATACCTGCGCTACTTCGACGCACGACATATACTAGCAGCGACCACTAACAGCTAGGTTGCTCCAAATGACGCAAGCTTCTTTATCTGACCCTAAAATTATCTTTGTGATTGTACAGAGGATATTACGTTTCTGAGTTGCAATAAACGCTAAGCTCTTAATGAAACATAACGATCGCTAAGACAAATCTCCAGGTGCAGCAATACAGAAGAAATTACGACTTAGCAGCCTGGATGCCGTAATCGTGGTATACTTCCTTTTTGCGCGTATTCCGTAGCTTTTTTATAGTTTTTTTTTGTCCCCTGATTAGCTCTAATACACACCACAAGAAAACGCCCTCTATCGCGAATATTTTGAGCCACCATGAAGCACGTATAGAAAAGTTGGCAGTACGCATCCATGCACATCGCTGGAGGCGTTCCGGCTCACTATACGGAACCAGGCTCCGGAGGAAAAAAAAAAAAAAGCAAGGAGAAGAGAAAACGTGAGGTATTGCTGCACTATACGTGATGCGGCAGTGCGTATCTAGTTTTCAGGTAAACACGCGGAAAAGTTTTCACTCTTAAACCCATTTTGACAACCATTAACTCGCAGCTGACGCTTGACTTGCAGCAACAAGGCACCGGAGCGTCAAAGAACTAAAGACGAAAAATAGCGCCGCAGATGAGGGTGGGGGACCAGTACAAATATTGTTAGAAGGGTATCTACCCCAGGCGTCAGTGGCAAGAATTCGTTCTAGGAAATAAGAACTTGGGCGACAGAAACAAAAAGGAATCCAGCCACTCCTCTCAGGACCCGGGATCGCCGTTCAAGCAGGTTTATTCCTTGCGCGACACTTTCTCTTTTTTCATTTTAGTTCTCTTCGCAATCTCTCTCTCCCACCATTGTTTTTTTTTCTTCCTCGGCTTTAACTCAAGGTGCCCATAACGTTTTGCGTTTTGAAGCGTACCATTTTCTGAGTGCATGTCACGTTTTTTGGCTGAAATCAACAGGAACTGTAGGAGACAGTTTGTTATATTCAGGGAAGGTATTGGCGTCGGCTAGTTAGCCCCATGATTGGCGCTGTGCTTCTCCTTTTACGGTTCTCTATTTGCTTTATTAATTTTCTTTTCGTTTTCCTCGTCATCAGAAACATGCTTACTTTGGATCATGCAGTGACGCTTTGTTCCTTCCTGTCTTTTTTTCTATTTGGTTTATTTCTATATGTATATTTCAGCGGCGGTGCCTGTTTTCTTTGTATGGGCTTATTCATTCTTCTTTCCCTGTTTTTGTTATTTACCTACACTCTTTCTACTCCACAGCTTAGGCAAGTGCAACGCAAGGGGATCGAGAACCTGCAGCTGTTCAGTTTATAAAATCTCAATGTATAACCTGTGGACATATGGTATTACGTGAAGTATTATCCCATAATCTAAAGAAAATGACCAACAGGCACCAAGTCAACCTAGTGCTTACCACTCCCTGCAAACTTTCGAAGCTCAGAATGCAATGAAAAATCGGAAACACCCGCAATGCACTACGAATGACGAAACCAAATTCACCAAGCGCACCTCTGACGTTGTTTACGAGATACCATTAAGTTGCGGAAGAGAGTACATCAGACAAACCGGGTAAAGTTTTAAATTATAAAGCCAGGCAGCATAAAAACAATGTAAAAGACAGGTACGGTAGCCATTTAGCGGCGCATTGCAATAAATGCGCATATACTCCTATGTTCTGTGACACTAGGTTTCTGAAGCACGCAAATAGCAAAAAAAGAATGAGACATTGTAGAAGCTTACTACATTGCTAAAGCAGAAGATAAATGTATCAGTGTAGCGTCTCTCAGTCCAGTAAAACTTTAAATAAATTTTCTAGTTTAACACCTGTACTTGTAGGCAGTACGCATGCCCTTCAACCTTTTGGTTCTTGGTGGCGTTTTTGACATTTTATAAATCTGAAAAATTTGATGATAATGTCCCCCAACGACGCCTCCCTCAGTGCGGTGTGAACGGCCATGAACTCGGCTAACGGCTGCGTAGACATGCAACGATGTGGCTCCGACGAGTCAGGAAGCCTCTCCCGGCAGTCACAATCCGTGGACAGGTCGGGCTCTCGGAGTGGTAGCGTCGGCGCCTCCATGCGCCCCGGCGTTGATGTGGTTGAGAGCCATTTCACTGACTGTTTCACTGACAGTGATGGTACGGTGTCGGAAGCCGTCGCAGAGTCCAGGAACCTTGGTGGTACAAATGGCTCTCTTTCTGGGTATACAGCGGGGCAGGTGGCGAGGCAATCTGCCAGAACCTTCCCGGGTGCAGCTACAGCGGCAAGATGCTGCGGATTCTGAGTTATGCATGATTTTCGTCGCAGCAGCTATGCCGGCGTAGACTGCCGCATGATAGTGGCAGTGGTGACTTGCTGCGTGTTCAGAGGTTGTGGTGGAGCCGGCGGTATCGGTTTGTGGAGCGGCCCCCGGTGGTGGGTCGACGCAGGAGCGTTGGTCGCCAGGCGCTTCCCACACTCTGGGGTGGCGCCGACGGTGACACCCGGTGAGCCAGCTGCTGTGTCGGGGCACCCTGCGGACCTTTCTGCTCGAGAAACGCAGGGTACACATGCCCCAGCATCGAGGTTGTATCTCTCAGGAGCGCCGTGCGAAGAAATGCGCTGGTCGGACTCACCGCAGGCACGAGAAAGCGGGCCGAAAGCAGCTATCAGAGCTGCGCTCCATTCAGGCCACGACCCCTTTTGATGCCTGCGTAGTTGTCCCATGCCTTGGCGGCACCGCAAAGTCGTTTTGCTGCAACCAGCCACCTTGTTTGGTCTGGCCAGGCATGACAATCACCCAAGGCATTGATGTTGCGAACCCAAAGGATGACGTCGTCTTGAAAGACGCGAAACGTAGGTATTTCCACGAACGCCGGCTGCAGGGAAGCGTGGACGGCGTTCCCAGGCAGGAAACAACCGCTGACGGACGCGAAAGCCGTCGTCATAACCTAGAGCAGTTAAGTCAGCTCGGCGATGGCATGGACGAGGTGATCCGAACATCCCTGTCCTAGAGCCACCGAGCAGGCTTGGACGCCGTCCCCGGGTGGTGCAACGGGTACTTGCGATGGTGGTAGGGTAGCGGGCTCCATACCTGACGAAGCATGATCGGTGTTCCTGGGAAGGAGGGACCCACCACGCCAAAAAACCGTGCGAGGGAACACTTAAGGGCGGAATGCCTTAAGGCAGGTTCGTTGTCGACTGCGCCGTTTTAAAGGAACAGACACACAGAGAGAGCACCCGTTTGTCTGGTCTTGTTACCTAAACTTTGGCGCATACCCACTACGTGGGATTGGCCAAGAAGCAGGCGGTTTCAACAATGTTTATTGAAAATTTAACGAAAACCTAATGTTAATTCTTAATTTTGAGATAAAGCAATTTTCCTGGGACAGCTGTTCTATATTCTGCTTCGTCCTAATCTGTCCCTCGTTCGCCCCCTAGCGCCCTGTGTCCGAGCGCCCGCGCCCGAGTTCCTCTCTTTCTCTTCATTACAATATATATATATATATATATATATATATAATTGAAAAGACGTATACGTATAGCTGCGCTCAAATTTCCCATTAGGGATTATCGTAATCAAGGGCTAGGGTTCCCTTTGGTCTCGTTGGTGAGTGACTAAACTGTTTTCAGTATATATATATATATATATATATATATATATATATATATATATATATATATATATATATATGTTGGGGCTTGGGGTTGGTTGCGCGCCCCTGTAATCCAGCCCACTGGAGGCCACAGCGTGGAAGTCGGATCTCAGGAGTCGGGTGCCTGGGTGGAGTCGCGGCCTCTGGATGGGAGCTCTCCCCACCTCCACGGGGTGCGTCACGGGCAACGTGCGGGTGCAAAGGCGACCCGTACGGAAAAGAGGGGGAGCTCACGCTGCGTGTCTGGAGTCGGAGGACCGTGGCGGCAGTGAGGGGGAAAACGGTTGTACCCAATACCTATAAGGCACCCGGCAAACTCAGCGCGGGCTGTCCACCCCCTCCTGCAATTCCGGTGCAGTGTGATGTGCCATAGGTTAGCCGCAAATATATATATATATATATATATATATATATATATATATATATATATATATATATACTGAAAACATTTTAGTCACTCACCAACGAGATCAAAAGAAACCCTAGCCCTTGATTACGATAATCCCTAATGCGAAATTTGAGCGCAGCTGTACGTATACGCCTTTTCAATTAGCGATATATTGGCTGGCGCGGACAATCTGCCACGTGCGGCACGTTGCAAACGAAGCGAAGTGTGGGGCGACTCCATCGATAATCGGGAGATCGCGAGAGGCAGCGCGTGGGGGACGTGTGGGCGCGATTCACAGCATCCGCCGCAGACAGACCTCCGCTCATGCAGCGCTTTGTTTTCTACAGATGACGCACGCAATCTGGCGCCATCTCGTAGCCACCGTCACCGCAAAGCCGGCCTTGCGCAGCACTACACTTTTCTCAAGCTTTCGCCAGACCCTCCTCCTCCGCTTTCCTCCTCGCGCTCTCTTCGCTATCACCGTCTTTCATCTTTCGCTGTGTTCGCTCGGTTACGAGGGACAACGCCGACGCTCCCCACAGGAACGGGAGCCTAAGAGCTGTGCTCTAAAATGAAAGAAACATGAACTAAGGAGGACGAGAAAAGCGGTCACTGGAGGCTTGCGCGGAATTCGCTCACGCTCGCAGTTTTAATGCAATGTTCATATAACCTTTGTCTATAGAGCTCAATGACGACTTCTACGACTCATGCAACTGGGAAGAGACAATCGAACACGTGTTGTGTTTTCGTGATCGTTATGACATCGAACGCGACGTTCTTCGGAGTGTGTTAAACTGATTAGAGAGCAGACCATTTTCCGAGACAAAGATTCTTGGACCATGGCCCCACGCGTCACAGGCTTACAAAGCTACGCGGGCATTGCTACATGTCATGAAATCGACTGGCCTGAGTGACAGATTGTAGGCGTGAAGTGATAGACAACCGCACGTTTTGCACTGAGAATACCTTCTTTTTCCCTCTCCTTTCTTTCTTTTCACCCCGTAAACCCCTTCCCCCCGCGTAAGGTAGCAAACCAGACGTGCGTCTGATTGGCCTACCTAGCTTTGCTTCCTTCTTTTCCTCCTCCTCCTCTAAGTACCGAGTACGAAATAACAATACTAAGTGGTGACAGTTACTTTTTTATTTTCTCCCCGATTGTTAGACCAGTCGAAATTGCCTCATGGGAGATATGGAAAGGAATTCAAAGTGTTTGTAATTTATTTGAATAACTCGTATAAAAAACGACATCCTCAAGAAATCGGTTTTAATCAAAAGGTAGGATGACAGGGAGCCCGAAATTTCACTTCACCGCACAAACATTCAGCAAGAGATAAATCCGCAGGCATATACGAGCGCAAGAATATTTCGACCCTACAACCCCTTTTTCATATCGTCCCCCTCCCAGCGCCCTCAAAACGGATGTACGCTGCGTCGTCAGAGCGCTGCTCTGCCGCTGAGAACGAACAGTGCCTATGCGCCATGTTTTTTATACTCATCGCCACTGGGCGGAAGGATGGCGGCATGTGAGTGCGGAGATGGAAACTCTCTTGCATGTGATGGCATATTTTCCAGGAAGATCATAAAACCGGATCAACCTGACCTTAGTCTGCCCTTTCAAGAAGTAATGACTGTGGCGGCATGTTGACAGCATTCCTGTTATATTTTTGGGGCAAAGTTGAGATGAGCCCTACGCTAAGCGCTCATCTCAACTTTGCCGGAGAGATGAGCGTTATAGAGGAACGAGAAAAGTTTGCGGAAATTGCAATTTTGCTAGAAGTAATATTTTCGGTAGAAGATATTCAAAATTTTCATAACCTACAGCTTTGCATAACCCGAATGAAATTAGGAAAATAATATGGCATATTTCTCCATGTTTGAAATACTCGGGATCTCAGCTGTGGCCAACGAGGCGCGGACTAAGGAAGTGGTGTAGGGATTTGATTTTTTGAGGCCTCTTTCTAAATATTTTGGCAGGCACAATATAAAAGCTAATGTTAGAGGTCGCAGTACCTCCAGCTCAGCTCCAAGTAAGCAGTACACAGTCCAAAGACCTATCAGGCAACCAGCTACGTCAAATTAATATTCGCTCATTTCTGACCAGGCGAGAAACACACAACCGCTCTTAATCAGTGTCAGATGACCGACATTCGGGCTAGAGTTCAGAATACATCGCATAAAATACTTATTCTATGTTTTCGATATTACGTGCTGACGAGTATACAGCTTGCAGTAGTTCCAGTTGCTATTGGTAAACATTTCGCGATCAGTATGTGATGAATTCAAGGTGCACGTATGACTCCAGAGATGCTGGCGTTAGGTTATGTAAAAACCTAAAGGAATAATATCCACCAGCATACGCAAAAGCATGGTTGTACTGACGCAAAACACTCAAGAAGCTTTTGTAGAAGCTAAGCTTTTGTTGGAGAGCAAGCGACTTGAAGTGTAACCTAACGAAAGAATACGCTTGCACGAAAATGCCACAATTTCAAAACTACTATCGAAGGCGCATTGGCGCCATACTGCCGCACGGAGAGCTCGTTTTTAGGTCTTCTGATGGCAGCGTAAATGTCTTCAGCTCGATGTCTAAGACGTGATCGTGCGGGGTGCTTTTATGTCATATGTTGTTCTTTGCTGCTCTTCAAAAGAAGCACAATCGCTTGTCTTCATTTTAGAATGCTTTCGACTTTTCGCAGCGATATTCGCCTCCAGGCGAGCCTGATCGAAACTTTGAAAGCATTCTATTTTCCCAACTGTTCCATTTAGATCAAGCCATGTGCCCCACCTTGCCAATCTCTTTTCTTCTTCTCGAACAGCGGACGTGTCTTCCTTTCTTTTTGTATTTTTGCCGCGACGGATTCTATCAACAGGGAGTTGTTGATGATTGCGAGCAGCTGGCTCCAAAATCTGTTCTTCCTTTATTTCGAAGCCATTTCTTTTTCAGGCAGTTGTTTAGTGCCGAAAGTTCCAGCGGCGTCTTCCTCATTGAGTAAAATTACTTTTGCGTGGATGAATCATTTAAGCGCTATTACACTCGTCTGTGCCTTGCTCTACTAGGCCACGATTTGCCCGCAGGAGAAAGCAACGTCGCATCAGTAGCCGAAAACACTGCGCCGGGAGTGGCGTAGAACGTATGCACCAGCATTTTCTACTTCTAATTCTCGAGGACATCCCATTATCCACCGCGTATTGTTTTTTTCTTCTTCTTTCTGTGCATCGTGTGGTAGCGTATACAACAGTTCTGTCAAGTGCGCCACATGAAATTTATACGATGGGCCTCGTTCAGAAGACTTACAGTGTGACACTCAGTGAACTTCGGCGACTCCACCTTCTTGCTCGCATTGCTTTCGTTTGTTCTTTTGCTGCAGGTCACTCGTTCATTCCTTTCTTTCTTCTTTAATTATTTACTTAATTTATTAACGTCGACGTTATATAGCTGCGCCGAGCACGTGTTCGGCAGAGTCATGAGACCGCGCTAATGAAAGCGTGCGCGCGGTGGCGCCCGGGCATTTCTCCACTCTACCGAGATATATCCGCTCTACCTTGGCACCGGAAGAAGAGGCTGCCCGACGAGAGAAGCACCTTCAAGCCTTCAAGGAAAGGAATCGCCGTCTTCGTGCCGATCCAGCTAACCTCGCCAAGAAAGCCGCGGATAAGCGACGTCGCCAAGCCGATCCGGAATCCAGATAACGCGAGAATCTAGCCAGGCGTCAACGCCCAGCCTTGCCATGATAGCCTAGCGTTGCCCTGATAGCCTAGCCTTGCCCTGATAGCCCAGCCTTGCCTAGAAAAAGCCAAGTTAGGCCACGTTAAGCCTACATCAACTAGTTGCTAAGGAACGTCGCCCAGCTACGCTGTTTCTGCAGACTTGGCACCGCTAGTGCTAAGCTGGCCGCGTTTTTTTTTTCGAGTCGTAGGAAGCGGTCCACAGTATCAACTGTCATTTTTTTCGTAGGTAAGAAAATACCACGCCTACGAGCCTATTATAATTTAATAGGGTGGTAATTGTCTGAGTTAGCAGTAGCTCAAAGGGACGAGTGATTAGGCCTGAAAGCGTGCTGCGCACACCTCAGTACGTTGTGTTTATTAATAAGCAAGCGTAATACTTCGGAACATTTTTTCTTGGGGGGGGGGGGGGGGGCAGGAGGAGGGGCAGAAATAACGTTAACACCGTAAGATCGCAAAGGGCCGAGAGTTTCATGCGTGGTGCAATCACCTTCCTTGAATATTGGCAAGAGTGTGATTTT
Organism: Dermacentor silvarum; assembly: GCF_013339745.2. Classification (NCBI taxonomy): domain Eukaryota; kingdom Metazoa; phylum Arthropoda; class Arachnida; order Ixodida; family Ixodidae; genus Dermacentor; species Dermacentor silvarum. The sequence continues at coordinate 115,721,985 of NC_051154.1, forward strand.
TTGCAAGTGCAAGTGTGCTGGATACCCTGACTCAATCATTGGTTGAACAAGTTACGTTAGATGGTTCCTAAGCAATAAATGTTCTCCTTAATTAATGGAACCCCAATTCGTCCGGCCTTGCAACTTTATTCGTAGATATAATCAACACTCTCAGTGGCTGTTTCTACCGCGAGGGATCTTGATAAGCTCGTTTAAAAACAGTTCTTGATAACGATGACTTGTGCAAGTGGGGAGACTTACATATTGCCACAAGTATTCATTCAGTATTTAGGTAAAAAATTTCTGCAATCCTTTAAATGCTTTCATCTGAACATCCGCTCAGTTTCAAATAAAAAAAACGACCTCTGCTTGTTTTTTGAACAGCTAGGGCAATCATTTGATACAATACCGTTAACAGAAACATGGTAAATGAACAATACAGATATTTTCCGTATCCTAAATTATAGTACCTTCTACTTAAATCGGTCATACTCTCGCGGAGGCGGAGTATGCATCCTGGTAAAGGAAGTATTCGAGTGTGAATTACTGCCCGAACTCTCCGCATTAACAACTGACGATGAAGTTGCATAACACCGTTATTATAGTGTGTTATCGCCCTCCCAATGGCAGTGTTAGGAATTTTTTGATAAATTAGAAGAAATCTTTGAGTTAATAAAAATCGGCTTGATTTAATTTACGGCGGGGACATGAATATTTATATAATAAAAATGATTCCCAAACTTTACAATTAGATATTTTACTGAAAATGAATGGTTTAGTGAGTGTAAATAACTTACCCACTAGAGCTATTAAAAATTCATCGTCTTTAATCGATATTTTTTCACAAATATCACCCCTGAAAAAGTTAATGCGAGTGTATTTGCCTATGACCTTAGCGACCACTTGACTATACTTATTTGCGCCAAATGGCACGTACGGGAAAAGGTAACGCAGCCAATGCACCATATGCAAAAAATAACCCAACGCAATTTGTCTATATTTCGTGAATAAAAAGATAATCTCTGTTGGGAAGATGTATATAAATTCCACCAAGCAAATGGGGTCTACGAAAAATTTCTTCGCATTGTGAAATCGATATATGAATCTAGCTTTCCCTCAGTGCGCGTTAAGCTAAGCAAAAAATTCGGTAGCCATGGATTAACTCTGAGCTTCACAGACGCATCGCGCATAAAAATGTTCTCTATGGCAAATTTATTTTAACTAAAGATATGGAATTATTCCGCCAATTCAAAGTGTACCGTAATCGCCTAGATAAAGATATAAAAAAGCGAGGCGAGAATATTTCGCAAATTTCTTTGCAACTGTTGCTGGATGCTCTGATATTATGTGGAAAAGGCTCAACTCTGTATGAAGGCATTATCCCGCCTATCAGTAAAGTTCTTAAATTAGATAATAATGGCATAGAATTATCTCGGAAGCGGTTTGCAGATACATTTAATACATATTTTGCAAGTGCAGGTAATACGCCTATGCTACCAAATGATATTAGTAATATTCCGGTTAATAGCAACACTATTTTCCTTAAACCTGTGGATGAAAACAAAATAATCCAAATAATTCAAAATCTAAATACCAGCAGGGCGAAAGATATTGACGGGTTACAGATAAAACCTTTAAAATACGTTGTTGAATTCTGGCTCCATGCATTGCATTTATTTTCACCCTTTGTCTCAATCAGGCTATTTTTCCCAGTAAAATGCAAGAAGCTCGCATTAGTGTCCTATATAAAGAAGGTGACAAAAATGACATGAGAAACTATTGTCCAATATCAATCCTCCCTATGTTCTCAAAGGTACTTGGAAAAGTAATTTTAAATCGGTTTATGGATTTTTAGCAAAAACGTAAACTTCTAAATGAATGCCAATTTGGCTTTCGCAAAGGCCTCAGCACGGAGTGTGCCTTACTTGCTCAGAAAGAGTTAATTTCAAGGGCAATTCATGAGGGACAGCTGGTTCAGGGGTTGTTTGTAGATTTTACAAAAGCATTTCATTGCGTCAATCATTCACTTCTTATTAGAAAACTCCTACCTTATGGCTACCGCGGGAAGGCTGCATCCCTCATCACATTTAGAACACCGCAAGCAAAGGGCCTGTAATAATGACGAACTCTTTAGTCCACTGCCCGCTTCTTGTGGAGTGCCACAAGGCAGTATTTTGGGACCTTTCCTCTTTCATTTATATAATAATGATATCATTAGTATCAGTATCAAGGCAAACTATATAATTTACGCCGATGATACCAGCGTATTCCTGATAAGAAAGTCGGCGGATGAATTAGTTGAGGAAGCAAACTTAATCCTTCAAAGATTACATGAATGGACACGTAAAAATGGTCTTAAAATAAACACAAACAAAACAAAAGCAATAGTTTTCGGGAGCAATAATAAAAACGTAATAATAATTACGCCTATATGGCTAAATTTAACGCCTATCGATATTGTTCCGTGCTTTTAAACTTTAGGCATTATTTTCCAAGAAAACGTATCAATGAATATGCATGTAAATTCCTTGGCGACAAAATTATCTCAAACAACCGGGCTTGTTTACCGTAACCGTCATATACTGGGAACAAAAATAATGATGCTGATTTTCAACACACTGTTTCTTTCTAGTCTAAACTACTGTCACTTAGTTTGGGCTACTCCCACATAGGGAAATTTGGAAAAACATTATCTACTGCAAAAAAAAACACACATTTTTACGAGTCGTAGAAAACGTTCCAAAATATGTTCATACACGTGATTTTTTCATAAAATATAATATAATGCCAATTGCCTGTATGTAGGATTATCGAATCTGTAGAGCATACAATCAAGGAATAAAAAATAGAGTCAGCTTTTTAAGAACACTAGCGGATCTAAAAATCAACATTACAACATATACGACAAGGACGAGAAAGTTTTGGAAAGGGGAAGCTCTTAGAACGACATACGGGCAGTAAACACTTACTAACAACCTGCCAATTCTACTGAATAAATTACACAACGAAACCAATGGATTGGAAAATACCTCTTTGAAAGCTCTGTATAGTTATTTCTGCCTGCATTAGATTGTTTTCCCTGGATTTTGCAGATTTTTCCTTATCGAAACCAACTAGTCCCATTGTATAGATTATATTCTTGGTTCTTTCGTTTGTTTAGTTTGTATGAGAAATGTTGTTACGGTTTGTGTTTTTGATTATATCTTTTTCGCCCTCGTGCTTTTCGAACAGACCCGCCGTGGTTGCTCAGTGGCTATGGTGTTGGGCTTCTGAGCACGAGGTCGCGGGATCGAATCCCGACCACAGCGGCTGCGCTTCGATGGGGGCGAAATGTGAAAACACCCTTGTACTTAAATTTAGGCGCACGTTAAAGAACCCCAGGTGGTCCAAATTTCCGGAGTCCCCCACTACGGCGTGCCTCATAATCAGGTCGTGGTTTTGGCACGTAAAACCCCATGATTGATTGATTGATTGATTTTCGAACAGTTGCGATACCGTTATGCCTATCATTGCCTTTTTGTCCTTTATTGGTTGGAGATGTTTTTTACTATGCCCTGTTGTTAGAACGCATTTTTTTCTTCATTTGCTTCGCATTGTTCGCGATGCTCAATTTTGTACAAATGGCATTTGTAAACAATGATGTACTGCCTTTGTGTTTTGCTAACGCCGCGCAAACGCCAATGCGGGGGCCTGCGGCTTCGTCAAGCTCTCCATGTGGCAGATTTTTCTGCATGCCCCTCGCGTCATGTGCTGATGCGTCATGTACTGATGCAAATTAACATCATTGTCATTGTCAATTTAGTGCAGCTTGACACTAATCGAATTGATCAGGGAACTGACAAGACATAGGTGACTCTTAAAATGTCTAAGGTTTCTAGCTAAATTGTGGCCTGTAGTAGTTAAAAACGAATTAAAATTTTCCGCTTGGCTCTAATCAACGTCATATGAAATAATGATTTCCTTGCGAGAATTCGCATTAACTTCTTCGGCAACACCCAAAACTATACCCGCATTATTGCGTGTGTACAGCAAGTTTTGAATAAAACTTCTGCACAACATGGACTAAAGTGCCATATTAGAGTTTTTTGGACTTTAGGCGGAATACAGTGATTCACGATTGTGCTTACCTCGTCTTTCAATGTCATAGTGTAAGCTAACGCAATTAAATAAAAGAAAACAAAAAGGAACCTCCCATAACGCATTCTTAGCAATAATGGCACCAGACGTGACCACACAAGTTTCAAGATACAGTGTTTGTAATAGTATAGCATGAACAAAGGGAGGTTTGAGCGAGTACTTGAATCACCCGAAATGGCTCATTACTCGTTCTTGAGTTCAAGTGGCATACGCTGCTTAGTGGTTTACTTACTACAGCAATTACGTCCATGCAGCGTCTGACTTCCCGCGTGGTATAGACGCCGGATTGCTTGAGCTGCCCTATGGAGCAGTATTGCGTTTCTTCGTGATCTGAGCAAATTATCGTGTTTCTTACCGCTCCGTTTCCATCGTTCGTGTCGCTTTCTCGTCTTCTAGAAAGGCATATCGCATCATTTTACATCATTTCATGTCATTTTTAATACATGTTTGGTCGTTACCTTCCTCGTGATGCGCCGCAGTCCTTACTATTGGCATTGCTTATATACTGCGCAAGAACTGCCCTCATTTATGTGGCTCGCTGATCACCTATTCTCTTTTCCCTGCCTATCCCCATCCCCCTCCCGCTAGCGCTTAGTATCGTGTCATAGACATGCGCTTTGTGCCCACCTCTCTGCCTTTCCTGTGTATTTCCTCTGCCTTTCCTGTGTTTCCTGCGTGTATTTCGGTCTCACTCTCTCGCCGTGCCGCTCGCATAGGTTTATTACCATCTTCACGACGCACCGCCAATAGACGAAATATATTTTTAATAAAACCGGGAAAGCGGGAGAACGCCCGCCTGAAATAGCTTCGCGCAATCGGATTTATCCAGACACGCGCAATTTTTAGACAGGCCACGACAAAAGGAAAAGAGAAAAATGTGTCGTGGGCCGCTTTTCGAAGAAGTGGTATAGGATCGACAGCCAGAATGATGGTAGTTTCGATTACATATAATTGGAAAGAAGAGGGAATCAACTTTACTGGGGTACGAGGGATAAAGAAAATCACAATAAAGTGGCACAAAACTTCAGATCTTGAAGAAAGTTTACAGCGAGCCGGATTTGCTTTCGTTTTAGAAACAGCGCTAAGATATGTACTTTTTTTTTCCCTTTTTTTTCTTGAATACGGCAATCCGATTGAAAAAAAATGACAACAAGGAGGATGCCAGAGGATGCGTATAAAATACGCCGTCAGCGGTGTTCACAATATGCAAATATCTCGTGGAAAGAGATAAACATAGACTAAAAAAATGATTCGTAACTGGACGTATGTCGAGTTAGGCTCTCGCACATATGCATGAGAGCGTGAAGTTTGAGCAATAAATAACGAACTTGTCGCCCACTAATCAAAAAGACACGTAGTATATAGGGCATATACAGGGTGTCCCAACTATCATGCACCAAGATTTAAAAATATGTGAATGCCACGTAGCTGGGCCGAACCAAGGTAATGTTTGCCGTCGCTTGGAAATACTTAGATTAGTTTTTGCATTCCGCCTACTTACCTAATTAGTCTGAATTAATTGATTATCTTCGCAAGTATGATATTTAGATCAAAAGTGTCAATTCGAAAATTGCATAGCAACATGGAAAACTCCCGATACAGCTTTCTGTTGCTCAATACGTGCTACATAAAAGTATTTTTCCGAGCGTGAAAGAAGCAAGCGAATGCACGGAATATTACCGCGTGACGAGCCACTCGAGGCAATTTGCGTGTATTTACGGGCTTCTTTCACGCTCGGAAAGATACCTTGGAAATTAAACAAAAATACCAAAGTACCAATGAACACCCCGATTTTGGTAAAACAAACCCTAATAAATAACGGAAAACACCCACTGAGCTACACTGAAGTTGAACTCTAAACTCTGCTGACACACCCTAACGACTACCGTTTGTAGTGTAATCGTTATGATAATGATGGTTATGATTCTTTATCAAACACTTTGAAACGAAATTATGCTAAATTGTCCCCTAGACTGCGCGAGCTAATTAAGGTTTAGTAATCTATGCCATTCTGTCTATCTCTACTTGTAAGTTACCTATGCTTATAACTGGAACAGGAAACAGGCGAGGTTTCTAAAGCGTCGTTTTTTACAAATAACTCCCCGCAGAGGATATTTATTATTCAAAGTTATCCATAGGAAATATACTCTAGACGCCCAGCCTCGCCTCCCAGATGGGTGCTACAGTTTTTCTCGTGCGGCCTAAAACCCGTATCAAATTAGGCGTGTGCAGTTTGAACTAAGGAAGTCCATAAACATCAGCGGAATTTAGAGGCGTATTAGGCAGTGAAAAATGACTCTCGAAGACACTATACGATGTCGACTGGAATATTCCAGTCGTTTTACATAAGTCAAAAGCTCCCTTTAAGCTCGTCCTAACAGCCGCTTCTCGAAACGGCCAAAAGAAAAAAAAATCTTAAATTTTCATCTGATATATTCACAAAATCAAACGCAAAATGATAGTATAAGCTTGACGGTGAGCTGGCATGTTAGATCGAGCAGAGGTTGAGTGCTTTCGATTAACACAGATCCAACTCGCTGATGAGATGGACGTGAGCTTCCTGGTTCAATTCCTGCACGTGGTTCATAGTTGTTTTTTTTTGCCTTAACTCAACTGCGGATACTTATTGGCTGCACACGGTGATCTGTGCAACTGCTTGGGTCATCGCAGAATATTCGCATATTAGTGCTCATGTGGCGCCACGTGGAGCAGGAGCGGCGCCACTCTGCTCATGTGTCCCCGATTTCTGGTCATGGTAGACGTTGACACATTAGTTGCTAATATCTCAACATCAATCCAAATATTCCGTATAATTCCGCAAGGCAAGCGACTACTGGCTTCTCACCATCGTCTGTGTTATATAGAAGATAACCATCGTGCACGTTGGGCACTGTACTGCCATATATATGGCACTGCACTGCACTGCCATTTATTTATTTATTTATTTATTTATTTATTTATTTATTTATTTATTATTTATTTATTTATTTATTTATTTATTTATTTATACCAACCCAACGCCTCCGAATGCCGGCCCATTTCAGAACTAGCCAAGTACTCAGAAAAGTGCCGGCAACCGGCTTGCATTTTGAAAACGGAAGATCAAACTCACCAACAGAATAGTCACGACAATGCCTTAACTACTACAACATTCCGCAACGGCTCCCTCGTTAGGCGGAGGATTACACCCCCCGTGCCGGGTCTTTCATCGAAGCTTCTGGCTCAATATCATGGGCCCTATCGCATCGTCGACCGTATATCTCCAGTGGACTGCGTGATCGAGCCTGTCACACCATCTGACGACCTCCGCCGGCGTGGTCGCGACACCGTACACGTCAGCCGTCTCAAACCCTACTACGATACCGTTATCGTAGCATCACCGTAAGTCGCCAGGATGGCTCCTTTTCTCTCGCGGGGGAATTGTAATGAAGAAGAGAGCTCGAGCATTGCCCCTGCCCCTTGTCTGCCTGAAGAGGAAGAGGACTGACGCCTCGATGCCGCAGCTCGTGCTTGCGCTTGGCTGGAACTGCTCGGGTATACTCTGCGCTCGAGCCGACGCGACTGTGCTTATGGCTTCCCGTTAACTGCCAATAAACCACGTAGCAATTGTAACAAAATGTATGGAAAGAAAGGCAACGCAGACGAAAAAAGAATATTGTTCTCGAATCACTTGTTAAATGCACAGTGTTAATACCTTAGCGAGAAATTCGCTTAATACAGCCACATTTTTGTCACTTTAACGATATGTTAGCTCGTTTGGAGTCTGAGCGACTTTTTAGTCACTTTTGTTAAGT